>NC_064670.1:101259587-101915976 GCF_943734685.1 Anopheles coluzzii | reverse complement strand
GTACTGCAAAACACTCATCGTAACGTTCTTGTACGAATGCTTCTCAGTTCAAATTAGCAATAACATATTTCTCTAAAATAGCAAAAACCCTTACTACTTCCTTACTATCTGAAACATTGTTTTTGTAGCAAAATAATTGTACTTCATGTATGCACTCCACTTCTCCAAGCATCTCACTTAAGGAAAAGTAACAATAAAAAAAACCGGACCAGCAATATCTCCAACTTGCCCTATCAAATCCCTAGACTGTTTTTCGTCTACACAAACGTTTTTTTATCGTTCCGTACAAGAATTCCGATACGGAACACTTTTGGGGAGACAGCAATAAACAGTGCTTATTTACATCTACACCCTAACCCATGGTCATGTCCATCCCTGCCCCACTTTACGGCTCTGTGACACACTGTTTAACTTTTTCATCGAGCACGACCTCGAGTGGTGCCTCGGAATGTGCCCTGCAGTTGCCAGCAAAAAAGCAAAAAGGGATACAAGCGAACAACCAGCAGCCAGGCGGATGTTTTTGGTTTTTGCTAAGCCGAGCAACGGTGTCACTAACAAATGGTGGTCCATTCCCCCCGGGGAGATACTATTTTCGATGTTGACTGTTGAGGAATTGATTGAGGGAGAAAGATAGTTAGCAATGCGAAAACATCTCACAAATGGATGGGTGTTATTTGGGATGGAGAAAGGGTAACATTTATTGCTTTAGTGCAGTAATAAAGATCAAAAAGCTTGTGCCAAATGGTGTCAACTGTAAGTAGTGCTAACGAAAGACACTTGAACTTTCAAACACAATTTTCAAAAGAGAAAGCTTGAAATAGTTGTTAATAGCTATCAAAGGCAGTAATTTTAAATAGTTTCAAGTGTTTTTACTCTTTCTATCATCGCACCTTCACTATATTATGAATCAGTTTCCTGTACAACGATCACTCAAAGGCTATAAATTGAGCGTAAATGCAATTCATGTTGCAATCGTCAACAGCTTTCACACTTCCGTTCTGTAACGCTCTGGGAGATATAACCCCACGTACACTTGACTATCACTATCATGAAGGCCAGCTTTTTGGCTCCATTTACTCCACTGCTTCGTCCAGCTGCTGGTCATCCAGTGAATTTAAAAAAAACCCGGTGCTTAAAAGTTGAAAAACTGCCGAAATTCCCATCCCCGAGCACGCTCTCGAGCAATTACTTCAGCGAAATACTTCATTGAAAAGCGCAGAGCGAAACATGATATTTATCCGGTAAGCGGAAGTTTTTTTCAGGTCCACAATACCTCACGTTTGAAAGGATGAAAGGATGCTCGATCACAAGAATATTTTGGAAATGTTTTCAGCCATGGGAAGGGGTCATGGTTGTGCGAAAAAAAGTTTGTTTTACAATAAATATTTTATTTTTTCGTGCGTTGCAAAGTTTTGAGTAGAGCTGATGGCACTTGTGCTGCAAGTGAGATATGCATTGAAATTCATGAAAATAGTGGCTGATCTCTTACGTTTATGTTCTTTTTTGTTGTGGCTTTTTTTGATCATGATCATAGCGAAATCATACAGCATACGATGTCTATAGCAAAATTCGTTTATGTTAGAATACCCTACGGTAAAAAATTTGTTCATTTTTCCCACGATAACATAGTACTTTTTACGCAAAATCGGTGCAAAATTTTGCATACGTGCCGTGCGAAAAATTCCCACCTGCAAATAACGAATGCAGCCCTTAGCTACCAACCAAATCCAGGCCATAGTTACGCCAGTGACAGGCATCATAAACGTTCCAACCAAATTCCATACCTCACGGTTACATCACAACCACCTCCAAAAAACAAAGGGTAAAACCAAACGAGAAAGAAAAAGCAACGCCAACAAGCGTCACGTCCGTTCACGCCCTGTCTCAATACGCATAATCCTGTCCGTGAGCGATGTCGTGTGCGCGAATGTTCGACCTCCAAAACGATGTCCTATCGCCCCCGCCATCAACCCGGCCCGATTGCCCTGGTTGCAAGCCAAAAATTTCCATTTAAGCGATTTTTATCACGCCCCAGTGACAAACATCAATCAATTTTGATCAAGCTTAACACCGATAAACGGCCTGATCGCACGTCACCAAGCCATAAACAAAAAAAAAAAAGGTTATGTCTCAGGGTGTCACAGAGCGTCCGTTTTTTTGTTTCGCACAGGGGGATTTTTTGTGTGTGTTATTGTCATACCGTGCGATTTTCTTGCCGCGTAGAACATGCGCATCATTTCATTATGCCTTTCTCTTCGCAATATTTGTTTTTTCCTGGAATGCAAAAGTTGTTCCCATTTTTTTTTTGTTTTGGTTTTTGTGTGTGTGTATCCATCGATCCTTGACAATATTGTGAAAGGTTTGGCATTTCGCTTTCGACGTTCGCTGCTCTAAAGAGAAGCAAACAGAGAGCAGATACAAAAGAAGATGGTCTTTCCGGCATTTGCTTTTCTCACTGCAACCGAAACCAGAAAAGGATGCTGACACGTAATGCCTACCGTCCTTCCCCTAACGATCGAATAAATCGCAGTCAATCGTAGCCTCGCGCGTCTCGTGTGTCTCGGGTGTTTCCTTAGCGGGGAGCGTTTTGTCACGGGGAGCAACCGATTTGCGATTGACATCGCCCAGGAATGTTGGCACGCCACGCCACGCTAATGGAGGCCAAGCGCTAACGGAACGGCATGCCCGAAACGAAATACCAAACCGATGGTGCTGAGCAGAAGAGGCAAAGGCGTAAGGTTGTCCCCGTTAGCTGACATTCAAGCATGTCCGGTGGAACACATACGAACAGGCCGATCGTTGCAACATTGTTTTGTTTCATGAAAAAGCGTGTACAAAAACAGGCACATTCACTGCAGCATTCTTACATGCTTAGAGAATCGCTTAGCGAACGGGCGTGCAACCTTGGTGGTGGTGAGCCAGACAGGATGACACGGTTTTCGACCATACCATCATTTTCATTCATTTTGTTGTCCTTAGTCTCAAAGGAAATAGAAAGGACGGCGTAAGGAAATGTCGTTCGATCAAACATCAATCAAACGATCCAATATCGCATAAAATGACAGTGAGTTGGACAACCCATGTCTTTAATGTGGCTTTCTGACTGACAAGCTTTTCTCAATACTTTTTCTTTGTATGGCAGCCCCTCTTTAAACCTTTCGCAGCTAGAGCGATATTTACCTACATAGTTCCCCATCTGTAGCTGCATATTTTCCATCATTAATCATTCAACAACTTGCGGGCACACTTGTTGGTCAAATTATTATCATACCTCTTTATCGCACCTACACAAACACAGCGTTCCCGATCGTTCTGTCTACATGGAAAAAGCTATTTGTCTCCGGTTCAGTGATTTCCTTTTCCGTACCACAGGTGCACCACCAACGCTCGTTAAACAATGGCTAAACCCTCGTGTGTAACTAATTAAATCTCATCAATCTTCATTTCATGATTTGCTAAGCTTATTTCGCAGCTCTTTCTCTCCTTCTCGTTCCCACCTGGCACATACAAGGTAGCTTTCCCTTAGCTTTGTGGTTCTCGCAAAGCTCACAAGATATCCTGTGAGCTGTGGAGTTAGAGTTTTGTTGTTGAAATCTAGCTGCAAATCGAATTACACTAAAGGTGTACTAGACCGAATGTTACAAAAAACACGCCCTGACACTGATCCATTGCGAGAAGCATGGAGGTGATTTCTGTTTATGTTGAAGCCCTCTAGGAAAGACAGCTTGCTAATCGACGTAATCGAATGTCCTTGGTACAACTCGAGAATAGACAGACCGAAGAGAAATCTCCCCGAGTGTGAGTTGCATCCTCACGATAAACTCGATGACTCTCAATTTGAACATGGTTTTCGCTATTCTATAACACTGACCTCAGTCAGTCAGACTGAGATGAATGTTTTAATTGTATTGCTTCTGGAAAGTTGGGTCATCCAATTCAAATATGATCAAACATAATCGTTTACTATTGAATGTATCAATGCTTGCCAAAGGTCCTTTAATAACCGGAAAATGCCCGAGATAATTCAAATTGTTGTTACCTGTAAATCCATTTAATCCATTTAATTTAAATCTCTTTTGCTTTGCTTCCCACTTTCCCTAATTGGTACTTAACATCAATTACAAAGGGAAGTAATTCCAATTTCTCGCAACGACATCATAATCGGATGCAATCGTTGGTATTGTAATCGAACTTCCTGGAATACAAAATCAAACACACATTACTGACGCAAATCAAACACTACGAGTTAAAGCTAATAATTTAAATCGTAAAAATTAAACAAACATTTCTGTCCACCAACCTGTTTATCCTTACTAAAACAGCTTTTCGATTTTTATCGTGCTAAATTAATGCTCTTCTCCACCAAACCACTCTATACTAAATCCCCTTTAGCACTTCATTTCAACTATAACAATAATAGTTATGCAAATTCCACCCCAAATGCTTCCGCCGGTTCGTTTACACCTCGGTTCGCAATAAAAAGCCCTACATCACACTAATTCCAAACCAAACGCTGCCGCTCAGCTCGTGCACACATTTCTCCTCGTGTCTGCAACCGTTCTCCGGCTGTAATCAGAACGCCAACCGACACTACCGAGCATGGGATGGCAATGGTAAAATGGTTTAAACCGGGGTTTTCCTTCCCTTTTGCCTTTATGGGCCAGCTCTTGTTAAATTACCTCCACAGCAAGATTACCCAAAACTCACGGCAATTATCTTGCGCGGAGGTCAACGAGCAGACTGCAGAAGAGTGAGGCGTCTGGAAAGTAATCGGAACGGGTCAAAGAGCGTTGCTCATTAATGCATAATTTAGTGCATAATATGCAAACCGAGGGTACCAAGGTTAATGCTTGTTGACACGTTTGGTTGTGTGAAAATTATTGAAATTTCATTAAACTTTTGTGCAGGGGATGTCCTTATTTTTTAAAAACAATTCATGTCGCGTCTTAAGCTTACTTTAAAAAATAATTAAAACCACTTTTTACTACTGCTTGGCATGCTGTTAACCGATAAAAGGGTTGTGAAAAAGGATTTTTTCTTCAAATTATTGTCCTTCCACTCGCTGTTACAAGCCGTAGTTAAAGCTCATAAATACAGAATGTTGCTTTATTCTTGTTTCTCCCACTTAAAGCATCACCCTTGCCCGAGCTGCTTCGATGCGATGCGGTGATTGTTGCGAGAGAACCTTCCGTCGTCTGTTTTTGTATTTCGATCAGCACCGTTTGTAAAGCCCCAACCGTCGTCGTTGTCGTCACGTGATACCCTACGGGTAAACTTTAACTGGGTCATCCGTGGCAGAGTCGGTAAACAATTCGTGCGTTGTGTTGAATTTTAATAGCACCACTTGAACGTTAAGCAAATTGATCGATTTTTCGAGAAACTTTTGTCCGGAAAGTTGCTACCAATAGGGTGCAGGGTGGTTTGGTGGCAATGGATCAAAGGCGGTAGAAAGGATGTGCTTCGCATATTTGGATCATCATCAATTATCCACCGAATGTTAGAAGTCTTATCAATAAAGCATTGAAGTTGCAGCTGGTAAAAAGTGGCTCATCAACCATCCGAGCAGAGTAGAGATAATAATCAATAGATGTACAGCTACCATCAAAAGACACACAACGGATGCTTTGTTTGATATATCGCTATTTTTCATTTATCATTATATTGAAATCGGTACCAAGTTTATTCTGCCCGTTCCCTTGCTCAACACGATGACTGCTACTTAGACCCTTTTGCTTACTTTATTGATTTCCTGTCTCGGTGGGAAAACAAATCCCTATATCAACCGCTGCCGCGGTGGACCTTTTGGCCTTTGGCAGCGCCTACGCGAAAGGTTAAATGGCTTCCTTCAAACCATGCAACCCCCATGCACGGCAACCTGTTAGCAATCTTGACCACGGTACAAGCAACATCGTGGCTCGTCACGCAAATATCCTTCCTTTTTCGCCGGTTCGTTAGTCACGCAAACGCGAACGCCTTTTTTAATGAAACGATCGCTACAACCATCATCCGAACACTCTCTCCGTTTGGGTTGGGTTTGGAGGATAGGCCGGAAATTGTTTTCGTTGCGATCGAGCTGGATGAATCAACCGATTTCCGGGGAAAGAGCAAGACTCGACCGGTGGCAACTGGTGGCTGTCGGTTTGAAGTAATTGATTTTTTTTTCGTTTTGATGTAGAATGTTCTCGCGATTGTTGGCCAGCAAGCCAACACATTTCATTGTTTCCGTTCATGTGCGCAAAGACAGGAAGCAGGAAATCACAACACAGCTCGACTACGTCGGTCGCTGTGAAGCTAAAAGGTGTTTAGCGTAATTTGTAATAACTGCTCATGCATTGCAGCTCGATGATGAGTGAAATTAGTTTCCACCATCAATCAGCAGGAGGTTGGCCGGATCTGCCGGATGGTGCAGAAAAGATTCTATTGCTTCCTGGGCTGATAAGGGATGGGAAAAGGCTATGTCAAAATGGTTGCCATTCTTTCCGATTTTAGGATTTCGCGAGATTTAGATCGTTAAAGTAGTGCCGTTTCCAATATACTAAGGAATATAAACTGAAAATGAATACTTAATTTAAAAAAGGATATCAATTTTGTTCAGAATTCCAGCCTTTTCTCATCCATAGAAAAGCGTGACATGCAAAAAGTCAGCAAGAAAACCATTTAGTTCATTTATTGGAGCTTTAATTTATTTTCTTCTAATTCTTCCCTTTTTCCGGCCAATGCCACTCACATTCACCGTCGATGCAAATGTTTAGTCAGCAGGCAAATGCACGGTGTTGTTTTTAATTTTCTCCAAGCTTCTCTCCTGATGTGTCATGTATAATCGTTGTTAAAAAGTAGCTCAAACCCAAACAAACAATAGTTGCATGAATTGAAAATGAAGTAGACCAAAAAAAGGAGCAAAAACAACAACATTCATTTACGTACAGTCGAACATATTGAATGCCTAATGAACCCGGAATGCTGCACATGAAACCTCGCACAAGGCTGAATTTAAATTTAGGTCACTTGCTTTGCATTAATTTGGATTCGAAGTGAAATCAATTAAGGTAGAGAGCAATTTATTCGGCAGGCTTTCTTTCCCGATGCAGCAAAACATACAGGAGCAGTACATTCGACTCGTACATTGAATACAGATTCGTTAGAAATAGTGACACATTTAAATATTTCATTACCGATATGCTCCGTACATGCAAACTAATGGGTAATGAAAAATACGAATTTAATAAACGCAAACAATGTACAATCCCCTTGGCAAAGGAGCTTCATACAAGACATTTACTCACGCCACATGGACGGAACGTACTTTCCCGTACGTGAATGCTTCATTATTGCGAACTGGAATGGCTCCTTCAGGACTTTAGGCGAATGGGGCAATAAAGTTCTCCAGAGAACTTCTCGGAAGGGAAGGCATCTCCCCACAACATTGCCTACCGATCGTTGCTAGTGCCTACAGAACATTGCCTCTATAAGGCTAGTGCTAGCGAGATAATCAAACGGGCAAATTACTTTCTCGGGGGAAAAAAATCGATTCAACCGTTCGAAATAGGGTGCGATGATGAAACCCCGGGGTCATATAATATTGTTTCTTCGGTACGTTATTTGGTGCAAAGTATACTCATACGCACGCCGATGGGTCTACCAGCAGCAGACGCCCGTCTTACGGGATATTTCTCGGGGTGCGAGGTTCCAGGAACGCACTAGCTAATAATGGAATTACTTTCTTGAGCCTCAGTCGATTCATAAGAGGGTAACATTGTGTACCTAAATAATACCAGAGCCTTGCTAAGAGCCCATTTTGTTTGCTTTAATGTAACGCGTACAAGTCCATTTAACCGCAAATATTACAGTAATAATTCAATATTCCTTACCTTAAAGCACCTGAGCCCTTTAGTACAGAAAACTTTATTAACTCACAGACAGTTTCGGTTTCACAGTCAATAAAGTTGCTCGGGCCTGAGTTTCTTTTTGTTTGTGCTGCCGTACTTTTTAACACCATATTTCATGCACTCATCGTTCACGGGGCGATAGTAGTATCGTCTGCTAACTTTGATCCATCCTTTACTGCCACACCATGAAGTAAATTGATCAAAGTCTGCACGAACACTGCATCAGAATCTCGCTCATCCTTGCCTGTCTGTGTCTTCTCTTCCCCCAGATTCACACCATCATCATTTCACGCGAAGCCGTTTCGCCAGATTCTTCTTCCGCAGACGCTACGTACAGCAAACACCTTCCTGATGCCGCACGACTCTCCACTATCAGCCATGCGGCTGCAGGCAAGCAGACTATCATCCGACCTTCATCGATACATTGCGCCGCAACGGATCGGATCATCCACGTGTACGACTTGCTCGATGACGGTAAGCTGGGATGAGGTGGAGGATTTTTTTTGTTGTTGCCAGCTCACATTTTGCAGAGCATTCTACCAACACAGCCGGGTGCGCTCAGAATAGTGCGGGGGGTAATATTTGCGTCGTGCTAAGTCTTGTGCAAAATTTCATCAAACAGCATGCGGATGCGGCTTATGAAATACTTGGGGGAATGGAATTTATTTGATTAACAATTTTGTTCGAAACTGCCTGCAGTGTGCTGTGCCGATTGGTACGGGATGATGAAATCAAGCTTTTTCTTGAAGCTGGTATCAATTGCGTTTAATGCGTTAGATAACTTCAGCAGTCTTTAATTAAGCTTTATTTTATTTGAATCATTTTTCTACGACTCAAATACTCTATGTTCCATGATATTAAACAAGGTTTAGTTTGAAATGTAGCTTCATTCGCCTTTCTATTGACTCTAAATAACCGGGACGTTGCACGTAGCACACTGTTTACCACTTGTTAGCACGCAAAAGGCATAGCTACATGATTTCCTGCACCTCAGCACTCAACTCAAGCTTAGCCGAGCCTCACACGATGCATCCTTTCAAGTGTGTGCCCGTTCACGTCCCTGTTGACGAGGCTGAAGTGCACCGGCTGAAAGCGGAAAAGGCTCTCCTTTGCCTACTTTTGCCTGCTCGTGTCCTTAGAGAGTTTGTTTCCGCGTGTTCCCTACACTCTACAGGACAGTCATCGAGTTGCGCTTTCTTTCGCGCTGAAAAGCCGCGGCCAAGCTGCTAGCTGCTTATGCCGAGTATGAGTGGCTGCTGCTTGGCTTGGGATGCCGATAAAGAGCACAACTAGCGCTCTGTCACTAGAACTGACTGACGGCACGAGTACGGCTACTTGATACCGTGTACACTTTTGTGCACTGTATAATTGAAACAATGTGATGGAGTGGTTTGTTTGTGTGCAGAGTGCAACTCGTTGAAGCTATTTCTAGCACAACAACATATCTTTCAGTTTGTATGGAAAAATAGTTTTTTTTCTGGTTTGAGTATGGTAATTAAACATAAAAGACTGATTTGCTACCACGAAACCACTAACTTGACAGATATGATTCTTCCCAGCAAAACATACAAAATAAAACCGAGCCACATTTCCAACCATTCCTAAGCCTAAGCCTTGCTTTTTCTTTTCCCTGTCAGCCGAGAGAGCAATTCGTGCCAGCAAGCGCACTCAAGTTGCAGCTGCAACTACTCAAATTAGCGTACGCTCCATGAGCACGTTTGCTCATTTGTATTTCCGTCCGCCCTGTCCCGCGTGGCAGAAATTCATTGAGGGATTATATTATTCTCCCCCCCCCCCCCTCCCCCCTTTCGATGCCACATGCAACATGCACTCATGTGCAGCAGTGCACCACAGACACGAGGCAGACGCCAGGCCGAGTAGGCGCATGCGGTGAACTTTGTGTGGCAAACCGCAGAAAGAAAGTTCCACTCATTGCCGCGGCCCCCATGGGCAAAGAAACGAAGCCTGAAACAGGATATCTGTGCTTACCGAACCGCATTAGAACCCGCAAAACTACATAATGAAACGGGGCGGGCAAGTTGGGTGGACAACGGGGGGGGCAAATAAACATGGCTTCCGGGCTGGGCGAGTCTGGGAAACGGCGACACATACACCGGGGAGAGCAATGAGAAGTTGCAACAAACAAGGTTTAGAGTTGCAGCAACAGGAAAAGCTGGGGAGGTCGTACGAAGGATATATATCGCCACCGAAGCCTTTGCCCTTGCAAAAGCCTTAAAGCTGGTTTTTATTTTCCAGTTTTGTTTGTTTGCTGTTGCTGCTGCTGCCACTACCGTTGCACTGGCTGGGTGGAGAACGATAATGAAAAGCTAATGACATGAGGCTGTGCATAAGAGCAGAAAGCTGCAGCAGCAGGAAGCAGGAACATTCTGGCCGGATGTAGACATTATACTGCCGCACAGGAAACCACACTTGGGATTGAAATCTCCTGCCGGCGTCACCGGTTTGGCTGTGAGTGCCACTGCTACTGCAGCGGCAATGTTATTTAATTTTTGCCATACACTTTCCAGCAACACACACACACACTCCCACTTCTATCGATAGGCGGACAATGGCATAAAGAAACAGCGTCCCTTGCCTTACTTCCCAGAATACTAATTGCATGTTCAAGTTTAACTGCAACTGCATATGTCCTTCCGAAACGCCCTGCCTCCGGGGATGCTCGAAACATACGGCAAAAGATCCTCCAGCAGTTGTTTTGACATCTCAAAAGCACAGCAAGAAAGCATTGGGCCTCCGCCTTGAACTTTGTTCCCAGCACACGAACACACAGCTCACCAGCAAAACAACGGCCACAATGTTGCGCAAGGCACTTCATAACTTTTCTCGCACAACAAAAACCGTCCCGACCGTTTGGGTCACTCTGTGTGTTTGTGTTGTTTTTGTTCGGCAGCAACCAACTAGAAATCGGAAACAATTTCAAGCTAAATTTCATTCCCTCTGTTTTATTCTCTCGCTCTTTTCCGAATCCTCCACTCCAGCAGTAGCAGTCCACAACGGAGCTCCCACACAATCTGATCAAAGAACGCAATAATTGTTTCATCATTTCATTGCACAAATTTAACCACTTTTCGATCGTTCGGTCGTAAAACAAACCGGCCAGTGGAGTGGCTGTGTGTGTGTGTCGGTGTGTGTGCCACGGTCTGGCCGCAGAAGTTGTGCCGCCGGCTCTCGAGCAGCAATTATGTTGCGCTTCACTTTGCCGACTAATGGTGTGCTGTTTTATGTTGCTGATTTCTTGCAAGATTTGTTCGATTCGCTTCCACCGTTGTATTGATGCACTCACGGGGAGCAGCGGGCGACTGATTTTAGAGTCCATTTATTTCGCTTTTCCCCCCCTCCTCTTCCAGTGCAACCCTTGGACAGGGAGGGGAGAAGTCATCGACAATTGATGAGACTTTAAAACGTCAAACTCGATCATATAATAAATTGTTATTGCATTTTAAGAGAGCTTTCAATGAACTTATTCTTCAACGTTAGGATCTAATTGAGCGCAGACAAATGGCAAGGGTGAGTTATTGATTTAAGAGTCCTCGGCTTTTTAGTGTTGTGCATTGTTGTTGCTGCTCGGGAAGCTCTGGAAGCAATTTCATTTGTAAAGAAGTTTCAAGCCCGTCCGTTGAGAGCACACTTCATCAGGTCCCAATTGTGTGGCATTCTTGTTTCGGAAACCGAGCCGGCAATTATTATCCTCGGAAACGTATTTCAGCGCTAAAGCACGAACCCTCCAGCAGCACCGTTTAACTGTGGCCAAAACAGAGAAGGCCATCGTACCGTGTTGGTGGATCGTATTTAGACTGCTGATCCAATGCTCCTTTCATCCAGCCGGGCTGTGACTGCTGCGTGTTCGCACTCCAGAACGGAAAGAAAGCACGACACCGGTCCAAGAACAAAGGGCAAGCGCATTAAGCACATCCTTCGGGTTGCGCTTCCCCGGTTTGTGCGGGAGTTTTGACGCGCGTCTCTAAGCAGCATGGCCGCAGCAACCCATCTGCAAAGCTGACCGAAAGCAACCCCCGTGGAACACTTCAATGGCGAACGCGTTACTCCCTGCTTTCCTTTTGGGTCCAGTTTCCAGTGTCCTCTCTCTCTCTCTATCTCTCTTTGATTGTGTGTTTGTATGCCACTTCGTCAATGCAGCAAGGCTCACGCTCATTCTCACATGCGTGTCAAAGGCCAGCACCTAACACACAACAGTCCTGGGAGGAAATGGAATTAGCAGACGGATGGGTCCGTAGGACATGGGACATGCGACAGCACACGCAGCAGCTTGCTGCTTGCATTCATCTTCGTCAGCAACCAAACGTGATGCTGAAGCACGATGAATACCGTACGCCACACGCTGAATGATGCCGCACAAACTGTGTGTCCGCTTTCAAGACACCGTGTGCCATCCGTGTTGCCGCCTTGCCATCCTGTTCTTTTTTTACTTGTTTCTCGTTTCTTTGTGATGACGTGATGCGGACAGAATGAAGGATGCCTTTTGAGAGGTTCAGTGCCCCCGCCTACATTGAGCGGAACCTTTTCGACGGTGGGTGACATTTGCACCAAGCTGTGTAAAAAGGAACCCCTCATCGTGATGTCATTTGAGGCGCACACTTAAAGGGCGAGGAGCTGGGTCGTGATTAACACTTAGCTGAAACAATATAAACTGCACACGGCACATGGTAGGAGCAGACGCTGGCAAGTTGTTGAATGTGAATGGTAGTTGGGTTTGGATGCAGCAGTAGCAGCTCAAAGCATCAGCTCACCCGCATTAAGCTCAATAGAAGTAGGAGGCGCTGGGTGGAATGAGTTCAGCTGTAATGAAGCACATGCAAAGCAATTCCATCTACTTCAGTTCATACCCCATAAAGACACACTACTAATGTACACTTTATATGTCTGCGGATTGGAAGCTATAATGCAAAGAGCATCAGCAAAGATTAAGACTACAAACTACGCTCCAAAAAACAACAGCAACTTGAAAACCCTTCCAAAAATATCAACTTTATGATAAATTGCTCAACCTTCCGGCAGTATTGGAAAGGAGCAGGGATATGCTCAGATTGAAATGTTAAGACACTGGCGTGTGCGTGCGTGCTAGCCCTATCTCTTTAACACCAGTTGCCATTTGGAAGCAGCCCGTTTTCTGCCCGACGAACTCCAGCAACTCCCATTTCTCTACCCCAAAATGGCCATCATGCTCAAATATTTATCGTAGTTTTATGTTAAACATATCGGCGAGAATGATTTATGTAGGCATCATTTGCTCCCGAGCAGTAAGCTATCAACTCGTATGTTTACATATTCACAAGAGAAGGAGCGGGTATCTTCTGTGTGTGTTTTTTTTGGGGGCATCACAGTTCCTAAAAGCATCCCCGGAAAGCTAACCCAGTATTAACGAACCACACGAGCTCGAGGGGAGAAAACTTAAGAGCTACCGAATCTCTTACATTTCTAGTTGTGTGTGTGTGGGGCTGGGCTGTAGTAATAAAAGCTTCTCCCTATGCTTTATGGCAGAGTGTTTGATGATAGGGTTATCTTTCTACGAATATTGAGCCGGCTCCTGAGTGTGTAGTAAGGGAGAAGTCGATTTAAAGCGAAGGAAACTCACACAATGGAAGCAGGGAGTACTTTGGGAGTGCTGGAAGGGCTAGGGATAGGATGACTCTTTTCACAAGTCGTATAGAAATGCATGTGGGTTACTGGCAAAAGATAGGAGAAAATAATAATGCATACGATGGTCCGACGGGAATAGAATTATTGCAAATGAAACACCAGCATAATCTTACTTCCTTTATAGCTCATCATTCCCAGGAAATTACAGTGACGCTTCTTCTCTGAAAAGGACTTCATCGAAAGTGTCATTGGCTAATATTTGCACTGTCTTTAGATGTGTAATATTAAGCTTTAAGTTTCCAGTCCTGCTCGGCACAAATTTAAGCAACCAACCGCCAACGTATTTCAGTGGAAGCTTTTCTCTTCCTTCGTGACTTCCAAAGTCCATTTGTACCAACCAGCTAACACTCAGCTCAGAAGTTCAAACAGTAGCGAATGATTACATGCAAGCGATGGGACTGTGTGTGTAATGTTTCCCTTTTGCTTTAAATTTACTGCAAAACCGCATCCGATCAGCACCGACACCACCGGGTAGAGCAAAGCCATCGCCTTAAGATACAGCAACAGCAACACGGTACCGAAACTTTCCCCATTACCGGTCCCCGTTCTGGGCTTTCATCGGGATCTCTGTATGTGTGTCTGCAAGATCAAAAACAATCCTAACCACATAACAAAAAAAACCTCAAAGCCGCTCGAGCAAGCAACCGCAACCGTCCTGCTCATGTATAGCATGTGGGACAATAGGGTTGTGTCAGTGCAGACAGTTCAAGGGTATGCAACAGTTTCGAAGGTTTCGAAGCCTTACTAGCATTGAAAGAGAAAAAACAACTACACAATCTTGATCCAAATTACGTGTCAATGATTGTGGACAAAAGCTTTATGCTTTAATACTTCTACAGTAAATGTCAGCAACTTTTAAGCCATATTTATTGTTGGGCTATATGGTATCATTTGAACTATGACAAGAAAGAGGGGATAAAAAATCCACATTATGGCATGTACAACATGTAGCTTGAAGCATAAAAGTATGGATTTTCTTTACAGCAACAGTTCCATCATAAAGCTACAAACTGGTGCATTTAATTACCTTTTCGCAGAATTCGTACACACACGACCATAATAATTAATTGTGACCTAGCATTAAATTCTTCGAAATGCTGACAACAATCCAGAAAATCAAAGTAACGCTTCCGCAAACGAGCCACATGGACACCGCAAAGGGGTAGACAAAAAGTCAACAGTACACTGCATAACTTTGGCCCACAAAGTCCCAGTTGCAATTGTTATTACGCATGAAGCAATAAGGGGAAAAATGCAAACATGCACCGTGGACAGCTACAACCAGGGCGACAACGTGGGTAAACATTAAATAGACTGTTGAGTGAAATAAGCTCTCCATTACAATGAAGGTTGAAATTCATCAGAACTACGTGCTGACTTTTTTTTGTGATTGCTGCAAAGTTGCGTGCCTTCACAGCAACGTACAACAGACACACAATATGTATACACACACAAAGCACGGAACGGTACAACGAAAATTGAAATGTTGATAACGTAGTCAGCCGAGTCAACTAAATCAACCGTCCCATCTCTAGAGTACTATGTTCTGCAGTAGCAACAGCGGTAGCAGCACCATTTTTGATGTTTTTTTAGTTTTTCGCTGTTCTTCGCTTCGCTTCGCTGTCAGCTAGTTGTGTCAGCTCTTCTTCGCTTTTAATCGATCAGCAACGAGTGGAGCAGTCGTTGCTGTTTGCCGACGAAACACAACGTTTTGAGGACCATTTGGAAGGCAAACGCTGCAGCTGCTGGAGCTACAACCATCGAGACGTAGTGCATTATTGACATACGATTTCGGACATAAAGGACAATCGGCGCAACAAAAAGACAGAGCGAAAGGATCTATTGGCTATGAATGTTCAAGGAGACACGTTGAGGGCATTTGTTGAGAAGGATACGCTTCGCGAAAGATGAAAGTGAAGTGTTTTATTTCCATACCATATTAAACTTTTTTTTTTCTATAAATTTCATACTGTTACTGTAAACCTTTAACTACAAAGAACATATTTCTTTTATTCTAAAAAACTTATAAGCTTCTTTTAACTTTAAAAAAAAACTATCCATAAAATACCTTATTTCACACGCTTCACTACTTTTACGTCGGTCGATCGCAGTATTGCTAGAAGCTATGAGCAAGAGCACATCGAACGAAAGGAATTTCATTACGGGGAAGCCAAAACCTTTCAGGTCCAATTTCCGCTCAAAACGCAATGTGGAGCTTCCGCTCTTTTTCCTCCCACTTCCCATCGGGACCATTGTCTGCTCCATGACGCTCCCTACGGTAATAAGTGACACTATCGCCCGTACCAGCTCTCATCGGCGTGGAAAATGAAATTAAACGCTATAAAAATATTCTTTTAAAGCATTTAATTTACTTCTTACCGCGACCGGTTCGGTCCAGCGGTCCTTTGTAAGCCATCACATTATGGCACAGTGTCGTCTTGTGTCTGAACAACTAATAACTTAATTAAAGCTAGCCGGTCACTCTTTGCTGGAATGATTTTGCTTTTTGGTTTTGGTTCCGCCAACCGGTAACCATTTCCCCGTTTGTTGGCGGAAAGGCCTGGAGGCGCGGTACCCGGTTTTCTACGAAAGACAACTTCCTGCACATGTCTTGCTGTTTGTCTTTACAAAATAAAGGACCACCGGAAGGATAGCGTTACATTGGCCAAACCCCTTACGCCATTGCTTGACGTTCGTTGGTTGGCATATTGTAGCGTACGCTCGAAACGCTCCACTATCTATTGGCAAATAGTGCAGCGGGGGAAAAGTTTTCCACGCTGTGTATGAGAGGGACTGTGTGTGTGATGTGGATTCGACTCTATTTGCACAAAAAGCAGCGCAGCGGTAAGTTCTTCTTCCGCGGTTTTGTTGGGTTTGTGTCGCTTGGCCACACGGGAGCCTTGATATGAGAAACCACCGGGACGACGTGACGTGTTCCCGTTCTGGGAAGACGCGCACATCAGTGACACTCCACATATGGATGGAAAAGTCTGGGCTGGGATGCCACAGAATGCCACAGTGGTCCGTGCCCAGCGCTTGCATCGTTGGTTGTGCGCTGGTGTAACTCTGCTGGGCGTTGTTTAGAGCACGATTACGCCGCTAGCAACCGGATAATACCGTGGGAAATGTATGAAGCTACCACTCGGCAGCGAACGGCCGTACTACCCCGGCGGGCGGGTGTTGATTTTATGTTGCCATTTACTTGTTTCTTTTTTTACTTCGTTTCCGCTCCGCTTTTCCAATCCAATAAGCTGCCCTGTTTTCATTGCCATTTTTCCCAGGGGCCAGATCAATACGTTTGCACAGGGACGCTACTAATGCGACGACGTTACAGGAGAGTGTGTGTGTGTCTGTGTGGGTAAGAATCCATTGAAAGGACACTTCAACTTTGCTTTTCCAAGAATGTGGCAAGGAAAAAGCTAATGCACGTGAACAGGAAATAAAAGGCTCTCATCCGTCCCTGCAAACTTCACAAGCCAACCAAAGACTCGACGAGAGATTTTGTACTAAGCAGTATGAAGGTAGGACATTGAAGACATTGGAACTTCAGGCATTGTAAAGACTTTAAATGCAATTCCCAACATTAAGAATGTATGAACGTCACAAGTTCAAAAATAGCTCTCCTGCGAAGCAAGTAGCTTTGGGTGTAGCTTTCATATTTATTTTCAACCTGAGGCCTTACAAAACGAGCCCAACTTCGCTAGAACTCGAACGATTTCCCACGAAAGAACCAACGTATGCAAACTTGTTACACAGCTGGAAAGCAGAAAATAAAACAACGATTCTATGTCGTGTATAATCTCCAGTTTGGGGGGCTTTCTTCGAGCCGTGTCCATGTACATGTTTCTTTGCCCACCCTTCAGCAGAGGACCTGCTGTGTCTCGGTTTCGCCCGTAATGATGCAGCTTTTTTGATTTATGGGTGCAATTGTTCTCCCGCTCGCATCGCTTCTTTAGCCTGGCATTAAGGTTTAACATAAATACCCTAATGCTTCTCTCCCCCCCCCACTACGCTGGACAATATGCTTGCCGGCACGAAACCCGGTCCCACTTGCTCCGGGTGATACCTATCGTACCACAAGCTCGATGCTCGATTCAGTTGCGAAGCATTCTTTCCCCAAACGAGACACTCGTCGTCGCTTCCGGCAGAGCATTAGTCCATCGTCGTCCGTTGGTCCGGGATCTAAACTCCTAATGCCTGTTACAAGGCCTCGGAACCCCGGGTGACGAGCCGATGTAAAGAGTGGCGCATGGGTAACGAGAGCCACAGAAACACACGCAGATGGAGAAAAGCCCACCACCACAAAACTGTGGTCGACCGGGTCGTCGGCCAAGAGTCACACGGTGGCCCACAACCACAACCGCAGAGAGCATTGGAACATAATCTCCGGTTCCTCTGGGGGGGTGGGAGGAAGGGGAAGAGTGGCACCTACTGCCCGGGGTGAAAACACGCACCCAACCTGATATTGGGAACCGGTGTGCTGCTGTACAACTTACGCATTCGCCGACTCAGAGCTCATTCTAGGGGTTGAGGTTCGTACATCATTTCCTTGTTTTATGCACGACCGCGTACTCTGTTGCGGAGATAACGGCGCGGTGATGCCGAATGGTGCTGGTGGCGCTGCAGGGTAGTTGCATTCTGCAACGTTGTCCGAATGCAACTGTGGCAACGTTATCTCTTGCTCAGGGAGTGCAAACGGAGCAAACGAACACGGAGCAACTCCGTATGCACGGCACAGTGAAAGGAACAACTTTTCACACCGGAAACACCATTTGCAGGCCCAGAACACAAAGGCAGACACATCCACTGACTATATCTGACGACAAAAACACACACACACTTGCACCTTGACGCCTTTCTGCTTAGTGATTCCTGCCCTGACGCTATTTTCTCGCATGATGTAATTAGTATGAGAATGTTGTCCAACCGAATAAATAAGCTCGGGCCACCGCCCGCATTCGTGCACGCCGTGCACCCTCTTTAATCCCGCAATTATTCTTGCCACCGGCCACCAGCCACCCGTATTATCGTTCCTACGCCTCTAATCCCCCCTAGCTCAAACGGTTACGGTAGCGTAAATTTGGCGACGGAAAGTTTAGCCCCACTTGTGTTTTTTTTTCTGGCAAAGAAGGTTTTTTGTTTGCCTTTCGTTTGTTCTTCATGCTTATCAGCATATTTTATGTGATACTTTGCCTCTTTTTCCTTCCTCTGCTGGCTATATTTTGTCATGCTATTCAACTTTTCCCGCCATACGTTCGCCCGTGTTGAGGTGTTAAACTGAAGTGTCAAGGCTGAAACAAACGCCCCCCAGTTTTGGGGATTAAGAAGTAATGGAGATACACACATACATACATTGCAACTATCTTAAAGAAGTGGGGTACTGTATGTGTGTGACCATGAGTTTAACTTTGCACGAACAAGCTATTACTTTCTGATACGACGTACCTGAATGTTTTATACGATACATTCGAACCTATTCCATTAAAAAGTGGTTTCTTTGGATATGATTTGTGATAGGGTAAGTGTACCAATTATGGCTGTAATATGTCATCAAGATACCGATTTGACGCCTGTAAAAATAAGTATGGGGTAAAATTTCAAACCTCTTTATGTGTTTATGTAGCCTAGAAAATGAGGAACACGAGGGTATTTTTTTTACTCAATGTTTATCAAAATACTAGAAAATTTCAATTCAAAATTGCATTTTAAGCTACCAATTATGGCTATAGTGTTCCTAGCAATTCACCATAGCTGTACCAAATGTGGCTGTATGCTAAAACTCGTGAATATTTACAACAAAAATTACTTTGCACCTATATAAGTATGTAACCACCATTAAATACGTAACATAAACATTTTAAAATACCCGTTTTCTATCACTGTTTGTATTGATATCCACGCTCAATTAATCGCACAATTGATGAGGCTAATCCAAAAAAAAAAATACTTTGGTACACCTTTCTGATGACACCGTGCTTGGACACACACACAAACCTGACAAGCCTTCATATCACCTGGAAGCTATACCGAAGCCAGCTACTGTTTCAGCGCGATACGAAGATGAGCACAAATCCGGGTGGTCTGTTTGAATTTGTTTATATGAAGAATCGTAACCATAGTTCAACTATCTTCTGACCAAGATACTTCTGGCCAAGACTAGCACTAACTATCGATCAGGGAAGAACAAGAGCGCATTTGGCAATAAGGCGACACGAGCAGCTTCAGATTTCGCTTTCTTCGTACGAAAGTCATTCAAGGCTGTATTATTTTGGTGAAACTGATTCGATTTCATTCTACTGACTATTCCACTGATTACTGATTCGACCACTTTACAAATAAATGATGCTTAAAACACATATTAACACTTTAGATTGCGAAAATAACGAAAAACCCCAGTTTTTCACATGTAAACTACGCGCTACGACCAAAACGATAGTTGTCAACAAAGCATCCATAGCATACTGCGATACATGGTACACCGAAGGTTAGTTGTACCAATTATGGACGTAGCGGAACTTGGGGCAAGTGTGCCACCTTAAGCATTTCAAGTTATAACTCACTAAAACGTGTTTTTCAAAAGCCGATTTAAATCTCATAACCATTTAACATCTATTTCCTCACTTATAACTGAGTTTCGCTTGAAAAAAGTGCAAACAAAACAGTTTTTGAAGCATTTTAAAAAGGGTCCAAAAAGACGTTGTTTTTTGGGCTATGGGGCAAGAGTGCCACTCGTATGGGGCGAGACGGCCACTTTGTTAAAATAAGTCGTTAAATAACTAATATTTTGCACCAAAATAATGATTTTGAGATAAAATTATGGTTAGGTGCTTGAAAATCGCTAATATCCTACAGTGCTGCTCTTAGCAAAATGGTAAGAGATACCAAAAATCTTGGCAACACATTTTAAAAGGGTGATATTTAACAAACGGATGTGACCAGCATAGAGCTAATGAAGCACAAATGTGTTAAACGGGGCGACTATGGGCTTCGAACGACGAGATCCGTTCGCCGCGGTTGTCAGAAGGCGCTCACTTGGCGCTCTGTTTTAAAATAGCGTACCATTGAGAGACCGTAAGAAGCGCGTGAAAGAATGAGTTCTACCTGCCGGGGTCGAACGTTCCCGTTTGTATGGGGAGAAATCCGCGAGATTTTGCGCTGCGGATTTGGAACGAATGTTGTTTTCAATGTAACGTTTTGCTTTAAATTTTGCTTTAAATGATTGAAGTGAATTGAACTTAGAGGTATGTAACATTTTGAAAATGTTTTGTGATCTATTTCCAATAAAAAAAGTTTTTATCAGTTTTGAAAATTTATATAAAAAAAAACATAAAATACATCGGAATATAAATATACTTACAAATATCTATAACAATAAAGTTGTATCAAAATTATATTTGATATTTAATATTTGATATTTAATATTTGATTTTAAATGATTGATATTTGAATATTCATGTAAAGGTCAAATTTAATGTTTTTCATATCAATTTGTTACACTGCTGAAAAATTTATAGAAAAATATCGCAAAACATTTTCACCACGTAAATAACGTTTATAACTCTTTAAAATAAAATCAATCCAGATTTATATACATTTTTATAAAGTAAATCCAATCCTGTCGTCCCTCCTAAATTTGAAATAAGTTAAATTCAAATTTCAAGAAAGTGAGTAAAGCTGCTTTATAATTGATAACAAATCATCCAATAATGATGTAACGAATGAAATCCAAAACTAACGGCAAAAAAATCAAAATTCAAAACTTAATCATCCTTGAATCGTAGATATAAACGTCTTTCAATGCTTGACAGTTGTATCTCATGATTCTCATTCTCTCATGAGCGTCGAACGGATTTTGTCGTTCGAAGCCGGTACTCGCCCCGAAAATGTTCATAAGTGAAATGAAAAATCCTTCAGTGGTTTTAGAATACAAATAGACTGTTTTAGAGTGAAAATAGTGTTCGTTATAGCCATAATTGGTGCTATAGCCACAATTGGTACACTTACTCTACTTCCAATGAGTTATTTTTTTTATTCTATCAATGTAACTTCCCATGCAAATGCAGTCTGCGTCGGATATGAATCGTTGTGAGGTTAACAGTGTTTGCCACACATTTTATCTCTCTCTTTTACGCATCACAAGTTTCCGAACAACCCACCGATTGGAATGAAATCAATGCATCAGCTCCATTCTCACGCTCTTCTAGGAACGTAACAAAAGCCTTCATCCCACATATACTGTGGGAATACTCTCAACTCAATCAACATCACATTTACTGTCAAATATTGCAAACAACGTTCCTGCAAGAACAACACATCCAAACATCTGTACAAATCTGTTAAAATAATTAAAATTCCCCGAAAATTTGTTCCTGCTTCGTGTGGAGCGAAGCTGATTTCTTTTCGCTTTTCATCAAACCTCATCCATTGTTGATTTCATGCGTGATTTTCAGGGAACGCATCTTCATCGTAGCTTTCATTTGTGCTGCCCTGTGCCTATTTGTTTGTGTTGCTTTCATTGAAAACGGTTCCTTGACTCTAGAAAATTACTGGAAATTCTCGATTCGCTTGTTGAGTTGTTTAAAACAGATTCAATCATTTGATCACATTATTACTTCAACTGCTGCAAACGAAATAGCGTTTACTTTTATTCCGTGAACAAGTCGAAGCATTTCCCGGTAGAGAATTGTTAGGTTTGTTGAATTTTACGGAAACAACTTCGATGTATGTCAGAAATTCAGCAAGATATGAAGCGTGTAAAGAATGCTGCACCTTTTCACTTCTCATGAACTACTATTTCTTCACTGCTGTTAACTTTTTCCTCCAACCATCCAGACATTATTGTTTGCAGCCTGTGGTATTATTTTCGTCCATACATTCTACCCCCATTTTAGCCCTACCCAACAACCCGTTCTTAACAGCGATGGTGATAATGGTGGAAATGAAAAACAAAACCGGTAGCAAGAAGCTAAAGCAACTTGCTTTTTCACCCGTTCTTGGAATCGAGAGTTCCATTCACACAATTCTGGCACAGGTTTCTCCATAGCGAGGATTTCTGCGTGTTCCCTGGAGTCATACCCCCTCTTCCTGGATATTCTTTTCTTTCGATTCTTTCCCTCTTTGAGAAGTGAACAAGAAAAAAGCAGCCGAGACTCAGTCTTTTCAAATGGTTGTTTTTCTACTCTACCTTTCTCTACCAGCTACTACTACTCCTCCTTTTTTGTTTTCATTCACCAGCTTATCCTTTTCCAGCTCTTTCGAGGACGGTTCTGTGCCGTGCAGATCCGCTCGGCAAAGGAACAAACCAGAGAGAGAGAGAGCGCGCAGCGTTGCCTTTAGGCTTTAATTCAATACAATTTATACGCTGTACGTATGCCAATTTTCATTTGTCACCCTTGAGCCATAAGCCCCGACGTGTTCGTAGCAAAGCCCCATACGCTCTGCGTGTATTTCGAGGAATTTCGCACCAGCGAAGAAGGATACGCGTATCCTAATGGGTCACATGAAGCCACTGGAGAGGACACTTGTACCTTTACACTTGTCAATTAACATCACCTTACGTGAACACAAATCGCACCGGAGGAATACTGTCAAACAGTGGGGAAGGTTCAACAAACACTCCACGTGTCCACGGTGTCCCTTGTGGGGCGTCTTCCTAGCCTGTTTACCACACCTTACCAAGTGAATCGATTGCTCGTTTGAGTGTGTTTTTGCTAAATCTTCTTTTTCCACCAAGTCGTTTCCCTTCTAAAAGCATACAGAAGAAGGAAAGTACATTCCACGAAACGAACTGCGCAAACAAATCTACCATTACACACAATCAGGAACCACAGCACCAGGTTTGTGTTGCCGGTTTTCTGTTTTATTTTCATTACTTCAACAATTCTTGTCCTTGATTTCACTTTTGCTCTGTCTATGGTACGCTCTCTGTCTCTGCTTTACTCATGCTAAACTGGATCTGAATGACGCAACCGGCACACAAAGAGGGGAAATATTTGCATTTAGATCGAACTGTCTGCTGAGCTGAGCAACGCAACTTCCTGATGCTGATTGCGTAGCTTGGAACACGCGTTGAGTGATGGTGTCTGCACGGGTTGTTTTACGGCACAAATCTGCAAGTATATTTGAAATTAATAATAGCCAACCCCGGAGTCCGATTTGCTTGCTGCTGTGAGATCAACATTTTCATTCTGGCAGCCTCGGACCCTAACTAACCTCATCTTCCGAGTCTGTGAACTTTTGCTCCTTGACCTGCTGTAGCAAACCCTTCGGTGTACACTGGGAAAGGTAAAGTCTAGCTTCTTGACGACTAGGAAAAACGTTTCAAGATGACAGTCGAGATGAAGCGCCCCGTATTGCAGTGTGACTCCAGCGGCAAAGAAATCCCAAACAATTGCTACCCACTTCTCGTAGTGCTAGTAGCTCTTTGTCATGTTTCCCTATTCCGTTTGTCTGCAACCATCGTCCACAATTACCCATCTACCGAATCCTCTTAAGCATTGCCTGCAATTACCTTCGGTTGCGGTAGCTCATCGTACTGGAGCATCGCGTGCTGGCTGACAGTTTTGTCGACATGCACGAAAGGACCTCCTTCTGCTTCGTCCCCGTGCAGTGTCACCGCTAACCAGAAGTAGTTTCGTGTCGCCAGCACAACAACGATGACTACACCAATCACAGCCATCACGGGAGGGCGGAGAGCGAAGGTGATTAGCTTTACCATAAATACAGCACAGTCAAGATTTTGCCTTCCACTAGCAGCAAAGTGCAGCAATCACAGCAAAGCCCTAGCCCCCACTAACACAGCGTTCAACTTTGCATATTTTGTGCCCAGGTCGCCGTGTTCGTTTCCAGTTCGTTCCACAGCCGGGGATGGATTCGGGCTGGCTTTACGTGCGATTTGTGCGACTGACTATTACGAAACATTTGAATCCATTTCACCCGTTTTGTCTCGAATCGAATTCGGCCTCGAATGAGGGAGACGACCACGCGTTGACAGACGTGGATTTGCGGAAAACTTTGACAAGGTGTCGGGAAGGATTACGAAGGGCTGAGTAGTTGACAACGAACACACAACCGTGTGTAGAGTATTATTACCACAACATTAGGCAATTCCGTCGTCACCTGGCTTCGTCGTCGTCAGTGGCTTTCCATGGGGAGTGGCTGCACACACCCTTCAAACACTGCCACTGAAAGCATCACAAGATTGATGAAAGATGGCATCCAACCGTAATTGTCTGTGTGTGTGTGTGTGTGTGGTCGCCTCAGCAATCGTCTAAATCGCCCCCTAAAGCTTAGGCTTTGCTGATTCACCATAAAGCCCACCTCGTGCCTCCTGCCAAACCACAAACCGCCAGTGATTTATGTGGAGCCTGTGTGTAAGCATTTCTTCCTGTCCGTGTCCTGCTTTCTGCGGCAACGGTTACAATCGCAATCATTTTCCATCTCGTAAGTAGCTCCCATCGGTGCACGGAAGCTATTTTAACGGGATATTAAATAAGCATAAACTTTAAATGCCCTTTGCATACATTGGTACAAGGTGTGCTGTCGTACCTGTACAGCCCGCTACAACCCTGAAACTGAGCACGGAGGAGCGTGGGCAAAGGGACCAAAGTGCCTGCGGGAAATGATCTTCAATTAACAAGAACTTGCATATTACACAAACCCCGCCACGATAGGCAACCAACGAGAACGAGCACACCCTTGATAGATTGTCGACCCGTCCTGTCGACGGACCTAGGGTAAGATAATTCGTATTATACCGCTCGTTAAATGGTTCAATCATCTGGAAAGCGTTATCGTGTGTAGCAATGTTGGTAGCATCATCCCGGAAAACCAACAGGGTAACCCCCTAACCCACATGCCCACACATCTGCTCATTAAAGTTAACGTAATATGTACACCTCCACCCCTCGAGCCAAGAAGGTTCTGTTTCTGTTCTCTAGGGTGCTTTTGTGTGTCTGTGTGTGGACGAGTACTAGGACGTACCGAAAACCCCATCCGTGTCTTGTGCAGTGCGAAGAAGAGTTTCGCCTTATCGTCCTCTGCCCGCAAGCGAAATCTGCTACGGGGTTTTGGTTCATATTTAATATTTCAATTAGTGCGCATCATAATTTAGCACACACACACAGATACGTCGGTCGGACGGTGCTGGGATATTTCAGCAGGGTAACTGGGAAGATTTATCCAATGGAAAAATTATTTATGATGGCCCCTTTTCGGTGTAGCGCTCCCCAGGGAGTTGAGATGAAAATGAACCAGATTAACCACACAAGAGACGGTACCCAACGTAAGGGACGACTCGGGAATGCCTCCTGGAAACGACACTTTCCCGTAGGCAGGTGACACTCATGGGGTGAAGCATTCCACAGCACAACCCGTCGCTCAGCTGTCAACAATGCACTATCCTTGCAAACATCCAACCAGAGCGTCAGTTTTCACCGAACCGAGGCAAGCCAAAGGGAAAGTAAATGACCTGCTTCGTGAGAACCTTGGGAACAAGTTACCCGCCCATACATACGGGTAGCTATTTTTAGAACCACAGCCACTAGCCTCCCTGCCAGCCCTGTGTACCGTGAATTAAACGGCAAAGCATAGACCCAACCACATCGGGGGAGAAAAAGCATCTTCCTCATGGAACGGGGTTTTTGGCTCGAAAGCTTCTGACAGAAGATGATGGTAGAATAAAGACTACTTCTTTTTTTTTTCAAGTAAAAGCGAGATTGCTCCTTTCGCTTCCCTTTTTACGGAGCAGACAGTACGGTAAGCCACAGAATGAAATATAACACCCACTCGTAGTGCTGCTGCTGCTGGCGTCCCAGTACCGAGTCGGTTGAAGGGCATGATCTGGCTGGTATTAAATTTGAAGCTTCCGAAAACAGACTGACGATCACGGTGGTTTGCGGGGCTAGTACTACCCAGGGAGGGGCGGACGGTTGTTCATTAACAAATTACTTTAAAGCCGAGCTAAATGAGGATGTGTGTGCGTGTGTTTGTATGTGTGGTGCTGCAGCACGAGCATTCTAATCCGTGTAATCCCTTTCTTATTGCGCTCAATTTTCACCTTCATGATGAATGAGGCAGCGTTGAGTGTTGAGTGGGTAGTGCTGCTTTGTGTATGCAGCGCATAAACCATGCTCGGCAGCATGATTTACTCCCGGCTGATGCTGATTTGTCGCTAAATAAATTATCCAATTGATCATGAGCACTTCTAAAACCGTTGCACATAAACCGGGGGATTAATGGAATTAAAAAGGGCAGTATTTTCCAAAATTATCCTCAACCTAGAATAAATACTGATCATTCATGCTTTTAAATATAACTGGTTAATTTGGTCAGGTTACAGTGCTGCGCAACTCAATTTCAAATACAGTGGAGCGCCGTTTATCCGGGTACCTTTTATCCGGCTTACAGTTTATCCGTGCTGTTGAGAAATGACAGTTCAATACAAAGGTGACTTTGCGTTATGCGGAGGATATTTAAAAAAAGCGGTTATAAGAGCACATTGTCATAACAAAAAACACTATAATTTATGGCAAATTTCAAATATTCTCATAAGAATAACGTGAAGTTAATAAAAACTGGGTTATTATTAAAGTAAACTGGGTTAAAGTTGTTTCCTGAGAGCACTCTAAAGTCATACTACCAATATTTTCACCCATTTTCCGACATTGAGGCTTTCTGGAAAGTTCGGAAATCATGTATTGGAATTCCACTTTCTTCACTTCATTGATGAAGATACTCTGTAGATATGGTTGTGCAAAAATAAGGTAGATATATTTGAAACCCATGAAAAAACCAAGCACAAAAGTGCTAAATTTTGATTTATTAGTCATTACCGTTGTCAAAGTACACGATGTACAAATAGTGTGAAGGCAAATTTCCGAGCAGGCATGACCGCCACTGAAGTGAAGCATAAGTACATTCATGAATTTCATGAACTGTTTATTGGAGGTTACGAAAAAAAATTGATAAGATTCTAGATCCAAGAATAAGTCCTTAATTATTTTTGACGATAAAAAGCATCCCTACCCCACCGCCAACCAACTGCGGCCCGCGAAAATATTTTGAACCGTAATCCGGCCCGCGACCCAAAACGAGTTTGACATCACTGCTTTAAAGAGTACGAACAAATTAATGGCCTGGAGAATAAATTAAAATGAGGTACTAATGATAACCCTTTATGAGACCTAAAACCAACATCAAAACCATTCTGATTATGATACGAATACATTACCTATTCTGATTCAAGAACTGTACATAACCTAATGTCGGTCCTGGATCAGATACTGAACCTATACCACTCCTGGAATCGATAGCGATCTCATACCGGTCCAAGCACTGATTATGAACCCGTACATGCCCTAGAACCTATCAAGAAACCATACCGCTCCTGTTACTGATCATAAACCCGTACCGGACCTGGATCCGGACCTGGAACCAATCATGAACCCATACATGCCCTGGAACCTATTTATGAATTAATACTTGCTCTGGAACCTTTCAAGAATACATACCGGTCCTAGAACATATCATGAACCCGTACTGGTTCTGGAACCTATCATGAACCCATACCAATCTTGGATCTGATCATGAATCCATACCGGTACTGGAACCGACCATGAACCCACACGAATCTAGAAATATCTCTCGATTTCATACATTTCCTGGAACAGTACCCAGAACTGTTCCGAATTCAGAACGATACTTGAACCTGGGTCAGGAACCTATACAGTTCCAATCGACAAACCATACCCGATAGTAAATATGCAGTGTAGGAATTAAAGTATTTCCTAAATAGCGTAGGAATTTTAGTAGAATTTCTATAGTGATTATAAACAACATTTTTGCAAACATCCTTTGCCTCAGTTCGAGTTCCACAACAACACACCACCGCAAACGTTCCAAACGTTCACAGAAGCTCACTCCACGAACGCAATGTCTCATCAGCTAGCTTATTTACCATTTTCTTGAAGGGCGGATACGTAGCGCAAGTTAAACACCAAATAAATTAAATTCTTCACCGATGCTCTACCGACACAAACACACCCCAATGCCCCCCGCCCTAACACATGCCCGGGTTCATTCTCGGGAGAAACAAATACCACAAAACACATACACGCTTAAGCTTGCAACTCTCGCAATCAAGCATATATCTACATCGCCTCAGCCTTCGGCCCATAGCCTCCCGCCCCTCCGGGAGCTAAAGCTGCTGTAAGACGCAAGACACTCATGATGTTCATAAAACAATGGCGCAAACGAGCGCGGGCGCGCGCGCTGCCGCTAGAGGTCAAATAGGATGCTGCTCGGGCAGATCCGGCAAGATCCGAGACAGTAGACAGTACGCACACACACACACACTAGAACGCAGTACAACGGGGCTACAAATTGAATTTTATTCAGCTGAAAATTTCTATTTGCATTCCATTTCGGGCGAAGGAAATTGTTGTGAGCCCTCTGAACCGCTGAACTGGATGGAGGCGGACAGGCCAGCTCTGTATGTCGTGTGTCGAGCTGTCGACCGGCATTACTGCCGCACTGGGAGTGCCGTGAGCACGAACCACTGCCCCACAGTGCGGCTAGTCGAGCTGCTTGGGAAAGCATGATTCCACGCTCATTGGATGCATAATGCGGTATGCACGTTGCATGTTTCAATCAGCACCGCACTGATAGCGGTCAGCAGTCCATTGTTAGCCGAGCGTCACCGGAGAACCGGCTGCTCGGTGGGTCTCTGGGTCTGCAAATCACGTCTCAACATCGGACGCAGAGGAGAAACGCACGTCAGGCGTTCGATGTACCGATGGGCCGGTCAGTTCCGATGCGTCCGATACAGGCCACACCGAGGAAACATCGTACCACCCCTCAGTTAACCACAACAAGATTCGCAAACACACACACACGCAAGGTGCTGGTAACATATGGCGGGCGGTGATCGTTGCGGTGCCAGCCCACCCACCCGGAACAAGCGATCAATGTCCGACCGAAAAACCCAACAGCCCCCGTGTTTCACTCAATCATTCCGAATGTTGCAAACCGGCTGACGTGCGCTGCCTAGCTTCAAGAAATATCAACACAAACCCAGGCAGGCTGCGTCTCGTGTTACACCGGCTATTGGCATCTACCGGAAAGCAATCCACGGCCAAACCCATCAGGAGACGCTGTTGTTGTTGTTGATTCTGCAAACCCCTTACAAACGCAAATAATTATTTCCTGCAGGGCATTTGGATCCGGGATTGGGGAATCGTGCGGTCTGGCAAAGTCTTTGCCAGGAACGATTTGGAGCGGTAAGCTCCCATCATCAGTCAACGGCCCACCGTCCATACAGCGTTCAATTTCCAACCGTTGGGTAGAAAAGTGTTGCTTGGTTGCATGATGGGAAAGCGTAACAGGAGCGCACACCCAAGAATCCTACCTCACGGTGGAAAATGTTGCTAATTGCTTTATGTCCAGCTCACCGACAAAACCACAGTCGGTACACAAACACACACAAACCAAGGGCGTTTCGTTTGTGCCGGGGTTTTCCGCTTCTTCTGGACGATCTGGTGCTAGTTGGAGGTTGTGCGGAGATTGAGCGGCGTCGGTGAAGTGGATGAAATTCTCTTTGTCGCTTGAAATAACATTTACGATTGCTATTGGGGGAGGCTTGGCTTACGGAGGTATATGAGCTGCCTGGTTGGTTCGAACTTACTAATGAAACCGGAAGCTCTTTTCAGAATTCACAATGGCGCACTGGAACACGCCGCAGTGAGGTAGAGTGGTTTTGAGCTTAAAGTCTGTAAATGGTAGCACTGTATGGGAGGGCTATCCACACAAACACACTGTCCAAACAGTGTCTGCGAAACAACAACAGGTGCACGGCACGAGGTAATTCCAGCAGAGTGCTTTGTGATCGGAAAGTTTGATCGGAATTAAAACCAACTTAAGGGGAAGGTATGAACAGTTGGTCAAAACTGGTATGGTTTATAATGAGTAACGAAGAAACGTACAGTCACCACCATACAGTCATATAGTCGTTGCCACCAAATTTTGGCTCTAAGGCATCAGTTTTTGACTCTAACGCACCTATTTTGTCTGTAAGTCATCAATTTTTTACTCTTGTTGGGTTCATTATAATTTTACGAGGCTCCAAAACTTCCAAAATAGGCATACAAATTTGAATTTGAAATTCAAACAATGAAATTATTCACTTTTTAACATAATTTCAATAACTTCGAAATACACAATTTCACAAAATTACGTTAAATTCTGTACGTAAAGCGATTGACTCGCAGTCAAAAATTAATGCTTTAGAGACGAAAAATTTATGCGCACTGTCAAAAATTTATGAATTCATGGCAAAAATTGTGACACACTGTCAAAAATTGGTGCTTTCGAGACATAAACAGCTGAGTTAGATTCAAAATTTAGCGGCAACGATTGTGCCGCCATACGTAGGACTGACTATCCTGCTATGGAGGGAAATCAATAAGACACTCAAGAAACCCAAGCCCACAAGTGGTACAGGCAGGCCTTGACCGACAACGGTTGTTGAACCAAAAGAAGAAGAATAAAAAGAAGACTGTAAATAAATTTGTGATATAATAATACTATGAGAACATTCAACTTGTGTCAAAGATGGTGTTGTTGTATTATACGTTGTTTAGTTGAGCTGCAATGGAGAAGCCTGGTTGTTTGTAGAAAAATGCTCAATTAAAAAGGTTAAAAACTTTGAAGTAAAAGCTTCTACTATTAAGAACTTATATCTAGATTACAATTACACCTAATTCAAACCAAAAATTGAAGAAATAATATTGAAATAACGAACCAAAAGCGAATCTTGCACTGCTTGTACTAACCAGTGCGACAGGACGGCACCCGGTACTGTCAAATTACAGTTGTGCAAATCCATCCATTCCCGGGACAGTAACTACCGTGTTACTGCACTGCAAACATGGCGCACTAGGAACCATCCCTTCCCATAACCCCCGGATCGAATGCTCCAGTCTCGCGCTACCAAAACGACCATTAGTAACGACCTTCCGAGGTGCCGAACCCAGCTCGTTCGCTCATGTCATCCCACACCGTTTATCTTGTATGCTTATTCCATCTATCACTTACCATCTTATCTATCTTTTACGAGCCCTCCCATTTTGCCCGGTTTGCTTGCTTCCTTCTTTTTTGCCCCTAGCTTTCACTCGGCCATAGGACACCCGACTCTCTTACACGCTGGATTTCGGAGCTAACGTTGGATGGGTTTTGAACAAAAAATAAACGGGAGCTACACTCCACAAACCTAACATTTTCGTCTCTCTCTTTCTCTCTCTATCTCTCTCTGTGTCTCTCTCTCTTTCTCTCTCTGTCTCTCTCTGAGCTCTGGACACGATTTATTTCGATCAGTGTTTCGTATATCAACCCGGCCAAGCTATCAGGGGGCAGCTCCATAACTTTGCACGGCTTTTGGTCCCACCATAACCGTTTGGTGTAATGTGCATCACCCGAAACCGGAAATTTTCCATACAGTAGCGTGGCTGGGTGCGTTTTCCACTTCCAGTTTAACAGTACAGGGGTGAGTTTGGGGCACTGACAGCTTTGCTCTCGGTCAGTCAATTTTGTATGATTTAACATAAGTAGACTGCTCTTCCTGTTGCCGGTTCCTGTTCATCCTCTTTAGCGTCCATTGGCGCTTGACGGTTGCGTTCGGGCTTTTGCAAGTCACATCATCCAGCGTGTGTGTGTGTGTGTCTCTGTGTGTGCGTGCGAGGCGGCGTGGTTCTATCTATTATCTTTATCACCGCACAAACCCTCCCTGTACCGTACACATGAATGAGGCTGAAGGCTACATGCATAAGCAGCATATCGATGCTCTTGCCACTGCTCGCTTTTGTCTGCTGCTTGGCTGGGGGGCGGGGGAATTGATCGGTTTGGAGTAGATTGTGGAGTGGAGTTTAACAATGTTCAATGTTCGGATCTGCCAGTACCCGTCATGTAATATGTTCCACAGTGTTTGCGTTCCAAAGCCACTACGCAGACAGCCGAAGCTTTATGAGCTTTAAGTGCGTTAGCGCTGCTGACTATCTTCAATCGATTTTGGTGAATAGTTTAACCTTTGTTATGCGTTACAGTGGTTTTATAAGCCTTCTGGAAATGCTGAAGTTAAACCCTACTAAATGAGAATATTTAAGCAAACTTGTCGCGATGAAAGTCCTTCAGTGAAAAGCAATCAATATTCCAGGCAACATCTGACCACAGGGTTCAAGGTGCTGCCCACACAAGAGCTGATCTCACCTAAGCTTTTCCTCATGTAAAATGCAAAATGGAACCTGCTGGATGAGCCCTCAACTCATCCTCAGGGAGTATCGAGACTGCTTCTTTATGTCATTTTCCAACCACACACAGTCTCCCGGGACATTCCCAGCAAAGCGAAAGCGAACATCATGCATTTAAAGCGCAAATCTCGCTCTCTCTCTCCGCTGATGCTTTAATGTGTTAATGTGAAGACTTTTTACTTCAGCTTAACATAACATTCTACACGCTTTGGAAGTATTTCTCCAGCCCGTCGCACCCACCACAACGATTTATGAGCCCCCGGTACATGTTTACGACTGCTCGCCGACCGCGTATCAGCTCAGGGTTTCCTTACGCCATTGGGCGTCGTCATAAAAAACGCAACCTTCATAAAGATTTGATACCGCACCAATATTAGGCGCCCGTTAGTGCTTCCACTGCTCTCTGAGGCAGTGATTTCGTCTGTGGCTCACCCGCGATGTGCTGTTCTCAACTAAATTTTTGGCAATGACTATCCCTCCTTGCGGCAGAGTTTTCAAGCATTCCTGTATTAACGACAACCTACCCTACCCAAAGGGACAGGTGAAAATATTGGCCACCCAACATAGAAGATACTGCTTCGAGGGTTTTGGAAAGGAACATGGTTCGGTATGGCATCGGTCTGGACCTTTCCCCATAAAAAAAGACCGATACATGCTACGCAACGGAACAAGACATCAGCTGTTATTGCTACCGACGAAGACATCGAAAGGCCCTGAGGATGCAAAAAACAAGGCCCAAACGTTACGTACGTTCACACACTAACGTTGTTTGCTTGTTTTTTCTGCTCACCTTGTCCTTCTCCCTCTTCGTCACCCCTTAATTGTCCCCGCCAGTCGCCGATGGAAAGTATCGAACCGACCGTAAAGGTTCGACCCGCAGCAGGACATGTCGGGCAGGACTTGGGCGAGGAAAAGTGAAAGTAAACTTCACGTCCGTCCATGTTTTCCTATTGACTTTGGGCATGTTTGCGAAACCATTTGCCGACGAAAGCCTGTAAAGTCGATTGTGCGTACCCCTGGCCGTGTCCTTGTAGGTGCTTCTTGGCTTGTTTTTTTTTTCTTGTTGCACTCTGTTCCCAGTAATTACCGTCGCTTGCTCTCCGCCACTTTGCTTGTGCCTATTTACACTGTCACAGACATAACTTTGAGCATCTCGCAATGTGAAACGGAGCATAAAGGTTCCGGTGTTTGAAAGAAACCTTCGACCCGATCGGGACTACTAATTTAGCACGCACTTTTAATTAAAAGCCCACAGAATCCGGTGCTGCTAGCAAAAGGTGTTCCAGTAAGGCACCTTGAGGCACCATCCCCCCGCCAGTAACATCGATTATTCATGCACTCTTCTAAGGACAAACCAATGGCACCGATGTTGGTTGGTGTTGTTTGGGTAATATCCCTCCCTGCCTTGTTCCTGCGGAGTTGTTCCGGTAACCCTCAGCGCTGGTGGTTCAGTGGAAAGTGGCAACATTACCGGTACAGTTTGGGGAAGCTGACAAAGTGTACAGTGTACCAGGTGAAGCCCCAACTCCCTCCGTTTGTTTACCGTTTGCCTGCCAGTGTTACAGAAAGCTCCCGCTCTACCCTTTGGTACATAAACCTGCACATTTCTGCTTTAATGCACATGCAAACACACACACATACACACATACACACAGCACACAAGGGCAGACAAACTGTTTGACAAACTGCTGTAAAGCAAGTGCAGGTGCCAGCCCCAGTTATTAGCCTAAATCGTTTACCTAAACTCGCCTGTTTGCTGACAAACTTTTCAAAACCCCAGCTCGATTGACAACCAGTCAGCCATTTAGTGTGTCGGGACGGGAGGGGAACTTTGAGGGCACCACAACAACCCCGCAAAGCTGTTGCTTGTTTATAATACAACTAACTGTAGGCAAGCGGCTCCATGAAGTTGATGCTGTGTTTTGTGGGAATTTGCTATTCAACTCAACCAAACCAACGCGCACAAAAAGCGCTTCGAGGCTCCATTCATTTTGCGAAATAGTGTTTATCATTAAATATTCAAAAATATTACACATTTACACAAGCGTCGGATAGGCTGCTTCGTGCTATTAACCTTTCTCTTTGTTGATTTGTTGATACGCCCTTTTCCCCGTTAAGCAGCTTTCCGCACGCAATACGTACCAGTTTCACCTTTAATCACGTGGTGAGCTCGCATTGATGGCGCGACCAGTGCGCCATTGCCCAACTAATCGACACGGGCGTAAGAAGATAACGCACATGAATACATGGACACCTTTTCCGCTTCCCCGATCCTATTGGTTCGCAGCTCCCCGCATCATCGGCCGAGAGCAGCAAGCTTTTCATGCTGCACTGACTATCAAACGCGATCGCGCGGGCTAATGCCCATTCAAGCCATTCAAATGGCTTTTCTCATTTGCGCTCCAACCATGCCATGCCAACACAGAAGCGTGTAATCGTGGATTAATGTGTAATATTTTACCCTACTAAATGGTTGCTAGCAGCAGTGAAGAGGCTTTTGAATAGAAGGGAGTTGGCGAGAATCGAGATACCCACTTGCTCGTGCTCGTAATTGAGATCCGTCCAAGGCTTCACGGCAAGCGGTGGTGTGTGATTTTACCCTTTATAACAACCCCTAGCTGTCCGGTTGTGTGAGTGGGAGGGCTATTTACAAACTTCAAAGACTGTGTCAAAATTAACGTACACGCTTAACGCTGAGCGTCCCCATTGGGGAGAGTGCGTAAAGGTTATAATATCCCACTCACCTCACTACTGCTGGAGTTTGAAAATGACCTCAAAAATGATAAGGGACACTCTCTCACACGCACACGCACACACACACTGTTGGATTAGGTAATCGAAGACATCATGAAACGATTTGGGAAGCTCCTGTCAAACCCTTCGGGGACCCTGGGCTTTCCCGCAGAGCATCGCTGACTGCTGTCATACTTTTGAAAGTTTCCCACCTTTTCCCTGTTCTGAATCCCTAGCTGTAAGGGAGAATAAGGAAAAATAAGAAACCCTTTTTTAGTGAGCATGATAACTTTCACACAAACTTTCTATTTGAAAACTTTCAAATTAACCCAGGACAGACGTCACATTCTACGCCTTTCGCAGTAAGAAAGGGTCAGCCCCGTTCTTTTGCATCTGTTTGTCTTTTATTCCTTTCGAAACTTTGAAGCTAGTTTCGATGAAACGCCAGAATCTTCCATTAAGCTAGCAAGGGGGGTTGGTTGCAAAATTCAAATTATCTCTCACTTCGGGTGTGTGTTTCTTGCGAAAGATGTAAGATGCTGCAAATTGAATTAAGGGAGCACGAACACTTCTAGCTCGGGTTTTTTTTCTTCATTGTGTTTTTCTTTTTTTTTCTTTACAGAAGCGAAGGCATACGGCATGGCAATCGAGAGGGATGGTACAGACATCCTTGAGGATTCATCAGACGTGAAGATTAATCGGCACAAGCTGCGGATGGAGAGCAGCGATGATGAGGACCGACGATACAGAAGCAGCGCATGGTTAGCTTGCTCCGTCTACGCTCCTAAGAAAGCTGGGTAAATAGGCGAATGTCTGGCGAATCTGGGTCTGCCGTTGGGCAACACTACACTAATGAGTGCGTCTTGTGCTTTCGATAGTGTCGCTTTGCTCGCTGCTTCAAGCTGATGACAAACTGTCGTCCACTGCTACGCGAATCTCTTCCCTTTAAACGCGCTATCCAGCACTAATGCTTGCTTTGTGATTCATTCATCCACAAAGGTTCCGCAACGTCGGTGTTCAGCATCGTCCTGCACGCAGAATAGCACACCATTGACCCTTCGAAGAGGCGACGGGCTAATTATAACGGTAATTAATTCCACTGTTCATCAGGCCTCTCGCAATGACGCAGTGCTCTTCCGATTCGGGAACGGCTTCAATATCGACGGGGCTTCGTTCGGCACGTTCCTATTTGGCACGCATTGAGATGAGATGTGAACACACTTCCCGATCGAAGACACTGCACATGAATGCACAAAATACGCTCAATTCAACGTGGGAAGTTCGGTCTCACGTACTTCTGCTTTAACCACTCGAAGACGACTGTAAATACTGTTCCATGGCTCCTGGGTACTGGCACATCTCACTGGGTAAGTATCGCCATGGTCACTGGATCTGTCTTCCTCCGCAAATCAAACGCTCATTATCAGCCCCTCACATTTCCGTGCCAACACCTCCTTTCGAACGCGTTTGTTTTGACATTTACATAAACACGATCTCAGTAGACCAAACTCCGTATCGTTCATTCGTTTCGGTGTTTCGTCGCTCGCAGCTCAAACATGGACCCGTTGGGAGGCTGTCGAAATTATCAATTGCTATCCGTGCTGGCTCAGCGCATCTGCTCCCTTGTCGTGTGTTTGATCAAACATGTGCGGCAAGAGAACATAGCGGTGCAGACTGTTTTGCGCCAAGCGCTGCTTCCCATGCACCGTGCGTTGACGGAGTTTTTGTTCGGCCAGGCGCATTCGTCCCAGCACTTCAGTCCACTTCAGCTGCGTGATTCTACACATTCGCTTCTCTCCTTACCGTCGATGCCTGTAAGTAGCTTTTTTTTTGGTGTGGGTACCATTTTAATTCATTTTATTTTCCCTAATTCCAGCTCTATCCCAACCAACCGTCCCTTCACCAGCCAACCCTTGAACGTTTCCCATCGTTCCGCGGCAACATCACGCCACCGGAAGGCTCCATTACTCCACCGCGTGGCAGTACACCACCTTCCTGGCTCGGCGGCACACCGATCGGTTTCACCTCAACGCCGCTTCGCACGCCGACGGTGCGTCCCCAGCCGGAACCGTTTGCGCTCATCAATCAGCTGCTGACAGCGATACGCACCTCGAATGATGGCAATTTGTCAAACGTCACCGCACAGTACGCCAGCGATCCCGTTTTCCGCGAGCGGGCCCTTCGCGAGCTGGATGAGCTACGATCGTGCATTGCACCGCAACTGGGAGGCGCGTGCAATGGGGCAGAGCAGGCAGTGCGTGCCCTGCTGGACCGGGTAGAGCAGGCGGAAATAACGCTCTCGATGCTTATCAACAATTTAGAGCAATTGCAAAATCATTGAAGACTGTTTGAAGCATACGCGAAGGAAAAAGAATAAAACTTTGTGGATTTTAATTGAAGTCTAAAAATTAAATAAGTCATTCAATAAATTATGCATAATACAAACAAGTTTTCGAACGAACAAACGAACTGTGTAACGGTTAATTTCAAACTGAATACTTGCCCTCTGGTGGTCGTTCCGCTAAGTACATCGAAATAATGCATAAGTTACACTAGCGAAACATAGATGGCGCTACCGTTTGGAGATGAAGTATCATTGTGAGAATATTTAGTTTTTAAGCAAGGACAGAAACTTTTTTTCATAAAAGATTTAAATAATTTACAACACATGCACACATTAACAAATTATTATTATAACAAATCATTACATTTTTATTTTTTATTTAACAAATCTTCTAAATTTCGAATAAACTCTTCCGTCCATTTAGAAGTCGCATCACAGCGGGACGTACCTTCTCTCAACATGATTCCCATGTGCGTCATTTGTAACCTCATAAAAGTGTAATTGATTCCCTTTTCGCCAAAAACGAGCCTGTCTGCATGTAATCGGTTATTCCGTCACCAGCCTGACACTTTCTTTTCCATCGAAACCAACGGCCTAGGCGACAAATCTGCCCCGGACCGGTACTGGAAAAGCGTCAGCTTGTGCGTGTTAGGTAAATACTTCTAAATTGTTTGGGAACTTTCCATTGAACCTTTTGGCACACCCGTTGCCCACACCACCAGGTAGCTGTTATTTCGTACGGAGTTTGCTTCGAGCTTCACGCCTTATTATGTATCGACACCAAACGCTTCAACTGGTAAAAACAAATTTCGACTACCAACGGACGTTCGTTTAAATTAGCAAAATTATTAAACGCATCGGTAGTGCAATTTTGAGCACCTTGCATTCCTTTTGCAGTACAAAGACAGGCGTTATGGGAACTTGGGATGTATGGACAGGCAGGAATGTGTTTAATTAGATGAAGCGTTTACACATTTAACACATCCACAATAGCGGTTGGCAGGTTGGCGGCTTAAATCAATCAGGCTTAAGTTGACCACGAAAGCTGTTTCGAATATTTATGGAGCTTTTTTTTAGTTATATCAGCACACAATCTACTAAATTGTGTTGCAATAGAGAATAAATCAGGCTAGAAGCGATTTTTTCTTGTGAAATTCTTTAATTGTATGCTTTTATTCTTCATGAAACAGTTTCAATTTAAATTTAAATTAAATAAAAAATCGTCCAGTGCTGCTCCCATAGTGCAATACTCCACCCGAGTTGTAAGTTGTTGTCTTTTGCGTTTCCAAAACCCCAAGTAGTCTAAATTAAATTAAAAAATACACAATCAACAACTTTGTCTATTTTTCTCCGATTGTGTACTCACACAATGCAAACATTGACTGCTAATCTGTCCGAATAACCTACACCAATTAGCTCTGTTTGCACTGCGTACTCGTCAGTCAGCGAAACACTAGCGCGCAAACCGCAAACCACACAAACACTAAATACACACACACACATGCAAAGAACCAAAAGCCGCAACACACAGCGCCATATCATTGTGTGGGCCACCTCAGCACCACCAGACCCATTAAATCAGTCAGCCCCGGCGACCAGCGTCTCTTGACCACAATTGATATGCAGTTATCCAATAATCACCAGTTATTACAAATTCAATTCTTCGCCCCCTCCTCCCCCCCCCCCCCCTCCTTGGCTGCATCTACTTCCTGCACCCGTCGCCCGTTCCCTTCCCCTTCACAATACACATTTCCCCTCGTCAAAGCGCGCTAATGACGCGCGACCACGGTTCCCGGGCTCTAATAGGTGGCGATAATCGCGAGCCCGCGCGATTATTCCCCATTTGCGTACATTGTCAAACGTGCTGGTTTGGTGCGCGAAATATTGACGAATACGGTTTCACCAACAACCGCAAATTGCTTTCACTCCCATCAAAACCGACCCCGGAAACCGTTCTCAAAAGGACACGGAGCGATCGTCCGCTAAGCTGATGATGAAACGAATACGCTGGAGCTAGTTGTTGGTTGGTCTTTTTTTTTTGCTTCACTTGACCTAAGTGGTTAACCGCAAATGGGGACCGCGTTCTAACCAGAACAGGTATCGAGACACATCTGTAATGCTAACGCCGGCCATTTTTTCTGTCGTTGTTGTTGTTACATTGCATGCGCACACTCAAGTGCGTAATTTATTTTACCCCGGATTAAGCACAATTTGCGACGGGTTGGAGGGAAAAAAATTCAACTCACGAGCGGTCACACACAGAGGCGCTAAGTTACGGTTGGCGGTCGTGTCCGGGTCTGGAGTTCCTGTTTGCCCGCGCTTTATGTCCCACCTGTGCCGTGTTGTGACGTCAGTCCGTGCGTGCAAGGTACCAGTGGCAGGAATCACGATCCGGTGCGGGTTAAAGATCTGCAGCCAATAACGTCGCCACCATGGCCAATATGGAGCACACACACAAACACCTGTGTGGGTAAGGTTGGTAGGTCGGCTAGGTAGACGCAAAAAAAAAACAACGCAAAGCTACAAGTACATGCGTGTTCTATTAATGGATCGTTTGATTGACACGTTGACCATTTCCTCTCCGACGCGTGAGGGACAAATTTTGCAGGATGTTGCGACGGAAAAACGGCGTGTAAACTGGCTGATGACTGCTGCTGTACACGCGGCTAAGCATGTAGGAACTCTTCTTTCAGTGTTGAAATGAGTCAATTAGCTTCATTTCCATTCAGAGGAGTTTAATTTCAGCACAAATTATTTTGCGAAAGGCCATACTTAACTAGCCAGTGAAAGCTTTGAGTATCACTTACGATACATATTGATTTACCATTTCTATGGAAGAGCACGTGCTCAAACAGATACCTTCCTTCTGATCCTATCGTTGTGAGATGCTTCCATCTATGATTATCCTAGCCAAATCTAGAAGAAGGCCAGAGTTTTGAGTTGCAGCCTAGCGCTGGCCACCTGGGTGGAGTTTGACTTGGATGATCGACAAAGTGGTAAGAAAGTACTTCAAATACAAGGTGTCTATAGCCATTTCAACATTATAGGTTTGTAGTTCCTATCCACCAAAACCCAACTTTTTGTCTAATTTAGCTTTGAACAACCAATCAAAGATCATTCGAGTTTAAGGCTACTATTATTTATGTTTTTTTAGAGAATATGTGTGTATGGCCAACATTATCGCCGAAAAACATCTTAATTAGTTCTATATTACCTTATCCTGGCATAAAGCAGTTCCAATTCATGTTTAAAGCGAAGCATAGAAGAGCTGAAGTCAAAGTATTCGAAGAATTACTTAAAGTTTTTCAATATCACTAAAAAGGCACATTGTGACTCTATAAACGTCTGAACAGCTCTAAAATTTGTCTGTTTCTTGTGGATCCTTCAGGAGTCCTTCTTGAATATTGAACCTAGCAAACTAATCCGGAGCGTAATACTAAGTAACACTGTAAGATGAGCAATATTACCCAAAAGTTTTTGTAGTCAGCTTCTCACAGGTCACTTCAGGGAGGGTTTGATGATGTTGCCGGTAAAAGGAAGTTTTCAGCAACGAGCGTCACCATGTTCTATAGTGCGTCGCCAATTACAGTGAGGTCATGACAGTCACGCCGTACTTTAAGACATTATTATCGATGGCCTAACAAATACAATAATTGATGATGTTTTTTGTATGACATGAGATGAAATTGAAGGCGCATTTTCAAAACCTAATCCCTATAACGCACGCCTAGAACTCCACCATTGGGTTGATGTACTACTTTGATACACACCAGGATGTGTGTTGATTGGTAATGTTACGAGCAGTATCCGATGATTCAACCTATAATAAAATCATTCCACAGCCACCTCAACCACTTGGAAGTATCTGTCAGAAAGACAAGGATTAATGATTCCAAGCACAAGGAGAGCTGCTACAAGGAACAGATCGATTGTGACGTGTTCCAGTCACTTCAAACTATTTACAGTTCCTTTCTTTACCATTTCAGTACCTTAGATCCCTTTCGAAAAGATGCTTCGGGTACGATAAGAGCACATTAAATAAGTAAATCACTAAATTACTACTTGCGTAATGTGCCCCAAGACTATGATCTACCCTTTTTAACGAATTAGCTATCCCGTACGCACCAAGCCCCTTTTAACACATTTAAAATGTAATGTCCGTTAATGCATTAATCCACCATTCCAACCAGGTGAAGAGAAAGGCGCTCCTCACGCAGGTACGCCAATCGAGCGAGTGAAGCAGCTTCAAGCACACTAAAGACCGCTAAACTCCGCTTAGTAGCAACAGGATACTTCGACACGTGCGCCACTTCACCGCTCAAAGTAACCGGTGAGACAAAGAGAGAGTGAGAGAGAGAGAGAGAGAGAGAGAGAGAGAGAGAGAGAGATCGTGAAAGGGTTAAGAGCGATCAAACACAATCACCTTTTAGAACCACAGACCGGACCAGACACAGCGACTCGATCCGGGGAAAAGGGAAGGCACGCTACCTGGCACGAATGCGGCAGTGCAATTTTCAATAATTAATAATGCTCGGTCGCTCGATGCATCGATTAGTGTATAGAACGATGGAATGCAGTTTCAAAGGAGACTCTGAGCAAGTTATCTCTTGCGCTGGCCAGCTTCACACCTGGATACGGAACGGGTGGTCGATCTGGAGCACCCCAGTGTGTGTGTGTGTGTGTGTGTGTGTGTGTGTGGCGTGCCAAATGACCATACGGTGCAACATTGCACGCGTGATATACCCGCTGATCATCTCGAGTGTGATCGTGATCATCATTTATTGCTTTGGCTTTGCATGGGCACGTTTACGCTTATATAATACTGTGCTGCCTTGTTTTTCTTTTTCTTGATGTGTGGCTTCCCCCGGGAAGCTTTGTTACTGTGCGCCATTTTGAGTTAGCTTTATGAGCTCGGACGTAATCGGGCAAATCATTCCAGACACAGTCGATCGAGGAAGATCAATGTAACGCGCAGCAACCCTTCACCCTATTCGTGGGCAATTGATGCAAATAAACAATCCATCAAAACCCCACTCACCAATCATTAAGCGAATCGGCAAGGAACAGGCATCGGCATCAACGTAAAAGAAGTTTCTATTAAACGTTCTATCACCCACACAGGCCACGCCAATCGCTCCAATTTAAGGCCGAATTGACACCTAAACAGGGCACTGCTAAGCGGTCCCCATTAGTGTCGGCTTATCGATTACAATTTATGTGCGACCCACTGCTCCCAACCCCACTGGTCCGTTACCGGACAACGCCAACAATCTGGTGGCACTTAATTTATTAGCAACTAGCACTGCCCGCAGACGGCAGAGACTGAGGAGGTAAGAAAAGGTAAGAAAAAAAATTGGCTCGTTATTCAAACAATCCATAATTCAGTGCCGTCGGTGGCGTTAATGTACTCAGCGCCGGTGTGGTACAGGTGCAGCAGAGTGGTTGCAATGCGCCTGCCGGGTGGGAAATTATGTCGCGCCGCGCCGCCCCGAGTGTGATTGAATGCACCGCGCGCGCTGCATTGTGGCTTTGGTTCCGCTTCCGAGCACCTGGAGCGGACCGAGCACGGTGGGTCAATGTCAGCTTCAATATTCTTAAACCGACTGTTCGTTTGGTGTGAAAGCGTTCGAACCTCCTTCCCGCCGGCACACACAATCACGTTTCAGTCTTTCGTTGCCTTCGGACGCTTTTTTTTTTTGAAGGCTGTGCCAATTTCGTTGGTAATTTGTGGAAATAAACAGATCACCGATTGGGCCCGGCACTTGTGCGTGGATACGAGGTAAGGACTTTACCTTGACCTTGGTGTGATTAGTACACACAAGGAGAGATAGAGAGAGAGAGAGACGTCTCTAGGGAAGGTAAAATAAAGTCGTTCACTGTACTTACTTTCATGTTCATCAAGGTGCATTTTAACGTAGCTTTAAAATGAGTGATTGTAGCACCGTTTGCAGTTGCAAAGCAACTCTCTACGTCGGTGGATTATCGTCTGCTTAAGAAGCGCTATTTCTCGTACTACTTTCAAGTTGGCAAGCATTAGGATTTAACAAAAAACAAAGCAACTCATCAACGCCCCGAAGCGTAACGAGTTTGCTTTCTATCCACCCCAAGCCAAGCCAGAGTGTCCTCACGCAAGGATTAATCCCACACTCGGCGTGGCCACACTCGTTGTCGTTGGCCTGTGGGAAAGGAGTCAGATGCTGCACCGCACCCTGAACAATCGCTCATGCAACTGTGCCGGCCGGCAAATGGCCGTGGCAAACCCGACATGGGGCCGAACTTGGCGCATGAACTTGGCCCCGGTCTCTCACATGCCGTGCCCGGCTGTCAGTGTCATTATGTGCGTCTTATGCGCTTGGTGGGTGGAAAGGTACCACCCGTGCCTCCCGTTCCGACCTTCAACAAACGCACACACGTTCCAATCACACACGTCTCGTGACACGGGAGATTAAATAGAGAACCGGAGGTTGAAATAACAACAAAAAAAAAACGCACCCCGAAACTAAACGTGGAAGTGGCCGTAACCTATGTGGGTTTATTTTTTTCCCTCACTTTTTGCTCGTTTACTTCAAATCTAGATAGCCCGCTCTGTGCCAAAACATTCGCTCTCGCCATCGTTCGGTCGCGCGGTCCCGAGGACATGGTCGTTTGTGCAAATTCGTGCCCAGTTCATTGCCACCCGGAGGATTTAAAGCACGGCCAGCAAAACGAACGAAAAAACCTCAACTAAATTCGCACAAATACAGTATGGGCCCAGATGAATGACACAGCAGGTTGAGGAGTTTTTTTTTGCTTCGCTCGATTCAATTCAATGATACGGCTGACAGAACCGATTCCTTGGCCGGGATTTTAAGCACCGCTCAAGCTCAGTTCGTGATTCGTTCCGGGGTGACAGGCGCAATATGGTGGGCATGATTTTTGAAGGAAAAAGCACAAAAACTTTGCCCACTAAAACCAATCTTGGTAGGGACTGGCGGCCGCCTAAAATGCAGTGCAGCTAGTGAACTAGAGAGGAGAAACTACCTAGTCTAATAAGAAAAAAAAGACGTTTTCTTCTACTTAGCAGCTCAACTCAGCCAATTCGTTCTCCTGCACCGTGAGTGTCCTTAGTCAACACCACCACAAACAGACACACACACACCTCTGGAAATCGAATTAAATTAAGTTATTTGGTTTATGAACGGAACAAACGATCCAGTAGGCAATTATTTAATTTGATTCACTTCGTGAGCTGGCTGTGGGGTGAGCAGCGAACTCATTTCCAGCACCGAATGCGCGTCTCGGTCAATCGGTACGGTGAAGGTTTGCGGGCTGCATTGCAAACGGAATCGGAACACACAGAGCCGTTCCGCGTCTCGTCACGCGATCGTCCTCGATCTTGAATCTTGAGCTCATTATTTGCCGCTACAACACGAAAATGTATCTATCGCTGTAACCTGCTCTTTCACACACAAACCACAGTGCATACTCAGACATTATTACCATTATTAAGACAGGAGAGTTGGGGATGGAGGGGTTGTTGCGAGCAATATTGTTCCGCGATAACCAAAGAGGAATTCCCTATAGTGCCTCATATCGATCAACGGGCATGGAATCGATTGCTCGTGCCCGTCTGATCCTTGGACGTGATCGACACACTCGATCTCGCCGCTCTGTACAGGGTCAAAGTTGTGCAAATCAAAATGAGGGGAGAAAAAGCACGTAGACAACATTAGCATTAGGGCCAGACGGCCAGGGCACCGGCGCAGGAAGGTTTTCCGGGCTTCGCCGATCAACGGATGCTTCGAGACTGCCTGGTTGGGCCGGTAGACCTTTTCCGAAGCATACCGAGAGCGGGAAGAATACACTTCCTAGCAAACGGTAGCATGCGATCGGATTCCGTTTTTGCTGTGAGCTTGCAACAAGCTTGCAACAGCTGTTGGATGTTGCTTACCAGCACGCAAAACACCACTTCCGCACGCGAAGGTGTTAAACGTTCGAATCGAACGAATCGGATGCATTGTTAAGTGTGAGATCGAGACTAGTAGGCAGCTGGGCTTTAGGGTTTTTTGCCCTTTACAACCTCCGGACTGGTGTCTATGACTGGCACGATCTGAAGTCTAGCAATTTTGGCACCAACAATGACACCTAACACCGGCTAAAAGCTTCATTAATGTCTTCTAGATCGTCCAACGATTAGGATCTACAATCAAATCCCCCAAGCTGCTGATGGCCTTCCGCAAGGGCTTTTACTGTTTTGTCTTACTCCCGCTCGGCTCTTTGTATCACTCTTTTCGCACTCGGCACGATAATTATCGCCAAGCACTGCTCGCTCAACCTCGCGGACCAAGGGATACGCGTTGCATAATTCAGAACGCTGGCCGGAGAATCGGAGATTTATGAATTTATGAGCGCGGAGATTAATGACGGCCGCACGGCAGCCCTTCAAATTCAAAAGCCGGAAGTACGGTTGCTTATGTCACCGCGCGAGAGCCGTCGTATCAGGTTCGCTCAATCTGGCGAGCGAGCGTACCGAAACGGGTGAGCGTTGCCGACCGATCACTGCCCATTCTAATTTGACACAAGCACGCTCCTTCGCTTCGACTGATTACGATGCATGCGGGGAGGCATGGCATTCATTTGATCACCATGAGCGCGTAATAAGAAAATGGGTGAATCGTTACCAGCGACACATTATCGAGTCACCGAGCGAGGTGTGATTGTCTGGCTTGGGCGCTGCAGTGGGTTTTGCAGCAGTTGTAGCTCATGTAATTACGCTTAATGCTTTTTGATTGTGGAAATAGAGTTTAAGTGTGTCTGTGGAGAGGGCGATTGGCGCGCTAATTAATCACACACACACACATGCACTGAGTACGGTACTTACAATAAACAATCGCACTCCATTATGGCATTGATGGAGTGCTAGAACGTTGCATGCACGATCGAGCTCCCCTTGTTAACTCGAGATCGAATCACGTTACATAATCGTTTACGAGCTAGCCGGTGAAAGCTACCACCCCGAAACCCGTCTCTTTCCTATTTCATGCCCCTTGTGTCTGAGAGCGCCCAAACTTCCGAGTGAATCGATTTCCTGCCCGTAACCTTGCCGATGACTTGCCGTGCGGAGACGGGAAAACAGTCTCATGCAAACAGGTGCCCACCCCGTTCTGTGCGCTGTGCTGTGTGCAGTGCTGCAACCCAGACCAGGAAACTGCAGCGGTTCATCTTGTCGGTGCTGGTTAGTCATAGGATTTTGGTAGTAGGGGACAGTCCGATAACCTTAGAACGAACTCTAGTCGAAAGCCCTTCGCGGGAGCTTTTTTTGTTTTGTTTTATTTTGCGGGGCCGAATGTGGTTGCTCCTGCGGTCACGTAGACCGGCAATAAATTGGTTTGCTTATTTGATGATTGATCTACCGTCCTCCCTACCGTCCTTCTCCCGTTCGGCTGTAGAGCGAGTCGATGTAAAACAATGGAATTAATAATAAGCCCACAAACTTGACCGGTCTCGCAGCCGTTCCGATTTCGGTGCCATAAGCCGCAGTGCCTAACGCAGCAGCGGCGATCTACGCATCACTGAGCATTATGGCATTGGCTGGCGGTGATTGAGTTCAAGAAACCGCGCTCGATTGATTTGCTACAGTGGCAGCATCTCCTCTAAGCGCACCAACATTTGTGAGCAAGCTTTGGTATCGATTTCAATAGAATTTCAAACGTTTTCAATGTCAACTAAACAGATGTTTCATTCTAACTTATATATCAAACTCTTATAAGCGATATCATAACAACAGTAATAGGACACAATTTATCAGCTTTGCGATGTGATATATAACATGGATAGTAAAAAGATTCAGAAGATGCAATTGCAACTGTTTAAAAAGTACATACAGAGTATTATTTCCTACTCAAAACAGCAATGTTCATCATAGAAAACAAACAAATGGCAACTGACGACACTGACTTGATAGCTCATTACTATTTTCAAAGAGACTTTGAGCCTATTGACCTTATTTGCCTATTCTTTAGAGCATTCTTCGCTTTAATAAGATCCTCACAAAAGAACTGATAACAAAAATAAGATATTTCAGCCAACCGATATTTCATTTTACTCTCATAAATGCGAGTGCGCTTATAGGAATTGCTATCACTGTTTCCAATTTGTGGCGTTACTTTGCACCTTGAAAACATACTGCCGAAGTTGAAAACTTCCTGACTCACCGGTCCAGGGATATCCTGGGGGGCTACATCGGTGCTCTAGAAAATTCCTACAAAGATTCTGATATACTTTGAACTACACGCTTCAATCACGGTAAAGTGCGATCATCTTGCGATCAACGCCTGTCAACGGAATGATCACGATACAACCGCTGGAGGTGTGTCATAAAGATTCGATTTGCATTCCTCACGGCTATGACGCAAATCGAGCACACTGCAATGCTCCAAGCGTGATATGTTTCGATCGATCAATGGCGATCGATTTGATTTGGTATGTGGTATCCTTCGCGACTAGCCATGATGCCGACTGTTAGTTTCCCGGAGTACCCCTGTACTGTTCGTTAAATTTAATGACGATGAGAAATTTCACGTCCTTCACCATATTGCTGCCTAAATGTATTGCCAAAAATTCTTCACTTATTGGCACGAGACCATCAATTTCGAAGAGTGTGACGTCAGAATCTAATTCCCCAAGGTTCTGAGCGACATCTTCCGTCCAGAACCTTTAACTTTACCCTCAAGAAAAACGCTCGAGAAGCTTCTAATTTGGACTGTAAAATGTATCCTCTCCCCGCTCGCCAGCTACGGGACGCTCACCAGCCAACCGCAGCAAGCGAGTAGATGAAGCGACCTTTGAACACGCACACGCCTCCAGACGCACGGCTCCATCGGGCACAACACAAATTCGGTTGTCATAGGCCAAGTACGGAGCCAAGCGTTCGGAGCCGACCGGGAGATACACGGCGGAGCAGGGAATAAAAGTTGTCCCCTAAGTCGCGTCTACGCAAAATGTGTCTCCAACCCGCTCGGCAGGTTTTTTGCTCGGGCCGTCTTTACGCGACCGTTGGTCGTCAAGCGCCTCGAAGACGCAGACCCAGAGGAGATGATGGAGTGACCGGGTGAAGAAGGTTTTATGACCGAGAACAACAGATTCCTGCGCACGATACGTGCACCAGGGGGGGGTGGCCCCGGGTTTGAACGCGTATTGCCAAAATATTTACACTAATCCACGACACGCGGACTACATTGGCAGCGTTACTTGTCGTCTCCCTCTTGTTCGGTCGTTTATCTCCTTCTATTCTGTTAGACCATCCATCCTGTCCTTGCTGTCAAAAAGCATCTCGAACGATCGGTGATGGAATTTTCGTCTCGCACGATCGTTTCCGTTCCTCCCCAAAAGGCGCTTTTCCTCCATTTCGTGTGAGACAGTTCCTGTTTCCTAACCCGGTTCTGTATCCGAAAATACAAAAAAAAACACAGCTTGATTGATTGTCGATCATTTAAAGTTCAGCATCGATAATTAGCATAATCCCAGCCAAAACGGCAGGGAGTGATGGTGATTGTGTGGACTTTGGCTTCGGTCGTATTATCTGTACAGCCCGCTCGACAGTTCGATCGATGTTTGAAGATTTGTGAAGGCAATACAAAGGAATTACGTCTGACCCTGCCAAACGTGATGTGTCCATGTGGAAGATTTGAACATCTAACAACCTCCAGACATTGCTGGAAGCTGATTAATGAGCTCGGCGTTCTAGCGAGGAAGAACTTTTCGGGCAAACGAAAGCATAGCACGAAAAAATAAAAAAAATAAAACCAGCCCACTACACTAATCCTTGCATCTTATTTGCCCTGAACTTCAAGATCATCCACCTGCTGCCTCCCCTTCAAGAGCATCATGTAACTTGCGGTAGTCGCGCTGCTCAAACAGGAGCCGCTAGAAGTGGTCGGTAGAACGCAGACGCTGGCTAGACGCTACATCGATTAGGTAGCGATTAGGTTACAACACTGTTACAACGAGATTTATGGTTGTTTTGATTGCTTCCGTTAGATGTTGAAGGTTTATTTACATTTTGCGTGCGTTTTTTTTTTTTGTTGCTTCTCTTGTTGGTTTTGTGGTTGCTGTACGGAACCGAACGAACGATCCCACGATTCAATGATCATCAGCATGATGATCGGACTAATTCAATGTATGCTCGGAAAACCGGCGACCCATATATTCGGCTACCACTTCCCCACTTCGATCATCTTCTTCGTTGATTTTCAATTAGTTTGCAAAGCATCGAAAAAAAAATACGCCACCATCCACCAACCAGGATGTGACCGCAGCGGCACGTCACGACCGCCAAACCTAACCTGGTGAAAAATGGTTTTAATTTTTCGCAAAATTAAACACCAAAACATCGCACCCGTCGTCACGCTTCATTTCGGTAGGATCGGTGTGTGCGTGTGTGTGTGTTTGTGTTTTCCAAAACAATCTTAAATTATGTCGAGTTCATTGCGGTTCAAATTGAACCACCGAAAACCGGAACATGTTACGATATTGACACACGGCACCGATAAATGACCTCGCGGAATACAAACAAAAAAATAACCCTTCCTCGGAGCCTTGACTTCATTGCTGCACGATCCTCTCCCGCGACGAAGGCATTTTATTGCAGCCTTTCCACCCTAGCCAGCCAGTTTCCTCTTCCTCTTGAGAGCGGCTTCCAATGGAAAATCGCGGCTATAAAGCCGTGTTTATGGCTGCTCGAATTCGTACCATCAGGTCTGATCTGCGGCACGTAGGCAATGATCGCCCAGCGATGAAAAGTGAATCGGCGCAGAAAGCCACCGGCAGCTAATGGTCCAACCCAGGCATGATCCCGTGACTAACGCGTGTCCAAAACAAGCTCCCGACGGGCCCAACCTAAGCCAAATCCGATTCGCGGCACAAAAATCCGGTTTAACCCGGGGAGAGGGGAGACCACGGAACGATCCCGAAGACGCACCTTTGGAACGTTCTGGACGTTTGGAAAAAGCTTTTTACTTGTTTATTTGCTTGCCTTTTTCCGCTCGTTTGTCTTAGGCAGCAGCCCTACCTCAGTTCATTAGTCCGAGGAAGAGGGAGGGGGGGCTTTTTTGTTTTACTTTTGCGCGCTGGCAAATCCTTCCCTTCCTTCCTTCGGTCATTGAAGGTGGCATTACGCGATCGGGCGCAACATGAAATACGTTTAACGCTTTATTACTTGCGTTCGCTTTTTTCTTTGCACACACACACACACACCTTCCCTTCCCTACCCTACCCATCACCGTCAAGCAAGCTGACCCGTTGTGCAGCTTCAACTGTCACCGGAGCAGCGTGACAAGGGGACGGGGTGAGGCTAAGTGGTGTTCGTCACCGAAGGCGTATAGAGAGTTCGGTCCGTTCCGAAACCCAGCCCTAGGACAACTGTGTTTGTGTTGATGCGAACATAAATCATTAGAAGATAATATCTTTGTGTTATTTTCCAAAAAAAAATAACGCAAAGCAAGAAGCTAATAAAACCGGACCTGTGCGAACGATTGTGGCTTTTGGCTTGGCGGGTGGCCTTTACCGAGTTGGTGGTTGTTATTGAAGGAGGTGAAAAGGGAGCAAGAGTTGTGGGTTGTGGGTGAAATTTTGTGTTTATTTATTGTTCCAGCCGCTTCACCGCTTCCTGCGATTGATCTTGACTGATTTGCTTACCAGAGCAGCTGATGGTGAGGTCGTTTCGCGGGTTTACTTTTGCTTCTGCAAGCCTTTTGTGAACGAGAACAGTTACCAAGGATAAAAATGACAAATTTTGGGCTCAAAACCATACATTGTCGGGATACGCCTTCACGGACGGTGGGAAGGAAGTGGATGCCTGGGATCATAAATAAGGCTACCCCCCATTAGCATGACATCCCAGCAAGAACTAACTTGGCAAAGGCAATAAAATGTAAGCAATACAATGTAGCTGATCTTTGATTGATCATTGATCTTTATAATAAAACTTTTGGCATATTGTGTACTTCCGAAATCAAATGTACATGTCAGTTTAAGATGCTGGAAGATCCTTGAATTTAAAAAAGTACGAAATAATTCGTTCTTCAATTTTTAATTTGCTTCAGACATTATAAACATTTATCTACTTTTGTTGTTGTGTATTTTAGTGCTCTTAGTCGTCTACAAACATCTTCCACCGAAAAAAGCCATAACAAAGCTTGAAGTTGAACTACGATAACACATCGGTTCTGCTCGTATTGAAAACTTCTTTACTGGTCATTGTAGACATCATTCAAACATCATTTGAAATGTTACTAAGAGCGTGCATATTTTCTTGTCAGTTCCTTCTCTTCTCCAAAGTAACTCTTTGACTTTGACTCTTCGTGGATGTCTCTTAAACGATGACACATGCATTTCTTTGACATAGTAGGTAATTTACATACACATTAGTAGGTAATTTTGCAAACCAGTAGCTGGAAGAATTATGTCTAAAAATGTTTACATAATACATAATAATACTACATAATAATACTTCACGTGTACTTAGTCATAAGGGTTGAGTTGCAAAGGAAATGATGAAGTCTTAAGTAGCGTCACTATTCTGCCAAACAAACATTAAAATGTACCGAATCCCTCAGTCTAGAGAAAAGTCCTCTCAAATACATCCACATGAAATACAAATTCCAGCAGCGTCCTAGGAAACATTTTCTTGAAGTATTGATGTCCCTTTGAAAAGAATCTAAATAACCTCTTTTACATAATATTGAATCTGTAATCAACGGAAACATTCATGATGATTTAATGTTTTTTTTATGTTTTAATTCGGCGCAACAAAACTGTGTCAATGACATTTATACAAATTATGTCAGAACCACAACCTTGCTGCCTGACATTCACAAAATTTACATACATTTACGTTAAGCGATAATCATCAAATCCTTCGCTTGGTACCAATCCACTATTAGTTTGCTTATTCGAATATTCAAAAGGGTCTGGCTGCCATCTATCTGTAGTTGAAAGTAACGCCTCAATCCATCTACCAGCTCATCCAACTACACTCGAGATACTCACAGGTAATTTATGTGCCTCTGAGTGGCGTAAACGAACCGGAATTTACTAGTCCACCCTTCGGCTTGGCATCCCTTCGCCCGCAAAACAAGCCCATTATCCGACCGGAGGAAGTCCACCGAACCGTGCTGAATACATCGGAACCAACGGCGCCCCAATGTTTATGATCCAACACACCTTCTCACACCACCTCTTCACCCAGTACAGGTGAATGGCAAATCGAAACACCCTTTTGGCGAGGATCGAACGCCCTGACATGACACCGATACACCAACCCCAGCTGGAGTGGAGGACGGCTTAGAATCAAGAACGTCCGCAATGCCATATGTGTTTCGATGTGGTCGATTATCTATTAAAACCACCACCCGTCAACACCGATCAATCAGCGCTGGACCGGACAGAATGGAACCTTCATGAACGTCCAAAAAGATGTCAGCGGAAGCAACCATCAGCTATGCACCAGTTGTTGGTCGAAGAACGGAGTCACCGGCTAAGTACAGCTGTGTACAACCGTGAGCAAGGTACCCAACAAAAACAATCATCCTTTTCCTTCTTTATCTCTTCCTCGTCGGAAGTGTGTGTGTGTGTGTGTGCATGTTTGAGAGTGTTTTTGTTTCCCCCCATACGTCCATCCGCGATCATCGATCACTTGTGCGACCTACGAAAAAAGGGTACGAATTTCACAACATTGCCTACGCGCACGCTTTCGAAAGCAAACCCGCGCGGTGACCACCTTCACAGCCTCGACCCGTGACGACCCGGGACGACCTGAATGTGTCACCGTGTGGTAGTAGCTTTTTTGTCGTTGTTTCCCTGCTTCGATCAGCAAATCCGCTAGCTTCTAGAAAAGCAACACACAACATTCCAGCAAGGAAAGAAGGTTAAGCGAGTGACAAATGAAGCGAAAAAAATATAGATCATCTATGTTTCAAGGACGAGAGAGCCTTTTGCGGCCAGCTTATAATTCCACCCAGAAAGGGGGGAAGGGAGAGCGTGAGTGAGGTTGTTGGGCGAAGCAACAAAGCGTCAAACGCGTGACAACTCGACCGGGCGGGAAGGGAATCGTCGCTATAATAATTTAGCAAAAACACGTTCCGTTGTGCGCGGATAGAGTGGACGAAATGGTGAGGGTGGGGGGGGGGGGGGCAAAGTTTTGCGGGGCTAGCGTTTACTACCGGCATACACTAACCGGTCAAAGTGGTTGAATGCGTGTGCTTGCCCGTTAATCGGGTACCGGTGTCCAATAGAAGGTGTACGGACGCGAAACCTCCACACACATGACCAAAGGGTGTCAGACGGTGCGCACGCATACATCGAAACAGTGCGAATAAGGGGAACTGGCCAAAGGCCTGCATCGGGCCACTGCGCCACCTGTTTCGGTGTTGTCGCAGAGTTGTCAACGGATTAAGCCGTGCTGACAGACTCTATCTCGTGGTGGAGGCTTTATCTTTGCTTGCGCTGAGCAACTCCATGTGTGCATGTGGGTTTTAAATGCTTCAGGAGAATGATGTTATTGGACAAATTCATTTCCTTCCTTTATTAATATGATTATGATTGAAAAAGGTATCAACATCAAATGCCACAGATCCGTTCGCTAATTTAGCATGTAACTGGTGAGCCATGTAACGTCTCAAAAAAGAATCTCAGAAAAGAAAAAAACCATTAAACAATAAATTAATAGAAGTGTCGTCTGAATCCTACTTCTACAGAAGGCTCAAACAATAATAGTCTAGGGCTTTTTTTCTTACAAATCGAATTGCGTCCCTTATAAAATCTGTATTATGCAGGTTTCAATTCATTCAAAATTATAATTTGGATAAAATATGTAAATAAGGAATAATAAATTATTCTAAACATGACACATGACACTTGCTTGAGAACGTTACAGTTGTTTCCCATCATTTTTATTATGTCTTCTCGAAATTTATAGAAATCGTCCCACAATTCATTGATCGTTTCCCACATATTTTTAAATTTATCTCAGGAATAATTGACATTGACGCATTATTATTGAAAGAAATAATCGAAGAATTTTTTAGGGAACGTTCAATAAATCGTTGAAAGATGAATCCAAAAAAAAATATTGGAAAGTATCTAAACAATTGTTGCAAAGTGAGAACAAAATCACGAGAGACCCTGTGTTCAAATGAAACTCAAGATCAATACTACATTGGCAATTAGTTAAAATATGCCATGCTTCTCTCTGCATCTACTAAAATATACAAATCAACAACTATTTGCACAACAAAATATATTTTATAACAAAAATCTAACCAGCGCGATCAAACGCGATCAAACGCTCTTCGAAAATCCAACCGCTCGAAACCACTGCTCGAAACTAATCTAGAGCAGCTGCGATCTAGAGCACCTGGGCAGCTTCCTGTTCCTGTATACGGCACGTGTGTACACCACTCATGCAAGAAAAAGAGCTCTATTATCCAGCAGGATCTTCATTCGTTCTGCTATCGCCAGTGATAACGTTTCGTTTCGATCTCCCGGTGAGCTGTGCTTTCCCTGCGAGTGTGTGCGTGTTTGTGCGTGAGTGTAGTGTGTGTGCGCAAGTGTTAAATTAGTACGTACGCGTGTGTAGATCCCAATAGCCTGGTGCTATTCCCCATACCCCGCGTTCGTATTGTAACAAGAGCGAAAAAAAGGCAATCTACTCGTTAACCCTTAACTGCCACACGCGCCACTACTCAAACCCGACGTGCGATTGTTTTATAACCGCGTTTTTTTACGAGTTTTTTTATATCGTACGTTTTTGTAAATTTTGTAACACCAAAACCAAACCACCGCCCAACATGCACACCTCGGCAGCCCCCGTCATGTCGATCCAGATCTTCCAGATCTTCCTGGAGGAGTGCGACGAGGTAAGTGTGAAGAAAATATGTATTTTATATTTTATGTATGAACTTATTAAGGGTTAGGAAGCAATTCTTGAGCTATATTTCTTTGGCAAATTTACACCCAATTAGTGCGCTTCTTGTCTGCTCCATTCCACGTGCCGTGTTCGATCGTGCTGCTGCTAATTGCATCACGTTAGATTCGCTAATTATTTCTTGCGTTCTGGGGTCATACTCCAACGCTACTGAGTTCGATTCGCACCGAAAATGAACCTTAGTTTCACAGCTATTTGCATTTGAATGAGCGCTTTTGCTTCTCTTTCCTAACCTCAACGTACCGGGGAAAAAGCCCGACCGACCGAAACGGAACGGAACGGAAACGTATCGATATTCGTCCAACCGCCCAGAACCCTGACCCAGGGCCCGCAGGTCCGGCGTTTGTGTGGAGCCGGGGGGGGGGGGGGGGAAGCAATAGAGAGATAGAGAGATTAAAATCTCCATTTGCTTAAATGTACCTTCTCGTGCACCCTCACCGCCACCAGCACTTTTGTCGCGCCCTTCGTAACGGCCGCCAGCACCACGCGCTCAATGGCGCACACGCGCTCGCGCGTTGTGCTAAATGCGCTTAATATCTGCATCGGATTTAGGAACCCGTAGTGGAGGGCTATTTCTCTTCTAATTGTTGGCTGGAAACTGGAAGGACAAAACACACACACATATATATGTATTAACTAATTGCAGCGTGCTAATCTGCAGCGTGGAGGGCGTTACGACAAGCCGCTCGGGACGGCGTACAAAATGGCGTAGCTTCCGCGGCCATTGTGTCCCTACACTCAATGGCACCCCGCAATGGCTTCCCCTAGGCGGCAATGCCGGACATAGCAATGTCGTCGATGCCTTTGCGGCACTTCGAAACGCCCCTAGATCATGCAATACGGTTGTAGAAAGCGAACGATTTATTACTTCAATCGCTAGCAATTGCTGCTATGACATCTGCTTTTTTCTGCTCTTCGGATGAGTTTGATGTGATCAATGTGCCCAAAAGTGCAGCGCGTGCCCATCGGTAACGGACTGCACCCCGGAAACGGTCACACTGATCGGGACATTGGCGCTCCCAGTGAAAGCCACATCGGGTCCGCTTACAAGCAAAAACGTCACCACCAGACTCGGGTCAACTCTCGGCTAAAAGGACTCGATGGGGTGTTATCTCACCCCACTCTTGCTCTCTCTCTCTCTCCCTCTCGATCTGAAGTGGCGCACACGAAAATCGATGACGCCTCAATGACGTACTTGACCGATATCACCAGCACACCAGCACACATGACACAACGATTGGTCCAACGATTCGTGCACGGGAAGGGAAGTGGACTGGGGATGTTTAATAATTTGACCGAAACCCCCTCCGGGTGTACCGGTGTGTGTGTGTGTTCCGTGTCTGCTGGACATGCTGAACAAGCCGACAAGACACTCCAGGATAAACGGGGCCCCGCCGGGTCAACTTTCGACCAATTACTCCAATCGGTCCGGTCCATTGTCGGGCGTCGGGGCTGTACTTTCGAGCTCATCATCAACGCCTTTAAAGCGCATCATCTTAATAATTGACTACTGATTCTGGTGCTGCGTACGTGTGTGGTTGTAAACGGTTTAAAACAACTCCCAGTAACCCCCCCTCGTCGGTTGTCAGTTGTCATCTTCATCGTGAAATTTCGTGATTCCTTACATAATTTGGGCCGGACGCCGCGTAACACACACGTGTGGCGTGCGTGATGGAGCGTTGGTTTTGGCACTTAAAGCGATTGATGTAAAACAAGACAGGCAACACCTGCTCCTTAGTTCCGACAGTGGGCAGTGGACGACGTGAATTGCAGTGCACAATGTTGTCTCTGCAAAACCGTTTACCATTTACAACGCCGAACGGCCGTCAGCTCGGTCATGCTGTGGAAACGACTGCCCGCTTGGGGGAGTGTGCTGATGGGCCAGTGTGTAGAGCACAAAATGCTAGAGGGACGGAAGAGGCGAGAGAGAGAGAGAGAGAGAGAGAGGTGTGTGGAGGTCGGCATACATTTTCCGCACATATGCGCACACATGTGTTGCACGCGGCGGCGTTTGCTGTTTGAAGGTTTTGATGCTACCGCACCGCGGCTATATCTCGACCGAGTTCCCCATGTACCTGGGCCACGGTTATTGAGGTTAAGTTCAATGCTGAACAATCCACCAGGGGGGGGGGGTTTGTTCCGCCAAACGCCACCATTTTTCGGTATCTAACAGAAGAAGGTATCACCTTACGATTGCTTTAATGATCCGGCATCATTACATCCGTTTCGTGGCAATTTACATACAGCCGCAACGCGCTTTTAATTGGACGATTACAAACGATGGCAGGGGCTGCTGTTGCTGGTGCTGCTGTAGTACAGCACAACACGGCTAATAAACACCCGGCCCAGCCCGACATATGCCCCGAAGGCTGCTCCGACGATCGAGATGTCATGTCATCACGATCATTCACTCACACGCACGATCGTTAAGCGCTCCCGTTTAGCTTTTGCCGCTGATTGGATTATAAGAAAGTGTGTGGCACCTTTCATTACCACCCAAAACCCCACGGTAGCATGCGCTTTTGCTTCACAATGACACAATGCGGACACAAAAGATACAATAATTTAATGTTCTTTTCTTTTGCTTTTGTTGCACCTCTTTCTTTCACTGTACTTTTGATTGCTTTTGTGCGGTAATAGTGTTTGCTTCTCTAGCTCTCCGACTTCTGTTCGAATTACGGGACGATTTTCGATCGCTGATTTTCGGATCTTTTTCTGTTCTGTTTTGCTCGTTCGTTTGCTTCACTTCCTTCCTTCGTCTCGTTAAGTGATGTTGTGTACTCCACTTTTTGCTTGATCTTTTTTTTTTTTTGTTCACTATTCAATCTGATCATGTTTCAACTTCAAGTAGTTGATGTGTGTGTGTTTTTGTTTATTTTTCTTCTGTTTGCTCCATCTACTACATCCCCCCTCTCTTTACACGTTTCTCTTTACCGCTTCCAATTCCGATACGTCTTGCTTTCGGTTTCGGTTTCGTTTTCATGTTTATTATGTCGACCTTCAGCCGGATCATGGCTCTCGCGGCAAATGCGGAAAGGCTCTCGCAACTGTCCGTGTGTGTGTGCGGTAAATGGGAAGTATACGGCGGTACGCTTTTTTTTTTTTTTTTTGATTTGTGGCCAGCATACCTCTTCACTCACGCACTGTAACCAAACGTCTTCGACAAATCGTCTTGATTTCGATTTGCGTGCTATTCGGTCCGGCGTGTGTACAGTGAAGCTGCCATCAAAATTGCTCGTCTCTATTCGCACGGCGTTCGAAATAGAAGCTCGGAAGTACGGCTTAGCTTTGGAAAGGCTATTTTTAGGACGCAAGCATGGGGCCCAAAAGGCTGAGGCTCCACCAATAGGTGACTTGGTTTGAGTTGGCGTTGGCGAACGCACGTCGGACACGGATCACCGCGATCCGCAGGCAGGGGTCCACCAGATCACCAGCAAGTTCAATGTCAGTGTCGGTGTTTGCGGCAAAAGAGCGTTCCGTCCATCAGTGCGGACACCAGTCGACACTGACGGCAATGCGACACCACGACGACGACGATGATGATGATGGCGATGATGATGGCGATAATGATGGCGAATGGCAGCGGCTGCCTGCCCCGGTGGCTCGAGTCACGTTTGCACGATCGGTCGGCTTCGATCTCCAATCTCGCGCTCTCCGCGGTCCGCTCCAGAGAGCCAGTGCCAGACCATCTAGCCACGGCCTCGTGGCCTTACGCGAGCCGGCAGCTCGCAGCGCGGCCAGCGAAAAACCGTCACCGGCCTGCCGGGTTAACGTACGGAGCAAAGGCGAATGTTTGTGTGGGGCCGTTTGTTTTTTGCCTTTTTTTTTTGTTCGAAATGACAGGTACCGACGACAACGCAAAGTAATACTTGGGGCGAAGGAACAATGCAAAACTATGATTTTGGAGAGCGCAATGTTGCTTGTCTGAAAGGTATAGTGTGTTTGTTTGTTTGTGTTTCGGAAACAAGTTTTTTTTTTTAATTTTGCTGCGGGTTTTGAAACGGAACAGGCTACACGAAACCCTGCAGATTGTGATGGCGATGGCGGCCCATAAGGGAAGGGACCTTGGCGGGTGTACCTGGGCTGCTGCTCCACACAGATACGAGTACGAGATCCGTGTGTGTGTGTGTGTTCTTAAGCGTCACGCTCACCCAGAATGCTCGTGCACGGCGAATAAGAATAAATTAATTAGCCTGCCCAACACTACCCCCCCCCCCCCACCCACCCACCCACCGAATGCTTGCAGGACCGCACCAGGGACCCGCTTGAAGCGCGCATTTGCACTGGTTTCCTACTGGTCAAAGGGGCCAACAAACTGACGCCGCGTTCTAAACTGCACCTTGCCGTTCGCGCGTCCTTGCGCGTGTGCCTTCCGCCATCCAAGCGTCAAACTCGCCAAGAACTTTCCGCCACAAACACACACACAGAGACAGACAGTGCCGGGAAAGGGAAAGGATACTTGGTGAGACAATGGCATTGCCTTCGAACGGGGCGGGTGGTTCTGAAGCGCGCGTGTTCACTGCCGAGTGACACACACAGCGATTGGGAGGGCAATCCTTGGACAGCGGCAGCGAACCTTGAAAGGAGCTGCATTTTCTTGCACTCTGTCCATGTGCGTGGGTTTGTACGTCCTCCGGGGGAGCGCTCAGGTACTTTGCTTGGGATTCGAAGGGTGTAATTTATTTTGCCATTCGATTGCGAAGCGATCCAATGACAAAGCGAAATATCGGAAACAAACGCCTTTACAGGCTGATAAGGGTGAACGGTGCCTTAGAAGCCGGCCGCAGGGCTGCTTTCCCGACCGGGGACTGCTTCGCCCTGCTGCGCTGCAATTAAATGCACTTGCGCATTGTTTCGATCGATCATCGCTTTGTTTACCACTCGGTTGCAGCATATTATCCTTGTCTGTTCTGCTGTTCGTTCGGCGTCATCCGATGCTAAGCACTCAGCGCAAGAAAGCTGACCTCCAGGCGGAGATAAAGATCGCGTAGCCCGAACGCACAGCTGATGATTGCAGGCGTTGCACAACGAGACCTCCTGTTTCTCAATCTGCAATCGATTCTCAGCTCATACAAGTATAATACTTGTTCGCACTCTGACGACTTATTTCACCCTCACCCAACTCCCTTCCGTCTCGGTTGCACATTAGCATATCTTCCATTAGATTAGTGTAACGCTTTTTTTTTGCGGAACCACCTGTTACTAAGAAGCACTATACTTGGGGATAGTCTTGCCAACTTGGGGAAGGCAAACACTTCACACCTTGCACACCCACACACCGCGTAGAAGCCGGTACGGTGTATACAAACAACAACAACAAAAAAACACCACCACGGTAGGAAATTCCGACGACCGCTAGTAGGTTAATTTGCTCCATTCCATTCCGAGCGCGGACTGCAGGCTAATATGTAATCAACGTCAGTCAAGCGGCGGAGAATGATAAGGTGAATCGATTCGCAACGAACGCAATGCGGTACACCTTGGGAAGGGTACGCTGCAAAAGGCGGGGTAGAATTTATTGTACGAGCATCTTAACACAGAATGAGGGCGACTTCCAAGAGCTGCAGCAGCAAAAAACAAAAGGTTTCACATGATGTCTACTACTATCCTTAGCTTGGTTGGTGTCACGTTGGTGAGTCAACATTGCTGGAACGAAGTAATGTCACGGGATGGTCTGCCCGCTCTGTGCTAGGAGCAGGAGATTCACATGTTCCCATACCCAAACAATGATTGTCTCCATTCCTACTGCCAGAACATACTAGACTGATCATCGCTGTTGCATGGCCATTGAATACTCAGCAGTTTTGCCCTACTGGATCATTCTATTCAACCCTGCAAACACAGCACGCTTACCACCCCGAAACTGCACTCCAGCCCGGACAGGTGTGCAGGTGTTAACTCCTGCTACTGGTTAATTGAAACCGTTTTACTATACAGTTTAGCGTACAGTTTGCATGTTGAATATGCAATGTTGTTTGCACGCCCGGTTTGTAGTGCGTCAGGTCAGAAAACCTGCTAGCACGATCCCACGCCAACACGGTAGGAAAGCGAATGGAGGGCATGGGCAAAACCGGTCGTAGTTGTGATAATTATAAGGATTTACCCTTAAAGAGCATCCTTGCATCGGACTAGCGAATTTGTTGGAGCTGGTGAGCGTTGGAGTGACGAGATGTTCCTGGGATTTTCCTGGATCAGAAGAAATCAGTCTACACGAGCTCCGGAAGATCTCCATAATAAAAAGCATTCACATTTGATATCTTCAAAAGCTCTTTCTTAAGAATCTTTCCTGTACGATCGTGATCGTCGCATGAGTTCAAATTTCGCAATTCTTTTGAAGCGTCTGAACAAGCGAAGAGATGATCCTAGGATTTTCCTGCTCGTAAAGCCCCGGAGAGGAAATCCGAATCAAGAAGATGTGAAATACGATCGGAAGAGCCCACTCCACACGTAATCTGGTAGATCCAAACCATAACAAGAAGGGTTTGTCACTGTGATGTCTCCCCAAGCTCTCGCTTTCTTCTGACGGGATATTCCCTATCCAATCGTACCCATTCGACGTCTAATTTCGTAACGTTCACCCGAGGTTATGACGCCCTTCCTACTTCCTATTAACGAATGTGGTGAAAATCCTGGGAATGGGAAATTTTGGAACCCGCAACCTCGCCTCTTATGTGCACACCTCAAGCGCCCGTGTACTTGAGCACCATTCGCAGCACGGTAAACGCACCGGTCCGATGCGTTTGGAATTACCCGGAACCGGTTCTTCACCTGTGTCGGGGCCCCCAGCAAACCAGCTAACGGGGGTTGGGCAGATGAGTGGTAGGGGCCGAAGACGACACGAACTGCATCACGTAGCGGGGCCGTACGGCAAAAAAGGCCCGTCCTCTCATGCACAGTAGAACACGCGCGCACCCGCCCGTCTGTTGCCCGTTGGGTGGTGGTCACCGAAACGGGGAATCTCCGCGAAGACGCTCGCTTTGCTCGCTACGGGGCTGGTGCGATGTTGCAATGACGTACCGGACCAACCAACCGGCCGTGCCAATATAGTCACGCAAGCGAAGGGGATTCCAGCAGCGGTCGGCGAGCTTTGCCAACCATTCTCGTCTCGATCGCGTGGTCAACGATCTGGTCTAATGTCATGATTCCGCATCGCATCTGTCAACATGGACGTCGGTCATCACCATCCCCACCACTACCACTACCGACTGCTCCATTAAGGCTAATATTCTCGAACAACACAAAACCTTCCATAGGAAAGCTTGCAGCGCAAAAACAAACGACAACAAAAAATTGGCACTCGGTGCCTTCAGTCTTGATGAGTTTTTGTCTGGCGCGCGCACTAGAAAACGGTGGCGAAACACTCATTCGTACCCACAAACGAACCCTCGCTATGCAGAGGGAGGTAGAGAGAGAAAGAGAGAGAGAGAGAAGTAGAGGTAAAACCCACATCCCCATTTGCAAGGTTATATTGTTATATTACGTCTAATTACGTTTATAATTGCATAGCATTTCGGCAATAAGCGGTAACTTGAAGCGTTTCCTCAAAATTAAAGCACAACACACAATGTATAGGCTAGCAGAAGAAGAAGAAGAGGAGGAAAAAATCAACAACAACAACACATACAGGATGATGCAAACTTTCGCTTCTGAGCGTCATCCTTATTGGTGGCTCATCACCCTGCCCCGCAGGGCGCCACTCCAACTTCTTCCCGGGAGATGGACGCTTATGATGGGGGAACGTTCCAACGGGTCCGGGATATCTCTAGGTCTGCGCGAATCTTCGAGAGCCTACAGACGGCCGAACACTCTTAACTAGCCCATTAGCAGGGGCCTCGGTGCCGGCTGCCGGCATTCCCTGAAGATGCCGGCGTCCCTAAAGCGAAGACGACGACGTGATCATTTTCACGCGCCATCACCACCGAGGCGCTGTGTTCGCGTGTCTCGCGGGCTCCGCTGTAAACGCACTTTTAAATCAATTAACTCGGGACGCTTTTACTCTATGCAGACGCTTGGTGTTTGGCACATTAGCGCAAGTGGTCGGTGGCAAAGACGCACCGTTGTCAATCAAGCCCGTTTATTATGATCCTCTTCAGTCAGGCCCCACGGCGCGATCACCGTGCACCGTGCCCTGACCGTCCGTTTGTGGTGCCGCAATTTTCGGGTGTAGCGATGCTGTTGCTGGCCATTGTAATCTTCACACCGATGCGCCATAATTATGCAGAATTTAATGCTTCATGCTCGCTCTCGCTCTCTCTTGCGTCTGTGTCCTTTTGGGGTTATTTTTAGGCCTCGCACCGATTGTGATGGGCGGAGGGGAGGTTTGTCTTGAGGGATTTACACAACAAAAACCATCGCAAGTTTTGCGTATGCGTTGACGCGCCCCAAAACAACAACACTTGAACGATGGCTGTATGTTTTTTTATGCTTGCAGGCCCAAAACAACTCTGTTGCTCTGTTGCATATGATCTTTTCGATATGTTGTGGATCGTTTTTTGCTCCTCTGCGATCGAAGGAGATGTAAAAAAATAAGGTACACGATGTGTTTGCTGTATTACAAGTGTTCCTTCTTCCCCGAATGACTTCCCCTGATATTCGTTGCCAGCACCTGGAAGGGTGGTTGTGAAATGGTAAACACAAACCCCATCAATGGAAAATAACGCAAAACAATGATGCTTCACTTTTTTTTAAGCATCGGCATTAGAAAGCAGCGTGCGTACGTGACCGTACGCCCGAAGGTCATTTGGCTAAGTATCTGGCCCCCCTCGCCCGAGAACACACACTTCTAGACTGTTCCGAGTAGCTTCCTGCACCACCTGGTGGGCTGCGTTTTCATGAATGAAAGTGAAGCGAACAATGGCGAAACAGTTTGAATGGAAGTGGCCGACCGATGGGAAAAGCGTGCACAGCGTGCAGCTCCGATTAGCTGATCCCGTGATAGTGATCACGAAACACACAAATGAATGAGGAAAATCGCTTCGCCTTCATTCATCGATTCCGGTCCTAATGGGCGTTATCTAATACAGCGGCGCAGCTGCCAACGCTGCCCTTATCTTATCCGCCTGTATTGTTCTAGGACGCGCACGCAATCTGCCCCGATCTGTACCAGTCTGTGCTACGCATTAAATTGCTGGCAATAATTAATTGTAACCGAACGCTTCAATCGATCGTTAACGAGACTCATCTATCGCTCTGGGCATATGACGGTAACACGGCACCGCAAATTCCAGCAAAACCAGCGCCTAATGTTAGCAACGATGCGCGAAAATCACACTTTTTCTAAGTGAACAAAATATTCCACCCTTGTTTTCTTCCATTACGTGGTGTTAATGGTTAATCCACCCATGCGTGTTGGGTCGCTGTGCGGCTGCAGTCACCACCACCTCTCGCGATTGAGATGATTCACGCACGGCGAGAGCTCTGTCTCTGGCTGTCGCTAGCGCCCAAGTCCACCGTGCAAGTGCGCGGTGACGCTGTGTCGTTGGGAGATTCCGAACGAAAGATCGCGGGGCTTCCCCGTGGACTTCCGAAAGAATGAATGTTTCCGCCCATCGCCCCAAGACATCGACGCCTCGTGCGAAGACGCCGTTAAACCTGATCTTGTTTGTTTATATCTTCCATTTCTCGTCGCTGTGGATGAGGGCGGCTTTCAGCAACGTACCGTGGTCACCAATGGATTATAGTTGGAAACAATTTGCATCCCAAAATCGCATCTATTTTATATCGTTTTGTCAAAATTACAAATACGCTCAATAATGTCTTTAGCTTTATACCTAAAAAAAATCAACATCAACGCGATGTTTTCCACAAAAAACTGGAAGATAACTTGGCAGACTTCATTGGAGCATTCAAGATAATCAAAACAAACATAAAATGTTGACATTTTCAATTGTTTTATTGTCTTTTTGATGATCTTGAATGCTCCAATGGAGTCTTCTAAGTTAGCTTACAAATTTCTGAATAAAACATTGCAAGAAATTATTATTTTAAATTCTGATGTATTCTTATAAATGAACTTTGAAACACCGTTAAATATTTCAAGTTAAGCAATTTAGGCAAAATAAATCGTGCCTGGAAGACACAATTTGACTCACAACGGTCGATTGAGAAGCATGTTAGCACAATACATTAGCTACTTTGCTTACAAAAACTGGGTCCTTAGAGACAAAAATTGGTGAGTTTGAGGCGAATGTTATCGCCAACGACTGGACCGGACACTGGTAACCCTTGTATGGCGGTCAAGAGGCAATGATCACGCTTCTATTGTCTGCCAGGTTACCGCACAGCCCAGGGATACCTGACGCAACTACTCGAGCCACTCCAGGGGGTCTTGAGGTTTGGTTTGAGCTACTTGAAAAAATGGGCCCATCCAGGGTTGGATGAAATTATTCAAAAATATTGCACAGGTAGCAGTGGCCGGTGACATTTGCCGGCCAGCGAGGGTAGTAGGGCGTCGAGACGCTTACACCATTTATTGGCGATCCGGGGTGCGTGAGATAATAAAGCCGCGGCAGCAACAGCAGTAAAAGAAAGGGTCACCATGCTTGGTTGGTAACAAATGCTTATTGCTATTTTCTTTAACGAAACAACTCTTTAAAACGGTACCTAACTTCCTTCAAAAACCCAAAATCTGCGCTGTAAAAACAACAGACAAAAAATCCCGCCACTACCGTCGCTCGGTTAACCGTTTAGCCACCGCACAGCCTGGCTAATGGTTAGCTAGCAGCCAGAACCGGGGACCAGAACCTGTTTAGTTTGGTTGCCCTTCTTCCTCCACTGGCAGGGCAACAAGGCGTCTCGATACGCGGGGCGTTCGATTTTTCGGCCGTGTGCCGAAAAATCCCAAAACCGGAGCCGGCCTCCGGTTCTTCCGCATCCAAATTCCCGGCGAGACCGGTCTCCCTATTCTGGGAGCACGGGTCATTTCCGCAAACCCCGGCAATCTGTCTCGTCTACGTGTCTCCCTGCCTGCCTGCCTCCCTGCCTGCCCGATTGCTACCTGTTGCTGTTGGCTACCTAAAGCCACCTTTCAGACAATCGGACCGCGGTTGGGTGAGCGGGTACAACACAACAAGGAACAACAACAACCCTTCGTAACACAACACTGTATAGTTGTCCTGTCTCGGATTGTGCGTCGGTCGTGTCGTGCTATTGTTGTGTCGTACGAAGCGGCCTGTCCAATGTTGCACGGTGGCCGTGTAATGCGCACGCGCCCCTTCTCGCTCGCACACCCGCACAGGTGTGTGTAGCATAAACACACGAGCTTACAGGGTGAGAGGGCGTTAGGGGGTTGCTTTGGCCCGCTTCGGCACACACAGAGACGGGCCAAGTCGCGTCGGTGCTTTGTTGCATTCGTGTGTAGCGGATTCGTCGTGCCCTCTCGGGTGTGCGTGTGTACATGACGGGTGGGGGAATGCTGAGCCATGCTACGTCGCGCGAACGATGTTCGTGTGTGTGTGTGTGCGGCTACCCACCCCTACAGGCGAACGAGCGCGCGCAAAAAAAACCGGACCCGGAGATCGAACTGGCCCCACGCGCTGGCCTGGCGGGTATTTAAACTGATGCAAACCAAAAGTGGCATGCATTCATTGGTTTGCTTGCGTTTTGCAAAGTGCCGAAGTTTCGGAGACAGCGAAAGCCCGTAACACAGCCCGAGTGGAAGGTCCTTGCCTTAGCAGCTCGCCGTAGTAATTTAATACAGTAGCGCTTGTTCGTGCGTGTGTGCAGTGCAGTTTTTTTGTTTCGAAGAGTTTCGAAAGATCCCTGAATCCCCTCGGTACCAGTCACGACCGTGTGTGTGTCCAGCGATCTCTAATCCCAGCTATAGCGAAATCCTACCGCCAGGAGTCGCTATTTGGAACATTCCCACAAAACACCGCGAAAAGCGCTAAGCATTAATTAGACGGCACGAACTGCCCGCTCGAAGTCGCTCCGAAACAGGAAGTAGCAGTTTCTACAAACACAAAAAAAAGGCTACAACAGCAGTCAGTTGCAAATTTTACAAACGTTCTTAACACCAACCTTACAAAGCACCAAATATAATGATGGCCGTCGCTGCTGCCCAGAAGAACCGTGAAATGTTCGCGATCAAGAAATCATACAGCATTGAGGTAAGCTATTGCGGAGGAAGGAGTTGTCTGAGAGTCCTGAGTGGGATAAGGGAGGAAGTTCAAGCTGTTCAGTGCAAGATTTGGAGGAACTCTTAAGAAAAAGCTGGAAAACAAACTACAACAACCTGAGTGACTAAGTGTGCAAGTGCATTGATACTGTCCTGTGTGTCAGTGTGTGTGTGTGTGTGTCTGTGTGTATGTGTGTCTTTGTATGTGTCAGTTGTTGCTCAAAACAACTCCAGTAGATCCAGGAATTACTAGAATTAGTAAACTCCTAAGGAACAATTAAGTCCAACAGTTTCGCTGGGAAATTTGAATTCTCCTAGAATAGTGCCCCTTTCCAGAAATTCCCTACATTGTTGCTACCGCTAACCTAGTGTGTACAATGTGTGTGTGTATACAGTGTGTGTTCAAATCAGTTTTTTAATTGAAAAGCACTTATCGCGTGCTTCGTTCTAACCCCACTCCAGAGAGCTCCCTTCTCTGTGTGCAGGCTTTTTCAAGATGGCAACGCCACTTAGCTGGCAATGATTAATTGCCTGGGAATGGATGGATTGGAGCTACCACGAGAAACGCGAGAACATACTAAAATGCAAGCCTTAGAACAAGCTGCTAAAGTGCGATCGCGTTTGATTGCCTGAAGTTATCCTTGGATAATCGGAGAAGCGTTTCGTTCTCTCTAAGCAAATATGAAACAGCAAGCAATGTGTTTATGTAGGTGTTTTTTTGTTGTTGTTGTGCGTTTTTGCTACGGCATTTCGGGTTGATGCGTGCAATAAAACTAGCTCCACAGGTAGGCCCAAAGGTGGTTCTAGAAGCTTTGATAAATGGTTTACGATTGTCTCGTAAAATGTGATATGTTGTCCCGCATACGATAGAAATGTTCTTTTTTTACCGTAGGCCGGTTCCTTCTAGTATATCTTTTTCTCTACGAAAACCTTAGTGTGGCACAAAAAATCAAGAAGAAATCAGTTTTAGCGAACGCTGTTCAAATCGTTCGCATCAATCATTCGCTTTAAAATCCTTCATGTCCCACAAAGCAACCGGGGGGAGGGAAAAAAAACACTTCTAGAAGTAGATTTTCCTATCTCCCCCGGGGTGAAATCGCAAACACATAAAAGTTTCACCTGACCTGTGCCAGGCCTCGCTGATGTGCGAGCCACTTGCAAAGCACCACAAACAGCGCAGGAAAAAGGAAACGGATCGGCGACGGCGGTGATCGGTCGGTCGCCGAAATCGATTCATCATCCTCGATCGGTCACCGTAATGGAACCGAAACCTAATTACGGCCAATTTCCTTCCCACCCCCCCCCCCCCCCCCCCCCCCTATGTTGAGGTTAAGGCCGTCGCTTCGGAAACGGAAGGAAATCACACAACAAAACAAAAAACATAGCAACACAGCCTGACAAAACCAAATGCATCGCTAGCGCGCGCACACACACACACATACAAAGCGCAGAAGGTCACCGACCACTTTTGCTCGTACGGCGACGATCGGTGATCGGAAACTGCCAAGAAAATGGCCAAGCTAATTTGCTTTACAAAGTTTTTCCTCTTGCTTTGTGCTGACGACGGTTTGTTGTCTTTCTGCGCTGTGGTTCCACGGTTTTTGCTGCGGCACTGGCCCGTATCCTGGCCCGTATCTCAACAATGGTGCAAAACGGTTTCCTCGCCAATGTTGACTTGTTGACTTGTGGCGGGCTTGGGCTCCGTTAGATCAATACAGCGCAACCGTCATGCCAATTTTCCCTCGCCGAGTGGCGCTCTCCAAAGCAAAGTCTCGAGCCCACTTGAGATAAAAGTGTCGGCGATCCTAGCCAAAGCTAGCCGTGGCTTTGTTGCTAACGGACACTCCTTTTTTATGCCGTTCTGTACAGCCCAGAACGGTTCGGTATCGAAGCAAACAGAAAAACGAGTTGTTGCGAGGCTTGCGGAAGTGATTGCCACGCGCGCAGTCCGTTGTCCTGCGGTCTCCGTGGCCCGGTGCCTTTCACCAGCCGAACCGAAAAGCCCGCGTGAGACGGGCGAACTGTTGGCTATCTCAAGGTCAGCGGGAGCGGAAAGTGGACAAATCGGGACCACCGTCGTCCCCTTCGCGTGCGCACCCTCCCCGCTCGAGAAGTTTTGGGGTGTCTTGTTAAAGCAGAGTACAAACAAGATCACGTTCACTCCCAGCAGCACAGAGACGGACGGAGGACAGGCTCTAGGCAGGCACGAAACAGGCCACATTATAATCTACTTATTGACATTGAATTTGGCAGCAAATAGGCAGTAAAGCCCGAGCCCGACCCGAGAGTGAGTGTCATTAAACCGGTCCTCATTACCGACCAGCCCGCAGCACGCACACACACACAAACGCAAGACCTTCCGGAGCGGGAATCCTTCGCCAAGATCGCGCTCAAGGAACTCCACTCCAACCTGATTGGCTCCGACCGATGTGCGAAGATGCAAACGTTGCTTTTTGTGCGCGAGAAGTGTTGGAATGCATCATTCATGTACAACTCGTACATGCACCTGTCACGCCAGTGTTGATGGATCTGATGGAGGTGTTTGGAGTGCGTGCCACACTAACAACTAAGCACCAAACCGGGTGCACCTAGCAACACCTGCCGAGCAACACGCAGCCCACGCGCAGGAGGCCACCCTCCAAGCGCTTTAACGCCCGTTACCAATGTCAATGGCGAACGAGGCGATCGAAGGTCCCGCAAACATCGGGTGCTAACACGTGCTCCGGCTACTGGTGGGGAAGGCGCGGATTGCTCTTGAAAGGTCTGATCTTCCACTAGGCCCCAACCAAAAAAAAAAAAACACGGAAATGGAACCAATTTTTCGGCGATCCGACAGTCAACTGTGTTCGATGAACTGTGCATTCTGACACGCACTTGTGGTTAGTTGCTGTGTGTGTGTGTGGGGGGGAAGGGGAGGTAGATGGTGGTATTAAAGGGAGGCACACACACACACACGTCCACACACCAGCACACTAATCAGGTCAATTCGCGTTCGTTTCGTTGCGCACCGGTAGATCGCGATCATGTCAAGGTTTCGGCCGTAAAACCGATTCCGAACACTTTACAACATAGCGGTAACGGGGGGGGGAGGGGAGATGTATGTCTTGGGTGAGCACACACACACACACACGCATATAGATGTGTGGTTCCGGTGGCATGGGAAAATATGGTCAGCCAGCGGAGCAGCACACAGGCCCGCAAGCGCATTTTGCATCGCCGTCGATTGCGTCATCGCGGTGGCCGCAGTGGCTGTTTGGGAGGAAAAAGGGTGCACCAGCCCCGTGTGCGCTTGTTGCATCAGAAGCACACGCGTGTGTGTGTGTGTGTTGACATGTTGGCGTACAAACACACACGGTGGCCACACGGTGAACATTTCAATCACGGTCCAGGCCGTGGCTTAGGCATGCGCACGGCCTACCGATGGTCATTAGGCGCATAAAAAACACACTGACACCCATGCATACGATACGGCCGAGGGTGCTGCAAAAAGGCACCCAGATGGTGGCTTTGACCATTTTTAGCGGTCACATCATATGCCACCGTGCTGTGGTCTGCGTGTCGGATGGAATGGGTTCCAGCGCCTCTTGCAATTAAAACATCTTAATGTACGGGGGAGCAGCAAAAGAAAAAGAGAGCTTCAACCGAGCTTTACATCGATTAACTAGCGATTAATTCCTCCTTCTGTACTTCCTCTCTTCCTTTTACACTTTAGAACGGATACCCATCCCGGCGCCGTTCTCTGGTCGACGATGCCCGCTTTGAGACGATTGTGGTCAAGCAAACCAAACAAACCGTTCTGGACGAGGCCCGCGCAAAGGCCAACGGTAAGTAGTAGCTGTGAGCGGAAATGTCTTCCGGGCATGCTGCCCTGTCGCCTGTCGAAAGACCCGCACACACACACCCAACTAAGTGGTAATTCCTGTTTGTACTTATGAGTTTTGCTTTTGTGTTCTTTTTGTTTTTTTTTGCTATTTTATGTTCTTGCTGTCATTTGTCGAATTTGGCTGTGTTTAAAACTCAAAAACGATGTCCAACTACCGCAGACTCTAGCTTGGAGTGTACCATTCTGCAGGCCCAAGAACAGCATCAACAAGGTAAGGGCCGTTCACTCTGCCGGACAAAAGCAGGCGAAGCACACGAAGCACACAAGAACGAGGCCACAGCACGGTGGCGCGGGTTTCAGCTTTTCCGCAGAGGAACTACTGATGGCTATCGCCCCCCCCCCCACCCCCCTCCCCCTAGAACGATTCTGAAAGGGGAGGGAAAGGGTTCTTTGTAACCCAGCAAGGAGTTGGGTGACCGCTTTTGTCACAACCACGAACCGAAAACGGGCCCACGAGTAGCAGCGAATTTTGAACCAAACCAACCGAAGGTCACACTCCGATCTCCGTTCACTTTCCAGTGGATTGTTTTAAGTTTTATGTCTTGTTTTTTTTTTGCTACAATTTTTGTTCCTCTCCATTACCTCTCCACACCTGCTGTGGGGTAGTTTTCAGGTTCCCTTCAGTTTTAGTTCTTTGTGCTTTTGTGTTTCGTCTTTTTTTTGCTTTTAATTTCTGTAAGCTTTTGTTTTTTTGTTTCCTAATTTTGTTTCCTTCCTTTTTGGTTTTGTGCTTTTCCGTTCCCTTTTCCGTTCGAATATCATTTCCGAACACGACAGAAGACAAAATTCCACAAGAGGTTCAACAGACAGTCGAGGATCAGAACGATGACGAAGAGGAAATTCGAATGGTCGCAGGTAAGGCATCGGAAATGGCTCCAGTTTTTTGGAGTTTCTGTTCCGGCTTTTACCCGATTTTCATTCTGCATGATGCATTGTTGATGTACTTATGAGTTTTTCCCCTCTTTATTTTTGCTCCAATTTTCCTGCTTTTTGTACGTGTGTGTGTTTGTGTGCGCCTGATTGTTGTATACTTAGTTGATGAGCTACCCCAGAAGCCGCAGGAACACGTTCCAAGTGCCGACGATGAGGACAAGGAAACAGGTACGTGTTCGCTACTACCAAGCATCTTCAGAAATAGAGCAAAGAACAAAACCCCTGCTCCCAAGAACTATTCGCAACGAAAGTAATCCTTTCCCCCGCTAGAAAGCTTTTCCACGTCACCATAATTCATGCTTTACGTCAGCAGCACATTGTCCGTTGCAGGCAAAAGGTCACACAATAAGCTCCTCGCTTTTCCTTTTTTTTCAATTCGAAAATTGCTCCCCATTAACGGCAGCTTGAAGTTCGCTCGGTCCGTTCCTTTTGGCACATTTGACGTAATCGTGTGCCTTCCCATTGCCAACTCCCATAATCGCCCGCAACTCGCAATCCCACGCGTCCGGTAAAGGCAATAATCTTTCCCCAAAGCGAGCGAAGCTCACCTTTTAAAACGAAAGGAAAAATGAAACGGGGGAAATAAAAAGGATTTACTTGTACGATTAGTGGCTGGACACGGTCCGTTGGAGAGCTACGCTTGGAGCGTGTTTTTTCCTACCGCGCGGAGGAAAACTGACAAAGACCGTTATTAATCGGCGCGTTCTTTCCTCTTTTTCCTTTTCCCGCAACTAGACGCTGGGCTAACGGAGGAGGAAGTTGTACTGCAGAATGCCGCCTCGGAGTCGCCCGAAGCCGAAAAGGAGGTGGTCCGTGCCGCCGTGGTCGTACGGCTGCGCGACGGCATGGGATCGCTCGGACGCATCCTCAAGGCGGTGGAGGCGTACCACGGCACCGTGGTACACCTGGAGTCGCGCCAGTCCCGCAGCGAGGGCGTCCAGTTCGACGTCCTGGTGAAGGTCGACATGGCCCGCGCCAACCTGCTGCAGCTGATCCGCTCCCTGCGCCAGACGCAGTCCTTCGGCAGCGTCAGCCTGCTGTCGGAGAACAACGTCAACGTGAAGGCGCCCTGGTTCCCGAAGCACGCCTCGGAGCTGGACAACTGCAACCATCTGATGACCAAGTACGAGCCGGACCTTGACATGAACCATCCCGGTTTCGCAGACCAGGTGTACCGCGCTCGTCGCAAGGAGATTGCCGAGATTGCATTCGCCTACCGATAGTAAGTACCCCTCCCGGGGGGGGTTTCCCAAAAAAGTTTTGTGGTGATGAGCGTGATCTAACGTCCTCTTGTTTTATTTTTTCCCCCTACAGTGGAGATCCGATCCCGCACATTGACTACACCGAGACGGAAAACAAGACCTGGGCGGCCGTGTTCGGGCGCGTGAAGGAGCTGATGGTGCAGCACGCCTGCTCGGAGTACATTGCCGTGTTCCGCAAGCTCGAGGACGAGAAGATCTTCGTGAAGGAGCGCCTGCCCCAGCTGCAGGAAATGAGCGACTTCCTGCGCAAGAACACCGGATTCACGCTCCGGCCGGCCGCCGGTCTGCTGACCGCTCGCGACTTCCTTGCCTCGCTGGCGTTCCGCATCTTCCAGAGCACGCAGTACGTGCGACACATCAACTCGCCCTACCACACGCCGGAACCGTAAGTTGACAGCCCATTTTTTTTGCCTCACTCCCCCTTTCTGTTTCCGAATGTCGATGCGGCGATGCTTTTGCTCAATCCGGAAGCTTGGCTTCCCCTTTTAGCTTTCCATTACGGTGGCTGCTGGCTGCAGCAGCAGAAGTTCCTCGTCTACGTCGTTGCTTTTGATGAGTGGCTGCCTCCCTTCTCACACTCTAGCACTTGGGTAGAACAATTTATGGCACCATTGTGTGCGTGCAAGGACATGTGAAAGGAGATGTGTGAGCAGCCAAATGGGCCATTTTCCTGATGCTTTTTAATGCTCTCTCGCCTCGCGCGGACGACATCCAGCAGTTGGAGCTGAATGTTCACACTAGAATGATGCATTCAGGGGTTTTTGAGGAAAAAGAATGAAGCTTTAGACTCAACTTTGCAACATTGTTGCTGGCATAAAGTGCTCCTTTACACTTCTTCTTCTGTGTGAGCGCTCTCTCTCTCGCAAAAGTAAAGTTTTATTTAAAGGAAAAAAGAGATTTTTCGTCTTGCCTATTTGAAGCTGAAATTCAACCTTTATCCTTGCACTCTCAGGCACAAGGTACCGCTCAATACACTTTGGCCCTTTCCTACATTTGTTCCAGTCGTTTGAACACTCCAACAACCCAGCCAGTGGCAAAAGTGGCGTAAGATGTTCATAATAGAATAAAATGATTTTAACGGTCGCACCCGTCGCACGCTTGGTGTGCCGCCCGTTTCCGGAGCCCGAGAAGTGCTACGGCCAGACTTTTCGCTTCCACTCCCTCTCCTTTCACACCCCCCAAAATGGGTCATTTCCGCTGGGAGTTCTGTGCCACATTGCCACGTGCCATTTGAAGCTAAGCTTTTGATGTATTTTCCCTTTTTGGCTCCTCGGCTCGTTGCTCGTTGGCACCTTTTAACAGCATCCCAGTCCGAACAGTCGGAGTCGGAACTTGCGCTTATGCCCTTATGCTCTGTGCATGTCGGCGGGGTCGACGCAACAAGTCATCATCCGTCCGTTGTGCGGAACCGAGTGAGGAACTATGCTTGCGCATCAACAACCCCTGGAAAGGAAACTCAATTAAAATGTCGCTCGAAAGCATCCACCCGGGACCCGAGCGATAGGTCGGTTATTGTAATTGATTTTTCCGATACTTTCACATCGTTGCTGACGTCGTCAATGATGATGCTGATAGGGAGTCATCGAATAAATTCCTTTTTTTTTTTGTTGCTGTCTCCAGTGTTGCTAAACGATTGGGAACTAAAATGGGAAAAGTTGCCATGGTTGGAAAGCTCTTCAGAAATTCGCCTTCATCCTTCAAGCCAAATCCACCGTCCCTTTGGGGCCGCAGTAGAGCTACCGTCAAGATAAGGCTGGAAAATAGAATTATTACGAAAATGCAAAGCAAAAAATCATTCGAGTCGACATGTATTGCCCTGTTGTCTTTGCACAATTTCACAATTTCACTCATTCTTACGTGCGTGTGTCCATCTCTCTGCTCTCTGCCCATTCCCAGCGATTGCATCCACGAGCTGCTCGGTCACATGCCGCTGCTCGCCGACCCGAGCTTCGCCCAGTTCTCGCAAGAAATCGGATTAGCCTCGCTCGGTGCCTCGGATGAGGAAATTGAAAAGCTCTCGACGGTAAGTAAAGGCGCAATAGATGCCACGACCATCACCACCACCAGCAGCAACAAGTGCTTTTGCTCCCTCCCCAAAAAAAAGAAGAAGAAGAAGAAGAAAAATAAAAACCGTACCACGGACACCCACCACCACCCCGCCAAGTAGCAAACGGTAATTGCGCTTCGGGTCGAACCCCGACAAAAAGCGCGATCGCAATTCTCGCTAGGTCATCACCACATGACCATACCGATTCGAGCAGTTTTCGAGCAGCTAGTTTCGATGAAACCCACCACTCTAACACGCTTGCCATTGGCATTAACACACACACACATTCACACACACGGAGAGTACACAGCGTGCGTGCAAAAAACCGGAAAGGAGGCCACGAAGGACACGGGCCGCTGTTTTGCGGTCACTTTGCCCGCTCGCGCTGGACTTTCGCAGTTTAGAAGATGATGATGTGTGTGTATGTGTGGGGTAGTGGATTGCGTGCCGCGCTTAGAACGGTTTTTCTGTTTTTTTCTTCTTCTTCTGCTTCTTCTACCTCAAACTCACCTAGAACCAACTGGTTCGCAGCACAGTTTAGCAAGTGGCGTTGATTTATTCCGATCCAGTTACGCTGAGCGCTGTTAATCGCTCTGTATTGGCGTGTAAATTGGCGCTAGCCGTTGGTTCTGGTGCTGGAACAGGTTCTGTTTGCCAGGCAAGGGTGCTCAAACGCTTCCCTTTCTCCTTCGCTTCTAGGTATACTGGTTCACGGTTGAGTTTGGGCTGTGCAAGGAAAAGGACGAGGTGAAGGCGTACGGTGCCGGGCTGCTGTCCGCCTACGGCGAGCTGCTGCACGCCATCAGCGACAAGCCGGAGCACCGGCCGTTCGAGCCTGCCTCGACCGCCGTGCAGCCGTACCAGGACCAGGAGTACCAGCCGATCTACTACGTCGCGGAGAGCTTCGAGGACGCGAAGGAGAAGTTCCGCCGCTGGGTCTCGACCATGTCCCGGCCGTTCGAGGTGCGCTTCAACCCGCACACCGAGCGGGTGGAGGTGCTCGACTCGGTCGACAAGCTGGAGACGCTCGTGTCGCAGCTCAACACGGAGGTGCTGCACCTGACCAACGCCATCGCCAAGCTGAAGCAACCGTTCTGCTAAGGTTGCCCACGCCTTGCTGTCTACGCGCACCAACACCCTTCCGTCTCACTCCCAAAAAAACCTTAAGCAGCAGCAGCATGTGATCTGATGCGTGTGCGAACGTATGCGTGTGTATGTGTGTGTGTGAGAGAGAGAGCGAACGAGCGAGCGAGTCGGAGCGAGTGAGAGAGAGAAGCGAGACACTTTTAAAAAGCAAATCACAAACGGGAAGAAAATATGTCTTGATCGACAAAAGGACAATAGGCGTATGCCTCCTCTTACAACGATGTCCTGGTCCCAAACCCCTGGTGACGCGTCCTGGATGACGCCCAGCAAGCGAGGAAAGGATAAGCATAGGAGGGGGTCACGTTAGCTCTCGCCATCCTGCGGACTACGCTGAAAACACGATGTATACTATATCCGCTACTACCCAACAACAACTACATCACTACTACTACTATTACTACTACTACTACGGAGCAGTATTCTACAAGCAAATCGCAACCCCCACTCGCAAAAAGGGACGGTCGCTCGATTCCCTGGGTGTGTGTGTGTGTGTGTGAGTTTTATTTTACTACGTTTACTACACCCCAAGCGCACACTAGCACCTCCTTTTTAAACGTATGATCATCATACGATCGAACCGAACCGACCCACAACGATCATCCTTAGTACCGGAGGAACATTGTACAAAAAGCTGAGCGATGTGACGATGCGGCGCTTCGTATTGTCCGGAAAATATGGACCACCCCATCGCCACTAGGGTCGAGAGCGCACCCTACAGGAGTATCCAGCTCCAACGAACAAAAACAAAAAAAAAAAACGAAAACCAACAACACCGCCACAGCTGTACAGCTTCGGTATTCGAAGCTTGCGTGTAGCCCTCGCAAACGAAGTGAACGAAGGAAAGGAACAATCCCCTTTTGGGAGGACCGAACGGCAGAAGTAAACGGCAAATTTCATCGCAATAACATCGCCACAATCCCTCCCCCAAACTGTAACACCAACAGAGAAGAAAAGATTCCTCAGACCGACGACTCGATTCGGTAGTGTCGAGTGGTGTGCAGCTCGAGTTCGCTCGTGTTCGTGTACTGAGCGTTTCCTCGTTCCCGTCGGCTTCCTCGACGAACAAACATAGCAAACCGGACACCGTAACGCAGAAGCGTTACGGGGGTGGTTCGCGTAGCGTAACGTTTTCAGTATTTTTTTGCTAAAACAAAAACAAACGGCACGGACGACACACAAAACACACTGGATGGCTGTCAGCCTGAACTTCTAGTAAGGATGAGCAGGTGACACACCTACCCTTGTCCCACCCATCCAACAACAGTCCGTTTCCTTCCGCCCGTTCCTTCCCCACCAAATTACCGTTCCCTTTTTTTTCGTTATTGCGAGCCGATGTGCAATTTCCCCCATGAAGATCGTGAGAGAGAGTATGATCTCTTTACCAGTTCCTTTCCCTATATCCCACAACCCATACCCCAATTCCCTAGCTCCCCAACCCAACCAAGTTATGTGTACGTCCTGTCAAAAACGTAAGCGTAGAAAGAGTATTGTTTTTTGAAGAGAGCATATTTTTTTTTATTTAAAAGTATTCTTAGTATTGTATACTATTTAAAGTTTAGTGTTTAACGGTTAAATTATTCACTTGACTTGATGCGGAGAGATACTTTGTTTTTCGTTACAACGCAGAATAGCAAAGATATGGCAGTAGCAAGGGTCAGGAGAGGGCGGGTCAGGATCGCGACGATGGCTTGAATAGTTCATTCCTGGCTGTTCTCTCACGCTCTCCCTTCTCTATCCCGCATGTCCCTGCGAATGGGACACCTTCCACCCGTGGCCATCGACAATCGTAAAGGAAGTGACTGTCCGATACGATGCAACATACCAACACATGGCCATGGCCACGATGGCCGTTGGGTGGAAGCGTGGCGGGATAGAGTTTGGCAAAACGGGGACCAAAACACAGTTGAACCATTCCATCCCTCCTTCCGATCCTGTGTCGGTGCCGGAAAGTGCCGGAAAGTCCCGCTTCTTGAGTGAATGTGGGCGAAACCGTGCCGGGTGCCGTTCCACCCTCTTTCACCCTTGGTACAATACCTGCGGTATGGCAACATTCTCGGCAGCAAGTTTTTTTTTTTTTTGAGAGAGAGAGCGAGAAAGTATTCAAGTATCCTAAAAAAAGACAACACACTGCAACGAAAAAATTCATCCTCGACTGTCTGTAATCTCATGTTTGTTTTTTTTTATTAATATATAAATGTGTATTTTTTATAACTGTGTATAAAGCAAGCAGAATATGAGCATGGGCGGAAAATTTCTATTTATATTTATATATACAAAAAAACCCAACTGGACAATTTGACAATCTTAGCACGTGCACGTATAAGAAAGTGAAAACAAAAACTTACAACAAAAAAAAAAGCAGAGTAAAGTGAAAGTAATGTGGATACAGGTATAAATTTTCCGTCTTCATGAGATCATCTTATATGTAAAAGCTATCCAGCACAAAAGTAGCGATGCAAAATAAAAGAAACTAAAAAAAACAACAACAAGCAAAACAAACTCTTTTTTCGTTCTTGTGGTTTTTGGTACTTGATTTGAGAAACTTTGGGATAATTGTTTTGGTTGAAAACTTCGCCTTGACATTAATTACCTTGAATCAGAATGCGAGGAAGCAATGAAATTAGCTAACCGATTTTAATTAGCACTAAAATCTTAAATTGTAATTATTTCAACAGTTTGTTTTACCATCAATCCATTCAATTAGTATTACTTTCCTCATATCCTTTCTTCTTTTAATTTAGAAGCTTAGGTTTTCCTTGACTTCATTTTACTATTAGCTTTTCTATATTTGTTTTCTATTCCACTTTTACTTTGTCAGAAGTATCGTTAATGTCATTTAATATTTACTCGTTTGTTGTCATTTGTTGACTTACTTGTTGTTAGATTTGGCAAAGTTCTTCAAATTGTTTATCATTTTTCTTATTTGCTAGTATATTTTTTGATTACGTCTAATTTCTTTCATCATTTTTTGTGTAATGAAAATTATTTAGACAAAAAAATGAAAGATCAAAATAATCGATGAATGCAAAAAGTGCAGCTCATATGCGCTTATCCAATAAAAAATTTAATTTTAATTTTTAATTTTTTGTACCAAACAGCTAATTAAACTTTAGTTTAAGTTACTAATCCACATTGTTCAGATAGTACTGTTACTCATTCAAAATTTTTTAACTGTTTCTAAACTTATCAAATGAGCCGGTCTGGTGGTACAGTCGTCAACTCGTACGAGTTAACAACATGCCCGTCATGGGTTCAAGCCCCGAATAGACCGTGCCCCCATACGTAGGACTGAAGACTATCCTGCTATGGTAACATAAAGTCACTGAAAGCCAACCTCACTTCACTAGTGGGTACAAAGGCATGCCTTGACCGACAACGGTTATTGTGCCAAAGAAGAAGAAACTCATCAAATATCCCAAAATTTCAATATTTTATTGCATAATGCTAGGTTTTCTTGAACCACTAATCTGTGGGCTTAGCTATCTATGCCTTGAGTGGTTTAGCGATAGCTATAAAGTCATTCCTAAATCAAAAGGGTGGTAAGTGTTCGTATGTGGCTTAAATTTATGACCGGCTTGTTGTTAAGTCGTGTGAGTTAATCACTTCATTACAGTTGTACCTTCGATTAATATCATGTTTTATTGAAAACCTCTCTTTATTCATCTCCACCTTAGTAATACAAATGTATTTCTGTACCGAACAAGAATCATAAACCAACTCTGGTCAAGTTTCATGCCTCTGATCTGTCGATTTCATTGTGTCTCAGCCTATTCGTTCCAGCGTATCTGTTCCAGCATCATTTCCGCTTTGGAGTATTCGTTCTCGAATGATCGCAAGAAACACTCAGGGCGACTATGGGCTTCGAACGACGAGATCCGTTCGCCGCGGTTGTCAGAAGGCGCTCACTTGGCGCTCAGTTTTAAAATAACGTACCATTGAGAGACTGTAAGAAGCGCGCGAAAGAATGAGTTCTACCTGCCGGGGTCGAACGTTCCCGTTTGTATGGGGAGAAATCCGCGAGGTTTTGCGCTGCGGATTTGGAACGAATGTTGTTTTCAATGTAACGTTTTGCTTTAAATTTTGCTTTAAATGATTGAAGTGAATTGAACTTAGAGGTATGTAACATTTTAAAAATGTTTTGTGATCAATTTCCAATGAAATAAATTTTCATCAGTTTTGAAAATGTATATAAAAAACATAAAATTTATCGGAATATAACTATACATACAAATATCTATAATAATATAGTTCTATAAATACAATATGTATATATATATATATATATATATATATATATATATATATATATATATATATATATATATATATATATATATATATATATATATATATATGTATAGAGATATTTTTTTGTTTTTTTTTCAAGAAAGTGAGTAAAGCTGCCTTATAATTGCTAACAAACCATCCAATAATGATGTATCGAATGAAATCCAATACCAACGGCAAAAAAATTCAAAATTCAAAACATAACTATCCTTAAATCGTAGATATAAACGTCTTTAAATGCTTGACAGTTGTATCTCATGATTCTCATTCTCTCATGAGCGTCGAACGGATTTCGTCGTTCGAAGCCGGTACTCGCCCCGACTGTAAAGGGTAGGTGCTAGACGAGTTTAAACGAGCGCTAAATCCTATTAAGCTGTTCATTCTTGCGTTAACATCAGCATTCGTGCCGCTTATTGTGTAGATAGTCTTTCTTAGATGACAGTTCTTTGTCCTCCGTATTGGACCCATCGCATGCTGCATGATTTTTGTACTTCATAGAACGACCGGTAACCTTGACTGTGCAAGGACGCTTAAAACGGGAATGTTAATGAACTGTTGACGTTTTTCTGGCTTAGTAGGAACGCGTTGAATTGTTTGACAACTGGGATTAATTTTTAAAAGAAATACACATTGTTGTGCCAAATACAAAGCATGGAGCGTGAAGGAGAAGGATGAACCACGAGCTTGCTGAGCTGTACGGTGAACCGAACATCCTGACGGTGGCGAAGGCTGGTAGGATACGCTGGCTGGGGCATGTCTTGAGGATACCGGACTCATGCCCCACCAAGAAGATGTTCGACAGCGATCCCCAGTTCGGCATAAGGCGCAGGGAAGTAAAGCGAACGCAAAAGAAAGAAAGAGAGAGATAGAGACGTCAAATAAGTCAAATAATATATTTTATCACAAACTCCTGATAAGTTTTAAAAAGATGAGAATATTTGAAATTTGCCATGAATTATAATGTTTTTAGTTCTGACAATGTGCTCTGATAACCGTTTTTTATTTCAAATATCCTCCTCATAACGCATTGTCACCTTTATATTGAACTGTCATTTTCAAACAGCACGGGTAAACGGACAGCCTAATAAAAGGTATCCGGATAAACGGCACTCCACTGTACATACTTTGTACATCAGTGAATCATGAATCAACCAACACAAACGATCTCAAACAATTTCTAAACAAATTTAATAGAATGGTTTAAAAAAAGACATTGGCTGGTATTATTGAATCCGTTCGTAGCGGGAACGTACGGTGCTCACATGAAATTCTAGGAATGGCAACACATTTCTTGAGCCCTCTCCTACAACGCCGCGGTGAATAACTGTAGCAACCATCTAGTACGTTAGGAAAATGAGTGTCGGGACGTACGCCGCCGCTACGAACGGATTCAATAATAGAATTATAATAGAATTTCATGTGAGCGCCGTACGTTCCCGCTACGAACTGATTTAATAACACCAGCCATTGTCGTTCTATAAACAAGCGATGGTTTCGGTTGCAAATAACAAAAAAAACCATTCAAATCAACACCGTTTCCCTCCAACCGTCATCGCTGAAATGTTTCACGCGAAATCTTTCCATTCAAACCGTTCCGGTGCAGCGCGTTTTCACGCAACGAACGAAAGCGAACATTCCTACCCCCTTGACGTTACTTTGACACAGCAGTGACAGGCAACCAGAGTGACCAGAAATACCGATTTATCTGTATTCCTACCGATTCACAGATGACCGCCCTAAAACTACCGATTTTCCATTTATCCTACCGAAAATCACAGATATTTGATTTTCCAGTCGTTTAAGCTTAATCTGTGGCGCTTGGGAAGAACTTGCCACCACTGAGAAAAAAGAATGAGCATCTTAGTTATTCTTTGGTTTAGAATTCCTAGTACCATTTTCAGATCAACACTTCAGAAAGACCTTCATTTGTGTAACCGCTGAACCAAATCTAATCCATATCCTAAGTAAAGGATGCATATTTTCTTGAAATGGAACTTTAATTTTGCGCATTAGTAAATGCCCCCCCCCCCCCCCCGCTTTCACTTCTTTCAACTCGAGTTAAGTTTCGAGTTTTAACCTACCGAAAACTACCGATAAAATTTTGATGCGCCTACCGAAAACCGCCAAAATAATCTGGCCACACTGCAGGCAACACGGCTGTCAGTGTAAAAACTCGAAAAGATGCATAAATTCCGAAGTTGTTGCGAAGATAAATAAAAATACGCACACACACAATGGGCGAAAGGGCGAGCGGTACCGAGCAGTGCGTTTAATTTACCCTTAACCACCCTTACCGATGTTCGCCAAAACGATCCTCCGGGTGAGGTAGTGCGGGGTGACAAAGTGATAACAGTGCGTGTGTGTGCTATTGTAGAAAAGAAGGAAGGACGAGCTGCACGAGAAGAAGCAACAACAACAAATGGTACGATTGTGATAGAAAAAGAAGGGAGTGCGGGCGCAGGGTCCGAAGATATATTCTCCGTGCGTGTGTGTGTGTGTGTGTGTGTGTGTGTGTGTGTGTGTGTGGGTGGGGCGAAACAAAGAAACGATCACCCACCGTCATCGTCATCATCGTCCCAACAACACGGTGTTGTGCAAGTTGTGTTGTGGTGTTTTTTTTTGTCCAACCCTCTGTCCGTTTGTTTGTTCTCTCTTCCTTCTATTGTCGTTCGCGGAAGCATAGTAGGTGGTGGAAAAAAGGTGAAGAGAGAGAGGAAGTGTATCAAAAAGGAACACAATCATAGAAACTACGAGATAGAGCGCCTCCCTTGTTGCTAATGGTTGCCCTGCCTGCCGTTCAAGCTGCCGTAACCAGTTGTAGCGCTACGTAGGTACTACGGGACCCCCAATCTACTCGCAACCGTGTGCGTGCCCGTGTGTGTGTGTGCGTGGGCGTGTGTGTGTGCGCGCGGGAAGGGGTCGTGTTTTCGTTATGCCAATCGGCCCAGAAATGGCACAGCTGGCAAGGTACGTGGGTCACTGTGGCGGTGCCACTAGTCATCGTCCGGAATCGGCACAAAACGCCGGGAATGTCAGCAGCAGCAGCAGCAGGGAAGTGTGAGCGAGCGAAACAGTGAATGTAGTGTTTGTGTGTTTGTGGTACGTTGTGAATTGTTACGTGTTGTATACAGTGTGTTATTGAAATAAGCATTTAAAGTTGAAGAAATCACTGTTCACGGGAGCTGCTTCGACAACGAAAGAGGGCAACCGTGTTTCGCTATCTTTAGTGTGTGTGTGCCCATCAAAGTAAACACAGTTTGCCACGAAACGCGCGCGTCACGGTGATTAGAATGTGTTTAGTGTGTACTGCCTTCCCCACCCCGGTTCGACAACGACGAAGAAAAACCGGAAATTCCGCTAATCCTTGACTGCGAAAGCGCACACGATTCTCCCAATACCGCTGCGGCAGGGTGTGACAGAGTAGTGGAAGAAGAAAATAGAAGCCCCCGCCTCCCCGCAAAACGTCGTCTATCAAAAGACGAGGAGGAGAAGGGAGGTTGTTCCATTATCAACACAACCGCCGTGTGTGTGTGTGTGATTGTTGTTTCCCGCTGTGCACACCAATCCACACGCACACAGATCCACACCCCGAACGCGCGTCCATCAAATGCAGCAGGAGGAGGAGGAGAAGGAAGGAGAGACACTCGAGACCCTCGGAACACACGAAACCACGGAAAGAAGGTCAGTTATATGTGTTTCGATGGGCGATTGGTGGCGCGTCTTCGCCACCACCATCATCATCACCATCGCCATCATCAACAACATCAACCCATCTTGCCGGCTGTGTGTGTGCGTGCGTGGGCTATGTGCGCACTGTCCAAACCGGCCAAACCAATACCGAAATTGTTCCAACCTATCTCAACATTTTTCGGCGGCACATATTTCGGCCGCCCGGGCCCGCTTATCGATGGTGCTCCGCATGTTTTTCTCCGACGCCGTGTCGTGTATCTCGGCTTCAAACGCCCAATAAACCGTTTGTATGGCTGTGTGCGTGTGTGTGTGTCTCGAGGGAGCGCACGGACGCAAATAGCGCACACAGCGGCACCGAGACACTAGGCTAGATTCAAATTGTTTGTTTGTTTATTTTTAGTTAAAAGTTCGTGATCGACACAGATTAGCGGCAATGGCCTGTGGGGCCTCAAACACATACCACCGCAAGGCAAGACGATCGTAGTGTGGGGAGGAATATCGAGAGCCGGGAAACCGGGGACGGGGTCGGACAGTGCGAGACAATATGGCGAAAATGTCGCAGCAGGCGCTTTGGGCCTGGGAGCTGAGTGGTTGGATGGGGGAGTGGGTATCATTTAAATATTACCATCTCCATCCCCCGAGAGCGAAAAGGCTGCGGAGAAGAAACTTGAATCGAATGGGGCGACACGGGAGCAGCTTGAGCAACAACGGCACGACCGGGCAGGGGAGGATTGCATAACGGATCGTGTAGAGAATGGAAGCTTCCGCTGGCGGCACCCCCCGGCGGATGACGATCGATTGCAAATGCAAATTGTCCCGGACGCAAGGGGACCGGACCAGTCGGTTGCTCTTGTAGGCCTATTGCTAGAGGGAGACGTGTGTTTTATTTGTTGTTGTGTTGTGTATTGCACTGCAGGAGTCATAGGGCGCGCGCCCTGTCTGACACCTGTCCGTCGGTGTGCATCGGTGGGTCAGCAGCACCTAGAGAGCAGCATGGTTTCCAAATGACCAAAAATGACCTCCTCCCTATCGCATTGTGTTGTCTAGCGGAGGGTGCACAATCAAAAACAGACGATTCGGTGCGCCTCCAGAAACGAACCCCCAACCCACCCCAAAAAAATAGAGATAGTGGTGGAATGTTTGAGGAGAGGATGGAGGGTTTTATCAATGCATTGGACAGTGGGTCAATCGGAGGCTTTTTGCCGGATCGATCTGGGATCTGCGTTTTGAGGCATTGAAGAGGAGAGGACGGCCACGGGATCGGTGCGATAAAACAGGGAGCATTTTAATCAGCCTGTCATGCCGAACGCAGCCTTTTAGCAGACTCATTCCTGTAGATAATTAAATTCTTACAAGAGTGTTAATTTGGGAGGGAATTTTCAATCGCTTTGGTTTTGTTTTGAATGTATTAGGCGTCCAATATGATTAGCGATTGATTAGGAACATGATATGCTAGAATGTTTCAGCAAAAAACACACATTTAAAATAAGATTAAAAGAAGATGTTTATGCTGAGGAATTCAATGATATAAGATAGAGCAAAGGATTCAGTTATCTGCTATCTCTGCTCTGCTATCTGCTTTTAACAGATGCATGAGCAAAAGCTTAACATATTTTAACGCGATTTTATGTCGATTTTTTAATAGCTCTAACGAGGTACAATTCTAACAGCTCTAACGAGTTTTCCGAGTTTTTCGATGTTGTCGATGTTTTTCAAAACAGCCTTCAAATGTTGTATTTCCATCACAATAATGTTTCAGTTCTTCCACATGATTTTCAACACGTCTCAAGCTGAATTGAACTTGATAGTTCTTTGTGATGTTTTGACATCTGTTGAAAAAAATCTTGGAGGTGATGAATAGTGATGTGCACATTCGAAAGTGACTTAGAAAACCCTGTATCGATCAGTCTGTTTTTTACATGATGATATAGTATTTTTCCAGTTCTGCTTCTGAACCAATGTGATTAGTCTGTTTCATTTACCACTTGACAATTTTAGCCAAATTATATAGAATATATAATATATTATATCGAATGGTATGATGTCTATATATCATGATCATATTAGGTTATGAGACTAAGAGGATGACTGAAACTTGTCAAAAATCAGAGCAGCAATTACATCCAGTGCAGATTAAAAGCCGAATGTATAGGGTTTTTATCCTAAATATTCAATTTTTGTGTAGTTTTCATTTCATTTCATTTATTTCATACAATATCCGCCATCAAGGCTAAATATAATAGACTTAAAACTAATTTAATACTAACAAATAAACAAAATAATTCATGAAAAACTAAGCCTAACTGACCTAGTCTTGACCTAGCAAAAAAGAAAAGAAAAAAAACAAGAGTAGAGCGTAGAGACTATCATAAACTTAACAAAAACAAAAAAAAGAGAGTAATAGAAAACTAAGGAGAATAATTAAAGGGAATTAGAAGAAAAAATACGGTTACGGTTTTCTGGGTATTTTAAGCCAATGATCTCCAATATGTAGTCGGTGCGGTGAACAGAAGTGGTCCGCAAAGAAATTGATTTCAACAGGCATGTCTAGAATAAGATTAAAACATATTTTTTTCATCAAAAATCTTTAAACAACGTCTACAAAATATATGCCTACAACGTATGTGGGCCGCAGTAAATGTATTGCAGGGTTTTTCCAAGTCAGGTTCGAATGTAAACGTTGTTGTTCACCGCGAGCAAAATGTTATTTCACATCGATTTGACATTTAATTTCCATCATCATAATTTTTAATTTCTTCTATATGATTTTCAACACGTCTCAAGCTAGATTGAGTTTGACAGGTTCTTGCGATGTGTTTAAAATCATGTGTAAAAACTGAAATTTCATTATGAAGCAAATACTCTATTTGACAGCTGTTGAAAAACATCTTGTAGGCGGTGAATAATTATGTGAACATTCGAAAGTGACTTAAAAAACTCTGCATCAACACCAAGTGGTCCGTGGGCCTAAAATCGTTTCAAGAGCACTGGTTTAAGCCACTAAGTTGATCATTTGACACGATTCAGATTGAAGATTATAGATATTGTCCTTTGCTGAAACGTTAAAAACCAACTAAATCAAAATTTATTTTACATTTGACAGTTTTTGAGTATGTGAAGCATGTAAGCATGCCTCGAGAACAACCTGCATTATACTCTTTTTATAGAATATTTATTGTACGAAAATATTTGCTCAAAAATGTACCTTAGTTTGGGAAATTTTAAATTTTAAACAAGAAATTAAGCGTCATGCTTAAAACAAAAACAAATTTGATTTCGAAAATTAAGAAACAAGTACACAATATTGTGAGCTGCAATAAGTTTTGGCCAGCTATGTCCCACAGTCGCTGTCACTGTGCCACACACATCGCCAATTGTCTAACGCGCCATCAGCCAACAGCCCTAACGACGGAAAAAAACGGAACTGTATATTTGCACAGGCTGAACAGCTAGAGAGGAAACCGGAGTGGGCGAAACGGTGTATGTCTATCGCGGGCACACTCACACAGCACTGCGCAACGTTGCATCAGCAGACTGCAAATGCAACTGCAATCCCGCAACAACAGCAGTGGTGCGCCGGCCGGCGTAATATAAATATCGTCACGAACGGCTCTCCGCCCCACCCGGCCCAGCCGGGCCGTGGCACAAACGATCCGGCACAAATACCAATTAAAGCCAGCCTCAATATCACTGTCAAGGGCTTTCAGTATGCAATGGCGTTTGGGGTGGGTGGGTGGTTGCAGTGCAGTTGTTGTTGTTGTTGTTGTTGCTTTTCGTTCGACTCCCATCGCTCAGGGGACGGATGGAGGGGTTGATTTCAAGGTCTTCTCAGTCGCCTGAGTCCGGCAGGGCGGGAAGAGGGAAAACGACCGAGGCAAAAGGTGGCTAGACGCTGGATTGATGCAATATCGCCCGTTCAAAAAGGGGTGGTGGTGTGCATTGGGTGGAAGAATCCTCTTTTGATTTGGCAGCCGTTTTTTGCCTTGCATCGAGGACACAGGAGGAGGCATCGCCAGTGTGCCCACCTCCACCAAAACGAAATGAAATTATTTTTGGCCGCGTTGCAATTAAATGCAGCTCCCGTGGCCTCGGTGCATTCTACGACAAAAGAAAAGTCAAACGAAAGAACGGGAATCATATGCTGGCCTGCCTTGTTTCGTCGTTGGTGTAAGGTGAACGAATGAAACTCATAATAGTATGGTGGCCACCGGTTTGCCGCTTTGCCCGAAACAATAACCTTTTTAATCTGATGTTTCAATCTTTAATGAAATGTGTGTGTGTGAGTGTACGATTGGTATAAACTTTATTATTCCCGGGCGCACTGGAAAGTCATGGCCATTTGCCTGTGCCCGGTCTGTGTATGTGTGTTGTGGTAGGCAGAACCGTGTCCAGTCGAACGGCAAATTGCGCTACGGCTTTACAGGGTTTTCCAAGGGTCACTTTCGAATGTAAACATTGTTTTTCACCCCGTGCAATATGTTATTCCACATCGCTTTGATATTTAATTTTGATCATGTTAATTTTTATTTTCTTCAGCATGATTTTCAACATTTCAATGGCCTGTTGCCACCGTTTTTTCTCCGGGGGTTTAGGCCGCATCTCATCAAGATTTGTGGAACATTTTCAAAATTATTCTGCACATGCATTTTGATGCATTTTTATTACAATAGCATACCAATATAAAAAGGATGAAGGTATACCAATTTGAAAATGGTTTTCCAAGCCACTTTCTAATGTGCACAGATTTAAAGGGGTTTCCAAGCCTCTTCCGAATGTGCACATCATTATTCACTGCCTCCAAGATGTTTTTAACAGCTGTCAAATGTTGCATTTGCATCACAATAAAATTTAAATTTTTCCACATGATTTTCAACAGATCATTCATCAGATCTGTCACACTCAGTGACAATTGTGACATTTGCATAATTGTGATGTAAATACAACATTTGACAGCTGTTGAAAAACATCTTGCAGGAAATGATTTATTTTTACGGGAGAATCGGATTTGCCGTATTGCTTAAATGAAAAATATTACAGGATTTTCCAAGTCAGTTTCGAATGTAAACATTGTTATTCACTGTATCCAAGATGTTTTTCAACAGCTGTCAAAAGGTTTATTTGCTTCAAAATGAAATTTCAGTTTCCACACATGATTTTCAACACATAACAAAGAATTGTCCACCTTAATTCAGCTTGAGTCGTGTTGAAAATCAAGTTTGAGAAATTAAAAATTATTGTGATAAAAATGAAATGTCAAGTTCATGTGGATTAACATTTTACACACGGTAAATAACAATGTTTACGTTCTAAAGTGACTTGGAAAACCCTGTATTGACATTCGAAATTGACTCGGAAAACCTTGTATGATGATGGAAATGAAATATCGTAGTGATGGTGATTGATATCTTGCACGCGGTGAAATACAATCGGCCTCAGCACAATTTTTCGATCGAAAAAATTCGATCGATTCGGCTGTCATTTTGGTGTCATTTGACACTCATTTCGCCACCAAGGTGTTCATTTTACTGGTCTTTTTGAAAACTGTTATACCATGACACTCACGAGCAAAATGAACTATGCTACAAAAATTCGATCGTTCCGCTTTGTATGGGGCAAAATCCGCGACGCATTGAGCTGCGGAAATTATCGAATATCAAAAAAATGCCATAAATCAAGGTTGATGTTTTTGAAAAACGTCATGTAAAACCAAGTTGGTAAATGTTTTGGTTCTTTTTCAATATTTTGAGTGATAAAAAAATATGTATTATTTATTTAAAAAAAAAAATTTACCTGTGGGGCCAACTTCATGTAGGGGTATAAAAGAAATAGTTATACTGTCAGTTTTACGTGAGCGCCTATCGAATTTTTTCGATCGAAAAATTGTGCTGAGGCCGAATGTTTACATTCGAACGTGACCTGGAAAACCCTGCATTATTGTTTTCCCTCGCCCTTCGACCTTTCCTCCCTGCCCGTGAACGTTGTTGTTGCAATGCTTTGGTGAGGGTGCTGGGTGAAATGCGCCTCGTCACTATCAGAAAGGGGAAGGAAGATAAGAAGAGAAAGAGAGAGAGAGAGAGAGAGAGAGAAAAAAAATAGATTACTTCTGCTGGATCCATAGGTCAGTTAATGTTGCGCGCGCACTGATACAGAGGGGACTTGGGCATTGGGATTGCGTTTGGGTTCGAATTGGCAACAGGAGCAATTATTGTGATTAAGTGATCATTTTCGTCTGGTTTTTTTTTTGTGTTGCGATGGCGTGTCATGCAGCATTTCCTATTTCCGAGCAGTTTTTAAAATTGCTGTTCAAGGCTATTTTTCGCTTATCACAATCGCTTGCTGTAATGCTGTTGATTAGGTGGTGCGTTTTTGGTGATGGTGGTTGTTTTGCCTTTTTTTGTCGGTTCTTGCCAAAACGAAACCACTTCTCGCCGAAACATCATGTGCAAAGGTGATAAATTCGGTTTAGATAATGCTTATCAAAATGTCTCCTGGGCGGGGAGGGTGCCTATCTTTTCACCCCCGTTTGTGGCGGAATCCATCTATGCGGAATGCGTCACATGTGTCTAGATTGTACTGGTTCGAATCATTTTTTGGGCGCCTACCTAAAGCACATCACGCTTCATCACGATGACGGTTCGCTTTTTTTCTTGTGAGGTGCATGCTTGCAAATGTGTACAAGAGAGTTAGGGAAATACCCATAAAATGGAGACTGATTGTTTGTACCTTGTAGTAGAATGTCATGTGTGCAAAACTGCACATAACGTTTGCATTAAAACAAAATGGATAATTTTTCATGGGCTTAACCAGCACTAACTAACGAAACGTTGATTGCACTTCTAAAAATAGCATCCTTTGAGACAGTAGACAGTATTTGACACTTGTATCAGTCGAACTTAAATCGTCATGGCCAAAAAAGTGAAGCAACTTCGATTAGAATCGTGCGTGATCAAACAACGGCATCCCGTAGCGTGTAAAACGGACACCGTGTGGCAGTTTGTGGGAGTCGTATTTCGGCCTTTTCGGCCTCTACAACATCTTGGCACTATCAGATACAACAATCAGAGCATCGAAAGAAAGTTGACGCTGAGCGACTTGAGGTTCCAAATGATGGCGTTTGTTTGGCCCGGAAGGTCGCTGCGACCGGCCATCTTTTACAACTCACTTACAATGAATGTTAACAGCGTTTAGAATCGAAAATGAATTGCTCAAGCTTGAAAACTACAGCTGTCATGTATAGCAAAAAAGCTTCAAGATTTAACTGATTTTTGGAAGAAATATCAAAATATCAAAGTTCTAATTAGAAATGCGAAATACTATTTGAAGCTCTTTTTCTGATATGAAAATTAACTCAAATGCTTTACTTCGATTTCAATAATGCTTCTACAGTTGTTCACTACACCAGGTTTAAATCCCATTCGCGTGTTATTTTTCAACAGCAAATCTCGCCCACTGTACCGACTGCTGCTGGGTTGTTTGTTTTCCATTTGACACGTCTCTGCGTACGGGGTGTTGGCGTCTATCGAGCGTTCTTATACGGCTATCAATGGTGGAAGGAAACCTACACACACACACACACATGTACCCGTGCAGGGGACTCTAACGGCAAACGCGGGCTATTCTCGACCACACTCAACACAACTACATCCTTTTGCGACGTTGATACTACCACAAAACAAAACGCCATTCCGACGACCACATTTGCTCATACGATTTATTACCGTAGAGAGAGTAAGAGAGAAAAAACAAAAAGAACACTGAATCAACCCCGTTGGGTGTATGTGTTCCGGGGGATGGTTTGCTACAGTTGCGCTCCATACATGTACATTTACACCCCCTGGTGTGGCCCCTGCGCCCGTACCACTTCAGCTTCCCTCAGGATGACTGGCCGGCTGGGCGCGCGAAATCTGCATGTAGGTGTATTGGTGTTTGCGCTTTATTGACACTGGTGGGGTATTTGAATAAATTTCGCGATAGTGTTTTTATTTTTTCTAATGCACATTTACGCCCCTCCCCACTGTGCACTGTATATTACGCCACCGTTACTTGCATTGCATTTGAAAAAATACTTAACTTCGCGCCACTTCCAGCCCGTCAGCAAGCGTCCTCTGTCGGGAACAGGACAGGGCAGCGCCATCTGGCAGCTCGTTCCATCGGGTTTTGCAGCATATTCGAGCAGTGTTTGTGCGCGCCCCCGTGCTCGTTCGGAAATGGCAGCATCGAGCAGTCGTCGGTTGTGGAATAAATCAATAATTCAAAAAACGTGTGCAACCATGTGGCGTAGTTTTTATGCTCTCGTATGCGCGCACTACATTTTCCATTCCGCGCTACAAATGTCGGTATTAATTTTCGTAATTAACAGGATGAATAGCGCACACAAACGCACACGTAGCTACAACGCTTCCCTAGGATGTTGTTTTTATGTTTGCGCGTTTGTTGCTACATGCGGCCTAATTCGCCCTAAATGGTAGGCTTGATTGATTATGAAGCGACAGCACAACGGGCTGCAAACTGAACCTTGTGTGTGCTTTTGACCTCTCGCCAGTAGTACTACGTGGAAGGTAAAGGTGAAGCACTTTGGCAAATTTGCTTTCATTTGTGAGATAATAATGCGGCGCAAAACATATTTCCCGGGATTTGTGGGTGGTAGTTTGTTTAATTGCAATCAACGTCCGGATTGAAAAGTTTTGTTTTTTGTTGTTGTTGCGCTCGCTCTTTTTTCCCTGGTTCCTGGAGCACAACGAAATCCCCGCTGCACCCGTGCGGCGCTAATTAATGTTATGTTTCCCTTTTTATCGGTGAAAGGTATAGTGTTCGTTTTTTTTTTGGTTTGGTGTGGTAAAACAAATAGGATTAGTAAGCTTTTTATGAAAAGTATCACTTGAATTCTTGAAAGTGATACGTAATTTAGTGAAAGTTCTTGTAGATCAAGAGTTCCACGTGTGTGTTAAGTTCATTTTCCGCTGCATCTTACTTTCGTCTTATGGAGGCTTACTAGAATTGTTTTACCTAGGTGATAGATCAGGGGTCGGTAAGGTCCGAGTCTTCGAGAACTCTTCATAGACAAAACTGTGCAATATCAATATATCCTGCTTTTGGACTTTACTTCTTCTTCTTCTTCTTTGACACAACAACCGCTGTCGGTCAAGGCCTGCCTGTACCATTAGTGGGCTCGGCTTTCAGTGACTTATTTATTACGAAAGCGGCATATTCATATGAAAAAAGTCAACAGTCAGTAATAATGAAAATAAGTTTACGATATTCTTTAATGTTTTCTGTTATTATGACAAGTCCTCCTGTACCATCTTTAGTCTTTATTATTTTAGGATATTTTACTATTTTAATAGAAGAAATATGAAATAATACGGACCACTTGGTACTTACTCTCGCGTTCAATAAAGGAACAACTTCACCAACTTTAGTTGTATGAAATTTTATTTTTGTTCTAAGTAGTTCACTACTTTGTGCAAACCTGCATTTCCCAATTAACATTGCGAGCTCGAAAATCGGGTTTTCGAGCTGTTTTCCTTATAGTGGAATCTTAAACTTCCCTTAAACTGCACCAGTTTAAGGGAGTTCTGGGACAGGCCATTTAAAATCTACTATGCTGTGGCTTTTTCGTTGCTTTCTTCTTTTTCCTATGGGAAATAATGTGTCCAATCGTTATCATTGGTCGTAAGATAGTAGTTTATGTGTAAAACACCGAATTTTCATAAAATAACGCCGCACGAAATGCTTGTTAAACGAATTGGATAGCGATAGAAGAAGATCATGCATACGCAGACACGAAATATTTTCGCTTTCAACACGGTTTATCACACACAAATCTACAATTTTTGGTATTTCGAGCAGCATTCGAGCAGATCACGATTAACAATTTAGAACAAAAGTCACTTGGTTATGCAACATCTCTAGAATCTGGATGTAGAAAGCCATAAGCAGTACCTGATCTGGATTTGGATCAGGAACCATTCCACTTTCGTGTTTGGCAGGAATCGCGACGTCGTCCTACCATCATCCAGTTTCAGGAACTTCAAGTTTCGCCATTTTTGTTTGTCGTTTTGTTTTGACAGCACAACATTTTACCTGGAAACTGTGCAATTAATTTCCACACTCACAGGAGCAAATTACAATTTCCCACCGACTGTGCGTGTGTTCCGTAAAAAAAAACAACAACCATTCGGCTTCTCGGGATTGGACGGTTTGCGCATTCCATTGATTACATTGGATGTGTTCCGCTTGTGTGTTACATTGTCAGGCTCAGTTCCCAGAGGCTACGGAATCATTGATCGGGCTGATTACAATTTACAGCCTGCATTCAGGTAAATTATTTGCCTTTTTTACTCTGCCTTTTTTATTGTGAAATCGAGAGCAACATTGTAGGGGTACTCTGTACGGTGTAAACACCAATTACATTATGTAAATGCACACCGAATGTGTGCCGGAAATTCCAAGCAATACCAGTACTGCAACTACTGCTACTAGACCTAGTAACTGCAAATGACGACTTTTCTTCCCTCTGGTCAAGTTACTCCTTTGTTTCGGGAAGTTCATTTTCGGGTGACGTCTTTGAAAATGGTAAGGTGGATTTTGCTTGTGGTGTGTGGAAGGTGTAAAAACCATTCTGCTGCCCTTGCTGTCAACCAGCGAGTGAGAGGTAGGGAGAGGGGGAGGTGGATAAAGCAAAAGGCTTGTCCCCAGTGACGGGGACAAACTGCGTCCGTTACCAAACAAAACGTGCATCGTTGGCAAAACTGAAACCAAAGCAATTGGAGCCCTTGCCAGCCAGCCAGCCAGCCAACGAGCGCGTCAACCGTCAGCGGGTCAGGCAAGCCCGTTAAGTATGCTGGTGCGTTCGTGTGTGCGCGGACCTGACGGGGATATGGTGAAGTTTGTGGAAGGAGAAGGGCAGGGGTGGTAAGCCCTCCAAGCCCCCAGCGACACACACACACGCTGTGGGGAAGGCCAGTGGAAGGCAGTACCGAACGATACGGGGTGCAATTTGGGTGGAAACTGTTTCGTGTGCTGGAACGTACGTAAGAAAATGTGGACAAAAAAGCGAATAGAAAAGTTAAGAGATCCTATGTGTGTGTGTGTGTGTGTGTAAGAATTGCAATCCCACCGGCATCTAGGATGTACTGATTCCGATCGGTTGGCGGAGGAGGAAATGATTTACTTAATTGAAAAGTTCCGCTTAGCCACCGCGTAATACCAGTGCACTGGGGGCGGTAAACTTTGGAGTAATTGATCGGTCTCTAAAGGGCGTGCTAAAAGTGTGTGTTGGTGTGTGATGAAAAGGCCACCGCAGTGTGGCAAATGGCGGGCAACGGACACATAGCACCCATGGCAACGTACTGGAGGCATGGAAGTCGTGTAGAATTAGATTGGGCAGAAATACGAGCAGAAACCTTCGTGCGAACTGCGTGGAAAACTTCGCAAAGGGTTGTGGGGCGTGTGGATAAGGAAGAAGAAGGAAAAAAGGGAACTGGAAGTACCTTAACCTGTTGGTAGTGAAGTGAACTTAACCCTCTTCTCTGCGATCAACGCTGGGGCAGTGAGGTGGCGTGGCGTGTGCCTGCATGTGCGTAATTCGAATCGGTCGATGATTGACGAAAATGAAATCGAAGAAAAAGTCAGTTGGTTGACGCTGAAGGATGTATGGTTTCTGCAGCATTTGCAAATATGGTTTTAAAGTGAAAACTCCAGCAAACTTGTTGGGGAAGGCGAGAAGTTGCTGTGTGTGTTTGTGATTGCGGCGCACATTGCGTGCCGAGTGCAGCAAAAGTTCAGTTGGCGAATCGTTGGCCTCAATATGCACCGGTTTGACCAGCGAAGCGATTGTCTGGCTAGTTTGTTCTTAAAAAAAAAAAAAAACATAAAAAAGATTATGACCATTAAGTAAAGAGGTTAATCAAGTTTGAATGTTTCGTGCGGGCACTAGAGATGTGGCGAGTCAGTTCGTCAAGAAATGGTCAGTTCGTTCTTTTCAGTAAATGAACGAACTGGGTTCACTTAGCTATTTTAGTACAGTTCAAGCAGTTGGTTTGAATTAAACCCAATGGATACCCGAACAAATGAACGAACGATTGATCGAATAAACATATTACGCATGAACGATGTGCTGAACTGAACGATGTGCTAAACTGAACGATGAACTGTAATGAACCATGGACTGAACTGAACTAAACTATGAAGTGAACGAAACAAAACAATGAATTTAACTGAATTTAATGAACTGATTTAAACGGTTCTATTGAACGATCAACTTAACGTAACTGAACGATGAACTAAAATGAACCATGAATTCAACGAAACGGTGAACTGAACTGAACAATCAACTGAACTGAATGAATAACTAAACTTAACGATGAAAATTGTATTTATTTATTTATTTATTTATTTATTTATTTATTTATTTATTTATTTATTTATTTATTTATTTATTTAATTTAACAAGGTTATTTAGACATGCTGGCCTCCATAACTTAATACTAGATTCCTAACTAATATAAATATTGAACTCATAAACAAATAAATAAAAGCTGACCACAAAAATAAATTGATAAAAATAATAAGTATTTCACTCTCAGTAAAGGCTTCGCAAAGAGTTTTTTTTAGTACATTAACGCTTACGCTATGATCGACAATGCTGTTGCAACAGAGCTATACGAGTTAATCATTCTCAAAAGTGGATCATTATGTCCAAATAACGTAGACCTAAAATCAGTTCTAAATAAGGTACGTTGCCTTAGATTCCTACTAGGTGGCTGAAAATTAATTTGTTCTAGAATAAACGGGGCATCAATGAACTGTAATGAACTATGAACTCTACTGATCAATGAACTGAATTGAATGACTAACGAATAGAACTGAACTATGAACTGTACTGATCAATGAACTAAACTTGAATTGAATGAAATTGATCATCGAACTGAATGCAATTGAATGAACTGCACTGAGCATTGAACAGAACTTAACGATGAACTGAACTGAACGGTGGACTGAATTTAACGATAAACTGAACTAAACGATTATCTGAACTGAACGAAGAAATATATGAACGTTGAACTGCTTTGGCAGGGTTTGCTATTAACTAAGTGGATTTATTTAAAGATAGTGTAGCAGAACTGTCTTTCTTGTTCAGCTTTTTTTTTAAAGAGCGAACTGAATCATGGAATTCGTTAAAAAAAAACTATTTTATCCAAGCCATATTGGGCATGATGGAACCGGAAAGAGTACCTCGGAATGATGATTCAACTTCCCTTCTGAATATTATTCTCACTAGCTAGCGTGACTTTGCAACTGTCAAGGGCAAAAGTAGCGTCTGACAGCTGACCGACAATGTTCGTGTGGCTCACTGGGATCCACTGAGATTTTCATTGCCACCATAAAGCACCTTCCCGTATGTGTCCCCTTATTTTTTACCATAGTCATTATCTTACGATTCACAAGTCGTACGTGATTTTTGGCTCAACCGACATTGGGACAGTTTGGTAATGGGGTCGAGGGAGAGCAAAAAAAAAAAGAAAAAAAAGTAACGACATGTGTTTGATGGATATTGAGTCAGCCAAACCCTGAAGGTTCTCCCTTTTGCTCCCATTGATTTGGTTTGTTGGTATTGCTTCTTACAACTGTGAAAACCAGCGCTACTAATACTACTAATGGTATTACTACTACTGTTACTACTGCTCTGCTAACACTGAAAGGTTCTATGACGCCACAAATGTGAGCTTTCAATCATCATTCGTTTGCGTGAGTTAATGCCGTTTTGCGACCGTGCACTTATCTGTCGATGGCTGTTTAAAGGCACTTTGGGATGCCGCTGTGGTTGTCTGTGGTTACAAGAGACAGAGAGATAGAGATAGAGAGAGACAGAGAGAGAGAGAGACAGAGAGAGAGAGAGAGAGAGAGAGAGAGAGAGAGAGAGAGAGAGAGAGACAGTACTGGTGGGATGACTTTGGCGGGATGTGGTGGGTAATCAGTTGAACTATTAAGTATTTTTAACTATTTTTAAACCCACGACACTCTGACGAATACGACCGTAATGGAGGTTTTATAGCAAATAGGCAGTCGTCTTCCCACTCTCACTACAGTCCCACACAGCCCAGAAGCGTCTTTTATTGTAACACAATTTGCAGCGGCAAATGGGTTTCCTTTAAATTAGAAACGACTAATAAACATATTACCCCAGCGGGAGAGTCAAATTCACGTCGCTGTAGTTCGCATCATCATACACCTACTGCCGGGCGTTTCTTCTGACTCTTATTTATGATTTTGCTTGTTTTTTTTTGCTCGGGAGTGTGTGTGTGTGTGTGTGGGTCCCATTAATTTGATTCTTCTCCGATGTCCTGCTGCCTAATGTCGGTCACTCTAGCGTTGTCTGACGGATGGTAGTAAACAACGGCGGCCGGCCGGGTCACGCTTCGTTCAACGTGCGCAAGCAACACACCACCAACACATATGGGGTGCTGGTCAGTTCTGACCGTTTCCGCCATATCGGTCATATTCCAACCTGTTGGTGGTCGGCCCCGTTCGCTCCCGTAGGTCCAGGGAGGGTGTTTCCTGCTGCCTCTTTGCTGTGGGTTTGTCTGTGCTTATGCATTATGCCGTGACATACTTGTTGGTCGGCCAAATCCAATCACTGCATATTCTGGGAAACGGGCAATGTTGGATGATGATTAGTTTTTTCGTTGGTTCCATGGCTTTATTACTTCATTATTTTATCGTTATCGAGCCTTAGTTAAATTTCATTCGAAATGATTTACATGTCCGCATTCTTTTTTAACAATGTATTAGAAATTGAAATCACGCAGAATTTTCAAAATTCTGAGAAAACGCACGAATCTCTCGTCAGCGCGAGTGCGTCTTGAGGCCACTTACCACGATGTACACGGGGACGGGTCAGTCACACGGCAGCATGGAGTCACTGCCTTTCCCCTCTGCCTTGTGTGCAGGAAGCATCAACCTGACGGGTATCACAGGTAGGAGGTTGGTACGCCCTCAAGGGATGTCCCATAGCAAGCAAGCAAGCAGGGCTCTGTTTATCTTACCATTATGGTTCGGTTTTGTCCTCCGCTGACCTTACCCGGGAAACAACAATAACTAGTACGCGTGTGAAGTTGTTGACCTACGGTAAAATGCTGCCGCTTTGTCCTCGAGGAAGTGCACCTTCGGGGAAGTGACGATCAAATCATCGTTTCGGTAAATCAAGTCTCCTTCACATTGTTTTCATGATGAAGATAAGATGTTTTATGTCATAAGCAAAATTAGCTTCAATGCATTATGAACTATTCTTTAAGTAATTTGTGTTCATTTTCCCTGTCATAACTAATGAATAAAAATCATCATTTTTAGTTTGCCAGAATGTTTGTATTGGACATTCGGCATTGATTTATATGTTTTTTATTTTTAAATAATTTTCCATATCATTGGTTCCTCAAAAGTACGGTTCCATACTTCTCAAACTGTTTAGTGTATGATTCAAACGAAGAATTATTTACTTTCCTTCTATAGCCTTCCTAAAAACTGTCAAAAAGTGTAGGCTTATGTCAAGACGGAAATTTAGAATTAAAGAAAAGCTTCAGTTGTGTGGAAATCATCCATTCATTCCCAACCTCGTGTCGTCCTCGTATGACCGATGGACAGTTGTGGATTGCTGTAGTGACATGTTGTACATCTTTGTTTGAAACCGTGAGCCCACACAACGTCGCAGCAGCACTCTCCGCTGCAATCGCATACACACAATGTAAAGCCTATCGGTAAGCCAGCAACTGTACGTGACTGGAGTGGCGCACAACAAATGGTCGCCAAATATCGCAGGAAGAGACAAAAATTCCTGTACAATCACAATCATCCGCTGCTGCACGAGTGCGCCCAGTCCAGTGGGCATGCACGGGGAAAGACTTGTAAACTGCAAATTCGCTGAAAGTGTAGGAGGTTCCGAGGTACTACTTCCCGAAAAATCCCACCAACCGACGCAACATGCCGAGTGCTTTCTAAGATATCAAGCGACGATTAGCTTTCTATATTGGGCACAATGCGTACTGGAAACTGTTTTTCTCGTGTGCGTATGTGTGTGTAAATAGATGGTCCTTGAGCGGTGGAATGCTGATTTCTTGAGCTTGTTTGAGGCTAGAGGTAGGCGCTGAGATCTCCTGGTCCCCGGTTGTCAGGCACTTTGCCCGGTTGGCTTTAGATTATATACGTACGGCACAGTATGGTACGGCATGTGCCTCTGATTGCCGCCGACGTCCAATTGTAGCCGCTCGCTGTGTCCTCATTTAGACTGTGCCTGATATTAGCGACTCACCCCCACACATCCCCCTCCCTCTGCCACCAAGTCCTCCGGTACGGTAGCTTAACGAGCTTAACTCCGGGCGGATGAATGGAAAACTGAAAAGCCACCAGAGCGCCCAGTTGGTGTTCTAATCAAACCGTTCGGGTTGGTTCGGTTTGCTCGGAAGTGCTAGGATGGGGTTGGTCCACATCTTGTGCTTGTTCTTTAGTTGTTTGTTTACCCCTACGCATCACCTTCAATTACATGATTTTCTTTTTTTGGAGCAAACCATATCGGAGACACTAATCATTTTATCTTCCCTCTTTTTGTTACCCCGTTGCAGTGTAACCCAAATGCCAATCAACTGCATGTAAGGAGTCGCCGCGCTGCTTCGCATGTCGCAGGACTTGCTCGGTGTGTGTGTGTGTGAGTTGCGGTAACGATATTCGAGTCGTTGTGCAAGATATCGAAGTGTAGAGACACCGGGGGAGAAATAGAAAGGAAAAAAAGGAACGACGACAAACGACGGTAGAAGGACAGTGAAACCATACCCGGCCGAGACGAGTGGCCGGGCTGAGACAGTGTGTCGGAATGAACGAGTCTCGCCGCAGTCTCGTTCCTCCTGCTGTAGTAGGTGTCGAAGCTGCACGTGGGGCACACCCGGCCGGTGCAACGGTTGCGTCAACTGTTGCGGGCAATCAGAATGGCGCACCAGTGCAGGCGAATGCAATGCTGATCCCGGGTGACAACAGCAGGCAGCATCCGGCCGCCGCCGGCTACGATACGGACGGCGAGGAAGACCCACCGGTGGCCGGTAGCAACGCGAACACGACGGATGGTACGACGCATTCGAAAGACCTGACCGATACCAGCTGCTCCAGGTGAGTTTTGCAATCGGTTCTTGTGCCTCTTTTCCTGTTATAATGTAATAGATTTCTTCTGGTCGTGTTGTGTATATGTGGGGTTTGTTAGCCATAGTGGCCTGGGGCCGAGTGGCTCGCTATTTTGCAACAGCAGCGCACTACTTTCCTGTGGCTTCCGAGCGGAATGAGATTCGCTTCCCGGAAGGTTTTGGGATCAATGTCACAATGTAATCAAATCTGCGCAACCGAAGGGAGGCGCAGAAGTATGTCAATTGCTTCGGACTATTCTTCCTGGAAGGCAATTCCTGCCAGACAGTTTCCTTTACCACGTTGGTCATTCTTTGGTAGGCCCTTTAGTGCTCGTAAACTGTGTGTGCGCGTGGTGATTTGGAAATTTGGTCTTTGCACGAAAGCACTTACGGCAAATAATGTAATGCAAATATTCATATCATCGGTTAGCAGCTAGTTTGGTCTGCGGCGCACACCAAGCGTCTTGTGTGCTCTTTTGAAAGCTTTGGCGATAATGAATCGATTCTGCAGAAACGGGCACTTTTGGACGGCTGTTTTAAGCCCTCCTGCGACCCAGATGTCACCAATCTTGAAGTTGGCATTTATTTCGATGTTGGTTATTACTTTTAATTCTTGAACTGGCTTTCTTACTCGATGTCGGAAGGATGTTATGAATCTTGGATTAGACTAGCCTAACTGACAAACTCTAAGCGTCTCATGACGATTCATTTAGAGTTTGAACGTTCGTAATTGCATTTCGATTGAATTGTAATGAGGATTGATCGTATTTTGTCTCTCTCTCTCTCTCTCTCTGTCTCTCTCTTGTTGACCTGATCACAATAGAGCACGTCGTCGTGATATGGAGCGGTCAACCAGGATGCTCCTCCCATCCATGGAGACACCCGATCGCGCGATTGGTCTCGGTGGGACATTAGTGGTGCATTTGTCCAGTATCCTCATAACAACCTTCGCCACCGTCTGGATGCTCGATTCGGCGCCAAGCTCGAACACACTGGTTGAAGATGGTCCGGAGGATGCGTCGCTCAAACACGCCCAGAGCGTTTGTATCCTCCGCTAGGATGGTCCAAGACTAGTGTTTCTAAAGGACCACCGGGCGAATCAATGTTCGATATATCTCACATTTCGTGAGAGCTCGAAGTCTTTTGGATCTCTCAGCAGTCGGCGAAGCCCATGGTATGCACGAATTCCCTGCATATTTGCGTGGTGATCGCCGGATTTCGCTGGTGATGTCGTTATTCGAAGTAACGACTGTCCCGAGATAGCAGACCTCCTTTACCAACTCGAGGTATTGTCGCCGTCAACTATTGCACCGCTTCCCTGGTTCACTTCCGATGGTCTGAGTCTCCGGCAAGCAGGTATTTCGTCTTCGTCGCATTGATTATCAATCAAATTCTTGCTGATTCACGTTTGAGTCTCACGCCTCACACACCTTCACTGTTGTCCTGCCGATGATGTCGATGTCATTTGCGAAACCAAGTAATTGGAGAGACCGGTAGAAGATCATGCCACAGATGTCGTTGTGTTCTAGCCCCGCGGTTCTAAAAACTCCTTGCAGGGCGGTGTTGAAGAGCAGATGAGAGAGTCCGTATTTTTTTTACTAACAGTATTTATCTACAAACATTGATCTGTTTGCTATTATATTTATATTATTTCCGTTATTTTTTTTTATTATTATTATTTATTATTACTATTGCTATTATTATTCGTTTTCCTATTATTTATTTACATTGAGGATTTTGGAGTGGGACTTGCGAAATGTTGTGTTCTTGTTGTATCCTCTAAGGGCTCAGTTCTTATCTTTATTCTCACAAGTTTGTCACTAACTGCCTACAGTTAGTTACTCAAGGTAAACTAAACCTAATTCTTAGTAATCGGCAATTTAAGAAGTTGATCACAGAATCGCTTAGGTGCTATCCCCTAAGCACGGATCATCTATTTAGATATCTAATGCTGTGATACGTCAGACTTTACATGTTTTTTGTTTTTATAGTTTCAAAACAACACGGCATGTGGCCGGTTTACTTGGCTAAAAAAACACAAAAAGTAACAACATACGTAGGCTAGATTGTATGTCTGTCTGTCACAATGGGTCAAATAACAAGTGACATGTGTTTGTTGTAAGCAAGTCGATTCGCAACAGAAAAAGGACTCCACCAATCCATTCATCATTTGACGTCAGTGCGCCGGGTTATGGATCAATCTTTCGCCCGTGAAAGATGTAACAAATGCTTCATGGCATGTGTCAAACCCACGTGAGGAAGAGGCTCCATTCACGCCGGCACGGGCCATTCATTGGGTTTGGGTTTTAAGTGAATGACCATCCGCCTCCATTGATGGCTCAGTCATGCCTACCCAAAAGTATCCACTTACTAAGAATACTAAAAAGTATCATATTTGATCGGTGTAACTCTTACAGAGGTTACTAATTTTGTGATGTTTATTGCATGAAAAATAAAGCGCGAAATTAAATGTTTAAAAGACGTCAGAGTTTTAAACGAAAACATGCATCATTTAGCTATTGCAATCATTTAACGGCAACATTGTGTACAATATACCGCAGCAAGAAGAAACCGCACCAACCAACAGATGCCACTGAAGAAATTGATTTGTTTCATCACCACCGGAATGCATTCCTTCTATTTACCCAAGCAGCACTCTCCGTGCAGCAATCCAAGCGCCGTGTACAAACAGCGTGCTCTAGCGGTACAATAATAACAATCGAAAAAAAAAGGCAAACAAACGACAGCCACTTAATAAATGGATCAAATGCGATTTATGTTTTTAAATAACTCTACTCTGCCAACTCTGCCCCAACGCAAACGACACGCTCCCGCTAAGGCAGACCAAACCGGCGGAGACACAGAAAATAGCCCAAACAATCGACAAAAACACCACACCACCGTCTCGTACGTCATCAAAACAAACAGCATCACCAGAGAGCGCAACATCATCAGCATTTTTGATACCGATGGGAGGGGGGACAGCAGTGGTGGTAGGGAACTCATCTTTCTGCATCATCACCACCGCATTTCCATTGTCGTCGCCAGTGGAGGAAGCGATGAGTTAGAGCTAGTGCGCGCGCATTTTGATCGCTTATACGGGGGAATGCCAAATTGCCGGCCAAAGGCCCGCTAAACGGCCTCCTCTTGCTTGCACTTACCTTCTTCAAACCATCTGGGAGGGTGTCGGTTGGGGAAGTGCAGTGGGGTCAGTAAGCAAAAATTGTCTTAGCAAATGGAATTTGGTACGCCAGTGATCGTGTAAAAGCAAACCCTCCGTAACGTTTCCAACGCTCAAAAAAGCTTTTCCTGCAGCAAAGTTTTCACCAATTCTTTTGTGGAGCTGAGCGGGAGGGTTGGGGGGGGGGGGGTAATTTATTGATAAGAGGAGATTGATATACAGAGGAAGAGAAGGAGACAGAGAGACAGAGAAAGAGAGTTAAATGAAGATAACAGAGCAAACCGAACGGTTGGGGAGGCAAACATTAACGCGCGCTTTGGCCGTCTTTTGTGCAATGGGGAAGAAAGAGGAAGAGGCCATTGCTGCCATTGAATCAAAGACATTCGTGTAGGTCATTTGAATTGTGTGTATATGTGTGTGTGTGTGTCTATTTTTTGTTATGCTTTTTGTTATGAATCAAGAGCGAGAGACGAACAAAAAATAAACGACGATAAGGCACGATGAGCGAGAAGCGACACGAGAAAGCGAGACGGATCAACCTGTTTAGTGGCCAATAATCAGCAATCGCAAACCTGCCGAACAGATTGAAGAACTCGCTCACTCATCTGTTTTACGTTTGTGTGTTTGTGGCTGTGTGTGTGTGTGTTGGTCGTGAAAACTGAGTGCTCCACTGGTGCTTTGCACGTTCAAACACAGCAGCATTCGAAAGAAATGGACCGCAACATCTTACGCGGCCCCAACTTACTCCTCCATCCCTCTCCGCACATTCCCTCCCCCCCCTCCCCCCCTCTTGTATTTTCTAATCTATCACCAATGTGAACGTGTGTGAGTGTGGGTGCGCGCGGCTGGTCATGGTTGCCAAGTCAACAAGCATCGCCAAACGGTTTGATTGAAATCCGGCCGGTTGGGGTGTGGGGTTGAGGTTGCGAGCGGTGTTGGTGGGTGCTATGAACAAAAGGAAGAAGCAGAAGGCATCCACTAAAAGAGAGAAAAAGCGAGAAAGAGAGGGAGAGAGAGAGCAGCTGTATTTGCGTTCGTCAACAAATAGTTACATTGTAAGGGCAAGTTATGAATTTATTACGCGATCCGATGGCACACACCACAAAGGCCCAACCCACCCATCCACCCCTCGCGGACGGTGCCAATAGATCGCACACTAACGCTACCTTCCCAAAAGAGGGGGGGGGGGGGGGGGGTTTGTGTGTGTGAGTGAGTGTTAGGGGTGTCATTACACAAACCGTTCTCTCCTCGGCTGAGTGGCGAGCGAGTGTCGGGGGTTGAAATCGTGTTGAGTGTCCGATTGAGTGACCGAGTCAGTCTTTGGTGAGTGACTTAGGGGGGATGGTCACTGATACGGTGATTATTGTTTTATTCATTTTGCTAAGCAATATTAATAATTGTAATAATAATACAAAAAAACTCATACTTTGTTGTAAGATTTTTGTACCATTTCAATGACTGTAACCTTAAGACCAATCATTTGACGTTGTGTTGTTAATATTGCAACCAACACTTGTACCTTTTCGACACACATTGATTCTGTGATCATTAGAAAACAATCAATCGAGAGCGGGGGACATTGCATTGGCTCCCGAACTGCGCTGTCGGGAGCTATTTTCGGCGCTCTCAGCGAAGCTTTTCTGAGCAGCCATTTGGGGCGGCCGCCACCCTCTGCAACACTCTGGTTTGGCCACTCACACACATAGCGTGGCGCACGGCGAGGCTTCTCGAACAGCCACACACAGAGACGTAGCACACACACACATAAGAAGACCATTATCATTCCAAGTTTGCCACTTGGTTTCGTTCGCCGATAGATTTGCTCGCAATTCGCCTTTGCTCTCTGTCTCTCTCGCTCTTCCGGCGTTATCACAAAACGGTTCGTGGCGAGTGAGCTACTAGCCACCCCGCCACCCCTCCCCCGCAGGCCCTTCAAATCCAAATCACACACTGCTGGTGGTTGGTTGAGTTAGTGAGCGCCGCAACGCGCAATAGACAGGGAGTGACCGTAAAGCCGAGAGCGCAACAACATAACACCCGGCCCATGGCCCGGCCAGGTCCGAGCGCGAACCCATTTTCAGTCGCCTGCCGCACGTGGTACTATCGGGAAGTAGTGTTAGATGTGGCTTGTTCGCGAGCGAGCAAGCGAGCGCGTGTGCGTCTTTTTGTGTGTGGAAAATCGCGTGCGTCCATCATTTGCAACCGCGCGCAATCGAAATTCCTTTGGCTACGCGTGAATTTGGTGTTTTTTTTCTTCGTGTGCGTTTGTGAGTGTGCATTTTGTGTCCCTCACAACCTTGAACCGAAACACCCCCGTCCCCGTCGTTGGCTTCATCAAAGGCGCGTTCGCGTTGTGTATCTTTCGATTCCGCGCGTGTGTCTTATCGGAGCAGGGGAAATTTTGTAACGCGAATAAAGAGCAAACAGCAGTGTTACGGTGAGCCAAACGAGCGATTAATTTTCCCTGTTTGTGTGTGTGTGTGTGTGTATGTGTCAAAAGAAAAGTGTGTTTTCCACTACACACAGTGCGTTAATGAAAAGCGAAAACAATTGTGATAGAGCAGCCAGCAGCAGCAGCATCAGCAGTTTGTATCAAAGATACATTTCGATCAGTGCCCAGCATTGCCCATTGCCCGTCTGTGACCGTGTCGCCTGTGCCGAAAAATAACACTCATCCACCTGTTGCGTTAGGTTTGGGGTGGTGTTCGTGTGTGTGCGTGCGTGCGTGCCCTGTACTTCGCTCCGGCCGAATATTCTGGAGAGGAGAATGTCCTTGTGCTTCTTCGGCCTCCCCCTCACCCCAGTGTGACAAACTCTTCTGCCCGTGTGTCCGGGTCAGTGTCTCCGGACGTCCGATTCGTGCGTGTGTGTGTGTCTGTGACTGCCTGTAGGTAGGGTCAGGGAAACTGGGTGGAAAAACCTTACCCAAACTGTGTGTGTGTGTGTGTTCGCGTTTTTTTTGTTGGATCCTTTTCAACAAACGAAAAGAGAGAAGACGCACATTTGTCAGACGCAATACATCTTCTCGTCCCGATGCTGCTGCTTCCCGGGGCATTGTAGGCCATCCTTCCAGCTCTTGCTTGGATTTGTGCGCGGCTCGATATATGTTGTGAGTCGTGCTGTGTATGTGTGTGTGTGTGTGGTTGGGAGCATCCTTGTACCGTGCCTTGACAGTGTCCTTTTGCTCCAAAGGTTTTGTGTTCGCTTTCTTTGGGGTGTGGTATTGCTCGCATCCGCGCGCGGAAGCTGGAGTGTTGTTCGCCCACGGATTCTGATGCTGCTGCTCGTTTCGTGTCGACGGCATATTCCACAGGTTGCCATTGAAAGGACGGGGGGTTGCGCAGACATTATTCGCCAAAAAAGTGTGGGAATGAATTTGCCAGTGTGTTGGTGTGTGTGTGTTTTTCCGTGATTAATTAGAAGAAAAAAGGGCTGTAGCGTACAAAAACAAAACCAATTTCTTCTGCTGCATGCCCTTTGGAGTGGTAGCTTCTCAATCATCTCACACAGGGTGAAGGTGAGGTTTTTCGAAACTCTGGCTCCTGCGGAGAATGCTTTCAAAAGCCCACCGCCGTTGTGACGCTTTTCCCACTGCAACGAGGCAACAAACGAAGGTGGCGAAGGACCACAGTTTCGGTTCAATAGGTGGCCGTGTATGGGGCTGTGGTTTTAGAGCCTTTTCGGGGGGGTTGGTTGTGTAAGTGTGATTGGCAAAGTTGGTTGTGACATCTTTGTCCGTGTATGTGTTGTGCTGGTTTGTGAGAAAATCGTGAGGCCCCACTGGAATTGGGAGGAATGAAACACATCAAACTCCTCCTTCACACTTGCCCCAATGCGTGTTGTTAGTGACTGTGCTCGGGGGCTCCGGTTGGGTCCGTTTCCTTGTTTATTACACACACTGGGCGACACATACCGTGCTGTAACAGAACCGGGCGAAGCATGACGAGAGCAGCAACAATTTACACGCGCTTTCGCTTCACTTTTGTGGTTGTTTTATTACTGCACACACACACACGAAAAAGAAAGAGGAGAATAACCGTTCCACAGCGTTCCGTTGTGTGATAGGGCATGAAATTGATAGCAGTCAGAAGAGCATAATCGTGCATAATTTGCGCGAAAAAACAGAAAAAAAAACAATCGGTTTTTGTAAGCTTGGCCGTCCCCGCCAGCCAGCGAAATGATTTGAATGAATCGAACATCAATATTAGCAAAAGGCGGCTCGTGCAAAAATGATTTTGTCTCCTTTCCGTTCGGAGGGTTTTTTTTTCTTTTTGGTTCGGCTAATAACGATTTATGAGTTGTATGGTTGTGAATTTTCGTTTAAGGTCTGGTCCACCACCCTGATGGACGGTGGCCCACTTGGTTGGCTTCACACAAATCCTTAATTCCTGTCGCGTGTAGCTTTCGCCAAAAAGAGCCACCCATTTAACACCCACCCACCCACCGGAGAAGTGGGATGTGGTGTGCCAAAAAAAAAAGCAACAGCAACAGAAAAAAGCGTCAAAAGTTACACCAAACTAGCTTCCGTACGGTGCGTTAATCTCATGTGTAACAGCAGCGGACGCTAAGGAATAAGGAAACAGCGGGAAAGGGCAATTAAGAAACACAAGAAAAAGTGTTATAAATATATAAATAGGAAAAGGGAATGTAAGAAGTGAAAAATAAAACGTGAAACAATAGAAACAGTAAAGGGAATAGTAAAAATAAATAAACAAACAGTAAAGCGGAAAAGTGAATCAAGACAACCGAAAAAAAGCAAACAAACATAAAAAATAAAGTGGCAAAATTGACCAAAAAGGTAACGAGACAAGAGAAAAAAAAACAAAATAAAAAAAAATTAAAAGTATTTCCCAAAGCGTAGCATCGCTCAAAAAACAAAAAAAAACTCGAATGTGCGAAGGGCTTTGGCAAAGCAAACGTGTTAAAAACATTTTGCAAATGGATGGATGGTTCGGATTGCGAAATTTTTGCTCCTCGATGCGTGCGTGTGTGTGTGTGTGTGTGTGGGCATTAGTGTGCATTCGCATGTGACCGATAATGGATGCTGTCAGGAAACTTATGACGAATTTCCAACGCTCGGTGGCCGTAAAAGCGCTCGGAAAACTGCCGCCCGAGCAAGCAGCGACCCCGTTTTTGGACAGCGGTTGTGCGATGTGTGGGCATTTTTCCTTCCCCCATTCGTCACCGGACCAAAACCGAAACTCTCCTTTCCATACCCATTCGCCCCCTTCCCACCCTGTGTGTGTGTGTGAAGCCTGCCAGCACCAGGCGTACACACGGTCCCGCGAATGAATGTGTCCACCCGAAAAGTGAATGGCTTTGCTTGCTTCGTTTGGTTGGTTGCGGCGTTTGTTTTTGTTGAAGCTGCTGCTTGGCCGTTTGCTTCCCCCCAAGTTCGATTTTTTTTTGGGTGCTATAGTAAGTTCCTTTCCAGTTGGCAAAGTTGTTGTGGTAGGTGTGTGTGTGTGTGCTTATGAAAGTTGATTAGTGTGCAAAATATAGGTAAATGCCAAACGTAGTATAATTAGTGTACGGCCGTGTGTGGTGTTGTACAGTTTCGGACGGTTGGGATAATTCCGCACGGCAGCGCAGGTCCAAAACGATTTATTTTTTTTTTTCTTGGGGGTTTGAAATATCGACCATCAACACACCTGCTCCCCCGGTCTGCCCCTTTAATGAGTAGTAGGATTTAAATACCTAGAACTCCTTGTAGCTCGTCCTTTTTTTGTTTTCTTTGTAAAAGCAAAACGCTTTCTGTCCGCTTTGGAGCTTTCAACTCGTTTGTCGAATGCTGTTTCAGTCTCGGAACACTTCACAGTGCAATGCTCTCTTTCTCTCCTTCTCTCTCTCTCTCTGTTTGGCTAGAACTTTACCAGTGGAAAGCATGATTGACATTCACGGGTGAGTGAAAGTAATTGAACCCGTGTAAAAGGCGGCAGCAGCATCATTTCCAGAAAGGCTCTGGCCAAGAAATTTGCTTTCACGGAATCCGGCGCTTTAGCCGTTCAGTTTTGGAACATTTTCTAATTAATTTAATTGATCTCCGCCGAGTACGCGCTCGCGCCTGAACCCTCCCTTCCCTCCCTTGGTCTCTCTGCCGCTCTCTCTGTGGCCCTCTTTAGGTCCTCCAGGTCGTCATTTTCATCACCGGATAAGGTTTCTTATCATGCAAAAATGGTTAGTCGCTTTGCTTTGTTTGCTTTTTTTTTTTTTTGGGCCGTGCAAAAAGTCTTCAAACAGCGGTCGAAGAGGTCCCTCGGAGAGGAAGGATGGAAAATTTGATTGAAGCAGCTTTGCCACAGCCAACACGGCGCGCCCGTGCTAACCGTGCGCAGAGGAAGGCTTTCGGCCGTGTCGCGAGGGAGCGTTTTCCCGTTTGCCGATAATATCTGGCAACTCTTGGCTTGCTTTTTTGCTACAGTCGGTTTGTCCTCTTCAGCCGCTTCGCAACTCCACTTCAAAGAGCGATACAGCTTGAAGGATGCTTAAGATGATGGTAAACTGCTGCTTTTTGATACATTCATAATCTTCATAGGAAAATAACGAAAAAATGGTTTCGATCAGCCATCGCCAATCGAGACCGCGCACAAGGACATCGAGGAGAACACACTGTAACGCAGGAAGGGAAGTCGCACCAATAGTCGGGAACAATCGGCAGGAGAGTGTTTTTGTTGGTCGTGTCTTTGGTGTGCTCTTGAGGCACCGGTCAGGGCAGCAAGCTCCTGTACCGCTTGCGATAGAACCAGCGTGGCGTAGAGCCAATTGCACAACCCAAAAAAAACGCAACCAAACCGAAGCGCAACACAGCCCTGTGCGTCCTCCGTCCCCTGCTTGCAATCAAAATACCGCAACGCGCTTATCAAATCCTTCCACCGTTTTTTTTTTCAGAACGGACCGCGGACTTACCGTGTGTCCGTGGTGCTTCTTTCTTTTCGGATTGGATTCAATTTCCGAGCCGAGACGGGAAGGAAGCGTCGTCTTATCGGTCGATGGTTTGGGGGAATGGCACGGCAGACGATGGGGAGTCAGCAGCAACTGTGCGCGCCTGTTGCAATGACCTATGTTCGTGAAAGGAAGCGAAAAAACGAAAAAAAAGCCATCCATAAGGGGCAGTAAGTGTATCAAGAGCGTGTAGAATGCAAATTCCATTCAAATCCGGAATGATTGGCAAAATTCAACTCATAAAAAGTACTAAAAACACACACACACACACACATACATGTATAAATAATCACAATTAAAATGTCACATAATGAATGGGAGAGAGGCTTGCGATAGCCTTGTGTCGATGATTATTAGAGCAACACAGGCAGTACGGCCGAGAATGTCAAGCAAAAACAAAGAAGTGAGTGAGAAGCTACGATCGATCTTGTTAGGAAGTGATGGGCTGCTTGATTTTTTTTGGGCTAGAATTACATTTACAAACAAGCTGCATTCCCTGGTGGGCTGATAGTGAAGGGCACGGACACAGACGCGTGATCTCAGGCGGGCCTTGCTCGCTGAACACTGTGCGGGATAATGATTTATTATGTTGCGAATGTCTTGCTCTAGGCGAAAAGTGGTGTATTTTTTTTTGTTTGTATTGGAAACCCGTCGTCTATTACCTTCAATTTAAAGGTTTTTTTTCCTCTTCTATCAGTAAGACGCCTAGCAGTAAAAGACTAGCTTTACGTGACGCACATTAGGTGAAAAGTGAGACAATTGCTGAATTGTGTTGGAGTGTAGTTTGGGTTACAGTGCGTCAGTACACCACGACACGTGCGCAGTTTGTGTGTACGCTTCGAGCTTATAAAAAGTAAACAACAGTGTTAAAATAAGGCGCAGTAGTGTCTGTGTGAGTGTGTACAAGTACAACGTTGATCCGGAAGTGAAATTTAGTAAAACTCCTCCACCAGAAGATGCTTGCCAGCGCCCGGCGGCTGGCGGTTGTAGGTCTGCAGCGCAGCTGAGCAGCAATTCGTTGCTGTGACAGCGGCGGCCCCGTAAGAGCCGGCGGCCATCAAGCTGGATCCGTCCGGCGGTAGTCCGCGTGCGGAACCGTCAACGTCGTCAACATGCGCAGCGACGGTACGAGCTGCTAAGCAACGGCCAGTAGTGCGAGACGCATCCCATCGCTACCACGAACACAGCAGCTCCTACCCGGACGAGCTTACGATGAACATTTCCACCGAGTACGCACCGACGGACGGGATGAGTCGCTCGTCCTACACGCGATCATCCTACCGATCGGCCTACTACGGTGGGCCACCGGAGATCGGTGGCAGTGGTGCAGGAGCTCTCGGCTCGCAGCAGCACCAGCCGCCGTACGGTGGTGGAGTCGAGACGATCGGTTTTGCCGACGGAGGGAGCCACTCGCGGCGGCATCACGATCGATCGGCCAGTATGGCGATGGGTGGAAGTTTCGAGGGAGATTGTAATGAGAAGCCATTCTACGCCCCATCGCCCCTGGGGTCCGATTCGTACGCTTCGGACGAAGGCAGACACTCGGGCGGATATCTGGCGAATCCTTACTACGGTGCGACGGCCGGTGGTGGTGGTTACGCGCATCAGGGTAGTATGGTGCGGGCTATGCCACCGGAGCTGGGAATGTACGGTGGAGGATGCTACGGCAGTCCACCGGTACCGTGGTACCAGCTTCCGCAGCAGCAGCAGCAGCAACCGTCTTCGTACCATCAGCAACAGCATCCGGGACATTCTCAGCACCATCACCATCACCACCACCACCATTCCCATCCCCACCACAGTCAGCAGCAGCATTCGGCATCGCCAAGATGCTACCCGATGCCACCGGAACATATGTACAATATGTTTAACTTTAACAGGTAAACTTCTTGGCGGTTGGTTGTAACGCCTGTGAGGCTCAAATCACATTATCACATTACGACATGTGATAATTTTATGAAACCGTAAACTGAATAGTTACTTGATATACAAAAGTAATCCTAAACCTTGTCAAACATCAATTCATCTTTCATTTCATTTCATCAATTCAGCGTGCCGTTGCATCTCCAAGTTCCAAGAGTATCCAAGGACATCAGATTTCAAATATCTTGTCTTCAGATCAGACTATCTTTATATTGTTGTTTATTTATGTTCATAGAAATTCTAAGCCCAATAGCAGACTTTTCCTCTGAAGACAGTTTTGAAAGGTTGTATCTTTAAAACAACAAAACTGAGCCTGCAGTCTTCCATCCCACTGTTTGATGCATTGATGTTTGTTGTAAAACCCCGGAAAATCCCAAATATCAAAATATTGCAATAATTACTCATCATTAGTTTGTTCCTGCAAAAATACTTCATTCCACTGCACGTGCACTAATCCATTATTTGCTAGAATTCCATGTTCGTGGACTTCAGAACCGTATCTACTTACCATTTCTTTGATTCCTTTTTTTTTTGAAGAACGCGTCAATCGTTTTCCTAGAATTGACAAAGTCTTTAAATGGCGAACCGGGGCTTAAATATCCCCAGACTAAACGCTGAATTGGATAAAAACTGTGAACTTTTTCCTAATTCAATTACATCTTCTGTAATGCCGTGTGCCTCGTGCACGATACTTCAAAGATGGTTCAATTTGCTAATACCGAACTTTGCCGGGCCGGGGCCCCTCGCTTTAGCGGTAACTCGTCGGGGGTTGGATTTCAGTTTAGAATGCATAGAAGATAAGACCCATAAAAGCGTTTTTGAGTCGTCCCTTATTTTTTGCCATAACTCTGCCTGCTTACCAAGAATTATCCGGATGTGTATTGCTCTCCGCTTTTCAATGTCTAGACTCTAGACCCATGGCAAAACGGGAAGAAAACAAAATTAGCAACACACATTTCGTGGTAAGCATTCATTACTCATCTTCCGAGTGTGCTTTTTGCTTTTGTATCCTCGGTCCTCGTGAATCGCCCGATTCACCGACACAGCACCAACTCGAAGGTGTGTAATTTAAATGCTATACCCCAAACTTTGTAGCTCAGTACATTCTGGCGAAATGCTGGACGAAAGTCGACTTGATGAAGTCAGGCTAGCAGCCCATTTTGTACCGCTAACATCTCTCTTGCTCGACTATTGGCTTTCCTTCCGAGCAGCAACATCAGCGTTTGACAGGCAAAGTTTGGCAGCAGCAGCAGCATCAGTGTTGTATCAAATAAACTTCCGACGCTTACGCACCCGTCCCTCCTCGCCACCCTTCTCTCCAATGCAAATACCGTTTAGGGAATCAATTCTCGGAAGGTAGAAAATTTCGTCAAAATGTCAAAAAGTAAATCTCTTGGGATACGTAGGGCCCCCGCTTCCTGCCAATTGTTGGGTGGCTCGAGAGGGATAGGGATGTAGACAGAGAAGGACGGTAGTTATTTCATTGCCTTGGACCGTTCGATCCTGGACCGGGTTTCCTTTGCACGCTTTTTTAGGCCCCTCGGTTAAGGATATTTAGCCATTTTGTACGCTGTCCCGGGTTCGGCTGAGATACTTTACCTTGCATAGTTTCTGACGTTTCTGTAAAATACAGAAGCTGCCGCAAACAGCAATGTATTGGCCTGAACCTTGAGCACGGAAACAGCCTGCTGGAGCTGCTTTGCTTCTCGCCATTAAGACCGTCGCGTCGTGTGTACATTGTTGTCAGGCATACAAAACACGACGTGTGTGGTGTGTTCTTTTCCCCGGAGTCGATATCCTCGTTGCTGCTACTTCTCGGATCCTTCACAGTTTGAATTTTCTTAAGATGTTCCTCATCTATCAAAGTCGGGCATTCCAGTAACACTGTAGTTAGAATCACGAACGAGCAAGGTGTGCTATTCGTTCGCCCGCACACCATTAGCAATGCATGCCTCCGGGCGCAGAATCAGGAGCTTGTGTGTGAACTCATCAAGTTGCACTGTAAATAATGGGAATGTAAAAACTACTCGCTTCCACTAAAACACCGTCTTCCCGTTCTACCAATCAGCAACGGTTTTCATCACTTCACTTTATTGAGCACACAATTCCAACGCGTGTATGTGTTACGCAAAAAAGGGCAAGCGAAAGGTGAATCGGTGCAGCGGGCTGAAGTTCAACAAGTACGAAAGAGAGAGAGGGGGCGGGGGGGAGATGAAGGGAAAGGTCCCGATGGGGTGAGATTTGTATCGATTGCAAAATGATGATACGTTCCTCTTGAGCAAATTCGCTGCAACAATGTTGCAACAAGTGCATGCTCCACCCTCCTGCCCAAGTCGCCATTACACTAACTACTAATACTACTACAGCCAAATTTTATTGCTATTCCACTTACACAACACTATATTGTGTGTGTGTGTGTTTGGCGGTGTGAAGCTATGTGTGACGGTTGCGGTGAAAGGGTGTGGACCCACGATGCACCCTTGATGGGTGGGCGATCGGTTTCTTTCGTTCTCTCCCTCTCTTTCACTCCGTGTCAGCAAACAAGCAACGGATCACGTAGTGCTGCACCGGTATAAGTCAAGTGTTATTAGTGTGCATCAATGAACCACCAGCACCTATCCAACCACTACCACCCATTCAAACGTTCTCCGATGTGGCCGGTAAGTGTATCTGGGATCGAGAAAAGTACTCCCAAAGCCTGTATGGCTTAATCGTTTCCCCCCCCCCCCCCGCATTTCTATCCCTAGAGAGCTTGTGGACAGTGGGTGACACAGGTTCTTCCGGTTGTCAGGTAGAAAGTCGGTTGGAATATACTGGAGTTTTATCTCTTTTCTAAATGAAGTCTTTAATCCAACTGATAAGGAATAAAGCGCGCTTTGCAGGAAGCGTTCACTCTCTGCTGTTTGGCCCGATCAGCGACGTGCAGAGGATAAGAGAGCTGGGAATTATAAAAGTGTAAACAAATGGATCAATTCATTTCCATCCCTTGTCCGGTTTTTTTTTGCTCTAGATGTGCTTATTATTGGAAAGTTCGTTGGTGGTTGTTGATGAGATGAGTGCGCCTCTTGACACACCGTAGGGTTGGAGATTTGTTGGTGCTGTTTAATAGAATTACAGTCGGTTAAAATGTGCTTTTCCACACGTCCGATGACTGTTAAATAAGATTGATCTAGTGTCAAAAGCCAATCGGATTATGATGAGATTTGAATACACGACCCTCATTGCGCAAGGCTGCGAGCTTTGCACTACACCATGCGTCGGCTTTCCCGATGATGTGTTAAAAGTTAATGTGATTCGGCAAGTTCATGACAAACAAGCGTTTCATTATATGCATTTCATCCTCGAAAGAAGCAAAATATGAGTCACACAAATAAGCAACTTAAAATAACCTGTTTATAATTTGATAAAAAAAAGGGTTCAGTAGTTTCCACGTCCCGCAAATTGCTAGTGCATACGTGTGTACTGAAATGCGATATTCCATTTCCCATTCCATTTCCAATGCGATACATTGTAAGCTTGTTATGACCCTTCTGGCTGGCCCTACCTGTTCCACCTAGCAAACCCTTTGAAAATGAATTTTCCCATGAAATATCACACACTCGCACGATGCAACTATCCTCTCCACACTACCACCGACCGGCAAGGATGGTCAACTCTGGTTGGACGGTTCCAGCGTGGACATAAACTAAACGTTTCAGTATCCTGTCGCAGTCGCATTACCGAAGCGGGGCTGTGTTTACATCGTGGTTTTCTTCACTTTTATCTACTCCATTTGTGGTTGACTCTCTCCCTTTCCCTCCCACTTCTCGCTACTTGCTTTTCCTCTGCCCAGGGGATGCAATAGCCAGCCACATTCAATTGAATGGTCACACAAACATTCCCATTTAAATGCACACTGTTGCAGCTATTTCCGTACCGCTTGTAAAAGGGATTCCAGGCTTAAATATTGGTAAACACAAATGGACACACACACACACGAATACAGTGGTTTGGTGGAGGAGACTCGGCAATTTGCTGTTGCGTCTCTGTGTTGTAACTCTTGTTGTGCTGTTTGTCCAGTAATTATTTGCATATTTACAATGTTTCCTCCCGGGAGAGTGGGTGCAATTTACGGTGTGCGAAGAAACTGCAACAAGTGAACACACTCACACAACTCACAGAGAGTGAGAGATGAAAAATGGCACGTAGCTGGAAGCAATGCAGTAAATTAAAGGATTGAAATAATTTACAACAATCCACATTCCCCCATTGGTGCGGACGCGCGCCCGATCATCCGGAACAGCAGGCAAACGCGCGTCATCGGGATCCTCTCGCGCCTGGGTGGCATTGGGTACGTGTTGGACACGCCATGCCAAAACACTACTCCCCTACCACAACCACCCAGCTTGCCCCTGGTCAAACCCATTATCAGCTTTTCCCGCAGGCAAATGTAAATGTAATAAGCAGTAATTAGTGTTACCATTGTGTTTGGCGATTGGCCACTTCACGGTTTCGGTGTGGAAAAACTGCGCAGTAGCAGCAAGGTGGTGTGCCGTGATGGGTGGGCGCGATTGTGCCCGGGGGTAGATTTGCTGACCCAAACGCCGTGCAAAGCGACGACGGCGGTAGAAGCCGCGTTCCGTTGCGGGCCGTTTGTTTTTTGTTTTCCCTACTTCTTGGCTTGTCCGTGACACGTGATCGGCACGGCACCAAGCTGCACCAGGAACAAGTGACCGAGCAATCAGCTCCCGAGTCTGTATGTGTTTTCCGGGAGGGGTTGATTCGAGAGCCAGCCTGCAAGGGAAAGTATATTTAGCGCTGCTAATCCAACGCTCTTAGCAGCAATAAAAGGAAACTAGTCCGCGCCCCGGCGAGCTGGAGGGTGCACTACAATCTTGCACTTGCACTTGAGAATATCAAACTGCAGCACTCTATGTTGTGTTTTGTTTGGTACACCACTTGTCTCTCACTCCGTCCCGGTGCTTTGTCCGCGAGTTCGCGTATTGAACTTGATCGGTGGCCACTCAATCATCCTCGAAGACGCCCGGCCCTTATCGACACACCGTTGTTTCATGCAACTTGCGGTTCAACTGCAATCAAAACGGTCCTTCTCTCTTTCCTGTTCCTCCTCTGGTCGTACACTAATTGCTCAAGCGGAGGGGATGCGAGCTGATAGCAAATGTTCCGTTGGTGTGGTGTAGTGGTCCATTTTCCTCCAAGGATTAAGGGGAGCGAACGATTGCTTCAAACTTCTATTTACCTGGCGCTCCTGCTCGTCCAACAGGTAGCAAAGGTGGGGTGTGGCGACAACGCGGTTGATCGTGTGATCGCTCTGTAATCGTTGCTGGAACCGGACGAGCTCCTGGCACGTACCCATCACACCCCTATTGTGCTACGGGACGGTGGGAGAAAAACGGATTCCCACCCCTCCAGTGTTCATGCGCACGTAAACCGGCAGCAGCGATTGGGTGGCAAGATTCTGCTGTTTATTATCGTTGATTAATTATCATCAACTCGGCGTCAACAAGTTGGATTGCTGCGCGCCTCACCGTGCACGGTAGTTTGATACGCCGCGCGGGTTTATTGCAACATTGTTGCAACTAATATGCACAACTTCTCTGTGTGTGCAGTATGTGGTGTGTGGCGTGTTTGTTTACGGAGATGGGCGTTCGGGGCGAATGGGAGGTGCATTAGCAGCTTTTGCTACGCTGTGAAGTGCATTCTGAAGGTTACCTGTTTCCTGACGTTGTCCTAGGTGCTGTTATGTAATTGTTAATTATATAAATGGGTTCATTTTCATTGTTTTTTTTTTTGCATAATTTTCATCACATTTATTTTTTGTTTTTTTCCTGGATCTTGCAACAAAAAATACAAATAGAATGGGGGTTTCCCTTTGAACAGTGCATGCAGAAGTTGAATGAACGTATTAAGGGCTAGAATATCAAGTTAGCGGGGCGGTACCGTGGTACAGTCTTCAACTCGAACGACTCAATAACATCCCCGTCATGGGTTCAAGCCTAGAATGGATCGTTCCCCCGTAGCAAGCACTTGACTATATCCGGCTGCGTGGTCTCGCAATGGTATAGGCCGGCATGTCCGCGTAGGACATTACGCCAAATAAAAGAAGGAAAAGAAGAAGATATTATAATCCAATCCAGTGTAGATGGTTAGAAGCTGCATTGCATGAATAACTTATGCTTGAATAAAATATTCTGACTTATCATTGATATATCCAAGATCGATAATCGAAGTCGAATCGATACTAAGAAATTGCGCTAAAAATTTATACTTTTTCTGTATGGTATCTTTCTATTCTTTAAATCTAGGAATAATTCAACCTGTTTGATGTATGTTTAAATAATACTGTCTGTATGTTTCCGTTTTCTATTTGATTTCGTAAGACTTATGGTTAGTGGATTATTATTTGCATTGACTTTGCAGTTTTATGTATAGAATTGCTGATTCCCTGTACAAAACTGATCTAGATTTATCATCTGACTAATCTAACTATCCTGTTAGTGGATCAAAAACGGTAAGACACCATTCTATGCATATATACAGACTATACAGAGATTCTCATACAAGAGATAACGTCTGACGTTGCCATTGAATCGAGATACGCGTAAAAAATTCTCCAAAAACGCTCCCGAAAGCGTTGTCCTGATACTCACGCGGTGGATAACCTTTTTATATGCCTCAATTAAAATGGTGATTGAAATAATTGGGTCTATCATTGAGTAATCATTCCTCTTCCTCTGTTTCCTAATTAATGCATGATTCACTTAACTGATTTGATACCCGCACAACTTCAACATCTTTATTGTCCATCTGTGAAGATAATTACCTAATCTTCCAAATGTTCGCATCCTCTCGGAAGATATCGAAAGGATTTCGCTGCCTCACAAAAAAACAGAGCTTAATATCCCTCTAGCTACAATAGCGTATCGCAAAAAGAATGGAGTAATCAATCCTTGCCAATATTCCCCTTCCAAAAAAAGGAAACATCCCCGGTAAAGCTCTTTTGTGTAAACAGGAAGCATGGGATTTCGTGGAGGCATTTCCCGAATTTATCCAAGCGCAAGCACTTTCTGTGTTCCATTATTCTTCCATTGCCCCACGCTATCTACCTTTTCCTGGAACTGTATTGCGATTTCGCTTGCTTTACTTCCTCCTCCTCCGTCGCACCGTGCTCTACTAGTAGTTGATGGAGCATTATGAAATTAGATGAGAGTGTGCGCGCGCTCGCCTTCTCTCTCGGTCCAGGAATTATGTTTAGCTGATCTTGTAACAATAACAATTCTTCCCGGCCTGCTTGTCGCTTCCAAGGGAGGAAGAGTGTTCAAAGATTTCCACCACCGCATCATTATCGCAGCGCACTCGTGTGTCGCTTGCATCAATAGAAGTGAAGGTACTCCAGATACCGGGACCCTAGATTGGCATCGGCATTTAGGGGCCCAATTGAAGGCGAGCTTTGTCGCGCGAACCTATCACAACCGTATCATCGTTCAATCACGTCCTAGCTCGATCGACCGATTCTTCTTCACTCGCATTCTTTGCTCTTGCCCAAAACATGCGCCCGGGATGATCCGGTTAGATAATGCCGCACAGCCACGCGCTCCTTTACCGGCATTCTGGTACACCACTACATCCCTGCGTTCGTCTCAGTTCAGGAGCCTCAGAAGAAGAATAAAACAACCTCTGAAATTAATAGTGAAGATAAACAGAGTTCGTTGCAGTTTGGACATCGATAGCAGTAAGCGTTGCTAACTGTTCGACTACTGCCCGACTTCTGCTGCCGCTGCTACCACAAGGCACAGGAGAGGTATAGACGCACGCCGTCCCGGGAATAAAGATCCTAGAAGCAACAGCAGCAAACACACGCACACACACACACACGTGTCCTAGCCCAAACCAAAACGGTTCGACCGAGGGAGCTGCTTTCGACCCCGCCCGAGGCTGCCGTTTCTATTTCTTCGCCTCGCTCGCAGGCAGCAGGGGCTCATTTTCCGAAAGCCCTCGTCGGTCCCGGGAATATCTTGATACAGGTTTTCGACCTTGTATTAGCGAATTCTTGGAATGCCATTCAAAATCGTGCACTTGAAACGGCAATATTGCGTAAAGCACAGGACCGCTCGGGCCGGCGCTGATGGTGCGGTGGCTCTCTTGTGTTTGGGGTTTTTTTTGGATGGGGGAATGGGGGCTTACTACCTACCCAGAGTTCGGTACGACTCTCTTTTTGTGAAGCATGAAATTTTACTCGCACTAAAGTGGAGCATGCTGGAAATAGAGAGAGAGATAGAGAGAGAAAGCGAGCGGGAGAAAGGAACAACCACCGTATGCCCTTTTTGCTTCTTATTGTAAGACGACAGCGGCGACGGCGGCAGGATCGGAAAAGCTTTCCTTCCACAGGTTCTTTCGCCACTGCGAAGAGAAAGTGAAATCTAATCTTTCTCTTTCGCTTGGAGCTTGTTTTTTTTTTTGGTTTGGTTTGTTGTTGTTGAAGGGCTGCCACTTTTCCGTTGCGCCTGCCGTGTAACCATCCATCTGCTTTTTTTGGTCCGCCAAAACCCTAACCTAGGCCCTGCTTGCCTGGGACGCGATGCGGCATGCTCCTCCCGGTACGCATGATGATGGTGTGTTCGCATAAAGAGGCCGGAAAACACCGAGGCCCGTCGTAGTAGCTCTTGACAGCTTTCGTTTGATTTTCTTGCTTGTCTATTTTTTGTTTCTTTCCTTTTTTTTTAGGCGAAGGGAAATTGTTCGGTTCTGACGCAAGACTTTGATGAGTTCTTGAGGCGAGGAGAAAATAGTCTAAATAATTCCGAATTCAAAGGAAATGCTGAAGGAAATGCTGTGGCGAGATGTGTGTGAAGCATCAGCGGCGTATCGTTTTGGGTGGATTAGGGGGGCCAGCAGCTTGCAAGAGCAAAAAGTGTTCGAGTGTATGTGTGGGTCCGTTTCGTTGTGTTCTAGAAGCAATTCGAATGTTACATCGCATTCGCTGACTAATTTCGCTCACCTTGTGCAGCGAGCTCCTCCTCTCTCTGCTCTGGTTGGAGCCGCCATGCGCTATTCGAATGTTCACGGTAAAGTGGACTTGTCATCTGAAGCTTCAAGATAAGCGTTTTTATTTTTGTTGTTGCTGCTGTACCACTTCTTCAACGGTGTGTGTGTGTGTGTGCGTCTCACTGCTTAAGGATGAATTAGCTGGAAAAACCTTGTCATCCTTTCGGAGCTAGAAACAGCTGGCGAAAGAACGAGAACGAGCAAAGCTGGGATGCTGGAAAACGACGGGGTGAGGTCAGGTTCGTTGCATATGATGCTAAAAGGATTTTGGGAGACACACACACACACACAGGGACAATGTCGATGACAAGAAGGATGCCGGTTTGAAGAGTCCGCTGTTGGCGTGTCCTTTTCTCGGGCAATGAAAGAGTTTCTTGGAAATGTTTCGGCGCTGCTTGCTGAACCCGGCAATGCCCGCACTGTAGGCTCTCGAGCGAGTGGTTGCGAAAAGGAAGTGGTGGGGTTAGGAGGGGGACAAGATGCTCGCAACCAAGCTGGGCAAAAATGCTCACCCGAAAACCCTTCTCTGCCCTCTAAAGAGAGGAGATGCGGACAGAAGAAGAGTATTCATCTTCCGAGCTGGTTGCTGGAAAATATGGACCCTTTCCAAAGGGGAATGACGAGGATCAAAACGCACCTTTTAGCGTATCAACCCACCACCGTCACACGGGATCGGGTGTGAAAAGCGAGGTGGCGGTGGCGACGACAACGACGGCTCTTGGCAAAAACGTGTGCGGTGTGGGAAGTTTTGAATGAGACATTTAATTAATCATCGAATTTATTCGCGCACACCAACCAGACGTGCTCCTCTCCCTTACAACCAGGAGAGCTGCTAATGATGTAAAAGAGAGCCCCGGATGAGGTGTGGTGGTGGTAGTAGCGGGAGCACTGGGCGAGCATTGAATTTTCACCGGTTACTGAAGCGTGCCAGTACCACAACTTTTCGGTTGCGATGCGTTGCCATAGGAACGCTAATTATAATGATAAATGTGCTGTTTTTATTAGGTTAAAAGAAGCAGTGTGGAGTGGGGAAAAGCTTAATCGTGTGTGAGGAGATGGTGGGACTGAGGGGAGCGGGGTGTGTATTGTTGGATACTTTGTATGAATCTTTGAATGGAATAAATTTAGTTTGTCCATGGATGCTGTTTTCATATATAATTAATTGTTGAAACAAGGTTTCTCTCGTTTTTTTTTTCTTTTTCTTTTGTTTTTATATGTATTTCTATATTCTCTAAGTTTTATTATTGCTAGTTTAAAACGATACACAGTTGTTGTTATTCTTGGAATAAGTTGTAAAAACACAAAATTCTGTTTATGTCCACCCGCCGCCGCCTGGATCTGGATTTGAACACTATCCTTTCATCTATAAGCCTTGAACGCTCAACACGACACTATCAATTGTGCTTCAAAGTGCCAGCGTTATAGCTTGGTTTGTATTTAACAGTTTGGTTTTCGTGAAATTCATGGATGTAAATAGTGTTTAAAAAGTTCTACCGACAATAAAACTTTTTTGTTTATTCTACAACTTTTATATATCTTTAATACCACATTTTCCTTCAACCGCTACATTGTAATACGATTCATTCGCCTTGAAAATTCATTCCTTGGCAAAATATTTCCATCCTCGCTGCATGGTGCCAGCATAAACACAGCGCCAGCACTGCTGCGTTTGGTTTCGCGAAAGTCGGACATTTCCGCAACCAAAGAAAAGCCTGAGCGTTCAAGCTCCCAAAACAGACCTTCCCTCGCAGCGTACCAGTAATAGTTGTTGCTTACTCTTCACCGTTCGGCACTGACCGCCTTTCGCGGATGTTTAGCGCTGTTAGTTCGTGATGAAATGCTTGTGTGTTGCGCGAGAATGGCGGGAGCAAAAAACACACACACACACACATCACAGCCAGCACAGCGTATAAATATAGCGTAGGAAGATGCAGATGCAGATTTGGTTCTTATTTCAGGATCTCTGTTTTCCGTGCATCGTGGGGAAATGGGTGGCAAAAGGGAGAGGCTAAAAATAAGCGAATCGTATTCATCGAAGGACGCGCGGGCGGGCTTTGTTTTTCTTTTCTTTTCTCACACTCATTACTTCTCCGTCTTTTCCTAGCTGTCCATCAAGTAGATTCAATGTGTGGCCTGCTCGAGAGCGATTCTTGTTTCTTCGACCTAATTCTGGACCGAATGTGTCACACCGTCCAGACAGGGCCGCGGTGGGCGCTTGGCAAAAAGGGGTTGACCTTGTCCTCCTTTTTGCAATAGTTTTACGAACCAGATCACGCCGCGACTGCGGCCGGTGTCGAATGTTTGTGCTCCGATTGCATGCACCGCGTAACCGGACGCCGGCGGGTGTGTCCCGTGGCTGAGAATATGACAAAATGAGGCGCTTAATGTGTGTGCCGCCGCATCCCCAAGAACAGTATTAGGGAAGAAGTAATGGCTGTGTCGGTTCCATACGTTGTCGTATTTCGCTCGTGCCGTGCCGCGTGCCACTATGACGGTAGCCTCTACTCGGTCGTAATTGGCGGGACGAGATTCGAGAAGCGAGAGGACGGCAGGCAGGCACAGAAACTTATAGGCCGTCGCCAGTGCAACAATGTTGCCGTCTATCCAAACAAAGATGGTTCCACCGCGCATTAGTGTGGAGTGGGCCGGCACTGGCCGGCCATGCACCAATTGCACCCCCATCACTCGGTGCCGGTGTGCATGCGAGGGGGAAGTAATCGCAAACAAACACTCCGCAAACCGCATCGTTCCGCCGTCGTTCCCATTTGCCCCCTGTACCCCAGGGGAACTAGGGAATGAGTGCAATTCGCCGATAGTTTCGTTTTATTTTGCACCGGTTTGTAGGGTAACTCGTGAGAACCTGGGTAGTTTGGGGGAGGTTGGAAGATTTCTCCCTCTTCCACGAGTATTTTCAACGCCCAGTCGGTCTCATTTCATGCCATCCGCGCTGCTGCCGGAGTTAGCGGTATGGTTTGAAATTTCAAACTTCAGCAGATATTTACTCCGCTCTTTTGTGTCTAGACGAAACTCACGTGTTTTGGTGTTGTTTTGATTCTGCTTCTATATGATTTGACTCCATCCGACAGATGTCTGAGGAACTTCACAGTCACTCATCGTGAGGAAAAGGCTTTTAGCTGGATGGAGCATCAGCAATAGAGAGTTGTCTGAACATGATGATTATTTTGTGTTGAAAATAAAACCAATTAGTTGCATCATTATGGCACGCCATTTAAAGCAAGTGGAACCGAGGATTACCGATTTAACGAAACCAATTCGCCACGCATTAAAAATTCGCTGGTGAATTATAAGCTTTTATGCACAACGCATGATCTGTTAAGCCTTTTTCCTTCCCACATTTGTCAAACCGCACATGGAGGATGATACTGTGGGCCCGGGTTGAGTTCATTAGTGCAGAATTAAAACGATTCCAATGCGGTACTGTTGCTAGAGGGAGATGATTGGCAGGAAACCTTCTCATCATTTGATTAATCATTTCTCTATTTCACTTGCGTGTAACTGCTTGTTTTGTGTTCACGTAGGAAGTGTGTGGGGTTGTTAGGCCGCCACTCAAGTAGGACGGCTCAGTTTCAGAAATTAGTACTGAGAAATGAATTTTAGAGTGTTGGGGAAGTGATACGCATTTTTTGATGTGTGAAAACAACCATCAACGAGCTTTGTTTGAATGTCCTATATTGCGCAACATTTGTATCAGTATATTAAATTGGTTTTAAGCGTATGTGAGCAAATTAAATTAGTTTAATTATTGCCCTTTACATAGATGTAATGGTGATAACATTCAATTTGGAGATAGACATTTCATCATGACTTTCTTACAGCAGTAACTGATCGTTAACTGATGATAGCTTGCTACTCTGATTGTGTAACTAGATATATTTAGGTAGTTAACAGGTTGGCTGATAAGTCCCCGGTCTGACACATAGATGGCGCCGCTAGTATTAAATGCATATTATTTTTATATAGTACCAACCTTCAAATGATTCGTGTCAAAATTTGACGTCTGTAGGTCAATTAGTTTGTGAGACAGAGCGTCTTTTGTCAAGCAACTTTTGTTATTTTGTTTTTGTTCCACCAAGACAACGCACCGTGCCACAAGTCATTGAGAACGATGGCAACAATTCATGAATTGGGCTTCGAATTGCTTCCCCACCCACCGTATTCTCCAGGTCTGGCCCCCAGCGACTTTTTCTTGTTCTCAGACCTCAAAAGGATGCTCACAGGGAAAAAAATTGGCTGCAATGAAGAGGTGGTCGCCGAAATTGAGGCCTATTTTGAGGCAAAACCGAAGGAGTACTACCAAAATGGTATCAAAAAATTGGAAGGTCGTTATAATCGTTGTATCGCTCTTGAAGGGAACTATGTTGAATAATAAAAACGAATTTTGACAAACAAATGTGTTTTTCTTTGTTAGACCGGGGACTTTTCAGCCAACCTGTTATAAAAGACTATTCGCATCTTTATTTCCATCAAAATGCTCCAACTTCTTGCCTTATTGCCGACAACCTCAATTGATATTGATATTAAGCAATTTCTCGATAGAAAGCACGAGACTTTTCGATAGAAATAAGATAATCAATAAAAATTAATTACTGCTTAATGATTCCGAACCTGGAATTTGGAGTGTTTTTCTATGAAGTGCGTCAAAAATTTGCCACCGTGAAATGCTTCGCATTTGTAGCGGAAACCTAGCCGCAGCTCGACCAACTGGAAAAAGCGCCAAAACGTTGTTCGCTGCGGCTCTCTGCATTTCCCAAAAAAGGAACAACTCGCAGCCAACTGAAATGAGATGAAATTATCAGTAATTGATAGGAATTTCCAGTATTCTGAATTGCTGGAAAAATGGAACACACACCCACACATCTATTTTAAAGAAACACTCTGCTAATACGTTCCGCTGAACTTACTTCGGTGGTCGCCTGTTGGTTGCGTTCTCTACACCGCCCCAAACGGTTGTAGCACGGCAGCAGGAACGGACATAGAGGAGCAATTGTGGAGGTGGAATAGAATATTGATTTCTACTTTTCTACAACACTGGTAGCGCAAACTAACTCGAAACACTGATGACATTGCGCAATTTCCAAGGCACGACTCCACATTCATACCACCGATGCCTACCGAGCGTGTCTGCTCGCACTCTCTCCCTCTCTCTCTCTCTTTGTCTCTCTCGCCCTCCGAAACTCACGCTCTCTCCCTCTCTCTCGCTAATACTGTGCAGACCCTACAAGCACAAGCTGACGATTGTTCGTCAATAATTACCTCATGCCTCCTCCAATGCCACCCACCACCAACTCACCAGGAGACACTTATTAAGAGACGGGAAAGATAGGAAGAGGAAAAGGGAGACCCTACACGGTTAGATTTCGGGACCCAATTTATCATCGGAAACAGAGTCGGTATAAGTGTATTAATTTCGCATCGAGTATTAAAAGCACACGTAAAATGGATGTCTCTGCTGTGAGTGTATGAACGAGTGCGTGTGCGCGTGTGTGTGTGTGTATGAACGTATGGTTGCGTAGAGCATCTCTCAGAAAGGTAAATAAATGCTCGGTAACAGAGATACGCAGCAGCAGCTGCCTATTTGCCGCCGACTATCAGTCCTTCAGGGCCGAAGATATTGAAGGTTCTTTTACTGCTTCCAATGCTGGATCGTGGGATGGGCGATCTCTTCATCTCTTTCCATCAGCTCTTTGCACCTTACCGAATCAATCACAAGTGTACGAGCAGCAGCCCGCCCGAGAGATGCCACACGCACCTAATTGAAAGAAACCTAAGGACTTTTGTGCGGAACTATGTAAATACAAATTAAAACGCGTTCTGGCTCGGACGCTTCTCTTCCAATTGCTCACGCTGTTTACATTGCTGGAGAAGTAGCATTGCAGAAACAGCATATTGATTGCGCGACTAGGTTTTGATCGTGTTTTGCGCGTGTCTGCGTAAGCTTAAGTGCCAACCTTGTTGTATTTTGCTGTTCGAGCAGATAATCGAAACCCTGTTGCGTCTATTGAGACGTCTGCATTCATCGCCGGCAAAAGCTACGGATCCCACAGCCCCACAAACTGCCAAAATCCGTAAAGTCATTGCATGAATTGACAGTTTCTGCCCTTTTCCTAGTCGATCTTCTCGAAACCACTCGTTCCGTTTGCCTTTCCCAGCCTTTTTTTGTTAATGTAAATCGATGGTCAGGCTTGTTAGCAACCTGTTAGCAAGCGGTTGCAGGCACCAATCGGCAACAGATTCATAGTCATAGTGCTGCGCTGTGTTGAGCCGTCAGCAAAGTCGAAGTGGCGATCGTTTGCTGTACAAGTTCGGTGTATGTGAGAACTAGCTAGTATGAACTACCACTACTGTTGCTCTCGTGAGTGCCTCTTTACTAAGCGTGAAGATTGGCTGGCTGGGCGAGCAGGCAGAACTTGGCGCGCTCCACCTGTCGATTTCCACGCGCTTGTGTTCAAATCGACCCGCCATTAATCATACCGCCTATTTACTAGCCTAATGTCCTTCTAATGGGTCAGTTCTCTACCCCTCTCCCCTCCCGACCACCCACCTTCATCCGGTAAAACAGCCGAAACAAGCTTTTCGTTGAGTGCGGTAAAAAGTGTGGTGTAAAATAAAGAGAAACAACGTGTTACTGCAACGCTTACATATTAATATGCTACCACCTTCTAATTCTCGCTCACTCACTCATTCTCTCTCTCTCTCTCTTTCTCTCTTCTTTCCAGAAATGGGCGCGAGGCGCGAAACCGGGCGGAAAAGAACCGGCGAGACAAGCTTAACGGATCGATACAGGAACTTTCGGCGATGGTGCCGCACGTGGCCGAATCGCCCCGCCGGGTGGACAAAACTGCAGTGCTGCGCTTCTCGGCCCACGGTTTGCGGGTGGACTATGGTAAGAAGGGCAGGCAGGGCAGACAGGAAGTCTGCAGCAGTGTGTTTTAAGTGTTACAAGACGTTCATTAACACACATTCTCTTCCCAACCGCTTCCTGTTGCAGTGTTTGGCAAATCTAAACCGGATGAAACGGTCAAACCGGAGGCACAGGACTCGCTGTTTCGCATGCTGAACGGATTTCTGCTCACGGTGACGTGCCGCGGCCAGATCGTGCTCGTGTCGCCGTCCGTGGAACAGTTTCTGGGGCACTGTCAGGTGAGTGAGAATGACTAGTGGCACTTACACGAATTTGTGCGCTGTTTGAACAGATGGTAGCAACACATGATGATGGTATGCCGTAGCCGATCATTCCGTGCTAACACAACCATGTCGGGTTCGGTTTATAGCGGCAATCTAACAAATTGAAACAAATTAGCTACTGACCTAATCATTTATACATTTTTTCGTCTTTCATAATTTTGCTGCTAACTTAATGTGGAATGATTATCCACATTAAGGCACTAGATTTACAGTTTGATTTCATCAAAGCCGTATCTATTTCGAGATTATTTCGTCGCTATCTAATCACTTTATCTAGCAGGGTTTTCTCGCTTCCATCTTTGCCCAATCTTTCGGTTGTGTTGTATTGAATAACATGCATGTCACGATTAAATATATCCATTTATAATTGGATGCGTGATATATCTATGCAAGCTCCCGCTGGCAACACTGTGCCCCCCCCCCCCCCCCTCTTAGCGTGTCCCTCACGGGGGTGAAAGCCAACACAGCTTCGCTTAACTATCCATCTTTCTATCAAATAAACAAAAAAAGCTTCCAAAGCAAACCACATAAAACCACCCCATAGGCACAAACACCAGCTGGGCACAACCTTGAGTTGCATCGGAAACGATCGGACGCGATCAAGAGAGAGAAAGAGAACAGCCCGTCCGCGCTCGCTTGATGAAACGCCACTTAAATTGCGTGACTAACATTGGTAGCTTGCAGCGAGATTTGGCATGTTTCTTTCAAGTAAAAAAACAAGACAAAACAACAACGTTTAAACGCTTGTCATAAAGTGAATAGACACACTAGGAGAAGCAACAACAAAACAAAAATGGCACAAAATGATAACTATCTCAGTGGTTTTGCAATACCGCTCTACTACCACCAATTTCCTTCGCGTGGCGTTTGGCGTTTGGCGTATCACCCTACACACATGCAGAGTGGTGCCGATTAACGTGCCTCCCCCCTTTCACTAGCTTCACCGAATTAAGGTGTTGGTGGTAGCCCATGTGGCTGAGATTGCTCCGTGAGGAGCGAGACTGTCCACTGCTGCTCTGTCCAATTTTTGGCGTGTTTTTTTCGCGCGTTCTCTCTCTCTCTCTCTCTCTCTCTCTCTCTCTCTCTCTCTCTCTCTCTCTGTCTCGTTTTGGTTTTTGTGTTTTCTACGTCCGCCTCCGGTGCATCGAAACTACTAACGTTTACGACGACCGGGGCTGCCTTTCCCTTTTGCGGCGGAACACATCAGGCTGATTGTGTGGAGCATTGCAAGGCTGCACACAACACCACACTGCCTGGCAGTTGCAAACTGTCAACTCTTGTGGCGTGTGAGATGGATTTTGGGGTGCTCTCCCCCAGCAAACAAAAAAAAAAAACTATAATTTAATGTGTTTTTGATTTTTCATATGTGTCGCTCGCTGTGGCATGAGAATGGAAGAGGGTTGAAATGCAATCAAAATTAGTTTTAGCGCGATGTCTTGCCCAATAGCGCGCGATAAGTCTGTGGCAGTTTAATGTGGCTCCCAGGCAGCTGTGGGGGGTTCCCCTTTTTTGGGGAGCTTTTGATTGCATTGCGAGCGTTACTTTCGGGCGTTGGGGTAACATGCAATGATCCGCCGTTGGCTGGTGAGCTGCTGTGTGCATGGGGAAGGTAGGTAAAGACGGACATGTCAAGGAAAATGTTAAAAATCTGGGGATATATAACTACATCGGGCCAAATGAAAATGGACACCTGTATTTTACCATTGCATTCCTATGGCTTTCCACGTCTAGGTGGGTAGATGAACCAATTCCTGGTCAATTGCAAGTACTGCTCATTCAGGAATTGTAAGTGTCACATCTCGTAGAATGCAGAATCTAAAGCATTATCAGTCACTAACAGCTGACACATTGCTTCAGCTTACAGAACAACAGTCAAGAGCTTCTCTTTAGGAAATTACTTGGAGGAAATTCCACGACCCCACCATGTTTAATGGACTTGTTTAATGGTCAAAGCCATTTTTCCGCCATGTCAAACTTCAACTTTTTGATATTTCTAATCCCAAAGATTCTCTTATCTATTCCTGAACAATGTCATATCAATGTCTCTTCTTTTTGTTGATCAAAGTATTCCAAATCGTGGCAAGATATTGGGTTTCGTGAGGTGCCTCATGAGGCCTTTTTTGGTGCCTTACTCAAGGCATTTGATGACATCTATTCATCGCCAATTGATATCTTCTATTTCGCGTAATGTCCTACGCGGACATGCCGGTCTATACAGGCTTTCGAGACTTAAATCATTACCACGCAGCTAGAACCCATGACCGGCATGTTATTGAGTCGTTCGAGTTGACGACTGTACCACGGGACCGCCCCAAATTGATATAAAAAATAAAATAAATCTCAAAATAAAACTGCATGTTTAAACCACTAGAAAACAAGATTTGTTATTGCTTTCATGCTGGCTCTTTCCCCAGTTTTTTGCTTAATATGACCGTCGTTACCTACCTTCCCTTAGAATTGTATTGTTCGGTATGTGTAGTAGCCCCACAGACACAGTTGTTTTCAATAATTGTACCACATATGCTGTCCTAAAAGGCCATTAAGGATCAATTTTGTTTACGACTCCGATGTTGTTAATCGGTCGAAAACAAATGAGACAAACAAGCGCGGCAAGCCACAGTCGAAATGTCTAGCAACAGATGTGTTTGCTTTCGGAATGCTTGATGCTTGATGGTATTAGACAAACTTGTAGCTACTAGTAGTGTAACACATAAAGGCGGCTACTTTTAAACCACTCTTCGCTTGTCCCATGCTGACGGTGGTGGTGGTGGCATTGCAAATGTCAAGGACTTAATAAATAGAGCCGCGAACCAGTCGGCTCCAAAAAAAACACAGCAAATCCAAACAACGTTCACAAACAGTGGTCGATCTGAAGGAAGGCCTCCAGTGCACGCGCTTAAGGACGAAGGAACCAATACCATCGCCCCCCAAGGGGAAGGAATGCCGCCGTGCGCTTGTGGCGGAACCATTTCCACCGCAGCAGACGCACATATTTCCACGCACAGACGCACACACACACACACACACACGCACAGTGGATGCACACGGACGATTGCATCTTTATCGGGAGACTGCAACCCGCGCCTCTCTATCAAGCGCCTCCCCAGGTGCCTGGGTGCGGTGGGGCAACGATGGAGCAAACGTAAACATTCGTGACTACGTGCCTAACAGAAGGATGTCTTCGCTTGTTTGTTTACCGAGCTGGTGTGTGTGTGTGTTCACGTTTTCTCCGCCTGGTATGTGCTACAGCCAGCTGACCACACCCGCCCAAGGTCACCGGGGGCGCATACAATTCGCGAACTGAAAGCGAAGGCAGCGGAGAAGGCAGCCTGTTGATTCCTTTCCTCCAATCTCTTGCGGACGTTTAGCTTTGGCGGCCTGTAGAAAGATTGTTGTAAATTTCTCCTCATGTTTTCCACAAAGCTTTGGTGTGCGTTGTGATACCGGTTTTTTTTTGCAACCAAGACGCCAAATAAAAATGAATTCAAACACGCTAAGACAACGCTGCGCTGTTGATTCGATTAGGGTGAACCAAAAAAAAAAAAAAAACAACAAGCAAAACTGGTCAAAACCTGAATTGTAACATGTTTGGAATGGAATTAAAGCTGTCCGTTACGGCGGGCTAGCGATGGATGGGTTATGTTTTATGCGTTTTTTTTTTCGACAAAAACAGCATTCCCAAACACATGCTGAAACGTTTGCATAATATGATGGTTAGCAAGCAGGAGAGATACAATGATATTATTTCCCATTTTCCCTGCATCGAGCAGCGAAATGTCACACTCGGTGGCGAGATGTTTGTGTGTTAAGAAATTGTGCCGCTAATATATAACTACACTTGCCCGGGGTCTGGGCCAATAGTCCTTTGCCAAACGACGAGGGGACGTGCATTGATTTCGTAACCGGCTCGTACCAAGACCATGGCCGGAAACATCCCAGCTCATGTGGAACGGTGATTCAGTTCCATCTCGGTGGGTCGCGGTGGTACCACCAAAAGCGCGCGGCCCGCAAACAACAACGCCGATTGCAAATACTTATCAACGGGCGCAAGATGATGGATTAGTGGCAATCACGGCCCTCGCTCCCAGCCCCAAAAGTGCAAGAGTCCAGTCGGTTCGCTCGCTCGCTGCCCCGACCGTGTGGTTTGTCTTGTTTTTGATTAGATGCTCGGTGCTCGGGCTCTCGGTACGGCATAACGATAAGCAAAAAGGAACAAAATAATAATGTCTTTTGCGAGCGATACGGCCCGGGGCGAACACAAAAAAAAAAACAAAAAAAGGCACCTTTCATGTTTGATTGTAAGTGTGTTCACAGCTCAAGAAGACGCTACAGCGCTCGATAATGAGTATCATTTTTTTATTCGATTCCGTTAATGAATTGGTCCCTCTCTCTCTCTATCTTTGTCTCGACTGTTTGGTAAAATTAATTCTCCTGTTACAGCCACATTTTATTACAACATGTTAAATTTCATTTTATTTACCGGTTTTATTACGCACTTGGAAGCAATTTTGCCTCCAAAGCAAAGGTTCTTTGGTGCGCTTGTCCCCGTTATCAGTGTCGCTAAATGATTGTACCGGAAACGTATATTGCCGCAAAGAACATGAAGGCGAAGAAAAATACCCAAACAAACCAATTAATCCCGTATGTCTTTTTGTTTTTGCTTCACTCTTCCGATCTCGCAGACTGATCTTTACGGGCAAAATCTCTTCAACCTTACCCACCCGGACGATCATGCGCTGCTCAAGCAGCAGCTCATCCCGTCGAACCTGGTCAACATGTTCGACAACGGCGGTCCGAGCACCAGCTGTGGTGCCCCACCGGCCCTGCTGGGCTCCGGGGAGGGTGGATCCGGCACGCACGGTACCGATGGGGGCGGCGAGTTCCAGCGATCGTACGACGACGAGGAGGAAATCGACCGAAAGCTGCGGCAGGATCATCGGAGGTTTACCATCAGGTAAGAGATTTCGTTTTTAACCTCAGCCACAACAGTTGCTTCACCGGTTTGCTGTTTGCTTGCGCAGGATGGCCCGGGCTGGACCGCGATCGGAAGCGACGACCTACGAGCTGGTCACGATCGATGGGTGCTTTCGGCGGGCGGATTCGGCACCGCGTGGCAGCAGCAGCAGCTCCTCCACCACCAAAGCGGGAGCTGCAGGGGCTGGCGGTACAGCCGGCAGTATGCAAATGATACGGCGGGTGCGGGGCCGCGACGACGCCATACCGCTGCACAGCATCAACGGGAACGATATCGTAAGTGTTTGACATTTCCCTATGCAAATGAGGTTCGCTGGGGGAAAAAAAAAGAACTGAATGAATGTTTTGTTTGTCTGGGTTTAAAAATAGATGTTTATTTGTTTACTTTTGTGTGCGAGGGATGTCACTATACATGTCCTTCTCGGTTGTGAAAGGTAGGCAGTGTTTGGAGGTGTTTATAGACGCTTAGAGCTGCATCGCCTGCTTTAATAGGCTACGCCCTGGCTGGTTAAAGCGCTAATAGGACTTAATCTTTGCGCATCATGAACAGTTGTATGATGAGAAACGATCTCCGGACAACTTGAATGATCGTAATGGATCTGTTTTTGTCTTACTAGTCGTTAGTTTAGGACATTCGTTCTTCTACTACTTGGCGTATTGTCCTACGAGGACATGCAGGCTTATTATATGCTTACGAGACTTATTCAGTAGCCGGATAGTCAGTCCTTGGTACGGGGGGACGATACATTCTAGACTGGCACCCATAGTTTTTGACATTTGGGCAGGAAATGGCACTTGATGTGTCTTCTCTTCTGATACTTCAAATAACTTCAATCTTGAGTTATATACATTCGGGTCTTCTTCATCAATATTTTTTCGAGGATTTGTTGGTTTTTTGGACATCCGCAGTCATCAACCAATTCCTACTTGTCCCTATCGAGAAACGATCCATATAATGATGTGCTCTCCGGAGCATACACATGATTCCGATCGACTCCGTGTTCGATTCCGACTCTTGCAAAAACAGAACCACTAGTTCCACCTGGAGTCGAAGTTAGAGTTGTCCGAAGTCGGAATCATCCGGAATCGAAGTCGTCCAAAGTCATCCGGAGTCGGAGTCTGGAGTCTGAATCGACCAGAGTCAGGCGGAATCAGAATCATACTAGAATTGAAATCGCCCGGAGTTGCCTGGAGTCTATCAGTGTTGGTCCAGCATTTCATTTTTTTTTTAGTTTCTTTTTCGTTTATTGCTTTGCGAAGCGAAGAAGAGAAGCTTTGCGCGTGCACTTCGTAGACGTAGCCTTTGTAGCTTAGCGGCAACAATGTTTTGCGGTCTCTGGCCCCGACACGGACCGACCCCGGCTGATTCCGACTAAGGCCAACTCCGAAAGACTCCAACTCCGGCCCACTCTGGAAGACTCCGACTCCGGCCCACTCCGGATGACTCCGTCTCCAGACAACTCCAACTCCGAATGCCTCCGACTTTGGATGACTGCAACTCAGGACCACTCCAACCCCCAAGAACTTTGAATCCGACCTCGGATGACTCCAACTCCGTATGACTCCGACTCTGAATGACTTCAACACAGATTTCGGATGAATACGACTTTGGATGACTTCGACTCCGCCATCGAATGATTCCAACTCCGGATGATTCTTACTCCGACTCTGGATGACTCCGACTCTAGAGGACTCAAACTCCAGACGACCCCGACTCCAGATGACTCCGAAGCCGACTCCGGATGATTCCGACTCCGGACGAGTTCGGATGGTTTTGGACGGCTCCAGATAATGCTGGTTGGAACCTACCTTCCGGAGTCGGTTCCGTCATTTTCGGAGTCGGATTGGAGTCGACTCTACTCATCACTAGTTCCATAACTAACCCTTTAAAAATTACCAAAAATCAACATCATATCGTAGACTTGTACACCTTAAATATTATTTCTTACTAATGGTCTACACCACTTCACTCTGCCTTCGCTTGCAGGTTCTGATTGCTTTAGCGCGTGTGATGAAGGTGCCATCTATCTGTGATCGATTGATTGAGGCTTGCAAATATGAGTACAAAACACGTCACCTGATCGACGGCCGGATAGTGCAGTGCGATCAGCGCATCTCGATAGTGGCCGGCTACCTGACCGACGAAGTGTCCGGCCTGTCCCCGTTCACCTTTATGCATCGGGATGACGTCCGATGGGTGATAGTAGCGTTACGACAAAGTGAGTTAACTTTGGATGTTGGATGTTTTTCTTCTCTTCTCTTTCCATACTAACTGTTTTTTTTTTTTTTAATTCTTGTCCACCTCCCTGCAGTGTATGACTATAATCAAAACGGTGAATCCTGCTACCGGCTGATGTCGCGCACCGGGGACTTTATCTATCTGAAGACGCGCGGCTACCTGGAGGTGGATAGCGATACCAAAGTGGTGCAGTCGTTCGTCTGCATCAACACGCTCGTGTCGGAGGAGGAGGGCCAGCGGCTGGTGCGCGAGATGAAGCGCAAGTTCTCCGTGATCGTCGACAAGGTGGAGCTGCCGGACGAGAGCGGCGAGCCGGTGGTCGAGAACCCGAAGCAGATCGAGGAGGCGGTCATGAATCTGATCACCAACCTGCAGCCGGACAGCGAGGACAAGCTGCTCAACACGATGCCGGCCTCGCCGGCCAGCAGCATCATGTCGGGGTACGGGGAGGGTGCCCCCCTCGCGATAGTGGCACCGGAGAAGAACTCGGTCAAGTCGGCGATCGTGAAAAGCATCAACGTGGTGTCGATTGCGGCGAAAACGATGCGCGAAGGCCGCTGCTCGTCCGTGTCGGGCGGCGACTGGTCACCGCTGGGGGGCGATCAGCAGAACAGCAACGGGAGCAGCGGCACGGCTAGTAGTAGCGTCAGCACCGGCATGCCCAGTCCGTCCCGATCGGCGTTTGCCGATGGCATTGGTTCGCCACCACCGCCACCACCAGCGCCACCACAACCGTCGCTGTCACCGGGCGGCGCGCAAAGGCCCACGGTGCTGCAGAAGCTCGATCCGCCGCTGTCGGAGGAGGCGGCAGCGGTCGGTGCGAACGTGGAGCAGCGCGTGCCACCGCTGCCCAACTCGCAGCACTACTTCACGCAACCGTTCTCACCGTCGGGCGGTACGACGCCCGTGCCGGTATCGCTGCTCTCACCCGCCTCGTCCCACTACAGCCAGCGCAGTGCGCGAAGTCCGTACGGTGGTTGTGGCAGTGGCATTGCTTCCCCTCCGGCTGGAATACACGGTGCTGGTGGTGGTGGTAGTCGAACAACGACCGTGCTGAAGCGAACGTACAGCAACAGCAGCATCAACAGCTTAAACTCGCTGGACAACTATGGCGATGGCGGTGAGGCTGGTACGGGCGACAGTGGCAAGCGGGCGCGGATGCACGCGCTGGGCAACAGCGATCTGGCCAACTGCTTTAGCGATCTTATCAACCCTGGCTCTGGTAAGTGGCGACAAATGAGCTCACATGCTCAGCAAGGATAATTTGAGCTTTCAACTTTCACTTGCAGATCTTACATCGCTGCTGCCGAACTCGTTCGAAGCGCTCGATCAGTCTTTGCTGACGATGGAAACGACGACGACCATCATACGGGACCGAGTGACCGGCTACTCCAGCTTGCATGAGTCGCAAAATCGGTTGGATCGAATAGTGGTGCGTAACGAAGGGCGAATTGTAGAGGCAAACAGGCACGAACTAACTCTCTTTATCTCCATTTTCTTTAGGAAGAGCATCAGGAGCAGCGCGAAATGTTACAGTCAATTCAGCAAGAGTACCAGCTGCAGATGCAGTCCAACGGCACGGGGAGCGATGCAATAGAGGCGGGCAATGGTAGTGGAGGTGGTGGTGGCAGTGATGAACCGGACGGAATGCTGTGCAATTCCCTCAGCCAAAGGGTCAGTACGATCACCAGCACGATGGTGGCCGCCACCCCACCATTAATGATGCCTTCCGTCATCACGTCGAGTGTTGGGCAGCAGCAGCAGCAGCAGCAGCGGACGGCTGCTGCAACGGGGAGCGCTGGACCGGTGGCGGGCACTGTACGATCGGAAAAGGATGCAGGGAGTTAATGTTCATCAATCCGAACGATCCACTTTCGCCGTTGGCGCTGTAAATCTCATCACAGAACGTACTTTTCGTCCGATGGTTGGACACCTTTTTTCGCTCCGGTTTTTATTTCTTCCCCTCTGCTCCGACTACTTCCACTTCCTTCCGTCCGTGGATTTAGTTTTTTATTTTACCTTTCTATTACACCATTGCTTTTCGCTTGCAAACAACCACCATGAGGTGCAAGAGCGAACCCGTCAAGAGACCATTTTCACAATGGGGAAAAAGGACGTTTGGTGCATAAACGTAACAAACGTTCGATGTTAAAATTTCTAATAGAAGCGAACAGAGGAGAAGAAGGAGAAAGTTCTAACGAGAATGGGCTTTAGGAACGCGCAGTAATCGTGCAGAATGGTGGCAAACTATTCAATACAGGCTCCATGTTGGGTGATGGATCTTTCTCCTTTGTCCCCTTCCCTGCTACTAAAAAGCAAAACATTTTAAGTCAACGAATTCAAACAGGTCAAACCAAACAAACAACGGCACGGATGTTGATGAATGTTGTACATATTTATACACACCATGTATATTTACATGAGTTTTTGTTTTTTGGGAAGTGATGATATAAAGTATTCTCTTATGCGTTAGTGAGTGCGAGAAGCTTGGTTTTCTCGGTTAGGAGACACTAAATTCCCTTTTATGTACCATACCCTTACACCAATTCGGACCAGCTCTGTGACGTGAATCCAAATTATTGTTGTGCTATAGAGTTGGTAAACCTATTGGCGTGTGCGTCGTCGGGGGAGCGTTTTCTTTCCAAAAAGTGGAGTGGTCCAACGTCCAACGATGACGCTTGATTACACTGACACACACACATATGTATAGGATTAGCAAACTGTTTCCGTTGTAGGCTAGGGTATAATTTGGAATAGGAAAAGCTCTACGAGGTGCGGATGTGTGTGTGTGTTTTGTGTGCAAAAGGTAAGGAGAAGAGATTTCGTGTCTAGTTTTAATTCGTCTACCCAATGCGGACGAGTGATCGAGTATGGTATGGTTTTGTTTTTGCTAGCGTGTAAAGATATGTAAAACTCAACCCACTCTTCATCCCGGGAAGAGCAACGGGTATGCTGTGTGTAAAATACCGTGTACCATAAGTCCCATACGAATGTAATTTATCCAACGCACGGAAACCAGGTCTTCATCCGGGGCACAGCTTGTTATACAACTGGAAGAAAGCGATATATTTTTATTGTTTTCCTTTTTTTTGTTTTGTTTTTAAAAAAGAGAGAAAGAAATGAATGTGTATGTGTGTGTGTGTGTGTGGGAGAGATAGAGAGGGTAGTAAAACGTTTAATAAGAAGTTTATTAAGACGCTGTTAGGACGGGTGTTTAATAGTCGTTGGATAGGCGCGGGCGATCGCCGAATACACAAAGAAACAAGTTACTGATACTGATGCTAAGGTGTAATTAGTAGAATTGGAACAAAGTTACTTTTTATATGTAGGTGTGCGTATGTGTGAATGTGAATGTGTGTGAGTGTGCATTGAAGCTAAATAAGGGGCAAAAGGCTAATAGAGGCGAAACAAAATGGAAAAAAGCCGTGGACGTCACAAAAATGTCCACCGCTTTTTTAATGTTTCCGTTGTGTTTGTTGGTGTGTGTGTGTGTGTGTGTGTGTGTGTGTACGAACGAATGTATGCAGCGAAAAAAAAACCTGGTCAATTCCAGCAATTGTGTAGTAGGAGTTATAACAAATTAAAATAGAAGAAAAAGGGAAAACAAAACCATACTGATGTAACGATTCTGTGCCTGCCTGCGAGACGAGGATCGAACGGAAGAGAAAGGACAGCACAGGAAGCAACTCAATATGATTATGATATTTATTGTACCTTTTGTTTGTTTGTTTGTTTGCGTATTTGCCCTTTTCATTTCAAACTCATGCTCACACAGAAATAGGGAAAGTTGGCAGTTTGAAAAACAAATCAAGCTAGATGTAGCCACTTTAATTCAGGAGCAGAAAAAGCGAACAGGAAGTATAAGCACAGGATTCGTTGTGAGCTATTTGTACACCGTTTAATTAGCCTTATAAGATACAAACACAGACACACACACATCGAAACATGATATTCTGAGGCAATATTAGTAAAAACAACTCAGTTGTAGTGATTTTAGAGAAGGTTAGCAATTCACAAGGGCCAATTTATTGTCATTCAGAGTGGCAAACGGCAACACAAAAACACTCAGGAAGAGAGAGAGAGAGAGAGACACTCCAAGCAGGAAGGAATGTCCCATCCAACATTTGGCAGTGTCCTTCCTTTGAGTGGGATTGTGTGACCATTTGGCGGCCTGCTGGCAAAACGAGTTTCTTTCTTCCCTATCTTAATCTATTCCATTTTCCGTTTTTCCACGATCCGGCCAAATCAGGTCAGCGGTTCCGTAGGTATGCAAGCAAACCAAAACAGCAAAACAAGAAGATGACAAAAAAAAACAAACAAAGAATGTTTTACAACAACTACAGCGACAACAATAACACTCAAGAAAAGAATAATAAAAAGAGAAACACAATACCAATTGAACAAAAGAAGAGCAAAAACCAATCATAAAATAGAGAAGATAGAGAAGAACAACAACAGCCGAAAAAAACAGTTCCGAAAACAGTGTCATCAGAATATAACGAAATAGAGAAAGAAAGAAGATAAGTATGTGTTTGACTTTTTCACAGTTATTTATTTGCTTGTACATGGTTGCACTAAACATTATAGGCTTGCTTCGCATCTTCTTCTTCCTTCTTCTTCTTCCTTCTTCTTCTTCTTCTTCTTCTTCTTCTTCTTCTTCTTCTTCTTCTTCTTCTTCTTCTTCTTCTTCTTCTTCTGTTTCTTCTTTTCTTTTTCTATTTGTTCTTCCTTTTTTCTTATTCTTCTTCTTCTTGCTCTTCTTTTCTTTGCATTCGCGATCATCTTCCAGGCCCTTAGACAAAACATACATTGCACTTTAACGCTCATCCTTGCTTGGCGTTCGATCCACCTAAGGGGCAGAATTGCCACCTAAAGGATCAACACACACACACACACAAACGCAGCTAACGGATACAAAGACACTTTTCCTCCATCGCCATTCTCACCTTCCCTGATATCTTTCCAACAACTGACTCTTTCCTCTCTCTCTCTCTCTCTCTCTCTCTCTCTCTCTCTTTCTTTCTTTCTTTCTTTCTCTCTCTGTCTCCCTCTTTCTCTTTCACTTTCTCTCTTTCTCTCGCTACTTTACGAATATTTCCACTTCCTTTGGTTGTGCAATTAGAAAGTTCATTTGTTTCTTCTGTTTTGTGTTGTTCCTGTTGGTTACGTGCCTTTTCTTTTTGCTGCTGCTGGTATGCTTTGCACGAAAAAGACCGTATTATTCAACCACAGGCGCTTGCAAATACAGGCTTACGTTGCTATATGTATGTATGTATGTATGTTTATGTATAGATCCATTAATCAGTGTGTGTTTTGTTTCAAAGTGTTAGTTTTAGTAGCTGCTTCCCGTGCTTCCGTCGTTCTAATGTTATTGTTCCAGATTGTGTTTGCTAGGAGGAGAGTCACAAGATTAACAAGTTTTTATTGCATGTTTTTTTTTTCTCCCGGCGCTTCAACTTCAGGCGTCAGAGTTTTAGCGTAATGAATGCGCCACTGTGTGTACTGTTTAAGTTGTGTAAATGCTTTGCAATTTATATACCTTTTGTGTTATGTTGTGTACAATGTTTCAATAAGTGTTCATTGCCGCTCCGGAAATGAGTACAGTAGAACGACAACGACACGTTTTTTCTTGCCTTTTGTTATCGATTAGAGTTTCTTATGTTGTTTTTTGTTCCTTTTTTGTGTATTTTTGTTTTGTTTTGTTCACTTTCTCTTTACCTCTTAATGTGTCACTACTTCTTAGTTCCTTTGTTTTGTCTTTCATTTTGTTTTCTTTTTGTTGTAGAGTATTGTTAGCTGTGATGCCTGTGAGAAGCGGATGTACGATTTAACTATAGTAAATGTTGTATTTTGCATGGTTCCTTCGTTCCCTGCGGCCTCAAAACGCGCGAATCACTGCTAAAGCTTTCCTGCGACTTTGCACAACTCTTGCCCTACTCTAGCTAGCTGCTTTGTTCGTTCGTTCTGTAAGAGTGTAAAGTAAAGAGTTGGGAGAGAAAGAACCTCCAAAATCAAAACACACACAACATCAACCAACTGCCTAGAAAGGGGCGGCTCGTAACGTTTGCTTCGAGTAAAGTTTGTGTGTGGGTTGGACTTTTGGAAGTTGAGTGTCACCGGGAGATCTTTAGATTTGTTTTTTCACAAACACAACATAGGGAAAGAGAGTTTTTTTGGTTTGTTTTGAATTTTGCAAATTTGCCTCTAAACGCTGCTGTAAAACGTGTTGCGACCCTGCGGCACTGCAAATAGGAGTTTGCGTTAGTTTTGTCTTGCATGGAAGAAAAGCGACTATATCTTACACGAAGCATTAGATTTTTCACGTTTCATATACTTTGTATTCTATCATTCCTAAGCCTTTTCATTTTTTTTAGTATTTATTATTTCATTTTCTTTTCATTTCTTAACTTTGCTTTCTCTTTCTGTGCTATAAATATAGAGTTTGCTTTTTCCTTCTCTTAACAGCATTTCATCCTTTCCACGAGCGTGTATGTGAGTAGTAGTATTAGATCAGCATTGAATGAAGTATATTGTTGCTAATATCGCTTGCATTAGTTTCAGGTTTTGTATGTTTGTTTTTTTTTCTCGTCTTGCTTTTCGATTATCTATCTTTCGCGGTGACAAGTTTCTTCCATTTTAACTACCAGTATGTACAGAGAACTAAACATGCTGAAAGAGCAAAGAGCAGAAGAAGATGATGATAAACTGTTTGTGTGTTAGTTTTCAAAAACTCGAAACAGTATAGAGTTAAGGAAAAGTTGTAACCATCTTGCCCGCTCTACCAGGTTCAAGTACCTTGCCTGGTGTTCATGTTCCTAATGCTGTTTTTGATAGAAAGTTAACATCAGCTGCAGCTCCGCCAAAAACCGAGAGAGCCACCGTGTCCTACTCGTCCTCCGTTGTGCATTTACCTACATACGTCGTATAATCTGCCGTAGAAAAAGCGAAAAAGTCTGCTCAAACTATGCCTTTGCGGAAAAAACCGTTACAAATGTGCTACAAAGCCACATATGAAGTATGGGGGGGGGAGTTATGGAAAGCGTGCGATTAAACGTCTACACTCTGGTCGACACTGCTTCTCGGTCACTAAAACAGCCAATTTGAAAGTAGCGCCAATGGAACGGCAAAAAAGCGCGATCGAAAAGCATGCCCACACTCTACATACGCACTCCCAACACGACACACACGGGGTAAAACATAAACAACATAATGCTAACTAACAAAGCACACGGTCCCCACCGGTGGGAAACAGGGATTGTGAGACTCTCGTCTCGGCTGCTTTCTAACATTGAGATACTTTTCTTTGGTTTTGCATTGGTTTTCATGATTTCTTTAATAGCTAAACTAAAGGCCCCCTATGAGCAATGTCGAAGGGCTGATACTACTACTACTACTAAAACTGTACAAAAAAGCTTGACGGGTTGTAATGGCATGTCTAACTGAAACTGAAAACTCTCGGGAGTGAAAATATGAAAGAAGGTTTGCTCCTTGGCGGTAGATCCAAGCCCAGTTCTAGTTGCAATCGCTGGCTCGCTTAGTCTATGTAGATGTCCTCTATCGGATATGCCGTCTCTATGAACTTCTGGTAGAATCTCTGAAAAGCTCGCCTGAGAAGATACGCGGACGGATCATGGTGTTAGCAACAATCAATAGATCTTCCTTTGCCGTTCACAGATTGTCCAACTTACCCGACCGCCTCGGCAACCGGGCGGGTCGACTCGGTACCCTGGAACACGTGGCACGCGAACCGCTGCACCGTCGGATGCTTCGTGATGAAGCCGATGTAGCGATGATCCCTCGGGTGGAACGCACAGAACGAGACGTTCTTCAGCGAGTAGAAGTAGTCTATGCAAGGGCCTTTGGATTTCTTGTTCTGCAAAGGGAGGTGGAAAAACCAACATACAAATTACGCTCCAAAAAACGTAACAAAGTCTTGATTTAGTTACTTAATGTATGCGAGAGTGACTAATCTTTTGATTGCTACTAATGTACACATTTTTATTGTAGGCCCTCTGTTTCTTAACGCTCGATGGGCAGCTTTTTCACGTGGAACTGATTTATCTCCAAATTGTATCGACACACATACTAATGTCTACTTTCTAATTCACACTAGTGGGGTGTTCTCTAGAGCGCAACGAAGACTTCAATCTGACTCGAGTTATTGTAAGTCCGATTGCGACTCCGGCAAAATCGGAACCACTAGTTCCGCCCGGAGTCATCGGGAGTCGTACGGAGTTGCCGGGAGTTGGCCTCAGAGTATGAGATGAAATTCCTGACCTCAAAATATTGCACTGGCCGTCTTCGGATGACTCCGGACGACTCCAGATGATTCCAGATGATTCCGGATGATACTGGATGACTACCGATGTCTCCGAGTCTCAACAACTCCGGTTGACTCTGATTCCTGACAGCTCTGGCCGATTCCATCTCCGGCCGACTCTAACTCCGAGCGACTTCAACTGCGGGTGACTCTTGTCAGCTCCGGATGACTTCGGATGACTCCAGATGATTCCGGACGATACTGGATGACTCCGGAAGACTCTAACTCCGGACAACTCCGGTCGACTCTGGCCAATTCCGTACGACTTCGGATGTCTCCGGACGACTCCATATGACTCCGGACGACCCCCGATGACTCCGGAAGACTACAGACGATACTGGATGACTCCGGATGACTCTAACTCCGGACAACTCCATATTACTCCGGACGACACCCGATGACTCCAGACTCCAGATTAATCTACTGGATACAGATTACGATACTGGATGACTCCAATTCTTGACAACTCCAGCCGACTCCAACTTCGGCCGACTCTGGCCGACTCCGGGCGACTTCGAATGACTCTGGATGACTCCAGACGACCCCATACGACTTCAGATGACTCCGGACAATACTGGATAACTCCAGATGACTCTAACTCCGGACAATTCCGGCCGATTCTGGCCAACTCCGGACGACTTCGGATGACTCCGGACGACACCGCATGACTCCGATTCGGGACAACTCTAGGTGGTTCCAAACAGCTCCGGATAATTCTGGGCGGAACTACCTTCCGGATTTGATTCCAAAATTTTCGGAGTCGGTTCGAAGCCGACTCTGGAATTTTGCCAACTTTGCCCATCACTAATTCACATGCATAATACTGCAGCCTGTTGTGTTATAATGCCTCAAAATAACACAAATTGCATGCCTCTTGCATGCGCTTTTGAAAGACACAAACACACACACACCCACACAACATACTCACCCGCGATCGGTCCACCATCCTCAGGCCCTGGTCCGAGATCTCCAGTATGCACGGCTGCGCCTTGGGCGACTCCGTCCCATTGCCGACAATTTTCCGCACCGCCTGGCAGACGACGCCCGTACCCTTGTGGGCCATCGTTTCGACCGAGCCCAGGTACCCGAGTAGATACCGTTCGCGCTTCATCTCGACCGAGGTCGGATCGAAATCGTTGTAATCCAGATCGACGGCGTACGCCGAAGGAAATATACCCTGCCGCCCGGTGCGCAGATTGACGCCCTCGCACCACAGATCTTCCGCCTCCTTCTGCACGTAGATCGGGTCGCCGATCTCGATCTCGATCTCATCGTGGTGCCGCGGGATGAACTTGTGCAGGGCACGGTGCGTCGCCTCCAGCATCTCCAGCTGGCTGTACGGGACGCCACCGTACGGCGGTGGAAACGGGGACGTCACCGGCGACACCGGCTGCACTGGCGGTGGGGACATGCTCTTGTAGTCGTTCGGCGAGTGGGCCGTACTGTGCCCGCTGTCCACGTCGCCCAGGCTCTGCAACCGTTCCGAGTCCGGGCTGGAGTCCTCGTCCAGCAAGTAGCTGCATTTGAGCGCGAGCAGCGAGCTCTGCTTGAAGAAGGTCGTGCCGGGCTGGTGGTGATGCGATGCCGGGTAGTGATGCGGTGCCCTTCGGCTGCTGGCACTCAGCTCGTCCGCCAGTGACGTTTGGCCCGCGAGCAGCTGAAGCACGGAAGCTGCAACATTTTGCAAAAGTGTAAGTTTAACGAATCGAGTTCACAACTGGGTAGGTTGCACTGGGACTTACATTTACGATTTTTCGGAATCTCCGGCAGCTTGCGCCTTCGCCGCTCGACCTGTCCCGGGATCCAGGGCAGCGAGCTGGTCCTTGCTAGCTGGGAACTGCTGCTGTTCGTCGTGGTTGCTGCATCACTCGTCGCGGAAGCACCGCCGGCCCCAACCTGACCCAAGTTCACCACCGAAGGATGCTGCTGGGAATGCGCGTCTACGTCAGCCGTACCTTTCCCGTCGACCGTGTGTGGCGTAAGGTGCAGCTGCAGCAAGCTTTCCGGCCCAGAACCAGGCGCCGCCGTCGCCGTCACCACCAGCAGCTCATCGTCCCCTTCGGAACCGTCCGAAGGCTTCCGGTGCGTCGTTACGACCGTCCGCAACCCATCGCCAAGCTCGTCGTCCTCGCCGGTGCTGCTGCTGCCGCTGCTGATCGTGCTAATCGTCTGGATGAGCTGCTGCGTCTTGCTCGGCGTTCCCTTCAGCACTGAGTCGACCGTCGTGCCGGTGTCGCTCGCCGACAGTGGCCCATCCTCTTCGTGGTCCGACGAGGCGTCGCTCTTGGAGGAGGGCGTATCGTCCAGATCCAAATCTGCCACCAAGCTGCAAACGAGAAGCAAAGTGTAATTAGTTTAGTGCGAGAGACATCTGCTGCTCCAGTCGGCTGCAATCGAGGTGGAAAATTTGTTTGCTAAATCGCATTAAGAGTGTCCTCCTCAAAAGCCAATCCAATGGGAAGCAGTTCAGTTGACCCCATTTAGAGGATGCTTTTGGGTCGATTTCAATTGTCTGGCTGCTGCCAACAACACGAACCTGGAGGGCTTCTTTTTTAACAGACTCCAGCACTGTCCAAATTGTCAGGTTCGTAGTCGAGTCGAGCGTGAAAAATGGAGACCCAAAAGGAGCAACAAAAAAACGCCGATTGGAGCCGTTTTGGGCAGGATATCTCATCCCATAAAGACCTCCGCCCCCCCTGGGGTAAGAGTATTGATCGGATTTTATCTTCCGCTTGTGACATCACTGTGGGTAAGTGTGTGTGTGTGTGTGTGTGTGTGTGTGTGTGTGTTTTTCTTTTCATTTTTTCCATTCTATCTCACAGCCATGTCCATCCATCTTGCAGGCAACCGTGTCCGTTCTTTCTTCAACGCAATTATTTCGACGCCGGCATCGTAAAGCCATCGTGCGATGATCTTGGATCCAAGGGAGGAAAGACCTCTCCGTCCATTGCACAACTTGCTTGCTAATGAAGTTTTATTGGAAGAAGACACACACACACACTCACCATCCGGGGACGAAATTCGATTAACTTTAGCACCCCTAGCGCAGTCTGTTTGTTTGGAGCGTTACGCGGAAAAATAATGCCCCTCCAAGGACGAGCCCAGTGCTTATGCCCAAGAATTATGGTTCCGGGGCGAAGGGTATTCTGTTCTGTGTCACTCGTATGTGTGTGTGTGATTGACGACAATTGACAGAAAACAGTTGCTTATGTTGCAGGAAAAAGCATAAAAGAGCTCTAATTGATTGTTGTTGCTTTCGGTTCGGAGTGAAATGAATGCAACATTACACTGAAGCTGGGATGACTTACAATGTTGATGCAGAAACCGCTTTCCCTGCCGATGCACAACCTATGACCTTCCACTGTAGCCGGCTGTCCACTTGGACCCTATTTGTTGATTAAAAAACCCCTGAGCACTAGCACCAGCGAGTGTCAAACGTGACTCATTAGCTGGCACAGGGAAAGCAAGCTGCAAGTTGCACGTGCACGTCCTCCTCTTGCTCACTCATTAACCTGTGCCCGTGTGCCATTTACATACAGAAGCGAGTGAGTTGGAGGAAGTAAGCATGACATGAAGTAGCAAAAAGTAAGCAAGGAAAGTGCAGTTTGTGTGTTTGACAAGGCCTTTCTCTTCGCTTGTGAAGGTGCGTGTGGCGATGGTGAAGGAGCGCTCCTTCTATTTCTATACCCATTTGCAAGGGGCCTCATCGTCAGGCAAGTCATCTCTTACTTATGCCTCATCATAAAGAGTGGCGCTGTTGTATTATTCTCTCCGGGTCTAGTTGCTGTTTTTTACAACTGTCGGAAGCATCCTGTCTAAATACAGCAAGGCGAATGTCACACAGAACGGTACCCCGGAAGGCCAACGCTGAAGGCATTATTAAAGGCATCCTTTTCATCCCAACACGGGTCTTTCTTTTCTCTTTTTTTGAAGTACAAAAAAAGGATAAACGAGAGAAATGTAAATAGTTTGCGTCATGCAGAAGAGGATGTAGAAGGATGGGAAATAGGAAAGAGCGAGACTATTTTTAGTAAACTTCGTTCACAAATCACAACGGATCATGTCCAGGAATAAGAGTAGGCCTTGGCCTAACGCGGTGCTTGCCCATCCGTTGCCAATATGAGATGCGAACAACGTGACAACATGACACGAGCGGATGGCCTTCTGCACGTCAAGTGTCGAAATCATCTTCCACGCTCAATAAAAGGCAAAAACATCCTCAAGGAAATTAACGCACACACACACACGGACACACGGACACAGACACACACACACGGACGCGAATACACCTGTGGTGAAGAAGAGTAGGCGACGACACGTACACAAAGCGGGCAGATGTTATTGCATCCATCAGCGCTCGGCCCAGGCAACTGATACGCAAAACTTCGGCCCAAAGAGGGGATTTTTCCGCATCCGTCACACGGTTTCTTTATGCATCATCATGTCGCCCCACCGTACACCTTTGCCCCCATACGCTCCTTTTGCCGGACCGTGTGTCAAGGATGGGGCGAATGGCGTGCCGCTGGGTAGCCTTTTCTGGCTCCAGGCAATGGACTGATTTGAAGCACACAATCACACACATACACACACGTTTTGCTTTTCCAGACACACACACACAAGGACGGCGGAAACCAAGAGGGAGGTGAAATAAGGCCACAGCTCCTTCGTCACCTTCAACCGTTGAGTGGTGGTTTAACAAGGTGCAAGGAAATTATAGGCTCTGGGTAATTCGGTTTATTTTCCTTCGTTGCTACACACCGCACCACTTAGTGTCTAATCGCTCCCTTGTAACATGTAGCACACTCACACACACACATACAGACTTTACTTACGAGTAGAACGGTGCGGGAGCCTTTCGGAACGTTGGCAACGCGTCCAGATTTTGACGGAGCTCCTCAAACTCCGTGTCGGCCATGGTGGAAGGTGGGTAGTGTGTAGGGTAAATTATACCAAGCTGGACACACTATCGAACACGGGCACACACGAACTCTGGTCGTTGGGTAATATTTTGCTACACACACACACACACACAATCACACACACACTTCAGGAGTGAAAAACGATAAAGCCTGGCACACTAGATCGAGCCATCGGAGCGCAAGCGATTTGCAAGCGATTTTCACCAAACACCAACACCCTGTTTTAGCTTCTTGGCAGCAGCACCACGAATGTGAAACCACGGAGGGGGACTCCTTCAACAAACAAAAAAAATCCCCCACTGGTCGAGTCCCTGCTGTTGCTCCCCCTCCCACTTGCTGCGGGGAGTCTGGCCGCAGCAAACCAAACCACTGGACACAATTTCTGGCACAATTAATCGGGACAAACTTCAGCAAAGTTCTACTAGTGCGCGAGGCTGTACATCTTCGACGTGTGATGGCCGCACTATCTACTCTCTGCAGGACGAGCAAGCCCTCACGCAATAATAGGCTCTCGCTCTTTTGCGTGTGTACCTGTGCTCTCTCTCTCTCTCTCTTTCACTTCCTCTCCTAAACTAGAAACGTTTGACGTTTTCCAAACGCAACATCATTTTCCACAGTTCCCCCGTTTCGTAGAAGAAGAAGCCCCGCGAGTGGTAACAGTCCACAAAACTCATGCGATAGAAATACAGAGCAAAAGAAAGATAGAAAGAGAGGGCTAGAGAGCGAGAGAGATTATCCCTGTTGGTGGTGACGTTTTTTCCACACCTTGTAGGCAGGAGCGAAAGGGAGCGAAGCGTTTTTTGCAAGGATTTTTCCGTGCGCCGCCGAAGTTGAGAGTGAGAGTGTTTTGGTGCTACCCTCCGGTAAACCACCATGTGCCAGGCGCGCCGTTTGCGTATCGATTATGGCATCGCGGCAAAGGGGAATGCTGCGCACATGCGCACACGCCGGTTTGAGCGTTTCTAATCCTTCGTCCAGGGTAGGAATGGTGTGCAAGGGATTTGTTTTTGAGGGACCTGGACGACTGTCAGGTGACGGGACTGGTTTTATGGGACGTTGGGTTGTTTTGAATGGGGTAAAGATGGTGATGTTTGCCACGGACGATGACGTAAATTGGATTTGAATTTCGGCGCAAATAGTCGTTGCTATAAATTTGGTATCATTTTGAATTTATGATACTCAGATAAGTTACTAATAGCATTTGATGCTTTATTTGTCAAATATCAAGCGTAGGAAGATGGAGACTTGCGATTTGAACTTCTAGAACCTCCATACAGAAAAAAAACTCAGGTCCGCATGGTCTTAGTCTATAAGTATCCTTTACAATAATAAACATAGCAATTTGTAAAGGTAATCATTTCGGGGATATATAACAAATTACAAGTGTGAGCAAACAATTTCTTTTAAAAGACTCTAAAATTCTGATCCCATAGAGGTACTAGACCTGATCCTGAATCCATATTAGTTGTGGTGCTGATCTTGCATCCATATTGGTCCTGGATCCATACCATTATATTCTGATTCTGAGTCCATATCATTCTAGGAACCGGTACCCAAGCCATAGCGATTGTAGGACTTATCCTCTGGACCCTATTGGTACTATTTCTGAGCGAATATCGGTTCTGTGACTGATCCCTGCTGACTGTGAAGCTGATCTTGAACCTATGCCATTCTTGATGCAAATTTCATACGGCTCCAGGTAGGTATCTCAAACACATACCAGGCCTGGAACTGATATTAAACTCCTATCGGTCCTTTTACGATATAGATTATAGAAACTCTAGAGTAGATGATAGAAACCGATCTAGAAGCTGATTCTAATCATTTACTACTCCTAAAACCTACTACCAGTCCTAAAACCTATAACCAGTCCTGATCTTAGATGCCGAACATATACCATTTCTGGATGTGATCTCGAACCAATACCTACTCTGTGTATCAGTTTTTATGCAAATCTGTTCTACAACTAATCCCAAGTCCATAGCTGTTGTGGAATTGTTTCTAAACCAAAACCCGTTCTCAGAACCATTCAAGGAGCTGACGGCAAAGCCAGATTGATTCTCTTAGTATTCTCTTGATAAATCCAATCTAAAAACATGACTTGGGAAGGCCTCAGTCATGGGATGAAACGCATACTAGTCCTGTTCCTGAACTGATATATGTACAAAAATGAACTCCAAAGTGAACATACTAAAACATCATCAATTCATTGTTCAAATATCTCGATTACAAGACTACAATCCTCCAGTTTGAAATGATTCTAAATCGAGTGATCAACATTCATCTTTCCAAATTCCATTATTCACAAAAGTTTATAACAGTTCGCATAGTGCCAATAGTGTCTAGAGCTGCTAAAGTCCCTCTAGCTATGTTATTACAGGTCTTTCTTGACCGTCCTGCAGCATTTAACCATACATTCCTACTCTTCGATGACTTAAATTCCTGCTGTTAAACTCTAGTGATTTAGAATGATTTGCAAAGTTTTATATAAAAACCTGAAACGTCATGCATGGAGCGAAACGATCGTTTCGATCTCATTTGCTCGATATGTGACAGTCATCTGTGCATGACGTGGCAGCTAGTGCGTGTTGAATAGTCATTGAACCGAACATTGGAGGTCTCGTTACTGTAATTAATTTGAGTGTATTGGGAAATTCCTTTCAACAGTTTTGTTGCAAATAGGCTACAAATTATGTAGTGTAAATCTGTTGGTTTGTTTCATTTATATCATCATGCCACACAAGAGTTTGATGAAAGTTTTACTGCTCTAAGCCCCTTTTAATGTTTCTTAGTATAAGAATTTCAAAATGCTTTCCAACGGAGCATAGAAGAGCTCCGTTTTTTAAAGAACGCCTTTCAGTTTACATATCCAGCTTGGTAGCATTCAAGGATCATCAATCAATGAGGGCTTCGTTAACAAACCTTTCCTTCCTCACTTGAACGGACAAGACGCAACGGCAAAGCTCGCCAACCAGTTGATTCCGCAAGGAATAGTGAACCACATCTACACAACCCCCTGCTTGATGAATATATTCATGAATTAGCGTTTATCGCACGTCCTACGCGTTCCTCGCCACTATCGCGGAACGATCCACCAAGAAGTCGTTACATTAAGTGCATCCACTGGATACTGGACAGTGTGAACGGGCGGTGGGAAACGGGAATGGAGTTTATCTCCTGCTCCTGCCAAATCAAAGTCGTCAATCGATCTCACACCCTAAAGCCAACCTGGCGCTGACGCTGAGTAGGAAAGAAATCAGTAAAATCAACTCGCAATCTCTCAGTGCGCTTTTCCTTTTCTAAGATACCGTCCTTGGACGCTTTTTCCAATCGTCAGTCTCGAATTGCTTCCCTCTATTCAAACACCCGTACCAAAGCACCCGAAGCAGGAAGCAGAAATCCAACCTATCTGCTGGGATGGGCAAAGAACAAAACCCACAGCCCGAAACACCGCTGACTGACGGACGGGCCTTGTGCCACAGGGCAGCGGTTTTATTTTCCCAACATGCTTCTCCACTTTTCCGCTTTCGTTGCTCTGTGTGTTCCCAAACAAACTCCACACACCAACCAGAAGATTCAGTCAGCAACAAGTGGAAATGTGTGACTAGGCAGCAGTAGCAGCATTGTAACATGGTTTTCCCTTATCATCACTATCATTATCCACTGCCCGGGCTCCACACATGCTCTCGACTCTCTCCCCTGTGGTTCCTTTTTATTTTGCAAGGGAAGCGATTGAAGCGTGTCTTGTGTTTGTCTGCCTTTTCCTTTGGCGAAGTGCACGCTTGTGGTCGTTTAAGTGGTCGCTTGTGGTCGTTCCGTTCTTCAAAGCGGCCGCTTCTCCAGTGTCTTCCCTTCAAACACAGCACGGAAGCACGGAACGATAGCTGCGAAATTAACCAAAAACCAACGACCCTTACACCCATTCGGTTCGTTTGCTTCGAGGGGAAAAAAGGTCAGCAAAACACTTCTTTAGTATAAGTTAAAAGTCACCGAAGAGCAGCACAATAGTGAGAAGAAATTAATTCTACACTCCGTTCGCGGTGACGCAGATGCTGCCGGGCCGAAACTCCTCGAGAAGCTCGGCGGGACGCTTTTGTTCCCTCGCTGGGAGGACTGGACGAAAGGGAAGCAAATGTTCCTGTTCCCTTTTGGCTATCCTGCTCCATGCGTGTGTGTGAGCGTACGAGTTCTAAGAATAAATGGCGCCAAGCAATGGGGAACAAATAGTGATTTTATACAGAATGGCTGACGGTAAGTACTCGAGCCGGTAGATAAACACTCGAGGGCTCGGGAGATGAGATTCGGTTTCTTTTTTATTCCTTGTCCGTTGGTTTTACTGTTGCGGTCTTGTTGCTGGGTGGATGATTTACAATGTTGGTGCCAGTTATCCAACACCAGGGTGGGAAGGAAGAAGGAAGGGCTTTCTAATGTCTATCTAGTAGCTAGCAAACGATAGGTTCAAAGGGGTTTTAGGTAAAGAATTAGATACATTTTAGCATCCAAAGTCTGTGTTCTTCCTTCAGTTTGAATCAGTTTTAAAACCTCATAAACGCAACTTCCCTCAACTAATCAATGTCTACACGGCACAATTAATCGCCTTGGAACGTTCATTTTATTGTTTTCCACCTTAATGACAGCAATTGCAATACATCCTAACAGTTTCACTGTAAGTCGCTCAGCACTCACAAAACGTTCACACGTTGAAACGTTGATAAGTTTGTCCCAACGGTAGTGAACGATTCCATCATTCGTCATTATTTTGCCTTCGATGCCTCAATGCCTCCCTATCCTCGGCTCGTCATAATCAACCGCTCGAAGCTGCTCACCGCCCGACTCATCCACCCATCCTTTCCAGCAACAAACACAAGAACGACCAGCATAAAATCACCTCGACGATAAAGTTTAGATTATTCCTGACATTATCGTGATTCAGCCAATCGTGGTGGTGGTGGTGGTGGTACGCCGTTGGGAGTAGTGCAAAATTTTCTTAAGGACCGTCCGATGGGAAAGAACATCGAACCGGCACATCCATCGTGCACAGGATGAGGATGAGTAGAAAAAAACACACACTGTAAACGGTTAGGATATCACTTGGGAAGGGAAGCGGACGATTTTATGCTGGTTTCGTTCCGAACGTGCTCCAGAAGGAGGGAACTGGAAGGGTGTGCTGACTGAGAATGAATCGGTAAGCAAAGCTAGAATATATATGTATGTCTCTACACCACATTCCACCCTCCTGACTTGTGTGCCTACAAACAGGCCGACCCCAATCCCCACCCAATTGGGATGCTTCCTTCTGCGTAGGATGGCGGCAGAATCCTTCCACCGTTTGGGGCAGAAGGTATAAAAGCGCCACTAGTGATTGGAAAGCTCACCAGTTGATACGAGTGCGTCGTGCGTGCTGTGTCGTCGTTTTTCGCAGGGCACATTGGACACTGTTTTCTGGGATTGCTACAGTGGACATTTCTGTTTGTCAACGGGATTTGCGAAGTGCAATAAGTGTTTTCGGTTGGACTTTTTGTTCCCCCCTCAGGTGTGCAAAAACGATGAGTGGTTCCGGCAAAGGATTATTGGGATTATGGCTGTACCATAGCGGCGATCAGGAGTGGGCCGTTAAGGAGGGCAGCCCGTTACATCGGCGGAAGGAATTTGCTGTAATTATCGCTTCCTCATAAGTGTTGTATGTTGTTAAAACTGACCCAAAAACAGAGACATTTGGTGCATGTTTTGAAGACTCTTGGCGAAGCTTTCTGAAGGATTAAGTGTGCTAAAGTGTGTTGGTGTGATCTGTGATACTCTGGAGAGGAGCAATATGATCATTACTGCATGGACGGTACCTCTAGACTGTTTTTGGCTTTTTATATTTAATGATGGTTTGTGTGATTAATTCTCTATAGTTTTCATTTTATAATCTGAGTCCAAGAGAATTGTGAAAAAATTAAACAGTTAACATTTTACGGCGTTTATGCGCGACAGGTGTTTGCTAGGAAGACTTCGTAAAGGATATTGAAATGATACGATATCTACAAGAAATCGTAAATTAGTGAAGATTGACGATTATCTTTCCTCGTATGAACCTGCCTAGAAACTGGAAAATAAGTTATTGAATAAATTTATACAATTTTGCTTTAAGTCACAACCTTTTCAATTGACAAACGAGCCACCCTTCAACAGTAATTTTGTGAATAGTTTAAAATTTGACTGCTCTCTACTCTACTGTCTTATTTGATACTAATGCTCGTGAACAGTAACGAGTATTCCGACGGTAGATGAAAGCGGTGTTAGTTTGTCTGAAATGTGTTACAAAACAAGTGCAAGTGAAACAAATACAACACAAACATTTTTGTTTGTTGTGAACTGTCTAACATAATACACTAAAAACAGTTTTATATAGAGCCTACTTTTTGCTTTTTCAGCTTTTTCCAGAATTTATAAATGGAAGTCAGATAGAATATGTATTGATAAGTACATGTTATGCTGAAAGCCAATCAATAGAGGACTTGCAAGGAAAAGTTTTATATTTCTTTAATATTGTCTCTGTTAGGCCTTATAATGTAACTAACATAACGAAACCCAAATTAAATTGCAGTTAACGTTTATTAACAGTCGTTGCCGCTAAAATTTAGCCATAAGACATCAATTTTTGACAGTACGCATAATTTTTTACTCTAACGCAATCTATTTTTGTCAGTAGGTTAACATTTTTTTTACCCTTTTAGGAATCATGATAATTTTACAAGGTTTTTCAAAACAATTTTTATGACAAAATTTTATGACACTACAAAAATTACACAACAAAAACTGAGTAATTTGATTGTTTTTATGAAAAAATTCTTAAAATAATATCTTGTCTCAAGACATTGTTAACACCCGACTTTTTTTTTCTTCATGCTTCCAAAACGTATTGTTATGTTTCATATTATCTGCATGAAACTAAATACTTTAATTTAATAGTTTTAGATCATACATTTTCAAACATTATTATTAATTTTGTAAATAAAGCGATTGACTTACAGTGAAAATTGATGGCATAGAGTCAAAAGTTAGGCGCACTGTAAAAAATGAAGCCTTTGCGGCCAAAATTGTGACACGCTGTTAAAAATTAATTGAGTTAAGTTATTTTTACGCCTTGCTTGAAATTGAATGAAATTTGAAAGTGAAGCGTAAAAGTGAAATTTTGGTTTTTTGCTATATTTCATTGAATATTTATCAGAATATGACTTATTGTACATTGAAAGAAAAGATATTCAATTGATTTGATTTATTAATTCATTGTTTTATAGTCTTCATAGTTGGGAAATCGAATATCCTTTCTTTTGCTGTACGATAAGCCATATTCTGATAAAAATAATCAAAAATACCAGACAAACTCAAAATTTTCACACTCAACTTCATTTCATTTCACTTTCAAATTCACTACCGCGTGCTTTAGAGACAAAAATATGTGAGATAGAGTCAAAAGATTAGAACCAACATCTGTATACCTATTTTTTTACATTTTAAACTCAACTGTTTAGTTCTATTGTGCTACCTGGTGGATCTGTGACATTTACATTATGTGTGTGCTTCAGAACATCAAAACAATATAAGAAAATATCTTCAAACTCGCTCAACGTAACAAAAAGCTTCGCATGAGTTAATTTTATTTATTGTTAAACGATCTCTATTTGAAAAACGATTGTTCAGTGGTATGATACGAACCAGCTGTCCTATAGCAAGATCCGCAATAAATGAAATAACTTCTCATTCAAATGCTGAACTATCGTTTTCAATATCTCGACAAGTTAAAAACCACCTCAAAAGATACGATTTGCGTCTCACCCAGAATGATTGAGAGAAATTTGTGTGCACCCTGAAATATTTGCCGCGCTGTAGTAAATTATAATGCGAATTTATACGAGGACTAATTTAATGAACAACAAGCTAACTTATAGAGGAAACAACAAAAGTTAAATGAATATTTCCAGTTGCATACCTTCAGGCGCATTCAAATGCTGGCCAATTACCTTATGTATACTTACAATCAAATGTCCCACAAGTTAGTTCTTACATGAAACGTGTTCAACCGAATCTAACGACCCTATCTGTATCACCCCCAACAATGCAGAAATCGGCCGACCACAGCAATGGCAACGAGCGCAACGGATCCGACCGGACGTCGATCATCTTCACGCTGAAGAACCAAATCGGTGGTCTGGCCAGTGCGCTGCGCGTGTTCCAGGAGCTCGGCATCAACGTGCTGCACGTGGAGCTGAACAAAAGCGGCGAAATGTGCGACAGTGCGGACGTCCTGGTCGACATCGAGTGTGATGCCAACCGGCTCGAGCAGGTGCTGCGACTGCTAAAGCGCGAAGTGCAGTCGGTTAACTACGCCGCCCAGATTAGCAGCGATGGACCACCGCCAACGCCACTGTCCGCTTGTGGTAGTTTCGGTAAGCGGGTTGGACTTTTCAACACTTTTCTAGCTTAACGGTGTACGCTACTTGAACGACAGATTTCGGCGAGATGCATTGGTTCCCGCGGAAGATATCCGACCTGGACCGGGCGCAGAACGTGCTGATGTACGGCAGCGAGCTGGATGCGGACCATCCCGGGTTTAAGGATCCGGTGTACCGCAAGCGTCGAGAGCAGTTTGCGGCCATTGCCAACTCCTACAAGCAGTAAGTGTGCCGTTCGGTTGAAAGGGAGGACTTTTCCTGCCAGGTCAGACTTTTTCTAATCATGAAACTCCTGCTCTTGTTCGTATTCTTCCTTGTCCTCGGACACCAAACAGTGGCAGTCCCATCCCGAGAGTTCAGTACACACCGGAGGAAATCAAAACCTGGTAAATTAGATTTACACTTTGCCAATGACTTTGCATATCACTCCCCCTTTGCTTAAGGCATCGATCGAGGCACCGAAAAGAACACACCGGAAACTCTCAACATCCTGCCGGAAGGGACGTTAACTCCAAACGGATGATGGTGTAATCAATCCAGTGCTACGTCTAACGAGTGTCCCATTCAAACGGGTTAATTAAGTTACGCCCAAGAACTCATCTTTCCTATTAAGACGCTCTTAGGATCCTTGTGGTTGTTTTGGTGAGGTGCTAAACCTTTTTCCCTTCCCGTTTCTTTCCGTTAAAAGGGGTACGGTGTTCCGTGAGCTGCACAAGCTCTACATCAAGCACGCCGTGCCGGAGTATCTGGAGAACTGGCCCGAGCTGGTGAAGTACTGCGGCTACCGGGAGGACAATCTGCCCCAGCTGCAGGACATCAACGTGTTTCTGAAGCGCAAAACTGGCTTCCAGATCCGCCCCGTGGCCGGTTACCTCTCACCGCGCGACTTCCTGTCCGGGTTGGCGTTCCGGGTGTTCCACTGCACCCAGTACATCCGCCACTCGTCCGATCCGTTCTACACGCCCGAACCGTAAATTGAAATTTCGAATTATACAGTGTTTCTGATTGGGTGCGTGTATAATTTGAAATTTTGTATTTCCAGCGACTGTTGTCACGAGCTGCTCGGGCATATGCCGCTCCTAGCCAACTCGAGCTTTGCGCAGTTCTCGCAGGAGATTGGGCTCGCTTCGCTCGGTGCGTCCGAGGAGGATATTAACAAGCTGGCGACGCTGTACTTCTTCACGGTCGAGTTTGGGCTGTGCCGTCAGCAAGATGGCAGCTTTAAGGTGTTTGGGGCCGGGTTGCTTTCGTCGGTGGCGGAGCTGCAGCACGCAATCACCACGACGGACAAGATCAAGCGGTTCGATCCGGAGGTGACGTGCCAGGAGGAGTGCATCATCACAGCGTACCAGAACGCGTACTACTACACGGACTCGTTCGAGGAGGCGAAGGAGAAGATGAGGTGATGAAAGGGGCTTCTTCTTTTTCATTTCTTGTCTTATTAAGAGCATTTCCGTCGCTTTGTACAGGGCTTATGCGGACACCATTCAGCGCCCGTTCGGTGTGCGGTACAATCCGTACACGCAAACGGTGGAGGTGCTGAGCAATGCGAAGAAGATCACGGCCGTCGTGAGTGAGCTGCGCGGTGATCTGAGCATTGTTTCGTCCGCCCTGAAGAAGGTGTCCGCGATGGATGAAAACCTGGACGTGGAAAAGATTGAGAAGCTGCTGTCGAGCAGTTTGCATGTGAGTGTATGAAAAGCAGTCCTTCAGTGCTTTATGGTTTTAGTAAATGCTTGCTCTTTTTGAAGGTGTGCGATAAAACACTTAATTCGGAGGAACACGATGGACCCGAGCAGACTTCAAGTACACCCAATAAAGAGTAGAAACGCTCAAAGGGAACTGGAGAAGAAACGAAACATTAGTTCGTCCTGCATGCTGCAACACGTTTACACAAAATGTACAATAAAAAGACAGTGGTGAACGGTGGAAAGGTGGAGGTTGGTGGGCGAGAAGCTAGTCAGAGCGTTGCCGTAATTTGATTGCCGTCTCTTGCAAAATGATTCAAATTTCCTTAACTATACAATCAACGAATAGGCAGTGGCTGTTGGGCAACATTCAGTGAAAGAAAAGATAATCTATATGTCATAATTAGATGTGAACTGTAAAATAACTCTTAACCTTTTCTGTACAATCCAATGAATAAAATGCGTAAAGCAACAAGTTGAGATAAACGGCAATGCGGGGTTTTTGTTTCAATTGTTTGCACTCATTTTATATATCGAGAGAATAATGTCAAAAGCATGGTGCAAATTAAGTTTCTGTTTCTGTGTATTAAGAAACCTATGATTTGCTTTGTAAGATTGATTTGATTATAAAATTGGTAAAAGTAACGCTCAGCCCTCTACGTTACATTGGAGAAGCGTTACATCCTTTAAAATATTCCCAAGCAGCTTTTTTATTACAGTTTTGCGACCAACCAGTGTACATTGTGCATTAATTGCTTTAAGATGAATTGATTTCTACGAGATTAAATTTTTAAATTACAAGTAAATAACAGGTTTAATATTTTTCATTGTTGCACTTTGGTTTATGCAAAATAGTATGAAAGAAAGAAAATCCTTAAACACCCCAAAAGCTTTCAATTGGAGTATCATTTCCTATGAGTTGAAAATATAAAACATTCAAAATATTTATAAATAAATTTAATAAATGAAATATAATTATTACCTCTTCAATCTATGTTTCCGGCCATTTTAAATAAAAATTACTTTAGATGCGAGGGCTCTTTTTTAATGTGAGGTTAATGAAGTTAATAAATACTTGTATGTATCTCATTATCCTACTTTGTCAATAGCTGGGTGAATAAATAAATACTCATTTTTTATTATTAACCCTTTTTTATGTATAAAATTGTTATAATTGTAATTCTTGAAGTTGTCTTCTTGCCAACTCTGATTGCTGTTAAAAATGATAGATTAATAATAATATAATAATTTATTTCTACTCATGAATTATCAATTAGTTTTATTTTTAATAGTAATTGCTGTACTATTTTATGTTTTTTCAAGTTTTTTTCTTTTCTAATTATCATGTAAAAATAATCAATATTTAGACATGATTATCCATTAATTTGCTCATCCACAGGTTAAAACAGGCGTTCAAAAAAGTTGCTTGGGTTTGCGATAAACAGGCGATACGCGTAACACAAGCGTAACGTAGATGACTGAGCCTTACTTTTACTAATATCGTAGTAAATTTCATACAAAAAAAAATAGAAAAAGACAAAGTTTGATAATTATTGTTACGATTGTTACGTGAAACTTTCAATGCATTATACTTTCACACGACCAGTTTGATTAATGTTCATTTCCTGATCGATTTAAAGGTGAAGAAACTAAACTAAAGCATATTCGTTACCTGCAAATTTAACACTTTGCTGTAAAATTATACATGTTTACATGGAGTTCCACGCTCAGATACAAATTTCATAGGTTGATCGCATCGTGATTGGGCTTGTGCATGAAATTGAGCATAATCACTGTTCAAAAGTCTTTAATTGTTGTGATATTACAAGGTTTTCCAAGACAGTTTCGAATGTAGACATAGTTATTCGCCGCATGCAAAATGTTGTTCCACATCGATCTGACATTTCATTTCCATCAAAATAATTTTTACTTTCTACTGCATGATTTTCAACACGACTCAAGCTTGATTGAGTTTGACAGTTCTTTGTGTTGAATGTGTTGAAAATCATGTGTTGAAACTGAAATTTAATTTTGAAGCCAATACACCATTTGACAGCTGTTGAAAAACATCTAGCATACGGCGAATAACAATGTTTGCATTCGAAAAAAGTCAGTTTCCCCTGTTCCCCCAAACCCTGTATTGCCTGGCATCAAAGAGATCAGTTAAAATAGAAGTAAAAAAAAATCAAAGAACTTTTGAGCTACAGTAGTCAGAAATAATTACTTAATGAATATTGCATTTTTTTTAAATTTTAACAGTCATTTCCGTTAAATTAATGTGTATATTCAAACCTTTTTAAACTGTTCCATCAGCTGTTATACATGTCTCCACCTTGCTAGTAAGTAAGCTTTTTCGAACAGCAGAACCTTTTCTAAAGAAAAGCATGCATCTACTCGAATATTTTCTAAATGCAGGGAGCTTTTGCGCGCAAAGCTTTCGTTTGTTGTTCATTTCAATTTCAACATTCGAGCAGTTGTCGGCGGAGGTTGATTGAGGTTGTTGTTGTCGGTGCAGGTTTAACAGCCGTGAGATGGGAAAATGTAATGCAAATACAATATCAGTTGATGCTATCATAACACTAAAATCTATTTTTCAGTGTTTCAAAACCAACAATAATATAAGTTCACATACCAATTAAGAAGCATGAAATATATAATAACTTATAATAATATATAATAACAGATTGCTTCAATAACTCTCATGCTACGGCAAGGCACAGGCTATTGAAGATTGATTTTGGGATATTGAAGACATGATGTGTCATCGAGCGAGCTCAATTGAATCAAGAACTGTAGTCACTTCCTAACCTATGGTCAGTAGGTCAGGCAAAGTCTTCCATCCGACAAATCTTCCAGCCAGAGATCCTGTTTCCTAACCACTTTTATCCGTCAATAAGGCAACAACATTACCCTCAACTCGATTCGTTCTTCCAAAAAGGGGTTTCACAAAAACAAGAGGGACACAGAACGCTTATCATCCCCACCCCCCTGGCCGTACTTGTACCGTGAGCTCTACCACTCACCGAGTGCCCATTCGGCGCTTACCCAACCCTCCAACCAAGCTCTGCCGGCGTACGGCCAACAGCAGACACTCCCTACCGTTTCTGCACTGCACTGACCAGATGGTACTGGCTGGCGCTGCTGACTCTCTCTACCCCTGCCAACGAGGAGAGGGTAACATGAGTTTCGCCTGCACCTTGTACACCCTTTTCGGGAAAAAAAACGCCAAACGTTCGAGGACGTCGACGGTGATCTCAATTAGAAACTCATGAAAACAAAACAACAACAACGATGTTAAAAAAAAAACCCATGCACCACGCGGATGAACAGGGCGCGACAAGGACAGGATGATGCAAGCAAAAAATTCGTAATAAAATAAATAAAGCGAAACAAAACAAAACCATCTCCGTCCCGTCGGGGTACACCCACCCGCGTTGTGCGGAACACAGGAACTTCCGGGGTTTGATTTTTTGTTTTGCTTTTTTGCTTTTTTGCATGCTGCAACTGGCTCGCGCGTAACCCTTTCCGGTTTTTCCGGCTCTGGACCGCACGGGGTGCAAGGGGCGTTATTACGTCGTTACCCTTAGAATGGAGCGAATTTTGCTTAGAATCAATATTACAAAACCTTCCCTTCTCTTCGTTTCTTTTATTTTTTGATTTGCACCGCACAGCATCAGCAGTATTTGGCTCGACCGCGCGCGTGTGTGTGTGTGTCTGTGTTCATGTGGAATATGTACATATTTTATGTAATATCCGTTTTGTTCACCGCTTGATTTCGTTTAAAACTCCGCTTTCCGTACGTGTGTTTGTGTGTGTGCGTTGGTTGTTTTATTTTTTGGTTGTTTGTTTTATTTGTTTTGCATTTTATGTTTTGCAGTTTTGTTCTCTGTTTCTAGCGTTGGTCGCTTGGTTTTGATTACGTTCCGTTCTGTGAATGTTCCAAACCCAACAGTTCAAACCCAAACGGTACTCAAAGGTGGTGTGTGACTTCCCTCGGTGTGGCTTTCTACATTGTGCAAGGACAGCTTCATTTATACATTTTTTTTGGTTGTCTCCACTGACGCTGACTTACAACACCACCTCACACACATAGATGCGAGTGCCTTGTATGTTTGTAGCTTCGCTTGTTTTAATTTTATTTTCATTATTTTTAAATTAATTTTGTTCCATAGCACACAAGCGGCAAACATAGAGGAGACGGTTGGCTGGGAGGGGTAGAGCCAAATACGAAACAGCGTGCTGAACGTACAGGGCAAAGGACAAGGTGGAACAAATAATGAATTTCGTTTTGACTGTTTTTGGGTAGAAATGGTAAATGTATTGCTAATTTCAAATTCAACAAAGTTTCTGTTCATTTTGTATCAAAAAAAAGAAAAGGCAATTAACGATGATTTACTCATGAGTTGTGAGCATATTCGATGAGTTACATTAGCTGAGAAGATAAGACTGTATGATCAACGCAATGACGCAATATACAACCAAGGTTTGGAATTATCATGTACTCATTCATGTGAGATCTTATCATGTCATTCTTTTTTAATTTGAACTCAGTTTGTAATTTAATTAATGTTGATTGTTTAATTTTTTCTTTCATTTTTAAATAATTTCACTTGACATTTTTCCTATTTTGAATATGTATCGTTATCCTTTTTCCGTTTCTAGGTTTATTCTACTATCTTTTTTTCTATTTTTGCTGTTTCTTGTAACTATCACCATGTTCAGTCTATGCTAGAACTGTTATTCTTCTATTATTTTACAATTCTAGTCGGTTTTTGTCTAGTATTTAATCACCCTTTAGTTTAGTTTTTGATCATCTACTCATTTATATCCTTTCTTACCATATTATTATTTATACTCATATGAATCAATTGTGCCTTTTTCCTTATTTTTTTTCACTTTTTGCTTCTAGATGTGATTTGGAATCGTTAATCTTCGTCTTTTGTGCTTTTAAATGTCTTGTTGTTCTCTGTTTTCTTTTCTTCCTTCCACTACATTACTCACTTAACGCTGGAACTTTTCTACTGCAGCTCTGGCTAATGTCTCTGTTTAATATTTAATTTGTATTTAGGATGGTTTTAAACTCATTCAAACATGCTGAACTATGATATACTTTGTTTAATTTTATTTGTGGAAGATTCCTATTTGTAATCGACAAAAGTCTTCATTCTTTTGCTCTTGATTGTCTCGTTGCGCCTTTTTTTAGGTTCCTAATGTTCCATTACTAATGTGGCCTATTTTTCCCTCGACTTTGTCCCCTAAACTTGTCCTTGGTCCTTGGTGGACCTAAACTTTGTCCTTTATACTGTAACTAAAATTAGTCAAAAATCATTTTTAATACTTTATACTTGATGGTTTTGGGGCAGTCCCATTGTACAGTCATCAACTCATACGGCTTAACAACATGGGTTCCATCCTAATATGGACCGTATGGAAGATTTTATTTTCAAAACTTTATTTTTAAATAATAATGTGCTAGCGTTGTGGTCAGTTAACTCACTAAATTCAGTGATTTTGTTGCACATCGGGGGTCATCGGGGGTCATCACTTTGCTAGCATAAACACCGGTATTGTGTGGAATTTTAAATGTTTTTCTAAATCTGATTGTCCGTTCAGGTGCAAATAAAATTAACTTCTCTGACAACTAAGGAGCGTCGCTAGCTAGGAGTTAAGCTATTTTTTAACCTTTTTTTTGTAGGCTCTGATGTTTCTACCTCTTCCCTATTTGAGCACCGCATTCAGCTAGGAGTTTTTTTTGTAGAATTTTTCAATCAAAAGAAATCTATTATCTAAACAAGGTGTCACCGAGCCGTAGAGCGTTCAAAATCAATTGTAGTGTCATTTTTTGGCGCAATGTCGTAGTATTTTTACTTGCTCTATCTCACAATCGATGTGTTTCAAAGCATTGCACGACACTTTTGGTTGTGCCTCACTTTGATCCAGTGCACTGGATAAAAAAGAGCGTCGGCAAAAGCTGTCAAAACACCTGCACAATAAGGCACACGACGGTTAGAGGCAACCCATTAGGCGTCACTTTCCGCGACAAAGCGCGGTCGACCACGTCCTTAACACCGCGGAAGGATGCCTCCCCCCCCCCCCCCCCCCCAGCAAGTGTTGGCAGAGCAACAGCAACAAAAAGTGCACCGAGAAAAATCAAATCTCGCCCGCGCCTGTGTCAAAAACACGCGAGAAAGGTGTATGTGGCACTGGGGGTAACAACAACAAAAAAACTCCCGAAATAGACGGTCACAATTTAGCTCGTTCCTGCTCCGGTTGTTCACAAAAGATGTCCCGGGCAAAAGGGGGGGATCCCCCTTCCTGCATCACCTTGCCTCAACACACGTTGTTGGCGCTGTTTCGCCGAAAAAGCTGTTCCCCTTTTTTAATAAATTTAGCGTCCACTAGGGCCGTCCGCGAGCCCGCACACACACACACACACACATACATTTCTTTCTAGGGATGGGTTTTAGGATGAGTGAAACTCTAATGACGGACTTCGATGCGATGGCCCCGGTACGACGTTTTTGGTATCGTCAGCGTCGCCGTCGTCGTCGTCGTCGCGATTAGATTGATTCCGGTGCAGGGCCCATCTTTCGCTGTATTTTTTCTCTACTTCTTCTTTTTGGTCCGATGCGACCCTATTGGTGGGTGGGTGTGGCAAGGACAGCAAGAAGCGTTGCCGCGTCCACGTTGCGACTGATTCGCATCCGGTGAGCGATACGCAATCATGTGTGTGTGTAGGTAGAGGTAGATGGACGCACTTTTTTTGAGGTCCTTTTTTGTATTTGGCACACGAAAACGCAAGGTGCCTTTTATTCGGGGACAGAAAAAATCCCTCCCTCACACACGCTCGAGGTACAGGATAAATTCAAAAATAAATGAAGCAATAAGAACAACAGGGAGGGGTGGAAAAAAATGCAATGCCAACGCCGCGCGGCCAACAAGCAGCGCAGTGCGCGCGCGAGCATTTGGAGATGGTTTCGGGTTTCGCGATTTTTGTTCCCGCCACGTATATGACATCGATCGTCGGCCGGACACTCTTTGTGGGGGGAGGGGGTTGGAATTTTCCGGGAGCGGAATGCGCACGGGGTGGTGGCTGCCGAGATGATGCTGCCTAGGACTGGGACCGTGCAATTTCCCTGCAGGCCATCGTTCAAAGTATTCTTACCGTGATCGGTGATGGGAGGAAAGGGTTAGCGGATAGGGGTGTGTATATCCGTTTTAAAGGCAAGGGTGATGGGAGAAGGTACCAGAGCAATGGAAGGGAAACAGCCACACACTAGTTTTTGCTTACCATTTCACTAAAAATCCCGTGACTACGGGTTTCGTAGAGAAGGGTTTCTTTTCGCATTTTTTCCACCTTCTCTCTCTCTCTCGCTCTTTCTTTCTCTATCTCTCTGTCTTTTTCACTAGGTCGTGCATCACATTCGAATATTCGAATTCTAAAATTCGCCAACGCCATCTACGCACACACTACCCCACACTGGTGGTCCTCTCCCTCTGGTGGTGAATCCGAGAACGAGGGTGAGGTTTAATTTTTCACTCTTTACTCGTGATGCAGCCGGTTGCTGCGTTTTTTTTTTCATGTATGTGTGTGTGTCCTTAGTTTCATTTCAGTCATCAATTCTTGTTCCGCTTGGGTGTATAAAAAAAAATACTAAAAAAGAAGAAAAAACAAAAAAGACGTCGAAAAAAATGACAACGGAAAGGAAAACCCATTTCTCCGATGCTTCGATCATTTTGCGCATCCTTTTCCCCATGCCTTGACGATGCCATCGTTGTCGTCTGCCCTGGTCGGCCTTTTCTCAATGGCATCGAAGTTACCTACGCGCGAGGACGCACACGGCGGTGACTGCAGGCGGCACCAGGTGGGGAACCTTGGGGCTTTTCTTTTCCCTTTTTTTTGTCCCGACTGTCCCGACTGCCCCGTTTGCCACGGGAACTGGCAGCGCATCATCAAAAGAGTCACAACTTTCGCTCGCAAGAGGCCTTACGACGTGTGGGATTCTTTCTTTTTTTTTTTGTGCGTTGTTTTGTTTTTGCTACTCCTATGCTGGCTGGGATGAGTTTGGAAAAATAGCGAACGCAAACCCTTTTCGCACACGCATCGAGACCTGCCTATACATACATAGAGATACAGATACCGCACAGAGATGAGAACCCCGAAAAGGGGGGCAGCTGGATTGTTAGGTGGCCGTGTGGTCAGCATCGATGGGAAGGGAAAGAATGGATTCTGTGCGTGTGTGTGTGAGTGGGTAAGGAACGGCGGATGGCGTCGATTCCCGATACGAAACGAACAGTAAAAATGCACATTTTTCTCCACGAGGAGGTTTTTTGTTTTGTTTTACGCGCGTCCACTGTTGGCTTTGGAGGGTGGAGCGGGTTGATGGGGAAAGGCCTTTTGCTAACGAATCTTTAGATGGAAAAATTCAACGCTGGTGTTGTATTTCAGTGTGATCCAGTGCGGGAATTAAAATAGATGATGCAAGCTGTTTTTTTTTCACTCTGTTTTTAAAGGAGTTTTACACAATTTTTGTAAGCTTGTTTGGTTTTGTGGCAATGTTTGGTATCTTTTATGTAGTATTGCTTATTTTATTATATTTTCTTTAATTTATTTTAATTTTGGTGAGGGTTTTAAAAGATTTCAATAGGTATTAAGTATTTGCCTCTCTCTTCAATAGCTTTTTCACATCCAATTTCAGTACTTAAAATAATTAATGATTCTTGAGCCAAAATTTCAACATTTTTAAAAAGACTCATATAACATGCCGAACTGACTTTGTTGCTTCCAGTATATCCTTTCGTGAATAAGTTCATCTGCCTCCTGCCCCTTTCAATTCGATTGCTTTTTTAACCTTTAACCTGCAGCGCTTGTCCGCTGTCCCCATTCTGAAGCCTGACACGCCTCAATTTACCCCTACTGCTGCTGCTGCTGCTGCTGCTGCTGCTGCTGCTGAGGAATGCTTGTTACTGCCTTTAATTTGGGCAGCAAAAGAACTGGGAACAAAAAACGAAACCGAAAAACACCTTAGGATTTTCAGCTTCTTTTTTTGCTGCTGCTTGTGCTTTCTCTGGATCCCTCATCCATAAAAGCAGGCAAGTTGTGCGTTTTTTACCCTCGCTCTCTATGGAAATGCCTTTCCGTTGCATCCCGTGTGAAGGCATTTCGGTGTACCGCGCTGTACGCACCACCCCCAGCCATGCAAACTCCAGTTTTCCGATGGCTTATGCATATTATTGCTACGGAAGCTTGTTAGACGAGCAATGTATGGAACATGGAAGAGCATGAGAAGTTTAAAAAAAAACAAAAAGAACAGGCCAAACGAAATTTACCGTACGAACACCTACCAAGGATGCACATCCACCATTTAGTAAACGGAAAGCACTTCGATCTTATGCAGGGACTTTTTTCCCCCTTTTTTTTGGAGTAGTCGTTGCTGGTAGGCTTTTTTGTGCTTCTTACTCTCCCGTCCACTTCGGTTAGCTGAGAAAGGTAGCACTACCAAGCGGGTGGGTCATCTGAGGCCTATTTTTTTGCGTGCGCGGTACGTTGGCTAAAGCCCTAAAGTGGACGATGTGTGCCTTTTGCATGCGTTAGGTTAGATGTGCCTGTAATGTAATTGATTTTGTACAATGTTCGCATGCGCTTCGATGGAAGAAATCGTTTGTGGAGCGTCCGACGATCGCCAATGTGTTCGGGGCAGCTTTTACATGAATTGGAGTCAGGTTGGATGTGTACGGTACAAAAACTATCCGGAGATATTCTACCAGGCATTCACGGGCTACGTGTCGTGGAACGAATAATTACAGTTCTAGTCGTTTCCTTACTTTAAAGCACCGTTGTGAACGCTTTGTTGGTTTAGAATTAAAGACAATCCAGTTTTTGGGATGATTATTATAAGTTAAAAAGCATCTTGTGCTTGGTATTACATCCTTGAACTTATTAGTTGTACCAACTTCAATAACCTTTCGTAGTAAACGTTCGTTTGCAGTAGGGTCTGAGCCGCTAGGTCAAGACCTTTCGTTAAGGTTTGAAATGGTTTAAATTAAACATAGCCTTATTCACATATAAATATAGTAAAATTTATCTCTATTATCACAGTTGCTTCCATTTTTACCCTCATACGTAAAAACATACGTACAAGGCGAAGACGACTGTTATCTTCAAAGCTGTACATAAGATATGGTCACCTAAATTCATCATGTTGAGTAATTGAATATAAGTTCACAGATTTATCGTGAGAGGAAGCTGTGAATAAAGACTTTTTTTTGACATTAAATAGCAAAACGTTTGATTAGTTGCGCAAACAATATTCATATTTCTCTAAGTTGTTCATCCCTCACTGTTTAATCTTAGAGGCTTTATCTTATCGTGTGTCTACAATAGCTTGAACATTTCTTTCAAACCTTTAGAACCCTTCATCAAGTTTATCGAATGTCTTTTTTACATTTTTAAGAGCAGTTAGATGGAATGGAATAACAGTTTGAATTCTCCATAAATATCTAGGCAGGGTTTTATAACTACTTCTGGAGAGCATGCCTTCCCTTCCCAAACTGTTGAGACGGCAAATCGTAATCATACAAGTTCAAACCGATTCAAATGTCTCGGGTCCGTCACAATCCTATTGTCGAATGGCTTTATTCACATGAAAGAAAACTGTTTACTGGATTTATTGGTTGGTTCCAATGATTTTTGGGCTCGTCTCACAATTTATTCATCTTGTCCAATAGATTTTTCGTTCATTCCCATCGTTCAATTATGATGATGATAAGTCCCTCCTCTTTCCTCCAACACAGGTTTGAGAAGGACGAAACGTATGTATAAGATAATTCTACTCTAATAGTTGTAATGAAATAATAAGAAACAGATCTGGAAAAGCAAAAACTATACAATTGGTATCGTTCGATTGGACATCAGATGTCTCCAATCTACAACGACCAACTAATGCAGGAACTTTTTCAGCTTTTTAAATGATTTAGGAAATTGTTCGACACATGAAAACACTTTACAAACTTTAGTAAATGATTCTAATGTGGTAATGTAATAAAACGATCCTACAAGCTCAATTTAACAACAACAAAACCACTATACAATGGTCTAAAAATTCAGAATAAAAAACAAACACAAAATGTTTGTCTGCAAAACTCGACTCCCATGCACCAGCTTGAGCCTATTGTTCCGCTCTCTGTACAGTCAAACTTGACCTCCCAATAACAAAATCCTTCACCAAAAAATGCATCGCCCTGCAGACGATGATACGATGACGACGATGTGCATTGATAAGGCTCCGGACAGCTGCAAACGACCAATGTTTGTAGAACTTTTTCACGCAAAAAAACCTAAAAAAGCCCCACAGAAGGAGAAACTTTCCGCAAAATCAACCACCGACGATGGTGGTCGGGGGTTTTTCACAAACATTTTGAATTATCGTTTACTTCTAAAAAAGTCTGTTTTCTTCTCTTTTTTGTGTACTCTCCACCATCGAAAGCATTTATACCAGCAGTAGTAGTGCATCGTGAATGCATCTTTCGCGCGTAGGAAGCATCCGACCCAAACAGGCTGGTGCAGTGCACAATATGCATTTCCTCAAGTGAAAAACTCCTCGGTTCAAACCCGCAACCCAAGCAAATGCGCCAACGTTTTGTTCCGCTGTACATATATATATATACATTCAAACCTCACTTTTCCCCCCCGTCCAGAAGTGGGTCCTTGCTACTGCAGTTGCTTACCGCTTGCCCGGCTTTAGTGTTTGCTTTTTTGCAGAACCTCCCTCCAGACCTCCGCTGCACACGATTTGTAATTGAACATTTCGCTTGATTCACTTCAATCATATTCAACGCACAAAGCGCAAAGGAGCGCACCGACCGGTGGCGCACCGGGAGGCTTGCATCTCCCGAATTCGTCCGAAAATGAAATTGAAATCCCACCACGAAAAACCACTCGTACCGTGTGTGTGTGTGTGTGCGCGCGCCGTTCAGCAGGACTATAGTTATGAGCGATTCAAGAAATTCCTGCACACGTCCCGGCCAGATGTCCAGTAATCTTTGAGCATTCGCTGGCCCGGTTCCTTCCAGCGCCGGAAGTACATGCAAGCACGCACGCACGCGGGTTTCAAGCGTACACGCTTCGTTGCGCGCGTTACGCTGTCTTTGGCGATGGTGCTTGGCCGCTCTGTTTGCTAAGGGTAGGACGGAGTGTACTTTTTCAATTGGCCCACCAACACCACCACCACCCCTGGCAGGCAAGTGTAGGCGTATAAGTTTCGCCGGCCTGGTGATGGTGAGAGAACACATGAACAAGCATAAGACCGGGGTGGAATCGCGCTTTTGGTGGCACAAACCGTGCCATCCGGGCTAGCAAGCACTCTGCACTTGGCAGGCGGATGAACATGGCAGAAAACGTGCGTTTGTGTGTGTGTGTGTATGTGTGTGTGTATGTGTGCTGCAGATCCATCAAGGAACGGTTTGCACCGTGCACCGGAACACATCCGGAAACGAAAAATGCTTCCACGGCTCGCGAAACGGATCCTTCCCGGGCTGTGCCCTAGCAAGTAGGATCTTGAGAACTGAGCGCGCTGGCGTTCGTTTTTGCTGTGACCGGACTCTTTTGCAGGCTGGATTTCTATTGCCACTCTGGAGAAGAAAAAAAGCGAGTAACTGTGTGGAATTCGATCCACTGGTACGACCACTTCCTGTTTCAAGTTTCGCGGCACTAGCAAAATTAGCCCCCGGAATGGTTTCGGACAAGTAGCGAGATCATCAAACAAGCGCTGCAATGCAATCGTAAGAATTGGCCGGGTTTGGACGTTTCAGACACCCAAAAAAAAGGGCCCTTTTCTCGCTTCTATTTGCCGGACCGGAGCTGCAAGCCGGTGCTGCATCTATTCATGTGTGCAGCGACTGCAGGACGACGCACCACGACGACGACGATGTAGGTCCATGTCCGTGGCGAGCGCGTGGCTGTTGAACATTTTCCTTCACCAAGCGCTTCACATTTTAGCTTCGCCGGGTGCTTCCAGTGGAGTCGGGGAGCCCGGCGATCGTTTGTCAAAACCATTGCAATCGAAATGCATCCGCGTACGGGGGTAGTCAGTGTGCGAAAATCTTCTACACACACGCACACGTAAAGGGATGGCCACTTTTGGGCAGCGAAACCGGCGAAAGCCAGCACTCTCCAAGGGAGAGTGAAATTACACGGTGGTGGGACGGTTGGTGTTTGTGTGTGTGTTTCAGTTCTGCTCAGTGCAAAAATCTGCATACATGCCTTGAACTGAAAACTCCTCCCATTTCCTTCTACAAGGGCTTTCCAGGTTTGCAGATTTTCGCTGCAAAGAACCACGGCCCGGGCTGGCATGGCAGCGAAGTGAAATGTTTCGGGTTTAAAATAGTGAACCATTCTCATCAATTGATGCAGTTCGGTGCGCTTTCATCAAGAAATGTCATTTCGTTTGATGTCGGCTGTCTCTGCGCGGTTGGTGTGTGTGCGTATCTTCACAGCGTCTGTACGTGAGAGATCCTTGTTTTTTGCATGCGTGCATGCTTCTTCTTCTTCTTCTTCTTCTTTGTCAACCACTTTTGATTGTCAGTTGCTGTACGCAATTTATCAAACCGAGGACCTAAACAAAAAAGAAAGAGATGCTTGAGCAGCCCCCCAAAATGGCAGCCATTTTCAATCAAAATCATTTGTTTGTTGTTTGGGGAGTTCTTTTGCATGTGGATGGTGTCCGGGGTGATGATGAACAATTTTCGGGCAAGGTTTTTTGTTAGCTGTGTGGCTAAGTGGCGTCTGCGTTTGGTCGGAAAGATTTGTTCATTTGGGCCGTCATTGTTTAGTAGGATGGAAAGGGTTTTAAGGTGATTTGTTTGGTTGTGTGCACAAGCTGGACTGTGACTGAAAGCTCTCGAAATGCCGTATCAAGAGAAAGATAAGTGACGTGCGTGTCACGCTGAACGTGTGAAATTCCCTCCCTCTCGGAAAGCTAAGACAAAGCACCTGGGGCCAATTGCTGTGCTTAATTGCATGTCTTTACCATTTGTAGAGGGACAATATGGAATTTCAATTGAACACAAGATTGGACAACATTATGTTGAGTATTGTGTGAATAAAATCTGACGGATATTTTCTTGTATTGTTTTGAGTTAAGGAATGACTTTGGCGAGTTTAGTGAGTGCCACAGCATAACAAATCAGCTATTCAAATCTTTTTCCGGTAATCCCACCTAAAAGGAAGAACATTTTTAATTTTAAACAACCCAAAACTGGATTAAATGTGCGTAATTTTTGTTAGGTCACTTTACGTTATCGTGACAAATGATAAACTATTGTATCAATATTCTCTAAAAACCCACAAAAGACACATAAATGTCCTTTGTTTTAAAAATCGCTATGAACTTTTAGGACGTTCTCGATGTTTTTCTTTCCTCAAGGACAAATCCAAGGTTTGAATTCAAGCTTGTTTGGCAAAATTGTTCAGACGCTTGATAACTAACGATTTACTATCACTCAGAATCGACAGAAAGGGGTATTTAATAGATTTTTTAGCACAATATTCCTTCTAATACCTACTTCTTTCACTTGTACCATTTCACTTGCAGTAACTGTACTGTAGAGACACACTTGTGCGAGATGCTCTTAATTTTGGCAATACCTTTTATAGAATATAGCATATAGAATGTATATAATTTATCTGTTATTACGTTTATTTATATAAAAGCTATCTCCTTAGTTTTCCCCCTATCCTGCATACAATATTTAAAAATATAACAGTTCTTGCTCAGTGTAACTCATTTATCATTACTTGTAAGTACAGTCCTTTCCCAAGGTACGCGATTCTCGACTTACGCGGAGCAGGCAACCGGAGATACGCGGTTTTCTAAATTTGACAGATCAAACGTCAAATCAATATAATTTGCTTCAAGAATTGTCCAACGCAGTATAAATTGCATTTTTGTACATGAATTACACAGTTTTTGTATTTTTTATGAGTTGTGGAATAACAATTGTTAAAAATCTGCTTCAATACCTTGTAAAATTGTCATAATTCCTACAAGGGTCAAAAATTGATGACCTCCAGACAAAAATAGGTGCGTTAGAGTCAAAAATAGATGCGCATTGTCAAAAATTTATGCCTTAGAGGGAAAAATTGATGCGCACTGTCAAAAATTGATGCCTTAAAGAGAAAATTAGGTAGCAACGACTGTACGCTGATATTCGAGTTACGCGGATACCTCGGGAACGCACGAACCGCGTAACTTGGGAACAGACTGTACCAGTAGATATCAAAATCATTCCAAAGAGTAATATAATTACATATTAAGAATATTTTATATCTTTTCAATAAAGTACTTCTAAAGTGTTATTCAGAACCACCATTGAGGCTATTGAGATCTTTGCTACATGGACAAGACGCCGGATGGGAATGAAGCCCACACATCCTTGTAGAAGCCGCCATATCTATCAACTAAGACATGGCCCATTGTCAAAGTAAGAGAAGCCTTAACTTGATTTTCTTTAATTAATAACAAAACGATTTCAAATGAACTCAATTCGGCGTAAAATGTGCAATCTTCTGATTTTAAAGATCTAACATTCTAGATTCGATGAATGTTGATTGACTGGCCTGAATAAAAATACCTGAAGCTTTCTGCAGTTACTTGCAAAAACTGCTCAAAATCCATTCCAAAAGCATCTAGAAGTGATTTAACAAACAACCAACATAGCCCAGCTGCAAAACCATATCCCTTCCAACACTGTGTAAGTGATGTTCTCGTAAGGAATCTTCTCCCACAACAAGCAAACGACCTACCCCATCCAATCCATCCCTTTCCCCGGTATCATCCCACATCTCGCAAAAATGACAAAATGGTGCTAAACGACCAGAAAGTGTGTTTAAACTGTTGCCTTCTTGTATGCCCGGCACGACCCGACCCGGCCCGTCCCCAAAAACCCCGTAACCGAACGCACCCGAACCTCTCCCAGGCCCCAAAACGGGGTAAAGGCTTTCGGGGCATAAACTTCTCCGCACGGGAAAGGACGGTAAGGATGAATCGAAAACCACCACCTCAGACACTGTTGAACGTGTTTGCCTCGGTGTCTTGGGTTTGGCTCAAATGTGTGTATTTGTGTGTGGCAGTGTGTTTGCTTCTTGTCCTTTTTTGCCGGCATCCAACCGGCATCCTGTTGCTTCAGCACCGGCGGTTGTACGGCGGATGTGTTTACCGAGCGAAAGATTCCTTCTCCGGAGCGGCTGGGGGGGAAGTGGGAAAATGTCTCGCTTTACCGCCTGCTCCCTAGCATGATGCTGCTGGAAGCAGGGCGAGACAGAGGGACAGATGGGTTGGGGGTGCAATGGGTGAGGTTCGTTCTTGTGTGTACCGAGCGCACGAACCAACCCCAGAGCTGTGTAAGGATGAGAGCAGTTGTACCGAAGGCAGCTTTCTTGCCACCGTACGATGGGATGCCAAGGTGGCTTCATTGAGTGAAAATTTACTTTCCCTTTCCGCAAAGGACTATTCGTGACTTGATAGCTACCATCTTGTTCGTAGTGTCGGTGTGTGTGTGTGTGTGTGTGTGATTGTGGAAATTACTCCGCATGGTCGAGCATTTCGCCTGCTCGCTAGACGGTAGCAGAAGGAAGATTAAGATTCACTTCTCTCGAGGGCGTTCTGCAAGGTCGTTTCTTTCTGGGCAGGATGGCAATCGATCCGGCAGACGAAAGCGCAGCAGCCAAGCCGTGATGAAGGGAAGAGTTGGTTGTTGATTCTGGTAATGATGATGTTACTCACCCCAAGCTTCCGGCATCCGTCGGCACGGGGTTTTGCCGGTGTGGCTTTTTTGGTCTACGCTATCAGGGGTTTCGGTTTGACAAATCGCAATCGAAACCACTCCCCTACTTGATACGGACAATTTGTACTGCTCCGTGTTGATCCCCGTCGGGGGCCGCAGCGGTTGGGAAGTGATTGGAGCAGTAGCACCATCCTGTTGCTCAAGATGGCTACAGTCTGTGGGAAGATAGCGGATAGAGATGGATTGAAATTTTGGTAAAAAAAACGTATTGTGAAAAAAGGCCGTCTAGGAATAAAATAATTCAAAATTCAATCGTACGTTCCAGCCTCTTGATACGCGCCTCTTGCCGAGGAGCCTTAGGCATGCAACCACATCTTTGCGGCACCTTGTTTATTTTTTGCGCAATAGAGCACCCCTATGTTTGCGCACAAATCATATTTAACGCAAATTTTAAAAACTCCACCAGCTGATAAGGATTTTTCCCTTCCACTCACTTGAAAACTCAACGCGTTATGTATCTGAAATGTGGCTGTGGAAAAGCCTCGAGGTTATTTTTAACAGCAACTTGAACCAATCGTGCTCGCTGTTGCGCTTGACGGTGGGTTCCTTTTTCTCACCCCTTTCTATTTTAGTCGGAATAATTTCATTTCATCACTCACACATTTTTCCGCGGCACCGTTTTTTCCCCATTTACGAGTGTAAATTAAATGTAAGTTTAATGATTCTGCACTGTACGGGCCTCATTCGGTCGGTTGCCAATCGTCGGTGGGTGTTCGCTCGACGCGCGGCCCTCACCTGTGCTGGAGTGTGCTGGAGTGTGATGTTTGCTATTACAATTTATGCATCTCTCTTTACTCTCCTTGCTTCCGCCACTCCTTCGGCCCAGAGTGTGTATGTGTGTGTGTGCTGTTATATTTTTATAAATATATATTTTCCGCAACATTTTGTAGCAACACCACACCACCACCCGGGCAAAGTGAAGAGGGCCGACAGCACTTCGGTGTTTCATTTGGCGGTTTGCACTTGGTTACGCTCAACTGGCCCGCGCACTTCTCCCGGCTGGGGTGCTTTGGGCGAGGCAAAATAAATGTTGAGCCAATGTTGTTTCGCCATGCGATGTATGTGTGCTTTATGGAGGATAAAACCATGAGTATTGCGGCTATGCTGTACAACAGGATGAGTGGCTCACCCCCCCCCTCGCTGTGTGAGCAAAGATCGGTGAATGGAGGTTTCCTAGATGGGTGTTTCCGAGCCTCAAGTGTGTGTGTGTGTGTGTTTGTGTTTGGGCGGGAGGTGAAGCTGCAACTGTTTTAATTGATAAGCAGAAAACGAGATTTCAAAACGTTAACTGCCGAAAAGCACGCCAATGATCGAACGGAATGTTATGTGATTGCAAATGTTTAATGTGGTTTTATTGCCGGTTAGGTAGGAGAAGAGGTAGCGCAGCGAAAACCGAAATCGGTCTATAAAATCTGTTATTAAATTGGAATAGTAAAGCAGGGCGAACATATTGAAGTTCAATGAATGGTTAGCATTAGTTTTCATGTTTAAATTTCTTAAAATGTTCTTTGCATTTTCTCTAACTATAACGTATATTTTTCTTATCAATTGATACATCCTATATTGAAGAAAATTATCTTACAGTCGTTGTCGTTAAATTTTGGTCTTCTATGTTTTAATACAGTGAAAAAAGAGTTATATTTCATGGTTAATGTAATTAATTTTTATTTTAAAGATTAAATGATTTTGAACTGATTTTGTAATGTTTTCCAGTTGTCTTAAACTTATCATAGTTCCTACAGAAGTACAAAAATACTCTTTACTTAGAGACAAAAATAGATATGTTAGTGACAAAAATGGGTACCTGAAACCCAAAACTTGTCGGCAACGACTGAATGATCAATCACCGTTGCAAAAGACCGATTATTTGGAGAAAAAGATGAACAACTGTTTTGGGGAAATAATCATAAATTTAGTTTTGTTTTCTATCTTATGAGACGGAGGCATACAAAGACATCGAAAGCTCATATTTAGGGCCTTATTATACATTTTCTCACTCACCGTCATCCCAATGGCAATTACAAATAGAGGGCATCGTACTCCTTCGTCGACTTTTGCCGTAGAACTGTACTGAACAATCAGACATCATGTAATTAAACTATTAAAAACGATGCAAAATTTTGCCCCAATTTACATTCAATAAACTTCAGTTGTTGGTAACTTGATGCATTAGGTTTAACTCAACCATGTTCTATAATACACGCGTGATCTCTTTAATCATTTCTCCTTCAAACTTGCTCTAAAAGCAGAAAGTGTCTCTTACCATGTTTTGTGGTATCATCCTTTCGAGAACCCAATCTTTATAATCAGTAATTGAGCATTAGATAAAGTTGATAATTTTCAATAGTGGGGCCCTTCACGATTCTTGTAAGTTTTTTGTATGGAGTTTGACAGTTGGAGGCTAAAATCATGTAAACACTCCATACAAAACCACACAAAAAACTAGCCTGCAATTTTCAGTCTAGATTATTCTAGCCTCGAAGCTAGAATTGGATTCGAGTACCTGCTCGAAAACACGGTGTTGTTTACATTTACCCCAAGGTGCATTAAAGAGATCACGGTGTGGAATCTAGAATCAAAGTGTATGTAGTTCAGGTGGTCTCATAGTATGTTTTTAAAACCAAATTTGAATATCACTTTTTGACAGGATGGGTAAAAACTTTTGTTCAAACAAGATTTCTTGAGGCTTGATGGATACTCAAAACACTCTTAAAATCTTCATTCAGAAGCAGAAACGATATAAATCAGCCTTCTAAATTCATACACCTTGGGATAAGCCCTCCTGTATATTATACCCACATAGATAGCTGTTCGAAAACTGCTATACAATGCAAACAGCTGACAGACTGAAATTTCAGCCTACGAACTTACAACGGAAAGGGCCCCAGTGTTAGAAAATGTGATTCTTTCTTTTACTATCAACGATCAACGTATGATTGCTATCGTTTTGGATTCTTTTAAACAAGATAAATGTTCCTATACATTAACTTAAATGTACATAAATAACTGCCACTAATATCTAGCCAACATCACTCAAGTTATTTCAATTATGATATATTCTATAATTTAACCATTGAAGGAATACTCTTCTCGCTCGACGTAACTGCCATGCAGCCAACTTTCCAAGTGTATTAACGTATTCTGCTGAGTGGTTGGAGCCAAAGGACTAAACGGTCGTGCACTGTTTAAAAGCTTGCCTGGAAATTCAAATAAAATAAAACTTTCGAATCGGTTCTGCAACCTCCCCTACAACCCCGCCTGAAAACCGCTCTCCGTGCTCGTGACATAATGCGCAATTTAAAAAGGCATAATGCATCATAATGACAGCAAAGGAGCAAGCAAAAAAAAAACAACAACAAGAAACCAGACTTCCTCCCTTCCATCAACCTAACCGCTTCGATCGTGCTCAATTATTAGTATTGCCATTTTTGTCGTTTTATTTTTGCTGTTTTTGCTCCACAATCTCGGAGCGCATAAAGAGTTAAATGCACCAGTGCTGTTTTGCGTGACCACAAACGTCAGCGCCGGAGACTGACACTGTCGCATATAAAATAAAATGTCGAATTATGTCCATCACTTTGCATTAATAATCGCTGGCCCCCACCCCGGATACATACGCTGAGTGTCCATTTTAGTTTAATCGAACCGTCGGGCGGTTGTGGTGAATGAGGTTGAGGTGGGGTAAGTTTTGAAACAATCCCGATCCCGTCCATCATTATCATCTTTGAAGGTGGGTTGCGAGGTACCGTGGCGTGGCGGTGGGACACCGAGGTCCCAAGTCGATCGATTGTCGATCATAGTTTGTGAGGGGCTTTTTCGTTAATAACGGATACAACTTCCAACCATTCCCTAGTTGCTTCGCCAAATTATGCATCGTGGGCTGGAGGAAAATGGGTTTCAATTTTCGGTGAAATTGGATTGGTTTTTAGGCGCTCTTGCGTTGTTCCATTTTGTTGTGGATTTTCGAGGCGTTTTTTCATGGATTAATGATCATTTTTCTGTGTTTTTTTTTTCAGTAAAAGAAATTATCTAAAATATATGAAGTACAGTTTGCCTGTTCAAACTATTAACTATCTATACCGATATGAAAAAATAAACTGTCATTGATTCGCAACGAATGATAAATAATGATAACGTCCACAGCACAGCAAAAACGCACCATTTATTTAATTTTTTTTTCATACCTCCCCTTACCTGTTTTCTGCATTGTTGATGCGCTTTTCCTTTTCCCCGGGTGGACGTGAAAAAAATATAAAAAACAAGAACTGAACTTCACACACGTTACGCAAACGCCTAGGCCGACGGTATACGCAGTGGCTGGGCCATAAGAAACGCCCCAGGAATCGGGCCCCGTTCGGGCTATCGGGCTCCAGACACGCACACACACACACACACATGCTACAGGCCTGCCAATAATCGTTGACGAATGGGTTTTGTTCTCTTTCCTTCCCTGCGAAACCGCCGTAAATGGGGTCTCTCTCTCTCTCTGTTTTCGCTAGCACCCTTGACGGTGTGCTTTCTCTCTCTCTCGAACGCTCTCTTTCGTTGCTTAACTCTCTTGTTCCCCCCCAAACCCCCTTTATACATGGATGCATTCGGCCAAAGGAGGCTCCGATCTTGCTGGGGATCGATTTTTCGAGGAGCCGTTGCCTGTTTTTTGCCACCTTTAGCGGCAGGCACGCAACGCAAAACCTTTTTTTTTGTTGCTGCTTTGTTTTTGCGCACCCCTTCACACCAGGATGCCAGCGCTAACGGCAAGGTCCAGCCATTTGACTTACCACCCCTGGAAGAGTGTGGTGCGGCCAGCGAAAGAGAGACAGAGAGAAAAGGGCCTCAGAAAAAGAAGGTATCTTCAAGCGTGTTCGTTTTTGCGCGAGTTTCGATTATTTACGAGGCAAAGGAATGGTACAAAAAAAAACCCAGCGTATGTGAAACAGTGCTTTGTTGTGTATATATAAAAATATAAAATAACTATTGTACGCCTTTTTTCACCCTTCCTTTTCCCTTTTACCAAAGGAGTCCCGCCAGTCGGCCATTGCACCACGACCGACCGATCGGGACCGATCGAGGAAATGCAAATGCAAGATTGCATGCACTGCAGTCGTTATTTGGTTGGCGGCGAGTGTGTTTATGCTGATGTTGGTCTTTTCCCTCCCTCCCAGTGCTCAATTTCCCCATCCCCGCCAACCCCTTTTTTATATTTTTAATACTTTCCCGGCTTCCGAATTACACACCACACACTCGGCCTGGTCGCGTTTTACCTTTTCACCGACCTGACCACCATCATCATCGCCATCATTACGTTGCGAATCGTGCGAATTAATGAGCTCACAGAGTGGAGTTTTGTCGGGCGAAAAGCGCTACGGAAAGGATGGTGGATGTAGTGCGGCCGCAGCCGCACTGTGTCCTTGTGGTGTCTGTTCCTCCACCGGGCGATTTGCATACACTGTTTTCATTCCAATCGGCGGGCGAGAGAGAGAGAGAGAGAGCGAAAAGGGGAATTGTGTTTTTCTTTAAACATATTAAACACACCCGACCGCAAGTGCATCTTCATTATCTTGCAACGCGAATGCAAAAAAAAATGGAAATAAATAAATAAATTCACAACTCAGGCCCGATCGCACTTGATTGGGCGCTGACCATTTAAACTACTCCTTATAATAAGCGTTTTTTTTTGCGAGATCAAGCTGCACTTGCACACAACCTCCAACTCCAGCAACTGGAACATTATTATTATGTCCCATTCTGGGTTACGGCGAATGCACGCACGCACACGCAATGTTTCCACTGTTGCTCGGTGCAAGGATGAAGGAAGGCGGCCATTTGCCTTGCAGCGATTTGCATTTGTTTTTGTGCAGCCGAAAATGGCCGTAGGCTGCCTTTGGCTGGAGATGAGATATTTAGCAATTTTGAAGCTGCAGGACACTGTGCTGTGCCGTTTGTGTGTGTGTGTGTGTGGCTGTGTATTATTATTATACATTTTCGAGCATTCGGGATTGTTTATCGACGAAAGCGGTTTCGATTGAGACTGCATCAATCCATTTAGCGAACCGTTTTACTTAAATCGAAATCGAAGAAACATTATTACAGGTCCCGCTCTGAATGGTCTATTTCTTGGGAAAAAGGGCACATTTTGCAATCAGTTTTGATCGTCTTTCTCACAGACGCACCATATAAATACAATGATAAAAACCAACCCGTCAGCAAAAGCTTCTTGCCGCAAAATTGATCAACGGCCGTTCCCACGGGGTGCAGATGATTCGATTACGTTGTAACACGACGACCGCGTCTGAGTGCGGCTGCACTCAACACTCCGACTTTTGTTGTTGCTTTGCTTTGCACAACAAATGTGCATTAGAACGTGCATCGAATGCCCGTGCAGCATTACATCAGCAGATCAATGCAGTCGTCTGTAACCCTCGTACTGGAAAAAGGATCCCAATCCTATCGCGAATGTTGGTGACGCTTCCCATCCACTAAACTGCACTTCGATGTGCATCAACCCCTCGTCGGTGTCAAGGTGCATCGTTTAATTCACTTGTCACACTTGCCCGATTGCAACCAGTTGCATCGCACGGTACGGTTAGCACGACCCAAACCCAGACACACGGTCCACGGTTTGCTATAACAAATGTTTTCAAACTCCCCAATTCACATGAGCTAGAAGAGTGTAATTGTGTATGCTTGCCACCGCTTACAAATAGGCTGACTCCTATCACGCGGCATCAATATTGCACCGATTGCATCGCAACTCTTTATTTGTTCCCTTTGTTCTCTCGCTCTCCACACAACCCCCCAAAAAATCGAACGTTTTAGAGGCAGTTTTGAGGGGCGGATAAATATAAAAGTGCAACAGTAAACAAAACGATCGCTTCCCATTCTCTTCGGTGCAGCAGGGTTGGATGCATCTCCCACAGGATGCACTTCACACGACAAAACAAACATTGGCATGCACGTAAAAAAGTCACATGCACTTTTGAGGGCAAGAAATACGTTCACCCTTCCCTACCGAAATTGAGAATGACCAAAAAAAGGTATCGACACTATCAGGACACTCCCGGCACCGGAGTGGAATACTGGGGTTCGGGATGTGGGACAATGGTGCGTAGTGTGAATGGTGTAAAATTGTTATTCACTTACCTTTCCGGTCCTGGCTCTGTGGTTTGGGAATGCATACAAACAAAACAAACGAAACAAAACAAAACAAAAAACACACACACACGGTTGATAGGGGAATTCCATCATTGGCGTATTGGCAAAATAACACCTCTGCTGCACCCATGCTGCACCCACCTCTGCTGCGCTGCCGAAACGCACACTTTGGTGTGCACCGAACCGCGGAGGATGCACCGTGGCCCAGCGAAGTGCATTCCTGGCGTGCCGTCCGTGGGGTTATCCTCACACGGTGGTTTTACATGCAATCAAACGCACCTCAACCCCATACACACACAGTGGGAGTCAATTTGACTGCACTTTACCGGTTTGTGGCCGTTTCGTTTCGCAGACTGCGGGTACTGGCACGCGCGTTCTGTGTGTGTGTGTGTATTTTTGTGTTGGGTTTTTTTGTGCCAAACAGCTCGGCGAGGTGCATTGTGCGGGAATTCTTTATTTTCTCTCGGCACGGTAAAACCAAACGCCAACGTACAGCGAAACGCCGGGGACACTTGTTTGTTGTCTTTTTGTGCGTATGTGGAATGTACCGAAACCACTGTAACCTGCACTTTCCGCATGCAAATGCAAATGCATCGATGCAGTTGTTGGAGGGTGTCAAATTTTTTCACTTCACTCTCTCTCTCCGCCCGGTGGCTTTCTGGTCGCGTGGCCGAAGGCTTTTTCATTCCTTTGTGGAGTTTACGCTTTCCTGTCGTGCTAGTGGCAAACTGAAATCATGGCCCCACGTGACATTGATGCTTCGGATGGATGGGACCATGAGGGGAGGAGGAGTGTTAAATTCTCACCGCGAGGTGTTACCGATGCATTTTGTTGGAGGGTTTGGTGGGGGGAGGATGGTAAAAAAGCCTGCTAGCCTGGGGTTGCCCACCCATAATTGATGTGATGAGAAGATGGGTTTTTATTTTCGTAACAGATTACTTGTCACAGAAATTAATCCTGTCGGTGAGTAATTAAGATGAGGCTGATGCGGGAAGTGGTTGACGATACATGGTTTTAAATTGTCAAACAATCTGACATCTGATGGTAGTGCCTCAAATTGAGATTTTATCCAGATTTTATTCCATTTAAGTGATTCTTTTAAATTTCAGTTTGTTGATTTATATATGTAGCATTAAAGTACTTTTATATCCTTTTCATGTACTTGATAGCTTTGATCAAGTTGAACCACATGCTTATTTCTTTGAGAATGTTGTAAGCTCAATTCTTCTAATGATAGCACACAAAATATGTTTCTGATTTGCTATGTGTGACCTTAGGGATTTTCTAATTGCTGTGGTTCTCTTTTTGGGAAGACTTTGGTAGTTTGGGAGAATCTCGGAGAAATACGTTCATGGGTGCTGGCTAGTGATGTTCCTTTTTGCTGCGGACCCACTACTTCGATCTCACTCCGATCCAATCGAAACAGCTTACTCTCTGAGCATCAACAGCTTACCCTGAGTATGTGTCGTCCAGAGTCGGAAGAGAAGTCATCCGGAATCGGAGTTGCCTTGACTCGATGTAGTCTGGAGTAAGAGTAGTGTGGAATCGGAATCGAAGTCATTCAGAGACGGAATCAACCGGAGAGTTGAAGTCGACGGGAGTCGGCCGAACTACTCCGGACGATTCCTTAAGGTTCCGAATAATGCTGGTTGGGCTCTACCTTACGGAGTCGGTTCCGAAATGTTCGTACTCGGATCGGAGTCGACTCCAGATTTCTGTCAGCTTCACCCATCACTATTGCTGACTGGGAGGTTGTGTCGCAGTATCATAGTCATATGTTTGGTAAACCTGGTTGAAAATAAGATAAACAATTTTTAAATTATAATATGTACGATGCTTTTTCTTGACAACAAATGACTTTGAAACTAAATTTATAGCGAATCTCGAACATCCAAGTAAGGCAAATGTCATCTATAGATATCTATAGAGATATACGTTTGATTTATTGAGCAGTTAACTCATGTGTACCTTCTAATTCTTATAATTTAGCAACTGATCTGAACTGAACAACAGATTTATTTCAAATGTTGCAATTTATTTAATTAGAGCTGTTGATAATCATCTTACCAAACCTGAAGAACATTTTCAAGATATCAGAAATGCTGCCTTTAAGTTATAAAGCTGTAACACACTGATACCCCTTAACCATGGAATCTTTAAAATTCAGAAAAAAGATGGAATTTATGCTCTTCAACAGCTCTCACTCTCTCTTTCGCCTCCCATTCCTTCACACCAAGTGTGGCAAACCGCAAACACGTCCCACGGTCGAGATTGATATGTGCCGGTCGATTAGCGTTGCTGCTTTATTTATCAACACGCACATTAATAACCTTCCATCGTGACATTTTTGACAAATCAAACAGCAATAATAAACGTCGCGTGTAATGTGTGCCACTGTGGGGACACGGGTTGTGACACAAACACACAAACCCTCAACTCATTGCTCCTTTTTTCCTGCGTCACTGCGTTTTTGCTACCTGCAAACTGATGCCCACCTCCACTATGCAATCCATTACCTCCACAGCCCATTATCACGCGGTACGTGATCGCGGATAGCGCTGGATTGATGGGCTGGACGAGCGGCTGATCGATAGACGTACGCAGCGTTTTTGTGCTGGCTGCGAGTGTCACAACTCACCATTCGACAGTCGGTGGCGTACGCGATGCAGGCGCTAAACGACGCGACGGTTGTTTCGGTGCTTACTGCCAATAATGGCATTGTCGTAATTGCAGCGTCAAACGGGGGCAATGGTACGGTTCAACGAGAACCAGCAGCGATGGAGGAGGGTTGGTGATAATAGTACCGGCGAACGATTTTACAGGACGTCGATGATGGTGTTTCGTTCGGGGGTTGGAATATTGATCCGTTATGGTTGCGCGTGATGTTTGCGGAAGGATGCAGCCACAGTGACACAGCGAGCAGTGTGTTTAGCACGTGCTTCTGTGCATTAAAACCGATTGGGAAACCGATCAACTACGATTAGCGAGGGCATTATGTGGACGGTCGTTGAAAGCTGTTGATGAATTTAAACACTTCTTTACAGCCGTCTCTTGCAGGCTATGCAGCCTGCAGTAATAAGTATGGAGAATTAATTCGAATCAATCCGTGCTCGAGCTTCCGAGCAATTGGCCCGAGGGCTTCCAAATTATAACCCATCGATCCAGATACACCCCCATCGATCGCCGCCTCCGTTGCACTATAATTTGATTATAATAAATTCAAATCCAATCGCAAATTTGCCTCATCTAAATCGGCTTCTGTAGCATTTTTGTTAAATGTTGCTTTGTCCGATTTTTGCATCGATTTTGCTGCCGGCGCATTAATCTTCCCCTGCGGGAAGAAATCAGTAGCTTTTAATTGCATAATGAAGCGCTTTGCTTGCATTGGTTCGCTCTTTTCGCTACTGTTTTGGAATTTAACCGTGGATAAAAAAAAAATTATTATGTTTCTTTCGATTGCAAAACCTCGCTCGAAGACAACAGACGCCTGGTGAAAGAAAGCAGACGTCTGGCGAGATTGCTAAAGCGCGACTTAATGGGGAAAGATATTTTGTAGCAGGGAAATAATTCCAGCTACCAGCAAAAACAGAACACAACGGAACATTCAATTGCATTATGCTCGCTAGTGGATGCAAAGTCGTGCTGAGTGGAAACGCAAAGGCGTCGCACGTTTGGGACATTTATTGGCGCTCAAAGTAAGCAGTCACCCACAGTTCATTGTCGAGCCTTCCCAAGCTTCCCAACAACGTCCTGTAGGTTCCCGGAGAAGAAACATTTGTTTCTTACATTTAAGTCTCCATGCCATGAGCATGCCCCGGTGCCGGAGATGCCCCACACGATGCCCACGAAATCGTGCAGTTTGCTGATTCCTTCCCCACCGCACCCTTCGGCACAATTTCTATTAACATGATTATTTATAATAATCATATTACGAGCAATATGTTTATTAGTATGCAAAACTCTGCAGCTGATGGTTTTGGCCGATGACAAAGCTGCAGCCACGGAGCTGCTGCTCGCGCCGCTGTCTCCGATGGCATTGCTTGTTAGTCATCGTATCGTGATCACTTGGCCGGGACTTGGCGGGAGCAACATAATTTCGTGGGCATCGTGTAGCAAAATGGTTCTTCGATCGTGTATCGTGGCAAAAACGGTAGCGTCGTTGCTACTGTACTCGGGGTAGCCGTGTAATGGTTTGCAGAGACACAGGGCGGGCAGGCTTTTGTGGTCGCCGGTGGTCCAACACGCTGTAGTACCCTGCTGTAATGGTTGTTCTGGCGGGGCGAACGGCAGTTCGGCAGAGACAGTGCGCAGACAATGCACACAATTTAATTTGCTGCAGTTGGAAGCGGAATTGGGGTTTGCTCGTTTAGGGAGGGAAAATAACTACAATGAAACTGATTACACTGGTTTATGTTGGACTGATGATTGTATTATATTTTTCAAATGAATTTTTATTTTTTAAGAAAAGTCTTCTTTCTCTATAAATCACCTAAATATTCCTGGAGGATCATTGAACCATTTAGCAAGTATTGCATTTTGAATGTATTAAAAGAGTTGCATTTGAGATCCGTTGACAAATTTGGTTTAACTAAAATTGAAACCTGTCATCAATATGTCAACCAGAAATTAAGCTGCTTGAACAAAATTCAGCATAGCAATGATATAGAGCAAGATATAAAAGCTAATTTTATAGATAGATTTTGTATTAGCCTTAGGAAAACCTAAAATATTCGCATAGCTTTTGAACATATCATAAAACAATACTTTAGAGAACCTTAATTCAGTAATAAAACAAACCTCTTAATTATAGTTTATCTGCATTTCTGTCGAATCATAATGTTGTTTTTAAGGTGCTTCGTTCGCTTTCAACGTATTATTGTGGCACAAATATGAGCAAGCAGAAGTCGATGACCAACAACATGCCAAGCATGTAAAGTTATATTGCATCTTTTTATAGCACAAAGTTGTTTTTTGTACATAAAATATATAATAATACAAACAATTCATAATTAGCAAATAATTCACCATAAATAGGACACTATAATTTTAAAGAATCAGTCCTTAACCATCATATTGGTTTAATGCTAGATTTTAATTTTTGGAACAAAACAAACTGTACAGAATGCTTCACTCCTGGTCAAGTGAATATATGTCATTCATTTGTTTCATTTTAAATACTCTCTACCCTAACGGTCTTGTCAGATGTTGAGTATCTAGAGCCTGTGGCATTTTCAATGGATTAAAATTTGTACGTGATAGTTTTCTTAGTCGATTCATGGTTATTTCTACTTATTTTTAGTTAAAAATACTGAAATTGATATCATGTTTAGTAAAAAAAATAAAAAAAGGTTTAGTTCACTTACTATATGTGAAGACTTCAAGTGACGTCTAGAGGAATGCTTGAAACGATTAGAGCTAGCGATAGAGGCTTTTTTCTGTCTATACGATTCTTATTAAGAAAAAGTTATAGTCTTGCAATCTCAAATAAGTTTAATCTCTAAATAAGTAATGCAATTTCCTAATACATAACATTGGAGTTTGATAGGGAAGAATAAAGCATATTTCTTTTCCATTTATCAGAACATTCCTGGCCAACATTGCCCGGAACAGGAAATGTACCTCAACTGGACCGTATGCACATACACATTTCTGCACGAAAGATAAAGTCAAATCAAAACATCACACCACACCGGGAAAAAGATACTAGTGCCCGCGCTTTCCGGACAGCTCGAAACTACTAATCTAAAAAGCAAACATTACCAACACGTTCCATGCCTGCTCGGCGAGATGCTGCCCCAAGCAGCTGAAATGGAAAATGTTTTAAGAAATAAAACTATCACAAACGGGATATGGAGCGCTTGGTGTTGGCTATGTGTCTCCATTTTTTGCGTCACTCGAGAGTCCTCAGTTGCGTTCTAATGCAGAATCAACCAGCCGCACGGTGCCACCGGGTGCCGATGAGCAAAGGGGAAGAAATCGAAGCTATCTTTCGCACAACATTGAACCATTGTTCGAAGCGTCCGAGAAGCCTACGTAGGGAGGTGAGTGTGTGTGTGTGTGGCCAAGGGGACCCATTTTTGCACCCCTGCTGCACTCAAGCGGCTGAGGAAAAGCGGGCGGAATAGGCAGAGAGGAAGCGTACATACATCCCATCCACACGGACAACACGAACACGGCATGTTCCCCGTGCATCGCGATTCACGATCAGACGTTTGTTTACAATCCATAACCGGAAGGGTGTTCATCATCGTAGGGCCCAGGGTTTGCACATCCTGTCCTTTCTACATTTGCTTTTGCCGCGGACTCTATCTGCGGAGTGCATCTCCTTCGCGGAATGACATCGGCTGTCGCTGTAGGGACACTCGCTCCTAAGGACCTTTCCGGGGCTGGCTGACTGGCTGGCTGGCTGGATGAAAATGCGGGCGTCTGGTTCATTTTTTATGCGAACCAGTCGATTCACATTCGCCAACGAATCGCGACATGTGTGTGTCTGTACGTTCGTTGTTTGATGCTTGGCTATATATTCGGCTGAATTTTGGCATTCATTTGACTAGACGCGAGGGTTTCGCATTGGGGTTTTTTTTTGTTGGCACACGCGAGCCTCTTATTCCATATATGCTTGCTTCAAGTGAACGCAAACGATCGAATGCATATTTTCTAAGGCCAATATCGGCACCATATCGCACCGGCCAGTGGGACTTTGGTCGCTTTTTGCTGCTGCTGCTGTTGGGAGAAAGAGCCGCTAGCAAAACACACGAAACTTCTAATCTCGATGCAGCTCAAGTGCCAGCGGTGCAGCGGCGGACTTCTGCTCAGGTGAGGTTGCTTTTGTTATCAGCGGAAAGATAAATAAACCGTACAGTGTAGTGTACACCGTTGTACACCCTGTACACATTGCCACTTGTCTCACAGCACCCGGTCGATGTCTTTTTTCTCCGGGAAATTTCCCTATTTTTTCCGAGAGTGTTCTGCGTAACTTACAGTATCTAATAGACGCGTGTGAGTGTCGCTTTTTTGAAACTGTTCGACTTTGAAGTCAATTTCGGCGGGGGGTTTTCCCCCTTCGGGTTATGGTTGCTTTCTTCAAACATGGTCGTCGTATGGGAGTTATTGGGAAAAAACGGTACATTGGACGTGACCAGCAACGGTTCCAAAGTTAATTCCACGAGCTTTGTATTGCTTGTTTGGATCGGCCGATGGTGACGGATGAGGATAGCTTTTTTCGATTGCCTAGGAAAGAACCGTAACATGCTGGATGCAATATTGAGCTTGTTGAAAAGGTTTTAGTATTTTGAAGAGTTTTGATATTTTTTTAAATCATAATTTTCCTTGTGAATTTGAGATCTGAATTTCATTATTGTTAGGATATTGAAGATATAGGAAAAGGTAAGATATAATTAAGCCTCACTGCCTTCTATAATAACCATACTTTTAAATTAAATTCTATGTTCAAAAGCTCTACATATCTAAGCTTGAAAAGTACCATCGTTTGTATATTTGTGCATTTGCCTCGATTATAGGCTGTCTGCCGAAATAAGCAATACATTCCAATAACTTTCATCGTTCGTTAGCCCTCTATTTGCACGTGTATTTATACCAAACATACTCACATTGAAAGAAGATGAAAAGGACCAGCAACTTGGCTTATTCTTCTTCTTCTTCTTCTTCTTCTTCTTCTTCTTCTTCTTCTTCTTCTTCTTCTTCTTCTTCTTCTTCTTCTTCTTCTTCTTCTTCTTCTTCTTCTTCTTCTTCTTCTTCTTCTTCTTCTTCTTCTTCTTCTTATAATTTTGCTTGGGCACAACAATTGTTGTCGGTCAGGGCTTACCTGTACTACCAGTGGGCTTTTTCTTTCAGTGACTTATTGTTTACCCATAGTCAGCATGGTGTCAACAACTTACACCCAAGAAAAAGAGTGTCTTAATTTGAGTTGAACATCAAAAATAAGGCACTCTCCTCTCTCTGTGCAACGAACAAGCCTGTACAAGCTTAAATAGCCAATTTAGGTTTAAGCTCACTAAATGAGGTCAACTTTTGATTCCAACTTCAATTTACTTTTTTTTTAATCTTCACTAGAAGTCAGCCCATTGTGGTTGTCGGTTGCTGTTATAGGGCCTGCTAAGAATTTAGGGTATTAATATCTGTATAGAGGATCAGAACCGATCTAGTTCAGTATTGTAGGAGCAGAATAGACTACCAGGGCACATATAACAATACTAGGAGGCTAGGACATTTAATGCTACTAAACAAGGACTAGAACATGCGCTAACTATGACAGAGACACTAACATAACAGAGTTAGACCTGAATGCTGTTCAAATTCTTGAAGAAGTCTACTGGGAATAGCCAAGGATCTGTAAAAGAATACAAAATTATGAAGCCTGAATAAGATCTCTAGTAAACTGATCTATAGCTAAAACTGTTCAATAAAGATAGTAATAATCTGTGCATAACCCTTTGCCTGTAGTTTACTTGTGTCTTAGAGTTGAGTCACATATTCAGACCATTGAAAACAAAGAAAAGTTTTGGAACTTATACTTAGCTTAGATCCTATATCTGCATTATCAGAAAAGTTTGTAGTCGGAACGAACACGTTATGAAATATGTTCATCAGTTTTCGTGTCCATATAGTCTTAACAATACATAACATTAATAGAAATAAAAAAGCCTTCAAAATACTTCTAAGCTCGTCAGACAGTTTGGAGCTCTAATCGTTATACATTCCCAGAAACAAGAAGATCTGCTCACTGAAACTTAACTCCATTCTGTGCCGGCCAATCCAAATAAACTCCAATGCAGCACCCGATTGCCTACACAAAAGACCCCAGCCCCAGCCCAACGTAAACCTCTCCAGACGGCATGAATTTAGGCAAATTTAGTCATCGCTTTTATTCCAAACATTAACAAACACACAAACTACCCCATTTCGCCCCATGTGATTGCAAATCTCTACACCCCTACCCCTGATTGGAGTTGATAGTTTTGTGTCCTTCGGCTCGATTCTAATGTCCAAATTATGCCTCCGGCAGCCTCGAAGCTCGAAGAGACTAGCAGCAGCAGCAGTGCTGGCCGTGTCGATAGGTATCGCACAAAAACAAAACCCCAACCCATTTCGTCGTCCATTTCTGGGGGTGTTGGGCTCCACCTTGGTGTCCAATTATTGCTGACAGGCATGAACGGTGGACACAGTGTACACACATATATAGCACACCGCCTTACCGCCGGTTTTATGAACAAATCTTCATTTTTCTTGCCATTGCCCCTGCCGTACCGTACTCGTGGGCAGTCGCCGAAATGTGCTCCAAGCTGGCGAAACAAACCCCGTTCCGCTGTGCCGTTTCTTGTGACAAGCAAAAATAAATAAATCATTCCGTATATTAGAAAACCTCGGCCGTGTGGGGTGAGTATTTTCTAAAAAGCCCATTCCCCCTATACCCTACCCGCACTCAATCCGATTTTTTAACCACGAACCACCCCCCGCAAAAACTGCACCGTGCAGTGGGGCAGGCCGGATTCGTAAGGAGTGTGTGTGTGTTTGCTGCCGCTCCGTGGACGCAAATAAGTAGACGACCAAGTGTGGGTGCCCCAGGTGCAGCTGGCAAGGGTGGAGGTAGGATAAAACATTTTTCTCCGAAAGTAAACCCAATACCCAATGCTCGTGTGTAGGCCTGCATGCAACGGATCCGCAAACGGTCCCGCAGTCGAACGAATCGAGCGCGCGCATATATAGAGACGTTTTTCGATTCGATTCGGCATCGGACACACACTCTCGCCCGCTTGCTTGTCCCCCCTTTTTCCCCAAAAACCACGTCCAGCGAAAGCCGTAGGGCAGGGCTGCCCGTGCCTTTGTGTGTCGGGTTTCCTGGGCGGGCGAAAATCCCCGGCAGAAGAAAAAGGATCTACCAGCACCCCAACAGTAGCAGCAGCAGCAAATGCGAAATAATATTTATAAAGCACCGAAAAAGCGGACAGCACGGGCACCACTAGGGGGAGTCATGCGGTGCACAAAGTGCACACTGCCAGCAGCCACCCTCCGATGTTTAGTCCGGGAGTTGGCGAGCTGGGAGCAAAATCCTACGCTCAGGTTTTGTCTTTCTCCAAAAATGCGGGCAAACGGCGGGCTTTGCAGTGGAAGTGAAAAGCCTTCCCGGGGTTCTAATCGCGAACAGGCGCCCCGAGTCGAATCGGTCGAAAGAACGAGAAAACTATCCGTCCGTTCGCACCGGTAGGCCTGGTGCCTGGTGGATGATGATGATGATGGGACGGGGTAGGCTTTTTCGTCGATTTTATTCAGACAATCGCAGAGGTTCGAACATTCCTTTTTGCATTCCCGGCATTCGATTCGGCCACGGTCGTTGCTGTTGCTGTTGTTGTTGTTGGAGCAGCATGAAGGGAAGGGAGGGAGGGGTACGGTAGCGCGACTGCTGCACGGGCCACAGTTGCGCGCTGACGGTTCTCCCAGTCGTACATCTCGGAGTTTGCTTTCTTTCCATCAAAAAAGCGCCCCAGTGGCAACTGCGTACCCGCTATATACCCTCCCCTCGCATGGTGGACATTCGGATTCCGTTTCCTTCCAAGGTAGCGGAGCAGCAGCAGCGGGGAGCAGCAAACGGTAGGGACAAACATAGAGCAAACAGTTCGGCCTGCCATCATACGCACGCGGCGAACGTTTGCACCAGGCACCATCGGTCTGGGAAATGGGCCTCCACACGCGTACTCCCTTGCTCCTTGTTGGGGTTTGCTGCGTTTGCTTGTGTTGCGCTGCGTATCCAATCAAGCTGACCGAAAACTACGTCGTCCGAGAGAGCCATCGTCATCGTCGTCGTCGTCGATGATGTCCTTCCGTGCGCAAGGTGGCCAACGATACGCGACGGTGCAGTGGACGGTTGGTGCGCCTGCCTCTGTTGCTAACGCCAATGTGCGAGGCTGTATGAAGGTCCCTTTTTCTCAATATGCAAGTGTGTGTGTGTGTGTGTGGGTATGAGCAGGTTTTGGTATGAGGGGCCGCCACCATGACGACGCCAAACGATGAGACATGGGCCCCTGGGAAACTGCACCATCCGCTTCCTGCAGGGGGGAAGGACTGAGTGGACGTACCCGTTCGCGCGTTCTTTCCATCATCATTACGCTTCTTTTCCCTGGGCGCATCTCGTACGCATCTGCGCCTCGCCATAATATTTGTCTCTCTCCTTCTTTCTCTCTCCTTTTTTGGTGTGTGTGTGTGTGCGTGTGCATGAACCGGGCACGGGAGGAACCGTTTCCAAGGGAGATTCAAATAAGAGATCAATGCGTACAACCCATTGCCGATGCGATGCGATGCAACCCGTACACCGTAGGGAAGTTTTGCTGGAGATTTGGAGGTGGGTGAGTGCGAGAGATGTGCGTGCGATGGGGTGATGATGCCTGAACCACGATGAAAGCTTAGGGCTTAGGAGCTTCTTCTGGCAGTGCGAGCGGAATGGAGAGCATCCTGGGCGGGTGGAAAGCAGCGAACCTCGGCGCCGTTTCGAACCGTGCGTTTGGCCAGCGAGTATGTTATTGTATTATATTTTAAAACCCGTTCCTTTTTGGCTCCCAAACGAACGGGATGGTGGAGCTGCATCCTCTATCTTTTTCTCTCTCTCTCTCTCTCTCTCTCTCTCTTTCTCTCTTTTTGCGTAACTATATAAGGAATGGGGAAGGAGGCTCGAGTGTGTGTCGTGTGTGGAAGGAATCGAATTGGAAGCCGTTCCAGTTAGACGGAAAGATATCCTTTTTCCCGTACCGTTCGATGAGGAACGACCGTGCGGGCTTTGCCTGCACACTACAGAACGACGGTGCTGCTTGGTGGAACTAATTTGTCGATTTCTGTTTCAGCATGCCCTCCTCGCCCTTCTTCTTGCTGCTTGCTAGAGGTCTTGCCTTGCGAAGCCGCTTTTCACGAGACGCAGTTTGCGCAAAGTCCTTGCCCGGGCTGCGAAGCGAGTGAAATCCTTGTGGTGAAATGGCTCCCACACACACACACGCACACACTCCCACCGGTACCGGATCCTTGTTCGGACAGCGAGCGCGGAAGAAAAGGCTTTCCTTTTCTGTTGATCGAAGAGGGAGCGAGCGAGAGGAAAGACACTGTGTGACGGGCGGTGCGGTGCAGTATCTGCTGCTTGCTTGGGGCCTGCTCTGCAAGTGTGGTGCAAGTGTGCAGGAAACACGACACAAAACCTGAAAATTCAATGTTGAAACGATCTGTGCAAACAAATATTATACACACACGCATGCACGCACACAGTTTCCAGGAGTTTTGGAGAGCGGGTGGAATGGGGGTGTGCTGCATTCCAGGGAAAAATCCAACTGAAACCCACGCACACACACGTCCACGAAACCCCCGAAACGCATTGCGAGGGAAAACCGTGGCAGGTTTCGATTTCGAATTCAACGTTTCTTTCGCCGGGTGGACGGGTGGGTGCGTTTTGAGCCTTTTTCACAGTGGCATGTTTGCAGAAACGAACAGGGGCTGGGCCCCTTTTGTCGAGTCCCGACCGTGGGTCCGTGGGCTTTGTGTCGGTTTGGTACACGGACACGGAGAAGAATTTTCGCCAACGCAACGGCATCGGATGATTGAAGGCGCTCGCTCGCATCGCGTCCCGTGCTTCGCCGGAACCGCCCTCACGGTCCGGGCGAGATGTTGATGTCGATGGACAAATTGATTTTAATTTCCATCTTTTTCCCGGGTATGCGGGTTTGCGGAGGGGGTGCAGTAGCGAATGCAGTTACGGGCCTGGGCCAGGCTGGTTGATCGGCAGCATCATTCATCAGCTGAAACAAACGGTCGGATGAAGCGGGAGTTACGGTTGGAGGAAAACCGCAGGGATTAGGAAAACGAATGGTGCGTTCCGAGTTTCAGTGAGACATTCGTGGTTCATAACGAGATTGTGTGAGTTTTTGAAACACAGAGAACAAAACAAGAAAGCTTTTAGCAGTTGGAGGTTTGCGTTTGGATTTACTGAATGTGTCGTTGGATAGTTTGAATTGTATATAAATGTTTTATATTTAAGACAATATTACATGTATACAAGCCTTTTACTACAAAGTGTACTACACATTAGAAAAGGGCAAATGTTTTATAAAGTAACTAATTGTGTACTATAATATTAACTGAAAATACAAGTTAATAGTTCAAACACAGTCAATTTCAACTTTTGAACAGAATTTCATAATAATACAACCAACCCCCCCGGAGCAAATGGTGATGGAAAATGTACTTTCAGCACAATTTTGCAGTATTCAGAATGGTAATAAAGCAATTAACTCTTTGTATGTCTGCGAGTGTGTGTGTTACACAACTCCACTTCACCACACATTTACTCGCGGGAAAAAATGGGAAAACCGAGCATACGAGCAAACGATCAGGTGTCGCTATGAATTAACCATCGACGTCTAATGAATCGGGGAATGACTCGGAATGATGAATCGTGTGAATACCACACCAACTCCACCAATTTCACCCTCCTTCTGTATGTGTGTGTGTGTGCGCCTCTGTACTTTTTCCCCGGTTGTTGGTAGAAACGGCGTAAAATTGCATTTTATACCCACTTCACCCCATGTTAAGTGCAGTTCTATTATTTGTGCCATCCACCAGGCACCAGCCCGAAGCCATAGCCGGCAACATGTGTGTGTGTGTGTGTGTGTGTGTGTGTGTGTGTGTGTGTGTGTGTGTGTGTGTGTGTGTGTGTGCGCGCGTGTGTTTTAAGTTAACAAGGATCAAATGGATGGAGGGACAGGTGAAAAATGTACAATCAAAGTTCGTGAAATATACAACACCTTGTGCAACATTGATAACGTTGTTACTGTGTGTTGGTGTGTGTTTTTCGTTTTTATGCTTCCGCTCTGGGCAGAAAGAGATTGCTAGCAAAACGGTGTCAGATTGCTTGGCAAAGGGGATTGATTACCGCGTCGGTCGCCATTCAAACGGAATATTGAAGTAAACGCATCGTGCAATAGTGTTTGGTTGGTGTGTGATTTTTCCAAGCGCCAGAGGTGTTTTTTTGCTAGATTGTAAAAGTAATAATTTGGTTTGAACGTTTTTTTAAACGGCCAACTGATTGAGACATCAACCTTAACGATGATTTGTTTGTGGGGTGAATTATTAAAATCATTAATAGGGTGGTTAAGTTTGGCGCAGAGCTGAAGAACTTCGTAAAAAAATACATACATTCACTTGTGTTTCTGAACAGTTTTCCAGGAAATTTGTCAGCACTGTTTAGTCTGGCAGAGATTTCTCGTGTACGTCATGTCATATCATACTGTTTATGTTATTCAATAAAGAGGGTTTTATTTTACGGATTTGAGTTTCGTCCACTATAATATACGAATAAGTAAAATAGATACAGCAAAGAATGCACAACGAAGGATAATCATAGCTGCCTTTTATTTTGCTATAAGTATAGGATCGTGTTGACAGAGAAAACGAGTGATGATATCATATCAAAGAGATGACGAAAAGGCATAGATTGCAACTGTTTTAAGTAAGAGATTTATCTCAAATCAAGGATATTGTTTGCTCAAAAAACTCGAGCAATTAGTTACTTATTTATTTATTTTATTTATTTGTTCATTTGTCTATCTATCTTTTGATTCATTGAATTATTTATTTTTATTATTTCTACGTTAATTTGTTTTATCATATTTTTATTAATTAATTTATTATTATTTTATTTATTTGACTGTTCAACTCTTTATTTTTTTAAAATATCAATTAATTTATCCTGTTTTGCTAAAGATTTTAGCTTCTAATCTTAATCATCCAAACAATCGGTAGCGAAAATTCTGTTAACTATTATCTGCTTTTATTTTGTTCCTTTAGGATAGTCTAGAATATGTCACATAACTTAAACTTAGATGGAAGGTAAATGAAATAAATATTTTGACAGCATACCAGCATTATGTAAAGTCTTTTCCCGAGTTACGCGTTTTTTTACCGTTCATACGTCAAATCAGTGCAATTATCTCCATAAATTGTCAAATTAAAAAAAAAATGTAATTTTTCCTAAAGTTTTATATGGATAAAAAGACAGAGATAACCTAATTTTCTACACGAATTGCATTAAATAGGTTATTAATTTGCTCAAAACAGCTAAACTCAATCAAAAATCATTTTTAATAATGTATATTTTGGTTGTGCAACGTAGTATTCGACTTACACGAATGTCTCCGGAACGCATTATTCCCGTAACTCGGGAAAAATCTGTACCTCAATAAGTAGCAATATGTTTATAAACATTGTGAAAATAAAATGTCTATTTTATTTACACATCTAAAAAACTGTCAAAAGTTCTTATTTTCTTTTGCATCTAAGTACTTCTTTTCGCACTTATAACACGCATCGAAAGTAGAACTCTCTCCTGAAATGATTTGTTTTTCATATATCTAACACACTCGTCGCACACTTTGCTCCACCTGCAGCGCACACGTGTCTTAATATAATTACAACAAATGTTATGCTTGCACCAGCAAAACCCCCCAAAAATGCTAACAGAGAGAGAGAGAGCGAGCGAGGCAAGAATCACCGAAAAGCCGTTGCAGCCAATTTCCTTCCTCCCCTCCAAATCCAGCTCTGGACGATTAACGAATTGATTTCGCAATAATTTCCTTCCCCACGGCCGCGCGTATGACACTCGACCGTGTCGCAGACTTTAAGCAGACATCTGTGTGACATTTCACACCGCAAATATTTTAATTTGCATCTATTTCCCAGCGACAGCGATGTGGCCAAACAGCCTTGCCACTTCCGTGGGGAAACCGGTCGAACCCGGGCAGCGGAGCGGAGGAAAATAATATAAACCCTTACGCCCGGCACAGTGTGTGCACCGCATGCTGCCTCCAGTGCTTTCACCGGGGCCACCACATATTTATACGAGCATGCTTATTTATGCTTCCACTGCTGATGCGAGAATGCAGCCTGCATGTGTGTGAACGTGTGTGTTTGGATCGGTGGATTGCCAATGAGATTATTATTCAAATTTAGATCATTTCCTCGTATCCCGTGCTCGAATGGGAAAAGCGGGCGCGGCATGGAAGCGAGGCGGAAACAATCCCCAAAACCCGGCCAGACAACACATCTCCACCATTCGAGCATGTGGATATTTATCGAACACAAGTGCAATTCGGAAGCAAAGTGCATCGAGCGTGTATCGGAACGCTCCCTGCTCCTCATCCTCACAATCCTCTCGATCCTCCCGGATCCATCTAATAAAATACAACATAATGCACAAATCCAGCGCAAACCCGGGCCGGGCCGAGCCGGGGCATTTAGCACGCGGCACAGCAGTCGAGCAGCCACCCGCCCTTCTCGGTGTGACAACACAATTATAATCGTTTAGTTATAATTTACACAAAGTTTCATCCGCCAACTCGCTTGACGTGTGTCAAATCTCCATCAATTGAGTAATATGATAATAAGCGGACCAGTCGATTAAATTACAAACCGGACGCCGGATGCTCAGGCACCGGTCAAATCCGGTCCTGAGCGCAACCATAGACTCTCCACAGTGCTCTCCAGCCGTCCTCTTCAGCCACCCATCGGTTGCTCCGCCGATATCGTAGGCACCATTTCGCTGGAAGTTGGCGAGATGACAGGTTTAATTATAATATTGATATAAATATTTCATATTCCAAATCCATTCCGAAACGTTATTGGGCTAATTATACGGTGCGATGGCGATGGTGGTGCTGGTGTGTATCAGATGAGGCGGATTGAAACACGTGGTAGTGGGTTAGAAGAGGTGAAGTGTGTGTGTGTGTGAGTGTGGAGAGTTTGATCCACTTTCAATGCTCCGGAAGTTTTTTTTTTGTGTTGTGTTGTTGTTTGGACGGTTCCGTCGCTTTTTTATTTCGATTTTATTATTCAATTTCAAGCGCACTCGAATCGGCTTGATTGATGAACGAGAGTGTTTTGGGTGGCAGTGACCGATAGTGTGGTCCAGACATTTTCATACAATATTTTAAAAATACATTTCAATTCTGAAAAATCACTCTAATTAAGAAAAATAAAGCCAACAAAATTATAAGTTATCTCAAAAACTTTTGACACTCTGCGATGGTATTTTGAAAGTTTTTGTGATATGTCCAGTCTAATTATTTATATCTTTAAGTTCTACAGTTCAATAAAATTAATTTTATATAGATTGTTCAGCTATATTTATACTAATTATGTGTGTGTTTAATTCCTACATTTTAAATTAAGTCATGCTGTTCTATAAAAATAATTCAAAAATTTCGTTTAAATATTCTTCACTCAACCTAACTATAAATGTTGGCACGTTTCGGAGAGAACTATTTCATCCTTAGCTTACCATCGAACCCTAATTGCCCTCCAGCATGCTGTCCAACTTGCATCCTACATTCGGTTATTGAATTCCGTTGCCATTCGATAGCAAACAAAAAACCCAACAAAAAGAAAAACTACAATTCCAACAAACGGACTTGGCAGGAACGACCATCAAGAAAATCAACTCAACGGGTGGAAAAACTGCACCATTTTCCACTTTCGGTTCTTTCTGGCCTTTCTTTCTGTACCTGTGACTGTACCACCTTCGCGCTCAGTAGCTTTACCATTTCTCTCGTGTGGACTCTTGGTCTGTAACTGGAGGGAAGTGTGAGGAAGAAAGGACATCCCAATGAAGAAGCAGAAGACCCAACCCGAAATGCCCAACGGCCAGACCCAAAGTCCTCCAACCCATGCTCCCATTTTGTTTTTTTTTCAGTAACTTCAATTACTTTTCCTGCTCGGGAGTGTCTTCCACCTGTCCTGTGTAGTTGCTGTCGCTGTGGTTGGTCGCGGAGTGCAGAGTGTTTCTACCGAGCGCTACCAAGGAAAGGACACAACAGGGCACACCAGCGCTGTGCAATAATTAGATTTCAGTGGAAAAATTGCAATCTAATATTATTATAGTTGTTGTCGATAGAATATTCAAAATGATTCCGGTGTTCTTTCCGATTGTATCGGTCCGGCGCCAACCGTGGCGCTCCGTGTTGGCACTTCGTGCTTCGTACAAAGAAACGCTTGTAGTTGTGGTGGTGGTGGTGATATGACAGCATGGACGATTCTGTTGATTTGATTTTGATGCAGTATAGTAGATGTTGCTCCGGGGGGTTTTGCCCGGGTGGTTTGGAGACATCGGTTCGGCACGTCGTTTGATCATCATTGTAAATGGTCGTAGGGCACGTTGAGGCATTCGTCATTCTTCTTTGTTCACAATTCCTGGATGTATTTGCAAAGTAACCGTGCTGGATGTAGTTTATCGAAATATATTAGACACAAAAAAACCAATACATTTCTTTGATTATAGGCGATAGTTTCTATTTCTTTAGACTAGATTCTTCTTTAAATCATTAGATCGTCTCATTAGATCGCTTATAACACAATTAAAAATTATTCCCAAAGCTTCGTTCATTGCTTGCCTTCCCGCTGCCAACTCTTTACAGTTCAATATTAATAGCCAAAAATTCGCATTAAATAAAATCCTCGTTTGTCGATCCGGCCCCGTCCAGCCAGCAGTCACGTGACGCTGCAGTTTAGCCCACACGCCAAAAAGCGGGCCGCAAGTCATAACACCTCGACCGAGTCGATATTCCCACACGATCTATCGAACCATTACAACCGAACGTGGAAGCGTTGCGTGCAGTGCGCGGTTTTGGTACGAGTCATTAGTTGTTAAATCAGGCGAAGAATTTGAAACAGATCACACGGCACCCCCTCGATCGCCAGCATCCCAGCTACGACCGACCGAACGTGCGACAACGAAATCGACACCGTCATCTGGCTCACCCTCCCCCGACTGGCAGGATGGCAGGAGCCCACAATGACCGTGATATTTTCTTTTACTTATAATATGTTGTGCTTTGTTGTGCACAGCTGGTCGGATCGATTGGACTTCGGTCCGGCGAGGGGGGATTTTTTTTCTCTACCAGTAACAATGATTGTTGCTTAGGAGAACCGTCGTTCGTTTCTTTATTTTCCATTATGAGGTGTAAAATTGCACCATTTAATCTTTAATCTTTGCCTCATCGGCCTCAAGCTCCGGCACGAACGGTGCGCTAATCGAAAGAAATGCGATAGAAATCCTCAACAACTCAGTGTGGCGAGGTAAGAGGGGAGGGACAAGAATAAAAACAGTAATAGAGGCAATAATATAGAAAAAAAAGAATCAGTTCAAAACGACACACAAGGGAAGTGGAAAATAGAGAAGATGAAAAGAAAAGAAAAGAAAAACCCCAAGATCACCCCCAAACACACGAGCGCAAAGTTATGAAATAAATCCTCAACCGTTGAAGCGTTTGGGCGATTAAGTTGTAAATCGCTTTTGTACGCTACGCTCAACCATCCCGGGACGGTTTTCCCTCTCTCGCTCTCTCTCTCTCTCTTTCTCTCCTCCTTTTGCCCTAGGACCTAGCCGCTTTCCTTCCCGGACGGAAGCAGCGCGGTAGCAGCGCATAACGCATCGCGCCCGTCTGCCGCGTTTACCTGTCTGCGCTCCCCCGTGATCGTGCCTTGATCGAAATGAATCGAAATGAAACGATCAACAAACAACAATGGCCCTGCTGAAAATGCGCGCGAGCCACAAACAATCGGATGCAGCAAACGCAAAGAAATGAAGAAAGAAAAAAAGCCGACCAGAAGGGCCACATGGCAGTGCTGGGAGAGGGTGGACCGGTGGATGACAGGGCAACATAAATATGATCTCAGCACAAAACAACAGCAATCTTAGAGAAACAAAAAAAAAAGAAAAGCGGAGCGGGTTATGGCAGATTCTATGCAAACCGTGTTCGCGTAATATTTACATTTCACTTCCGCCTGCGTCACGTTCCGTTTTTGTTTTAATGCTGTTCTGCTCCATTTCTTTCGCCAGGCAAAGTTCACGCCAACAGACACACACACACATTAATAAACCGACTGCGACGTTCGTCAGTGGATCGTGGCTCGTCAAATGCGGAACTGTAGAGATTAGTTGGCATTTGCTAGCGGTCGGTGGCAGCGAACAGTTTCTCTCCCCCCACTGCCGGTTCATGTGACTCTCGTTCCGAGGGCAAACACTGAGCGCTCTCGATTATGTTTGTCCGTCATACGCAGTCATACACACGGGAAAATGACTTCTTAAATGGCATCCGGTCGTAAATGTGTATCAAATTTTAAGACAATAATCTACCGGCGTGTACGGATCCGGCGGCAGTACGGATTTTAAATAAGTATTACATACCGGTCTACAGGGCTAGGGAGAAGGGTTGATGGAGTTCAGTTTTTTTTCCTTCACCCGATCACACATTGTCTAGAAGCGGGAGGTAGGAGGAAAAGGAAAGAGGGAAGAGAAAAAGCATGTATCATTACAAACCCACAAAACGGTGATCAGTGCGGTGCACTGAGCTTGCTCCATCCAGGCCACCGTTTTGGCCAGGATTAGTTTCAGCATGATGTGTCGTTTTTGTTTCATATTTTGTTGTGTTTTTGTGTTGTGTGTGTGTGTATGTGTTTTTTTGTTTTGCTTTTCTTCTTTGCTTGATTGTTGTGCTTGATTGTTTGGCATCTCCTTTTTGGTTCGTGGTTGTATGTGTGTGTGTGTTGCTGTCTTTAGTTTTGTTATTTCTTTTTCGACGAATGAATGACTCCCCCGTGTGGTTTTGATTATTATTATTACAATTATAATTATGCCTTTATAATATTTTATGTCAGTTGTGCTTTTACTGTCAAATCAAAAGAAAGACATTTGCCTTCAAATAGTAATTTAGAGTCATTATTGGGAATTATTTATATTGTACAAAGTTAACGTAATTTATGGACATGGTTTATAGTGGATTAAGTGAATTATACAACTATTTTCAAACCAAACTCTCTTTTTTATTCATTTCATAAGGTTATATCACATTGCTGGTCTTCTTGCCAATACATTGTACTATAAACTCTTTTCAACTTCACATTATATAGATCTCTTATTTATCCTCTTACTCTTGTTAAGTAAAGAAACACTCTCTTTCTTTTTATTTAAATGAAACCTACAAAGTCAAACCGTAATGATGGGTTTTTCAGCTAATAATTTCTCTTATAAAATTTTACCCCGTAACAACGAATGCAAATCAAATAAACATCCAGGTTTACGCCGGACGTTTTGTCTCATAATGGTGCAAATGTATCGATTATCAGGTGTTAATGCCACAAATGCTGACAATGAGGTGACTTTGCACTCAAGAATGTAACCCGACTGGCTGCTCTGGAATGTTCACCATGAATACAGGTACATAAATAATAACCGTTTCTTGCATACTGCGGATGATAACTTCTTTCTTGACTACCTCTTTCATGTGATGAGTTGCAGCGCTTAGCAAACAAGTCCAGAAATCGACATTCCAGTTCACAAAGACATTGTTAAACATTCCAGAGGACCTTATCTTTGTACCTTTTTGAGGCATGCATCTACCAACAGCATTATAATGAGGAAACAACGGCATAAAAAAGCACAACTAACTACCGACACCATAGCAGAACTATTCTCCTAGACCATATATGTTTCCCCTAAATGCTCAATGTAAGATCAGTTGAAAAAACCTGCATTCCCGCAACCCGCAACTGGAACGCTCCCTAAATCTAAATCTCTTTTGTCAGCATTAATTGATACATCATGTACCTGTTGGTTCGTGTGCGACAAAGTGTGGCTAGCTGTGAAACCGCAAACTACAACAACAAGGTGCTAACAGCAAAACAATAGCAGTCAAATTTGGTCGTCCTCAACAAGTCGCTCGCTCCCGCCGTGCCTGACTTGGTCGTGCAGGCTTTGATGAGAGGCCCATGCCCATGCCCAACTCCAAAACTTGAGCAGCAAAAGGCAACGCTTTACACACTACGTCCGTACGTACGTCGTCCGATACAATGTACGCTTTGTCGGATCATCGGTCGGTAATGGCAAGTGGGAACCCACAGGAAACTCACTCCGGGGGAGAAGGAACCATCGAGTGCGAACATCAACACCGAGATTCTAAGATAACAACTATCACATTCCTTACATCGTCTTTCGGGATGGGTCGTTTTGGGAAGGCTTTCGGATGGTCCACACCATCGGGCTCGGTCGTTGGACATGCTCGATCTCTTTCTTGCACGGATCTCGCCTGCTTGCATCCACTTGGGCTTGGGTAATCGGTTTGTATATTTATATGCAAACTCTTCCCATCTTCTCAAACGGCTTTGCAACCGGCTGGGCAACCACAACTCACAGTGGCTCCACTTTCAGACACAAGGAAGCTCTGACTTTTCCCATGCAGACAAACGGGATGAGTTGGGGGAGTTTTGCAAATCTGAAAGGAAAACGTTTTCATTTTCGGACGACACCTACGACCGGCGGTGACGACGACGGCGATGATGATAATGATGATGATGCTGAACTCCGAGCTCTGTACAAACTACGGCTTGGAAGTAGCTCAACTTTTTCACCTTTCACCATCTGGTCTGACCCCCGGTTTCGGTTTCTGTTATGGTATGGTGCTACTGCTGCTGCTGCTGCTTCGTTTGCTGCCTTTGAAGAACGGAAGAACTTTGCACCTTGACCACATGCTCTTCGTCGTCGTCGACGTCGTGTACCGAGCAAATCGTTTTATCATTCAGCAACAACTTCATTTGGGTGTTGGGTCAAATGGAGCACGAGAACGGAGCGTATGCATCGGTATGCTAAGAATGGCCCCGGAAACCGCCGGCCGAGTGGTGAGATTGACTCCTTCGCTTCCTCTTCAAGGTTGAAGCCTTCCTTCTCCGATCCGAACCATTTAAGAAGGGAAGCATCTTGCCCGCAAGGCTTGCCGGGCATTCCAGGCGTGTGCAGTGTGTCTGATAAAATCGTAGAAAGTGGAAGATTATTTAGAAAGCTATCTTTACCAAGTGTATCATCATCATCATCATCATTGGTAGCACTATCAGCACCAAGGCTACCATCATCAACACCGCTCGGTAATCGTGCAGATTGTCGGTCGGTTGTATGGATTGCAGTGAGGTGTTTGCATGTTATGAGACGGACCCGATCTGCCTTCAGGGCAGACAGTGATGTTTATGACACAAAATGGTTCAATTAAAATGTGTAACCTTGTTTGGGTATTGAGGCAACATTAGCATGCATTAGGTGTGGTTTCTTGTGGCACTATCAACTGTCTTAATCGTTTGCGTTTCTGGAAATGGTTGCAGTGCAAGTCGCAATCTTTGTTTTCAACTCACATTAAGCTCTTGTTCGCCTTCACCACAAACCCATTAACCATAGCGTGGCTTAAAATGAAACTCATTTTTAACCCTCCTTTTCCCCTTTCTTATCCTGACAGCCCAAAAGCCGTAGTAAGGAGAAATTGTTTCTATCTTTAGTTTATATCAATAGAAGAAATATTAAAATCCCGTGGCACACTCCCCTCACACTACTATGTCGACACCGTCTACCGTTAGCCCTCGAAAGCCCCTGCCCGTAAGTACCGTAGTCACATAAAAATTATCTTTCACAGTGAAATGGTGATGATGATGATGATGGTGATGGAAGTGAGCAGTGCGGTGCGCGGTATGTTCTCCTTACACCGAAAGGGGTTTGTTTTATTGATGCGTACGTTTGATACAACGCCGTATTTCATTGCGTTACTTCGTTATGCTCCCATTCGCTGGCTGCAGTTAACGCTTTTTAATAGCCCGTCGTCATGCTGTTTGCTAGGATTTGTTCGTTTATGTGAGTCGATGGGGTTTTTTTTTTGTTCGAACGCGTGCTTTTCCATACCCTCTGTACGGTTGATCGTAAATGCAGCTCACTCGTAGTTTGTGCGAAGAATAATTCAACTATTATTACATACATGTTTTTGGGGTCGTTTCTTGGGTTTTGTTTGAAATCTATCGTACACGAAGTTTTACATTCGCGTTGTATGAAGTAGAACTTTCGATGACATGATTTTTGGGTATAGAAAAAGCTTTCAAGCTGTCTTTTATTCTCAATTTAAACCTTGAAACTTCAGTCTCTATACATCTTGAAGCTTTTGACTTTATTGATCATTTTCAATTTTCATGATGAGACTACAAATAGAAACAGAGTTCCTGTACGATGTCCTCATATTGTTATAAGCTTCAGTCATTCTTTCCTGCTAGAGCTTAATGTAATTAATATTGCCTTTTTTTCCTAATTTAAGGCTTAATATATCTTCTTCTTCTTCTATTTAGCGTAACGTCCTACGCGGACATGCCGGCCTATACAGGTTTTTGAGACTTAATTCATTACCACGCAGCCGGATAGTCAATCCTTGCTACGGGGGGACGGTCCATTCTAGGCTAGAACCCATGACGGGCATGTTATTGAGTCGTTCAAGTCGACGAATGTACCACGGGACCCCCCTAAAGGCTTAATATATATATGTGTTAGATACTGAAAATGCTTCAGAAATATCTTATTAAGTAGATTAATCTTTTTTAACAGCTTATTTCTTCGTTTACATAGACTTATCTGCATAAACGAGATATCGCAATGACCCTTATGATCCCAAACCAGATAACTTCCAAAATACAATCATCTTCTGATTCCGGTTCAACACCTCCATCCAAACACTTGAAACAATTACAAACCTCTGTAGCAAACTTCTCCCGCAAAAGAAAACACTGTTCCTGCCTAATCGTGGTCAACGATCGGCTGATCGTTGCCGTCCCAACTAACGACTCATCATCCGTAACAAAGCAGCTGCGGATGTGGCTAATTCGTTCGGTTTCTAATCCGTTTTCTACACCACCAAACCTCGCGCTCCCACCGTCCCCCTGTGTGGCTGTAGAAACAATGAGCAATCCCCTCCGGCTCCGGGGGCCCGCAGCATTAGAATCAAACATTACGCACATATTATTATTACGTTTCCGTAACGGGCCGACGTAGTTCTGTTCTGTGGTGTTTTTTTCTTCTTCTGCCCCCCCGCGCACCATACTGCAATTGCTCGCGTGAAGTACACGGTGAAAGGAAAATAAATAATTTTCATAAAAAATGAGCTCACCACCAGCACCACCAACAGCGGTTCGGCTGTTTCCTTTTGCTCGAGTCGAAGGGAAGGGTGAGGGCAATTTCTGTGAGAGTCGAGAGGGGAACAGAAAGGTGCGCACACACATACACACGTTCACAACTAGAAATAAAACAAGAAATTACGATCACAGCACCGCTTTTGCGCAAATCAAGCAGCCGGATTGTTTTCCGGTTGAATGGCGGCTGGCGGTGATTATGTGCGCAGTGCGCTGCGTTCATGCGGTTGAGGATCGGCCGGTTCGATCGGTGTGTTTATGTTTATGTATTAAAACAATTCATCTGCTGGACCATCATTAGCCGGACCGGGTTTTCGTACGATTCCTAATGTCCTGCGCGTTCGTGGCGAGTTGAGTTGCATTTTTTCGAATTCAAAACGAATTCTGGTCATACACGGTACAGTCGGCATTCGGTTCGATCGATTGTAATAATACTTTGTATGTTGGGCAGCTTTTTTGCTCCTTTTATTGCATTGCCATTCCTGTATTAAGCATAGTATTTTAATAAATTATATTTCCCTCGCCCTATACTTAAGACACTTTCAATCGAACGCATTTCATCAACGCCGGAAGCTTTCGGGTGCTGTTCGGTGCGCTGGCCATTCTTTCGGGGCAGCAGAATCGGGCAGCCTCAGACCTCCGTCAGGGCACGCAGGCATCATTAAAAATGTTGCAAAAATTGTAGGCCCTTTTTCGTCCCGCACCGAGCAACAGCGCCGATCATTCGCGCTCCAATTTCGATCGCTGCCACTGTGCCGGGGCTTTCGCATTTTATGCCTCCACTTGCAGGAAAAAGGGAAGTGACGCACCAGGCAGGCTTCTTTTTCGCTGCGCTGGACAGCGTTACTAACGGCGGTTTTTGGCGGTAAAATTTGCAGCTCCCCCTGTGCGATTGCGTTGCGTTTTCTACTTCGAGAGTCGATTGGCCAGTACATTGATTGAATGATTACCTTCAACCGGACACTGTGCAGCAGTGAAAATGAACGACCTCTTCGACCGTGTTCCGAAGCTGGCTACCGAATTTGACCGCCCACTCGTACCTTCCTACACCCCTGCCCGGTTTCAAGTTGCGTTCGGTACTTTTTTGCGCGCTACCTGCTTATTTCGGTAGTTCCGTTTTGAGGCGTCCTGCCTGTCCCCCCCCTCTTCCCGTTCCGTTCCCAAGGATCCGAGGGTTGGCTTGTTCCGCAAAGACCTCGAATAAATTATTTCCGCTCCCGGGGTACCTAATTTAGATGAATTAAACGAAGAAATTGTATCGGTTGTTGGGTTTGAAATTTTACCCACTCGTCCCTTTTCGCTCGTGTCATTTGAGAGGGAGAAGAGTGGCGGGAAGGGCCTAATGTGACCCTCCCGTCTTCTCTCTCTCTCTCTCTCCCTCCCATTCAATCATTGGAATGTGTGATCATGTAGAAAATCTATGCCTTCGGTGAGGGGCACAGATTCTTAACCCCAACGATGAAAGGCAAAATAATCGGCACCACACATATAAACGCCCACAGAAAGAGCCAAGGAACAAGAAGGAACGCGCACAAAAACTAATCACCAACCTGCACCAAGAGAGACGAAAGGAGACGACGGCTAATGAACGAGCGCTCGGCAGGGGCATCTACGTCTAAAGGGACAAAGCAAGTGAGAGAGAGAGAGAGGTGTGCAAGAAAAGACGTAACACAGCACGTAAGACAAAGTACACTTAGTGTCAAAATATTGAATAGTTATTGAAAGCACGGTCGGTTTGCTGGTTGCCCCATCAAGCAGTGGCCATGGTCGTGGTTGGCCGATGGCGAGCAAAAGAAATTGCTGGAAAACTAGCAAATCCTCCCAATGGAGGCTCATTAATGTTAATAAAGATTTAGCGAGCGCGACCAGACAAATCAACGCACTCAACGGGTAGAGAGACGAAGCAAGAGAAGGGACCTGGAAACTGGCACAATCGGGATGGAAAGGTGGCCAAGGTGGGGTTGTAGGGGGGTAGGGATGAAAGATCAATAAGATCGTAACGCTGGGACAGGAATCGGAAGTGAATCGGAAGTTCACGGTGATTATTTCAATTTTTCGATTTTATTACCCATTTTCCCATGGGACGGCGACTGTGTGTGCTGATTTGGTGCTGGGAGAGCGCGTTTGCTGGCGCGGGCTACCGGTTGAAAGGCAGGCAATGATGCGGGGGTGTCTTTTCATCAACGTGAGAGTTTTGGGTGAATTTTAAGTGTGGTAAAATTTAGGAAAGACAGTTAAACATTTTAGATTAAATTAATTTCATTTTTTAGATTGATCTTCTTATAATTGAGGTATTCCAACACTTGTATGTAAATCTTTTTTTTTTCTAAATGAATACAAACTAAGGAATTTTAACCTAATTGTAGAACTTATAGGCAGTGCTGCAAAATGTCACTTTCAATGTCATAAAAAATATGACTTTTGCAAAATCCATGTCAGCGTCACGTACTCAATTATGATAACCAGATGTGATACTAAAAATGATAGATATGACCAATACATGCTTCATGACATTGTTGCGACCATCGCTTGATCAGTCATTTTGTTATGACTATTTTTTACTGAGATCAGTTCTACTAAATGTCACTGACATTTTCATGGCAAATTTCGGCTGATACAAAATAATGTCGCGACTAAATGACTGACCAAGAGTAGGTTGCACAAAATGTCACCAAGCATGTGATTGGTCCATCAACTGTATGAGTCTCAACTCTGATCATCTCAGCTGTGTACGTGATATGATTTGAGCTTCGCTTCAGTCATGAATGTTGGTGACTGAAACAGTGGCATTTGGCAGCACTGTTCACAGTGCTCATGATTATGCTTGCGCTGACATTAAGCTAAGCTTGTCAGTCAGAGTATCAGGTTTGACTACTGCACTCGCATGTCGCATGTTCGGCATGTCATGACGCACTTTCATGGTGTATCAGCAATGAGCATCAAGCTACCACGGATATGTTTATTGTTTCGGTTGGTGAACATCTCGTGATAATCATGACATTTTGCAGCACTGGTGATAGGGCAAAGCAATTATCTATGGATTATGGATTAGCAATGAATCATTGTATTGCTAGCATAAAGGAAAAAGTATAAATACACTGGTTATGCAAGACTGACTTGTAAATCTAGCAGCATGATCATGAGCCCGCGGTTATGCCAGCCATTCAAATCGACTATAGTTTGCTAGACTTTTTGATGCTTTAGAGCAGTTCAATTTGCAGCAAAATGAAGAAAAACGGGTAAATAAATGCATTGATTGATTTTGACGTAATTTTTACTGACAGTTCTATCTAATATTGTCAAAAATGTCATTCAAACCGATTGAGGTAAGGTCTTCAATTGCTATACAACATTCATTTATCTAATTGAACCCAAAGAAGAAGAAACCTAAGAACTTGAACCATTTCACATTTGCAGCAACAGCACAATGGGTGGAATGATATAAATGAACTTAATTAAATTGCTCACATGAGCCTTATAAGATGTAAAGAGGTATTCGGTAGGCGGTAGAACTGCGATCATCTATCCCAAAAGCCACGGAGGGAGTGCTAGAGAGTGCAATTGTTTTCTGCTCAAGTAAAGAAATGGAAAACTGAGAGACAATACATTAGAGTATTTATTTCCAAAATGAAGCTTATATTTGTCTTTATGCGAAGCTGTTCAATTTCATTTTTCAATCAAAAACAGTTTAATTCATTGCAATTTGCATAACTCACCAACGATCAAAGCTGCACCATTCCATTTGCCCTAACGTATGACCCCATTCTTTTCTCTCTCTTTTTTGTTCTCCCGTCTTTTAAAACGAAAAGCCGCCTAAACGCCGAATCCGCTCAACCCCATCCCCCCCCCCCCTCACCCCGTGCAAAGACAGATGATTAATGTTTTCTTTAAAATTTACATCAATATTTTTACGGCTCGACTAGTTCACCTTCAACCGCAAGCTCCTCTTCGCTCTTCTCCCCCCGCCCCCCGCTCAGTGTTTTTCGAGCGAAGACCGTTGCCAACATGCCCGCACGGTAGTAGATTCCTGGAAAAGAAAATAAACACACTTTTCTTTCCAAAACCATCCTGGCTGTGTGTATGCATGTGTGTTTGGGGTTGCTTCCGTTTGTCGTTTTGTTTTTGTGTTCTTTAGTCGGGAGTACGGGTAGTGTGAAGTCGAGCCGGTGCTGCTAACGATGCACTTCCGGTGAGAAGAGTTCTACATGCAAGGGGGACCACCTCTGTCCCAGCATGGAACCGTGGAAAATGGAAAAAATTTTAACAATCTGGTTCGATCGAAATGGTTGTTTTTTTTGCATATCGATTATGAAGCAAAAAAATGAAAAAAAAAAATGTTTCAAATGCCTCATCATCGTACCTCACCAATAGTACAGTGTCTAATGCAGACACCAAGCGCAGAAAATTCAAACAAAATTTTGGTTTTGCTACCAACAGAGAGGAGTAAATGATTTCCATTTCATAAAAAAAAAGATTCAGACAGAACATTCCAATCGATCGTTACGCGATCGTTCAACACTTCCCAGCGGGGACACGAAAACCGGCAGGAGTAATACCATGAAGCAATGCCCGTTCACTCCACTCCTCAACCAGCGTTGTGCGCGCGTTCAAATGATTATTTCAAATGAAAAATCGATTTTTCATCCATTTTCTTACGACCAGCGAAGTAGAATAATAACATCAAGAACGAGCACACGGTACAAAACGCAACCGGCAGCCGCGGTGAGCGCGCACACAGAAAAATATCAAAGGCTAATTAATTGTGTTGATATAAACAATAACGGAGCATATTGCCGGCATGCGGTGCACGGCTCGGTTTGGGACCGCGGGAATGGACCCGGCTGGCTACTGCTGCTTTTCTGTGTACGCGCTGGTTAATATCGTTGGTGCCGGTAGCAACAGGAAGTCGACGGGTCGAAGAGCGAGATCGCAAGCACTGCTGAACTGCACGTAGAAGAAGCAATCCACCGACCGCGCATTGAGGATGACGGTTGGATGTCCATCCGTGGTGATTGTGCTGCTGCTGCTGCTGCTGCTGACGAAACATCAACCAGTACCAACGCACCCAAAAAATGACCTCCCCAGGATGTTTCCCGACGCTGGACCGAGCTGAAGGAGAAAGAGGAAAGAAAACGAATATTACCAAACGTAATTGCTGCCAACGTGACCGCTCGCGGCCGGTGGTAGTTTTCTGAGGGATAAATATTTGATTATAGACCCCGTTGCTCAAGGAGATGGGTGGTGGGGAGGAACTGCAAACAGTTGGTACTGTGGGTAGTCGCGATCGGTGTTCTGTCTTTACCCGTTTCTTTTCTTCCTGTAACTGAAAACCGTGCCAGCTCACCTAAATCTAAATATCCTTTCCCGCATTTCACGGCTGGGAGTCGGTTTCCATAATTCACCAGTCAATTTGCAATTAATAAATCAAACTTTAAAGTGAATAATCAATCGTACCAGTTACCGAACGGGGGTCCCAGCTTGAAGGCAATGCCACATCGCCGATCGATTTGATGGAGTGATTTCAACAGTGTGCCGTTTGGGGTCCCTTCGAAGTTCAAACCGCAAATAATTTTATGTTAACGCACTGTCAGCTGGTGGTAACGTTTGGGCATGAACGACTTAATAACTGTTTCCTAGGTCCCCTATGCGCCCGTGCGGTCGTAAAAGAGGTTCAGGTGAAAGGAGTCCCACGAGCTGTCACACGGCTCGCGCTGACTGTGTGCATGTCAAAACGATTCACAATATTTTGTAATGACAATGTGAATTTTTAAAACGTTCAGTTAATTGTTGCTTCCCCGCACAAATAGCAAGGCCCGAATGGCTCAATGAATCGTCGAATGAGTGCTGATCGCTACTTCCAGTGAGTTGAATCCGGTTCGAAGGACTAAAAGTTTCTGATGATACAGCGCTCTGTACGTTCTTTTTCTTCAACTCTCTTTTTGTATGTCTCTTCTGACGTCACTTTCCAGACATCTTACTTGATAAACGCAAACAATTATACACTAACATTTGTGTGTTTACCCTTCCAATATAGAAAAAATTGCTTCCCCATCGCTAAACTTGCCAGCCAAGCAATTAAATTGCTTAAACAATCATTCGCTCGCTGATGGGAATACATAAAATATCTTCATCATAATAGCTTCGAATGCAAACACGCAATCGCGCAATCGCACTCCGAAACGAGGCCGTCGAAGTTGTCGAACTGCAGGTCGAATGCGGCCGTTCTGTTTTATTCTATGCGCGATCATGTATCACTAAATCATTATTCGCTGCTCATTAAAAACAAACGATTGTATCGATCATATTTGCTCAGCTGCAGTGGCAGTTCTCAGAAGAAAACCCCTTTCCACAGTTTCCAACTCACTCCTCCCCCCCCCCCCCTCCCTCCCCATTAAAATGATGTGAAAATCCTTGTCAATAATTGCTATCGACCCTCCCTTTGCCCCAAATGCGGCATTGAGGTATTGAGCAGCGATTGTGTGATCCATCCATGGCATAATTACGATGTAACAAGCGCTGCTCGAATGAAATGCAAATAACAGAAAGTGCAATTAAAAGGTAAAATAAAATTCTATTGAAATTGAAGAATAATTTATAAAAATGCTTCATAATTAATCCAAAAACATGATTAAATGTGAAATAAAGAAAAGGTTTTCTTCATTCTTTGTATCAAAATTGTAATTTGATCAACCTTAAAAAAAGCCACTTCTTTTCCCTATTCTTACCTATCCGTTGAAAAAGAAGCTTTTCGATCGAAATCACCCTTCTCCCCAGCACAGAAAAAGCCCACCCCTTTGCTAGCCCATCGACAGCTGCGAAGGAGATACGCTTCCGCTGCAACGCACGCAAAACAGTGCGTATCGTTCGTTGCATATGTACTTGCCCGTGCAGCGCCTACTTATGCCCGCTGCCGCCAAGTGCGTGCGTTTCTTTTTCTTGCAATTTCGCACGGGTGTGCGTCACTTTCTTCTTCTTCGCCCACGGCGGTATGATGCTTTCTTTTCTTCCCACCTAGGTCCAACACTAGGTGTGTTCTTTCTGCCGCGTTCGGCTCGGCCTGCACGGCTTTTCGCACAAAGGCACCGCCTTCTCACCGGCGAACCCGAAACCCTGAATGGCGTGTGCGCTGCTGTCCATGCTGTTTTTTACGCTTTGTTTCTTTTCTTTCAATTTTTGCCCATTTTTGCACAGCACACGGTTCGGTTCGGTCTTTGTGTGTGTGGGGGGGATGGGTGAACGAGAAACCATCGCGCTCGGCTATCCCATTGTGTGTGGCGGGTCCCCCCCACCATCGCCATCGCCGATAATGGTTGGGGAAAGGAAGCTTTGATCGACACGCACCCGGCATCGAATGGTGCTTTCCGATTGGGGCAACGCGCTGGCGTGTGTATGGTGTGCCTGCTCTATCCACCGGCCAGCAGCGGCAAGCGTGCGAACGAGATGGAACGAACGAGTACGCGGGCCATGCTTTTTGCCCTGCGTGATGGAGGGGAAATAGTATTCCATCATCAGCGTCATCATCATCATCATCATCACCATCGCACTGCCGTCATCGTCATCTGGGAAGTTTGTTCGGTGCGTTCACGCGTGAAGAGAGTGAGCATGAGAAAAAGAGAGCGAAATATGGCGGTTTGTTTTGACAGCTTGGCTCTCTCTCTCTCTCCCTGCACACTGTTGGTTGTGTAGGTTGGGGGGTGTATTTTGTTGTTGGTGTTGTTGGTGCTGCGCCCAACATGCAACCATGTGTTTGATTCAAAATCTTTCGCTCTCTCCGCTAGGTACCGCGTGGTGGTGTAGATAAGGTAAATAAGGGAGAGAGAGAGAACGTGCGAGCTATTGCACGCACACGCACTCAGCAGCGGATTTTCGAGCAGTTTCCACTCTCCCCCGGCGAATGATTGATATCTGTTTTTTTTTTGTGGGCAACTGTCATTATTTATTTTATGCAGTTTTGTTGCTTGCTTCTCCTTATGATTTATGTGGATTGAATGCTATAATGTTGCAAGGATGCTTATTCCATGGTTTTACTAATTTATTTATTTTATGTTATATATTTATTCAAAATTCCTTTTTTTTTCTTTTAATTTTATATGTTCAAAAATAAGTTTCTGAAAGAAGTGCACGTTACTTTTGAGAAGCAAAACGAGGTTATGAACTTTTATAACATTTTAATTTACATTTCAACAAAATGACATTTAGAAAGCTATTCTTCTAAAGTGATTTACAAAAATTATTAATAAATAATGTAAAACAGCAACTATATTTTAAAAAAATAGTTACACCAACCAATCATCTTCCAGCCGAACATCTTTCCTAATTCAAATGTATCCAATTCCCACTGCCACCCTCTCCCGCGCAACAATCAAACCGAGCAAGGAGAGCGAGCCGCGTGCTCACCAACACGAGGCCAGCACACCGTCGGGTTTTCGAGCAGTTTCGGTCCCACAACATAGCAAACGGCATACGGCGTGCCGGTTTCTGGTTTGTTTTTGAAGCACAATCCCCTCCTCCCACCACAGCAGCAACCCGTCATCATCATCGCCATCATCATCGCCATCATCATCGCCGCGTTGGTACACAGCGGCAGCAAAACACGCACACGGGACTGCACACCAATCGAGAGAGCGGCCGCCGTAGCAGAATCGTTTGAAATGCCGTAGCGTACGGACGGTGCCCACGACACGAGCGACCGAGCGACCGATTTCTGCTGCCCGACAGCGACCAATGTTCCGCGCGCGCAATCGCAACTTCTCCCGCCCTTTAACACGTGTGCGTTTGTGTGTATGTGTGTGTGTGTGTGCCAGTGAGTGTGTATGCAGTTTCTTAACTGTGCAGCAGGCGTCTCCGCGACAACAACGCTCGGTTTTAGTCTTCTCGTCATCCGCGGCACACATCTCCCACGGCTGCACGCGGCGCGTAAGTGCAACACGGCAGCTTCCGCGCGCGCCGCAAGTTCTCGGGTGTAAGTGTCCGCAAGTTTGCGTAATCCCGGGTGTAAGTGTGTGTGTGTGCGTTTGTGCTTGTAACCAGGCGTTTGAGAATTGTTGTGCTACCGGAAGTTGTCACAGTGGTACATGGGGGTGTGTGTGTGTGTGTTTGATGTGCCTGTGAAGAATGTCGTTTGATCGTGGTGGGTGGGTGGATTTTGGTTTCTTTTTTCCCTATTTTTTCGTGAACGATCCCACAAGTGACACAGACTTGGTGCAAAACGGCTGCACTGCACACACAACGACGGTGTGACGCTGCATGCGGACGAGCGGCATGGCAAGTGGCCGGGCCCGAGAGGCTCTTGTGTAATAATTATTAAAACGTCATCAAGCGCAAGATGTTGTACGCTGACAAATACCCCCCCCCCCCCCCCCCCCGCTCGATAATGCTCGTCATTGCCACAGGTCTGTGGTCTGGCGTGTGTGTGTCGGTGTGTGTGTGTGCACAGTAAATGTGAAACCGTTTAAGTCTCGTTTCGCCAAGAACACAGGGACGGCGACGAGCTTGCGGTGTGTTTTGCTTGGACCGTTTTTTTCTGTATATGTTTTGCTGCTGCCGGTTTGAGAAATAGAGAGCAAATCTCCAGCCAAGCACTGGCAGGCGAACAAGTTAATTTATCTTCTAGCGCTCTGGCGCACGGCGCAAACAGGTGCTTCCCCCGGCGTCTCCGATTCGGGCCATAGTTTAATGAGCCAATCGTGAGCATATTGAGTGATTTGGAGCCAGTAATGGAGGGTTTTTGTGTGTGTGTGGAAGATTATTTAAATAATACAACGTTTGCGACGTTGAAAGGGCAACCGCAAAGCAAAGTACTTGTGATGGGGCGTCTGTTGGCATCACAAGCATTTTTTTTTTATAAAAAAAACATATTAAGAATCACTTTTGTCACTGGGCAACATTTTGCCTTTTAGTGAACTTTTTCATGAAATTGCATAAAATATTCCCCACATTAGCCAACAGCACCCTCAGTCGGGGCATTTTATTACATCCCACTCCCACAATTCTTAAATTGTATGACGCTCCTATTCAAATTTAGTCACACTTGACAATGGTTCAGAGAAGCAAAAGAATGCCATCAAGAGAAAGAAAAGGGACAATACAAAAAAACAACTCCAATTAAAAACACCTCAAGTCGGAAAGCCCACCGAGCATTAGCGCATTAACCGCATCTGGCGGGTTGTGTGACTGTGTGTTGTTTTCCGTGATTATTTGACGACGCAACCCGAGCAAAGAGGTTGAAACCCTCCGGTACGACCGGAAAGAAAGCGTTAGAAAAATGAACGGGAAAAGTAGAAGGAAAGAGCCACAAACAAAACCCCCCCGGACCAAAATACCAACAAAACGCGCAACAAACCGTAAGAAATTGAAAATAAGCAGCAAAACAGTCAGGGCAAGGGCGAGTCGGAAACTGAACGAACTAAATCCGCACGCAGATGCGGAAACGAAGAATTAGGGAATAAAACAAGGAGAGAGAGAAGAAAAAAAAACCAACACACGGGAGCAGTAGGCCACAAAATTGGAGGAAATGATGGAACCATGCTTAAGCACACACACACACACACACTGGTTGAGTCACAGACAATGGGGAGGGAAAACGGGAGGCCTCAATTGCCTCACAAATGGTGTTTCTATAAGACAATTTAAAGGTGTCCCCTGCCTTCCCTGTCAAAGCTCAGCTTTTTTTATGATCGTGATTTCTTGTGGTCTATTTCTTATTTACTTCGCTCGTTTTTTTTGGGGAAAAGAGCCCTCTCCATCCACGTCCCCAACCAATTGCTTGGGTGCCGGACCGGTGAGTGAGCCGGAAAAGTGAGACATTAAAACGCGATTAACTGTCCAACGACATTTTTGGACAGCACAAGAACACATTTCCTCGCTCGTACACTTCCAAGTCGAAGAGCGTAAAACGTTCAGTTCATATTGGAGTATGGTGTTTGAAGCATTAAAGACCTCAAGGGGTGCACACCAGAGTAGACTAGAATGATCACAGACACTTGCTGCACTTTGCTGCTACAAAGCAAAAGCTAATCGAACCTCTAATTGGCTGTCAAAAGCGGACTTCTGCATGTGTGTGTGTAGTGTTGATGATAAACGAACAGTGGTTGTCGATAAGACTTACCAAACCCCTAATCCCACAAATTCATCGGCTAGCACGTGGTTTTGTTGTTAGAAGTCTCAGTGTGTGTGTGTGTATGTGTGTGTGTGTGTATGTGTGTGTGTGTGTATGTGTGTGTGTGTGTGTGTGTGCCAGTGTGAGAGATCTGGAGAGTTACTGTGGGACGAAAAACGGACTCAGCAGATGTGTCGAAAACGAAACTCACCGAAGACTCGCCGAAGACTCCGAGTCTCCGAGACGGCAAAGGATGTCTTGGTGCGCTCTCGGAACATCTACGTCTCGGTGTGTGTGTGAATGTGTGTTTGTGAGGGTGGATGGGTGGTTTTCTCGCACAGTCACAGGACCAACGTGTTTTTTGGGTTGACTTTTTGGATGATTGCGCTCTTCCCCATGGCATGCTCGAAGTAGTAGACGTAGAATCCATCTCGTGCATTTTTAATGCTCGTTTGGTAATGTTTGTGCAAAAAAAAAAAAAAAACAAGCAAGCTTATGCATACTTTATTTCCATCCCCCCAAAAGCGCAGGTACGCACAGCACAGTTAGGCCGTGGTGACAAACTTTAGCGTTTGGCAGTCGTTCGTGTATCAGAATTGGAGAAAAAACGTGTGAAGAAAAGTTTAAACATAAAACTAAAGCAGAGAAGTAGAGTGTGTGTGTTTGTGAGTGAGTTAAAAAAGTGAGTGTGTGTGTTGATCTTGAATTGAAGTGTCAAGCATGTGTCGGGAGAGGAAAGATACTGTGCGCATGCAGTTCTGTGGCGCTATTTCATGCGTATCGCCGATGTACAAACGTTAATTTTGAGTGTGCGTGAACGTTAAGGTGACGTAGTGAGCCAAATTTTTGTGAGGTTACAAAGCGCCGTCACATACACTCTCCAGCATCAAGTGAAGCTCTAAAGACCAGTAACACAATCGAAACAGGCGGCTCGAGCACCGTGTCCCGCTCGTGCAGCACTCCGACCAGCCGCGATGCCATCGGACACACCGCCCCCGTCCGCAACATCGGTGTCCCATCCGTCACCAGCGTCGAGCCATCACGATCCGAACGATCCGAACGCCCCGCCCAGGGACCCGGTGGACCGATCGGGCACGGGGACGCCCGGCCCCTCGGACCACCCGACCGGTGGCCACCTCGGTCACCATCAACCACCGTCGAGCTCGTCCTCGTCCAGCTCGTCCTCGTCGTCCTCCAGCACGTCCTCGTCGCTCTCATCCCTCTCCCTGAAGCGCTCACTGGAGGAACCGCTGACCACCGCGAAACCGTCGCCCCCTTGCTCGCCCCTCACAATGGATCATCATCATCAGCACAAGGCCGCCCGACAGTCGAGAGCCGCAAGCCCGGCCGGACGTTCCACCCAGCAACAGGCGAGCCCAAGCGCCCCCGGAACCGGTGGCTCTTCCTCCGGTGGTGGTGGTGGTGGACAGCAGTTCTGTCTGCGCTGGAACAACTACCAGACCAACCTGACGAGCGTGTTCGATCAGCTGCTGCAGAGCGAATCGTTCGTCGACGTCACGCTCGCCTGCGACGGCCAGTCGATGAAGGCGCACAAGATGGTGCTGTCCGCCTGCAGCCCCTACTTCCAGACGCTGTTCTTCGACAACCCCTGCCAGCACCCGATCGTGATCATGCGCGACGTTAGCTGGGCCGAGCTGAAGGCGATCGTGGAGTTTATGTACAAGGGCGAGATCAACGTGAGCCAGGACCAGATCGGGCCGCTGCTGAAGGTGGCCGAGATGCTGAAGATACGCGGGCTGGCCGATGTGAGCGGTGATGCGGGCGAACCGACGGGCAGCCGGGCCGAGCGGGAAGCGGCCGGAAGCCGTGGTCCCGAGGAGCTGGATCGCGAGGAGCACGGCAAGCTGCTGAATCCGCTGGCGATCGTCGGAAGCTCGCTGCTCGCCAATGGTGCGGCCTCGGCAGCAATGGCGGGCGGCAATGGGTCGAACAGTACGGCCACGAGCGGATCGGCCGCCGTACAGGCGGCAGCGGCGGCTGCGGCCGCGAAGAAACAGCGAGCGGGCCGCGATCGCGACACGACCAAAGAGCACCGGATGGACGCACGGCTGAGCGAGTTCGCGCGCGACCTTTCGCGGGCCGATCCGCACATCTCGTCGCGCGACATTAGCAGCGTGGCGGCGGCTGCGGCGGCGGCTGCCGCGGCCGCTGCCGGGCTGGCGGTAGGCGAGTGGCCGCTCGGAGCGGCCGGGCTAGAGGCGGCCGCAGCGGCCGCCGTTCATGCCTCCACGCCCAAGAGTGCACGCAAGCGCCGGTGGCCCTCGGGCGAGCGGAGCAGCATCGGCAGTCCGGCTGACAGTACGCCGGACCAGCTGGAGGTACCGTCGCCGATACCGCCCACCCCGTCCAGCCTGGCACAGTCGAGTGGGGGAGGCGGAGGTGGTGGTGGTGGTGGTGGCGGTGGAACAGGAAGTGGTGGTGGTGGCGGTGGGTCGAGCAATCCGCTCGCATCGTTCCCGCTGCCGCCGGCACTGGATACGGCCGCAATGACGATGTCGTCGCTGTCGTCCTCGATCGCGAACCATCCGGACGACATGGAGATCAAGCCGGGCATCGCGGAGATGATACGCGAGGAAGAAAGGGTAAGTTTGCGGGGTAATTTCAGTAAGGACTGGGTGCATTGAAGAAACTGAAAGTCAATTTCGGTTGTTTTCCATTGGAGTTTGACTTCAATTTTCTCATTTTTCACACAAATGTCCACGTCAACCTTAGTGCCAACTCTAACTCAATATTAGCTCCAAGAATAAAACATACTTCCCCGTGCACCAGCGTAATGCCATCGATTGCCGGTAGAGTGGAGGCCTTCTACCTTTTAAGTAGAATTTATTCGCCTGCTTCCTTCCCTCGCTTAACATTCCACCACCACCACCACCTGGCCAAGCACTTAGGGTCGGATGGAAACTAGCTCAAGCACTAGCACTAGCACCCTCCCACCACCAGACGCTTAACTTATGACAGTCGTCGGGCAGCAATATGTGGCCGCGATGAAAACTGCCATTAGAACTGGGAACTCGGTTCCCATTCTTCCTCCCTGCTGCACTCCCGTCTGCTTCGGTGGCGAGGGTGCATTTAAACCATCCGGTCCTATTTCTGGCTTTATTCTTGAGGCTATATTTCATTTAAAAATAGCAGCCACTGTGTCGTTTGCTCGTCTGTGTGTGGTTGCTGGAAGTATGTACCGTATGCTCTTGCCAGCGGATGCAACTCGGGCAATGGATGTAGTTTTGCGGTGCGAGGGCTGCGACCACCAACGCTCACTCAACACGATCGATCGGGACTTTGCAATTGGTCCCGGGCAGCATTGATTTGATTAATTCTAAATGTGCTACTTTAATAAGTCTTTATAAGGCCGTGCTGGAGGAGTTGACCTATATCCGTCTTGGGGGGGAAAGAGAGATAGGGTATTAGAATGCATCAATTCAATGTAGTGACATGAAGCGCATGCAATTCTTGATGTCATTTCACCTTTTTCGCTGAAGTGCAGTGCACCAAGCACGAAGACGATCATGATGATGATCATGCCCCAGGGATGATTTCTTCTTTCCGTTTCGGAAAGCATATGTTCTTTCATTTCTAAACAAAACAAGCGGCCTTTAGAGTTCAGAGTTTCATTCTGAAAAAGGGGTAAAGGCGTGTAAAACGAAAGGGGGAAGCTAAAAGCAAAGTGGCTCGCCGCTCCATTTAAGGGTGGAGAATGAAAGAGACGAGCCGCAGCGTTAGCTGGACGGGGGAGGGAAATTAAATATATATAATATTAGTGTGCTGAGTATGTGTGTGTGTGTTTGTGAGTGAGTTTTTTCTATGTTTTCCTGTTCTCTCGCATCCTCTTTGCCTTTTCCCCGATCCCATCCCATCGGCGTTTGCGAGAAAGTGAAACGAGAGCGTTAAACCGTGCGGAACACTTACGGGCAAACGGCAGCGCGACACAAAACAACACCCACGACCGCGTTTTGTGACGAGCCGCGTCTCTGTCTCTTACGCGCGCGATGCAGACCAATATCAATAACGTCTTATGTCGAGGGGGAGGCCATTACACGCTTGCTTTAAACAATATCCGCGCTCCGTACCGCAACCCTCCAGCGTGCCATCAAACCCCGCGAAGCCGCATACGCAACGAAAAGAAAACTGTCCCGTTGGAGTGGGAGCACGCACATTAAAATAAATAAAATGTGTACATTTCTACTTTATGCTCTTGCCCTGTCGTCTCTCCGTCCGGCCTCCCCGCCTCCATCACCCGAGGCCCCGACGACGGCCTCGTAAAAAATCATAAAAATAATAACACTAATATAAATACTCCGCCGTTTGGAGTGGCGCAAAGCCGGAGTCGCGCTCCGGTCTTTGGTTGTGGAGAAGATGTGAAGCTCCATGAAGGGGGAAACAGGGAGTGGAAAGAGAAGCACACACACACACACGCACACACGCGCAGTTTGGCGAATGAACCAAATACAGGGTGACGTAGCGTTGTCTTGCGGTTAAATTGTATTTTATTAATTTATCGTACAATAACTTTGATGATTAAAGCAACTCCGACAGCCAGGGACAAGCTGTGAGGGGGAAGAAACCGAAAGATTTGGTTCAAAATATATTCTGTTATCAGACAGTTTCGTTTTTTTTATTCGGTGGTTTATGCAAATCAGTTGGAAGCTATTCAACTTTCAGTTTTCTTATCTGTTTACGTCAAAGTGATAAATTTTTCTCTTAATCTGTTCCAAAACCGTTGATTGTGCCGTAATGCTAGTAGTTCTCTAATTTATGCCTTTTCTGTTAGTTAAAATGTGGATTTTAACAATACCCGGACAGTTATTTGCTTCAAGGTGATTTTTGGATTGCGAATTTCTTAAAACTATGTTAGTATCTTTAAAATTATCTTTAACCCTTCTTAGTGAACCAAACAGTTTAAAAATAGACGTCGTTACGGTAACCGGCCTAAAAAAACTGGCAGTCTTAATGTAAAAATCAAGGTTTGTGGTGTATTGAATCATCTCGACGATGTCAGACATTGTTGTGAAGGATTAAAGAATAAAGCTTTGAATTAATTTTTTTTATTGAATACTTTATTTTCTAAAATGCCTTAAAATTGAGCTGTTGTAAACGCTTTTTAGGAGTTTTGAATCATAGATCATAAATGAACTTAGACTGTACTTGTTCATATTTTATTCTTTACAAAAACACTGTCAAAGACGAGCTTACATGCAGAATAATAAAACATTAAAAATAGTTCCACTCCTCTGAAAGTAAACACTCTCCGATGCAGCCTGTCTTCTAACCGATGTCAGAAGCCCAGAACCTAAAACCCACAAATAGAGAACCCAATTCTTCGGAACCGCTCCCCGTTCGACCTACCATCCCGGTTTCCATCCAGCCCGTGGGTCGATCTTTTGCTTTTTGGGTTCTGCTTGGGTTCGATTGTGTTTTGCGCGGGGTTTTGCGCCCGGTTTGGAAGAGCGACCGAGAAGAACGGCGCGCGCGATCGGTGTTCGAAGTGTTGGTAGGAAGTGCTCGTTACTGTGCGCGGAGCTGGCGGAACTGCTCAGCTGCTCTCGAGAAGCGGAAGGAAGGAGTTGGGCTGTGTACGCGACGATAAAAATATATAAATTATAATTTATTATTATAACAGCAAAAACAGGCGCTCTCGTTCCCCGTTTGCTCGCAGCGAGCGAGCATCAGAATTTTTGCTCAAGTTTGGAGCAGAAGGTACGCGCGGGGGAAGGGTGGAAGAAATCAGTAAAACGAGAAGGGAAGGAAAAGGGAGAGGAAGCGCGCCGATGGGGTGTAATAAAATGTATGATGTTATTAATGAAAATGCCTACGAAAGTAAGTGCTCTTATGCTGTTTTCTTGTTTCGCTGGCTGCGGCTCGCCCGGCCCGGCACAGTGTGGCAGCTTCTGCTGGAATATATTTATTTCTATTCTGCTCCAGCACTGGGCAGGCCGGCGTCCCTTATCGCCGTGTCTTCTTTGCTCTTCTTTCCCTGCTCTTCCGGCTTTGCTTTCAACTTCATTTATTACACTTATATTATTCTCCTTCCTCTCGCGCGCCTTTTCTTCCCAACCATCTTTTACCGGCTACACCGGCCTAAGTACACAGAAAGTCGTTTCTTGCGTTTTAACCAGCCCCGTTCCCTCACTTCACCGCTTCGAGCGGGGTCGATTGTCAATATGTATGTATGCTTTGTAACATACTTTCTGTGTCAAGTTCTAGATCTGCTGATGGGTATCGCGCGCACCACAGCTCCAGCGCAACCGACGCGCAACAGCGCAAACCGACGACGCACGCGGTACTGCACCGCTGACTGGTGGGCCTTTTGGGGACGACAGGTGGGGCTGAGGTGGCAAACAACAAACGGCAAAACAACAACAACAAAACTGCGACTCATAACGGGGGTGACCGTTTTTCTTTTATTTTTATTTGCCTACCCCACTCCCTTTCCTTCCCTCTTACCACGTGTGATCCACGAGCATGTTTTTTTTGGTTCCGGTGGTGGAGTGCACAGACAGATGCGACAAGTGAAAATGGGCTGTCGAGTTGGGCTGGAGCAGTGGAAAACTTTAACGCAGCGAGGGTGGCACATCATGTGCACTGCTGACAACTTGCTCCACAATGCGATGAGGAGGAAGAGAAGAACCTCCAAAAAAAATGACATTAGCACGCATCGTTTCGTTTCGCACGCGCGTGTGACGATCGTGTTTTATATTTATATTTTATACAAATTGTATCTTCACACAGAGTTCGCCGAAGCGACTTTACGCTGTTTAGTTTTATGTTGGTTCCTTTTTTCTGTTTTTGTTTTTAACGGTTGTGATTCGGGTAATGCTGTTTGTTCGGTTACATTCGTTCGGAACGACAACGCTTTGCCCAAGAGATGTCATTAGGCGATAGGGCGATGGCGAGAAAAATGAGTCACATAAAAGCCTACCTCCTAGAGCGATGTGGTGGCGAAGCACTCGGGTGTGGGTCGGGTTCAAAATTGCTACATTTAATTTGTCTCTTTATTGTGTTTGCCGAGCGAAAAATGTGGTTTGGTCCCGTTAACTGAATGCGTGCGTTCAATGGTGTGACAGTGAAGTTCTAAGGGGAATCGTTTGGTGCACTTACGTATTTGTTTAGCCTTTTCTTTTAAATGTTTGATGTTTTAAAAAATCAATACACAAGCTTGTTTGTCTAATCAAACTAGCTAAACTAAAACAATACTAACATGTTGAAGCTTTCATCCGGAAATGGATTAAATAAAATAAACATCCAACTCCAAGGTTGTAGTAAAACTAGCAAACATCTGATCAATCATAGTCGTAGCCCCTCTTGCACCACTACGGTCGTTGTGCCATTCTTTACCAACACACTCAACCCAACACTTGCTGTACAGTTTGTACAGCATTGCATGCCCAGAAGGAGAACAAAAAATAATAATTTGACCGGCACTTTACAATAACACCGTATTGCGCTCCTACCGAAGGAAAATTTACAAACTGTCTGCACAAATATTGACAAGCCGCCAGTACGCAAGGTGGACCTATGTGTGTGTGTGTTTGTTCAGTTTTTGTGCACCATCTCTTCAAGGGTCCACCGATTGGGGTCAAAATTTTGGTTTGTATATTTTTGTGCTTTTGAGGGGGGAGGCTGCTATATTCGATTATTTTCTTTATCACCACCGACGAATTATTATATTCGCCTTAACCGACACATGCGCAACAGGTGAAACCAAACAGGCGCGACGTTGATGAACCCTCTCCCGGCCCCTGGCGGAAGAGGGGGGAATGGGAGGTGCGCGTGGGAGAGTGGTAACTGGTCGATGTAATAATTGAGCATAATTCGTAGATAAGATAAAATAATTGAACAACTTTACTTTTCAACCGGCACCGGCACACGATTGTCGCCGGGATGGTACCGCTCGAGGTTTTGAAATGTATATTAACCCACACAACAGCATATAATAAATTTTGGAACTCGTAACCCATACTGGGGTGGTGGCATTTGCCCTTGGTTACAAGTTATGTTTTTTTTTAAATTTTATTGTACTTATTGTGAGCGGCAAATGTAGTGCCGGTGTCACAGTCAACAGGTTTATTGCTGTTTGAAACGTTCCAGAACGTCGAGTGTCGGGCCACGCCACACCACACACAGCACACACACACAAGCCTTATCAAAAATGTTGTAAAATAATTGCCCCGGCGTGCTATTACACGGCGAGCCGTGGTGTTGATGCTTAAATAGAAATAAATATATTATATCAATTCACGTCGGCCAGTTCGAGGCCATCGCGAGAGAGGTTCATCGCCGCCGAACGAAAGCCAGAGGGAAAGAGAGGAAGCAACGAATGGACACACAAAAGGGCATCATTGTGTTCGCTATCGTTTCCATACCCCCTGATCACATGCTTGTGCGTGTGTGTGTGCGTGTGTGTTTTGGGGCGGCACAAAATGTATAAAAATTTGATAAGCGACAATTAAATTCCATTCTTTAATCAATTTATTTTTTATGATCTTTTTTTTTCGCCTCGTCTCCCTCCATTTGTTATGTGCATTGTTGTACTGTTGTCAGTTTGTTTGGTGTCGCAAGATGAGCACGATTCGGTTGGCGATATGGTCGCGGTCACGCTAGAGACAAACGATTTGCTTGTGGAGAGCTCCACAATTGATACACGGAAAGGGGTGCATGACAGAGGTGGAAGCAATGACGTCTTTTTAATCAGGCCGTGACTATGCGGAGTTTTGGTTTTGTTTGTTTGTTTTTTTCTTCCCAAGACTGACCCATGAACAAAACTGGAGAGCGCTTACGAAAGTGACAATGTTTAGGCAAAAGGTTCGGTGGATCACACGGAGTGTGATAGGATTGAATGGGTTGTAAAACGGTTCTGCCGAGGCAATTGGTTAATCATTGATCGTTTGTGCGAGATAAAGGCAGGCGATGGAGTGTAAAATGATAAGCGGACAAGAGGTGATCAATAAAATTATTTATTTTGGATAGTTACATCATGGAATGATGCTACGATAGAAATGGCTGGTGTTGAACCAATTCTTGATTAAGATTGATTTTCTTTGAGACGGTGTTTGTACTTTATGGTATGAGATGACGCGCTTCTTTCTTGCGCAGAGATAAGACATTAGAAAACGCACAAGAAGCATATTAATTGGTCGTAATGCTTGTCTTCTTTTATAAACTCAATGTTTTTTGATTGCTATAGCTTTGCTGTAGTTACTTACTTACTTATCCGGCGCTACAACCGTTTTGCGGTCATGGCCTACCTCAGAAGTGTCCGAAACCACTCACTGGGACTCAATTTGGGCCTATCACGTCTCCTCTGTCCTCGTGGACGGCCTAAAAAGACTTTATGGGCTGGGTCGTCCGTTTCTATGTGTACAACATGGCCAACCCACCGGAGCCTGGTGAGCTTGATACGCTGCACACCAGTGAGGTCGTCGTACATTTCATATAGCTCGTCGTTATAGCGGCTCCTCCATTGTCCTTCCACACATACGTGGCCAAAGATCCTTCTGAGCATCTTCCTCTCGAACGCCGCTAAGAGGGTTTCGTCAGATTTGGCCAGTGTCCATGTCTCAGTGGCGTGCTATATAGTCCCAGCTTCGTCCGTCGCGACAGGTTCTTTGAGGTGAACTGATTTGTCAGGCTGTAGAACGACCGGTTGTCAGCAATGCATCCTTGCGCGTAACTTAGGCAACAATGCTATTGTCGTCGATGACCTTTGACACAAGATAGGTGAATTGTGGGACGGCTTCAAAAATGCGTTCACCTATCTGTTCGTCATGCTTACATAAGTTTGGATTTGTTATTGGCAGGGCCGCTGATGTTGCCACCATCAGTTTGGTCTTTGCCTCGTTTATCTGCAATCCGAGACTCTCAGCTGCCCTTGGTAGGCCTCTGCTATATAAGAAGAGCCGCAGACCAATGATGTCTACATCATCAGCGTATATCAGGCACAATAGTTAGAATTATCAACTTCTCAATAACATTCAAACACATATTCCAACGACATCTTCATTGTTTTGTTAAGCACTTGATTTGTTTTCTAGAAAAGCTAGAAATTCAATGAATTTATAAGGCTATAGCAATCTATAGCAATCTATAAGTTGGTATGCTTCTAAGAAAGGGTACTCAATCTTGTGTCTTGTACAATGCTTGTTATTCTGAAATAAATAGAAAGATGACATGGAATGATGTCGTCAGAAATAAATGGCAGTCATTGACTAAGAAGAGTTAATAAAGTACTTAAGATGTATTAAAACTACTAAAACACAACAATAAAAAACAACTTTGATACTTCAAAACTTAAGCCTAACTCCAGTACTATGAACATGTTGTTAATGTACCGAATGTGGAATACTGTTTTAAATGTCAAAATGCACCATTTGATTGTTCATTAGAGTGTACGAGATACATTCTCTGCTAAACGAATTAACGAACAGTTCTCAAGACTGAACATGAATGAAACCTCTTTAAATTGTAGGAAATCAACAAAAACCACAACTCTTTTTGTTTGCTTCTCTTGCACTCCAAATACGCACTCCAAAATCAGAAGCTCGCTTGCCGACGGCTTTTCCATGTGTATATTTTTTTTCCAACAAGTTTTACTTGCCAGACGTTACTCAATTCTGTGGCGATTGTGTTTTATTTTTAAAAGTCACAAGTAAATTTTGCTCCGTCATTCTACCCGGCCTGGTTTCGATTTGGATTTTTGTGTTTTTTCGAATGCATAGTACTCCGTCCCCCTAATCTTGCCACTCGTAAATCAGTAGCTTTATTTGGTGACAGGTTTCGGTTCAGATCGTTTCATCGTTTATTTGATTTGTTTGCTTTTCTACTTTCCAAAAAATGGGGAAGATTATTAACGATTGTTCTAAAAACATTCCCCCGTTCGTCCAAACTGTTTGCGTGATTATCAGCTAGCATTGTTCCCTTTTTTTCATGTCAGTTAGTTTCAAGGATAGGTGCTCAATTAGTGCTCTGGGTAGAGCAATGATTGTAAGTAAAAGGGAGAAAATGAAGGAATTGATTTCCTGTGGATTTTTTGGTTTTTTGGAATGGAATTTAAAATTGCCGAACAAAAACACACACCCCACACGGATGGAGTGCCACAATGCCAAATGCGGTAGAGGTCAGTTTTTGTGAGAGGTCAGTTATGGCGATAATGTTATCAACGCGAAGAAGCAAACACTGCAAAAGGGGGCCCGAAACTAGGCAGAAACTCATCCAATTCGCTGTCCTTCAGCGGACACTGAAATAAGAAAAAACGATTTACATGTTTTTTTTTGTTATAGTTGTGTGAGTGTATAATAGCCTCGTTGCATAAACCACGGTAGCGAACGATGCGATCGATGTTTTGTGTTATTATATTAGTTATTTTTTATCACCTTGATAAGTGAGGCTGTAGTACGTATGTGTGCGTGAGTGTGTGTGTGTGTGTAGCGAGCAAACCAACTCGTCGAATCGGCCGGTGTCGAGGTCTAAGCGTAACTATAATTATTGCCCTAGCTCGAGCTCGTAATGGGTCGGGTATTGTCTATATTTGGAAAAATGAATAGCGTTGGTTGTACAATGTAGGCTGATTCCATTTGGCGGCTGAAGGTTTGCTTTTAATCGTTATTTGCTGTATGAATCATGTACAATTGTGCTTGGTTGTTCGAGAGTATTCTTAACTTTGCGCTTAGTTCACACTGCTTGTTTCCTTGCATGCATGTTTGGCATGATTTCACTTCAAATTAAAAAAAAAATATTTTGAAATTTTCCATAACCGCAATTTAAGTTTCTTTTTATCTCCAATGCTGCTCAGTAATTAACATGAAAGCCGTAAAGCTTTGTATGACCACCTATTCACTTTTATTTTACAGTCGTTGTCGCTTAAATTAGGCTCCAACTAACCAATTTTTGGCACAAACATACCAATTGTTGACAGCATGTTTCAATGTTTGCATCTGCCTAAGCATTTTTTAAAGTGCGCGTAAATGTTTGTCCCTACGGCATGTGTGTTCCAAAATTATTAAACATTAGTAAGTGAAGTAATGAATAATTTCGTTAACGGAACTTATATTTTTAATTGTTACGCCGATTTTGGACGATTTAATGGAGTGAAAAAGGTTAGTTTCAATGTACAGAGCTGTAAACAACGTCTTGAAAAATTATCATATTTAAATGTCTTTTTTCCTACCAACAACAACAACAACAACAACAACAACAAAACAAACAAATTATCAGTCAATCGGTGTGTTTGTGTTGTAAAATTGTAATGAATCCTATAAGAATAAAAAAATTGTCGACTTACAGAGAAAAACAGGTGCGTTATAGCCAAAAATTGATGCGTTGAAGTCAACATTTAGCGGTAATCACTGTAGCGTATGATCCAAGATCTAAGGTGCAACTATTTTTTTGTAAATACATTGTTTTTACAAGCTCGATGTAGCTTCTTGTCGCTGAAATTGTGCTGCAGTTTTAAGCAGAGTGGAAAATATTTTTCCATTCGCCCACACAGTGTGACTAACAGCTGAACCAATAAAAAAAAACAAAAGAAACTGAATGCTGCCATACGAAAGGTGGAATGTGAAGGAGGTAAAATAATTAGTTTTATACATAGTACATGTGTGTACCAGGGCACACACACTGACACCCACAGTACGGTCCAAATGAACCACCTATTACGTCGTTATTGTTCGGTACGGGAATGGGCAAGGGGAAATGGCGGGCTGAAATGGCAAACACAGAAAATGCGCCCTACCAACCACCGAAACCGTATCAACCGACAACGACCGGGGGGGGGGGGGGGGGGGCGACTGTGGGAGCAGACCATTGAAAAGTACAAAAACATAAATAAAATGAGAAATAATTGTGCTTACAATGCAACACAACCTGGGAGGAGGAGAGTGGGATGAAGGCAGATGGAAGGGAGATGTAAATGTTACAAAAGAGCGAGTGAGTGAGGGAATGATCATTGTAACAATAAAGAAAGGGTTATCAAGGAAAAAGAAAAGCCTATTCACATCGATTGCCAACACATCAATGGTTTGCAATAAAAAGTGATAATCACACACAGCGCCTAGAGAGCGCCTCGGCCAAGCTCTTTTATAATAAAGTCGTTGCTGATGGCGATCGTTACAGTTACACACACACACACACCCACGCCCCTGCATTGCATGCACCTGCCCTGGTTGCACGGTGCAATCTGTCGATGGCACTGAAGAACAATAACTGCATTATTCAAATACCGAATACCGTATATATGTGTGTGTTGTTGGAATAAGTTTTGCCTTGCTATCTTGCGCGCGCGCGCGCGCCTCCTTTCCATTTCTAAGCGTGGCCCTACTGCTGCTACTACTGCACTGTCTACGCGCTCGTTCTTTTGCAATTGCCCAGGCGGCCGCTTCTACCTCCAACATCCAGCAACATTAGCTATGTGTGGACGCATGGACGGCTGGTGAAGGTGTTGGTGGTGGTGCTGCCACACAATAAAGCGCTTAGTTGTAAACAAAATTAAAACATTATTATTAATAATAACGCATGCTCACTCTTTGCTCGCGCTCCTGAGTCGTCCAGTGGTACGTGAGCAAACCAGATCGGCGGCAAATAATAAATACACGATCGCGCGAGCTGATTACTAGCGGCTGCGGCTACACGGCCACGCAAAACGAGCGGTGGCAGGTGGAGCACGGGGGGGGGGGGGGGGGGTTCATAGTTCGGCTGCACTTTGCACACACACATTGTGTGTGTTAGTGTGTGCATAATGCAACTGCAATTGCTGCTGCACGGAACCCGATCGAGAGAAAGAGAGATGCAATCGAATCGTTCATTTATTACCATTTTTTGTTGCTTTTATTTTGCCGCTGTGTGTTTGTGTGCTCGTGGTGGCCGCTATTACCTCCACAATCATTTGCACACGCTTCACCCGTCACCGTCAGAGGGGGGGCCTAGGGGATCACCGAGGGATGGCAATCGCAAGGGGTGAGCTGACTCTTTGATTCTTTATTATAAAGCGTGTGGTTTGCCCCTATTGTGTATCACGTGTCGTCACGTGGTGCATTGTGCAAGCAATTCTCGGAAGAAAGAACACTCTAAACGGGGTAGAGGGTTGGGGGGAGGGGGGGGGGGGAGCTTCATGAGCCGCCCTTACGGGGCAACGACGGGGAGCAGGCACCGTGGTGTTGTTTATTTATTTGAAGAATCAACGATTCCCAAAGCCATGAAACCTTCAAAATGGCACGTTCTAATTGCTCGGTCATCACATCACATTTCTCTATTTATTGAAATGCAACTGTCACGAAGTGGGGCTGTCTCTCCACCCATCCCCGCGCACCCCTCCCCTCACCATTTTGGCCACACGTTACACATACGATCGACGAAGCGTGTTTAGTAAGTTTTCTTTATTCAGAAAACTTCTTCACCCATGCCACGGTGAGATTCTGGTGAACCGTTTTTGTCACGTTACTGGCCACCGCTTTGTTGCCACCTTTGGAGCGTTTTGACATTGATTTGCTCCACCCAAAACATGCTTTTGTGTCACTTGTGTAGCACCAAAGGCCCCCCTTTTACGTAAGCTTGATTACACACACACTGCAGCCCGAGCTTCAAAAGAGTTTGTTTTAGTTTTGCGTTTTGCTGCAACCCGCCGTGGAATGGCAACTGTGCAGCTCGTCTGCATGACCATTTGGGGCTACGGCAAAAGGGGCTGCAAAGGCTACAACGGGTCGGTTAGAAGGGTAGCAGAGCTTGCGGGAAGCAGTTGTTTTGCAAATCAAATTAAGCTGGCTTTATATTTCATCGAGTCGTTTAATATTTGATTATTGAACAACAAAAGGCCGGATGCATATATGATAAGTGGAGTGAGCTTTTTTTTCCTCCTTCTCTGTCTGCTGCTGTTTGTTTGTGGTACCACTAGCGGAGCAAATTATGCAAATCATTTTCAAGGTTGCAGTTTTGCTGCATCTATTAATATGCGGTGCGGTGCGGTGGAAGTAATGACAGTAGGAGCTATTCAGTAAAAATACATTTTTTTGTTATTAAAATGTTACCTAAACATTCCACATTTGTTTCAAATCTCTGTCCCCGAAAGACACCGTACCCCTTCACAAATTGGTATCAATCCGGTACCTTCGTTTAGTGTCCCCGCCAACGCCATTGGTGGTGGGAAAATCGATTTTTAATGAGCCATGAACATGCACACTTGTGCCGTGAAGAGCCGCACAACCGTGAACCGACCGGGAGGTAAATGGGCCTGCCCAATCTTGCTCTCATAATCCTTTACCACTGTGTACGACGTACGGCGAGTGTCCTGGTTTCCTGTGTTTTCCCTTGCCAGCACGTGGGCAGCGAACATTAACTCCGCTCGGGGAAAGGTGTCGCCTGGAAGGTGCAGTATGCGACCCCTACCGGGTTGGTGGGACAGCTTTACGCGCCTGCCTGCCTGACCGTACGGGCAACACTCAGGCAACGGTCCAGTCCAAACCGTTCGCCTGGTGGGTATTTATTTGTATTGAATTTTATCTAACAAATTAATGAGGAGAAATATCGTGTTTGTACCGCCAGGTCGCCAGGTACTAGTCGTCATGAAACAGAAAGAGAGAGAGAGAGAGAGAGAGAAAGAGAGAGAGAGGTAGAGAGAGCGTCTAGTGCCGGTAAATAATTATGCAAATTGTATATTTTGCAAGCTTACGGATATTTCTCAATAACGCCGGGGTCAGAGATTTTAACTGCCGGTCGCGCAAAAGGATTTCCTCCAACGAGAAGGTACGAACCGGCCCAGAAACCAAGGTCCCTTCTAACAGCCTGTGCTTAAATAGAGGATATCGGTGAGGCTTACAAAACACTGCTGCCTCCATTTACACAGCCACCAATGTGTCCCACTCATCCTTTCTCCCCTCCCCTCCCGATTGGTCCTTTGCTGCAGTTTCGATTTCCGCGACCAGTGTCTGACACCGGTACATGCTCTTTCTAGCTCGGCAAAATCTCGCGCCACACTGGAACGCGGTGAGCTCCCTTTCGTTTTTCCTGTTTTTTTTTTTTGGCGCGAAAAACCTCTCACTTCACCCTGTTGTTTGAGCCTGAGATGAAGCATCCACCCCATTTGCAACCGTATTGGTGAGAGTTGGCGTGTGTGTGTCCTTGTTTTGGGCGGGAGAGCTTCGATGATGATGATGATGACTGAGCGCGCTCGCCAGGAGGACAAGCGCACTTGGGTGCCTCTCGAAAGGACGGTGAAAGGATGGTGGAATATTTTCCCGCCACTTTTCGCCATCACCGGAGCAATCCGGACTGACCGGCTGGAACGGTTACCTCTGCCCGTACCTCCTGGGAGCCCTCCCTTTAACCGGTTGCCTTCCAATCGGCGATTTACAGAGCGAACAGCGAGTGCCGTCGCCGCCGGTTTTTGCAACATTGGCCGACATAAATTGTGCAGGATTAGTACATAAAAGATTCAACCGTGCCGCCTCGAGCGTGCTTCGTTCGTTCCCCCCCCCCCCCCATTCCGTGTATGTGTGTGTGCGAAGGGCCACGTGGCTTTGTATGTAGTGGAAAGGTTTGCGCGATCCTGTGCTTTTTTTGTGTGTCTGTTTGGGGCCGCCTTTGAATGGTTTCAACGATTTACAGCGAGCGGGCGGAAGGTATGGTGTGCGGTGACGGGGAGGATATTCATTGGAAGAGCATTCGCTGAAATGTTTATGTAGGCAGCGGGCTTTCTCGTTCGTGCAAGCAAGGATGTGGATATGCTGGACGGTCGTATTGGTAATGTTTCTTTTATTGCATGTAAATGGTGTAAGCATACAAAATATTTAGAACCAAAATATTTTAATTAGAAAAAATGTTAAAAATAAGTACAAAGTTTTCGAACAGATACATGAAAATCATTATTGCTCTTTAATACTGTAAAATAAATGTAAATGTATATAAATACTGTAAAGTAAATGATAACACATGTAAAGAAAGGGGAAAAACAAAAAGGAAACTAAGCAATAAAATAATTAAAACATTCTTCGACATAAGCAGAACAATTTTATAAATCTTCAAAAACATAACAATTTCATAGTTATGGGGAAAAGAATAACAAAATAAGTAAAACACATAAAAAATAGTAATTTAAATCCAAAAAAGCTCTATCAACATGCTAATGGATGAAAAACCCGTTCTAAAAATAGAAAAAAAATATTTTAAAATGTAACATTAACGAGTTTTTAAATTATTTAGTAAAACTTAAGCTCAAATTTGAACATGTAAAAACAATTGGCTTCTATAAAGAACCAATACAGAGTCAAAATAAAACAAGCAAAATATTCATGGGAGGAAAGTATATAAAGAGAAAAATCAAGCAAATCGTAGCTACGCGCCTTATCTTACTATCCAAAAAATCAAAAACCGACTTCATTGAGCATTTGTGTCAAGCAACACACCCACACACACACACACCCATACAGACCGCAAAAGTACGAAGCGAGAAGGTTAGATTGAAATTACTATTTGGATACCGTGCATAATGTATAAAATATTATCCATCCCATTCCCAGTCCACCGTGCTCTCTTCCTTGCTCGCTGCCGGTATAGCCCGAACGAATCGAACGATCGTTACGAAGCTCTCGAGGAATACGGGGATGCAAGGGGTACACAGTGGCAGTGTTGGAGCAATAAAATATTCATACTATTTGCTCCCGTTCCTCGCCCCCGAACCCTTGGAGAAGCCACGGAGCCGTGCAGTCGTTAGCTAGTGTGTTTGGCTGGGCAGGGAGTGGCATGGATTGGAAACGTTCCAAACGCGTGGAAGCGTTCCCTAGTCCCTTCCGAAAAGCTTGCCGGATGTTACTGTTGGCTTCAGCGTGAAGGATATTTACGCCTTTCGGCGTAAAGTCGGGAAAATCGGAACAGCATTCATGGGCCAAAGTAAGTGCAACTGCAACACCTTGGTTTCATTTGAAAATTGGCTCACCTGCTGCCCTCCTGGAATGTGAAAAGGGTCGGTTTAGGCTGCCAATAAACCCGATTGCGTGGCTTTCCTCCATCACTCTCCCGTCAAACGGTAGCAGGAACCGCTTGAAACATTTGGCGGTGGTTAAGTTTTGCGAGCCAGGAGCCAAAATGATTGACGTTAAATTAACCAATAATTCATCACTTCATCCTCTGGCTCTTGCTTGCCGGTGCACACGGGCGGTGCAGGTTTTTCCCTTTTTTAAATATTTTATACATTCTGAATGAATAATTTCAAAAGGCTTTCTTCCCACCCACGGACAGGCGCAGACTTCATACTTTAGCTCTCTTTCGCACGCTCTTTCTCTCTCTCTCTCTGTGGCATCGGAATCGATTCACGCGCGAGCCTGCCTTTCATCCCGTTCCTTTTGAGCGTTACTTTTCAAATTTGACCTCTTTTTCGCTTTCGCTTGTTCGCACCGCTTTTCCTTGACTTCAGAGGAAAGAAAAGTGCGCGCGAAGGAGCAGCAAAAAAGCACACTGCCAGGCGCCTTTGCTTTGCCAACCGAGCAAAATACATCTTCCCACTGACAGGCTGCGCCTGGCGAGCGTTCGTTAAACATTGATGGTGGTGTAATATTTATGCTCCTCTTGCACTGGCGCTCCTCTCCTCGCCTTGCTCATAAGCTTCCCTGGTGGCCGTTGGCTTTCCTCCACCGTTTGCTGCTCCTATGAGGAGGAGAAGAAAAAAGGTGAGCTAACTTGAAGTGTTTCCTGCAAACTTTCAGCTTCCTCGTGCCACACGGCTTGCCGGGGCAGAACGCGTCGCAAAACACACTGACACTTTGGCATTATAACGACAACAAAAACGCACACACAAAAAAAAGCTTCATCTCATGCATACATATAAGCCAGTCACGGGTCGCAGCTGAACCGTCCTGCTTAGCCGCGCAAGAAAAAGCTGTAAACGGGACGAGAAACGAACAAAATGTCTCACCAGCATGAGCGCTCGCGCTCACACCATCAGCCTTGGCTTCCGCTGTCCTTTCATGTACCCTGCTGTTCAAGTACATTCCCGTTTGCGAGATAGGTTGATGGTGGGGGGTGTGAACTCACACCCTGCTGCTACTGCTGCAACGGGGAACGCCGTTGTGCCGAGCACTGTGTTTCTAAAATAATATTTAATATTTAGAGCAGTATAAATATTAAATGAAAATGTTGCTGCTTGCTAAAATTATATGTGCATACCACCGTGCGCCTTCCGTTTCGCGAACGTTTGCCAGGAGCCGTTGCGATGGAAAGGCTTTTCCCGGCTGCTACTTTGTAAGTTGAACAGCTTGCCTGTGTTAGTGTGTGTGTGTATGAGCGTTTTTTCCATGGTGCTTTTTGTTAGTCATTCTTCGCCTGTAAAAATCGCGGAAAACCCACCCGCCGTCCAGCCCGCAAGTAAAGCCACGGTACGTGCAAGTCCTTGGACTGGTTTTGACGAGGCCACTCCGGGCCGGGGCAAAGAAAAAAAAGCCACACGTTCTTGTTAGGCTTTCTTGATGCATGCTTTGTTACTCGCGTCGTGTGCTCGGGTATCATATGCATGGCTTTGCCGAATCATGTCACCAATTTTGAAGCAAAAAAGGCACGGGATGGCAAATTTAAAGAAAATGGTGCCATAAGTTTGATGCAGATTTAACTCATTTTTTTAGAATAATGACGGTGTGGCGAAGTGTAAAATGTCCCTTTGATGTGTCGCTTAAGATAAAAGTTTGCTCCAGCATTTATCCCTGCTTTCTCAAGTAACCGACATTAAGAACAGCTGTGAAGTTGAATTTTAATAAAAAGTAATGCAATTTGGATAGTTATACTTGGTGGAAAAATCTAAAATGTCTTTGTTTTCTTATGCCATACAGAAATACTATAAATTTACAAACTTCATACATATTTAATAGCGTTCTAGCAATTCAAAATAGCTCCCAACATTCGAATACGTTTTCGTATGCAGTTTTATTGACATTTTAACGTCTCTTCTAATCGAGAGGGCTGCTAGTACCATGACAAGCTCTTGGTCTGGTGCAACGCAATACGTTAGTTCGAATCTCGAATCGTCTTTCATCAACCGTGCAACAATAAAGCTATGCTTTGTTACAGGTACCGTAGATGTTGAAAGAATATTTCATGCGAATTTGTTAAGTGTTTTCCTTGAATAGGCAAATTAAAGTATTAAAAATTACAGTTCATGTAAAAAAATCCAACCATTCGAAAGGTGTCACTATTTCATCCCAAAAGCTGTTTTGTCAATATTAACCCACTGACAGCACTGCAGACGTATGTATATATGTGACTGGATGTTGCAAAAAACCCAGTAAAAAATCAACATCCCGAATGCATTCCTCTCAGAAATTCGCTTGCATTCATGCTGTAGGATGCACCGGTTATTGGGGGGGTTGGTCGGGTCAAATCAGGTGAAAAATCGAACAGAGCGCGGGACAAGAGGGGGACGGACAGCACATGATGACGTGTGTCGTCAGCTGCATCAGTGCGTGTGTATATACGTGCACGTCCCACTATATAGTAACGGGTGTAGCACACTTGTTGATTGTCCTGCTGCCCATTGATCCAAACGGCAGCCACAGCAGCAGTGTGTGTGTATGGGTCAGTCAGGATGGATGAAAACATGATTCGCGCGCGTGGTAAATATGTGCACTGGAAGCATCCTCCCCGAGAGAGTGGGGGTGATATGCTGCACGACATCGCCATCAACCAATCCTCCCATTTTACCAGCGCTTGGCGTGGCGTGGGAATGTAGCGCGAGCAAAAGTGCAATCCTGCACATAATCATCGTTCGGCTTCCGGTTTTTCCACCCACACCACCCATCCGGTGCCGTGTGTATGTGTGTGGTGTGTGTGTGCGCGCGGGATGAGTGTTTGGTTTGCCACAAATAAGCCACCACCATTCGAAGGTGTGAGCGATGCAACGGGCTGCAAATCGTGCCATTTTCCATGTCAATGAAGGTTAAATGCGTGTGTGTGTGTGTGTGTGAAAACAAAACACAAAAACGCAAAACGAAGCTATGTGCGTTTGTAGCGGGGGGTTGGGTGTGTGTGTGGTAACGCTTGCAATGCATTTGTTTTTTTATGTTCTATTCATCCTGAAGCATCCTCGTGCAGTCGCGATGATTTTTTCACCCGTTTGCTGCGTGTGATGCGTGAAACCAGTGCGGCTAGTTAGTGACGAATGAGTTAGCTCTGTAGTGGAAAACTCTCTCCACACACAAACACACGGCATCGGGTGGGTGAGTGAGCTGTTGTATATAATTGTAGTTTCGCGTGCACCGGTGTGCCGGATGGATGGCATGTGGTTTGTAATTGTTTTAATATTGCTGTTGATTGCTTTATTAGACCAATGCATGATGCATCTTCTTCCCGATGGGAGACAATGCGCACTACAATGTAATCGTATCGTTCCCGTGCTGTTTTACATGTAGAGGAAGTGGAATCATCATTTGTGATTTGCACATTGCACATTTTGTTAGTAATTATACGATGCCCCTTTGCTAGAGCGGTCACTTGCAGCGTTTCCCGCGGGTGTGTGACTGATTAACTGTTTGCGTTTGGACCTGGTAGCAATGACTTTTAAATAATATTTTTTCATATTTTGAAGTAGCATCAACTAAACACTTCAGGATAGGTTGTTGCTGCATCAGAAAAACGATGATTATGTTAGCGATCTGTTGGAATCATTATTTTAACTGTTAGGCTTTACAAAAAAGTCCATTTATTTCAATTTAATTTCAAGAGAACCTCAATTTTCCTATTTTTATACACCTGGACGACGTCACTATTAGGAGCAAGTCTCCGAAACGCATATCTTCCAAAAGAGCTCATCGCTATGCAGCAAAAAACGGCAAGCGCTTAATATTTCCCCTAGCACTTACCCTTTCATATGTACAATGTACCGACAGTATTAGCGAAGCTTTACGATCCATGCCTTGCTAATTTTGAACCATGAAAGCTAAGCACATATCAGGTCCAAGTACCGAGGCATCGGTGCCGTTTAGTCTAGTTAAAATCGCTGTTAACATAATCCACACCACTCCATTATGATTCTTAGCCACAATGGGGCTTCATCGCAAACCATCCGTGTAAGCACATTGAAAGGCTTTCGTTGCGGATCAGTTCCGAAAAGCAGAGAGCGTTGCAACGTCTTCCCAAAAGTTTTTCCCACGTATTTAGTGCATCCCGGGCAGTAGTGGGGGGGGGGGGGGGGACTGTATCAACCACCCGTTTGGCGACTAGCTTTTAGCACAAAACCCGGCCCGGAAATCATCATTCACGCACAAATCATCTCTCCCCGGTCGCACGCAAGCCGGGAGTTGGAAGTGTAGCTGCCATACAGCCCGGGGGGCCGGAGGTTGGCCATGCCGGCTTTGAGATGAATGGAAATATGTTTAGCTATGCGATGCAGCAGGCAACAGGAGGGCATGGCACGAGGGAGAGAAACGTTGTCAAAGCATACGCGCACACATTCGAATCGTAGGAAGTGCATTCAGGATGAGGAATTTATGTTTGGGCAAGGATAATATTTCGTGACATGCTTGAGCGAGCGCTCTGGAGTGCGCTTCAAGTAGTCTGAAGCACACAAACAAACACACACACACACGCAGGACATCATCCACGTCATGCCTGTTGGCAAATGGGGTCAGCGAAGGGGGAGGGGGGGGGGGGGGAAGGTGAACCACCACCACACACACATAAGTTAATTAATTCACTATATTCATTATTTAATTAGGCCCGAGACCCGATAAGTAAAGGAAATACTTTGTCATTTAGCTATTATCTTAATAAATGAGAAATGTGCTCCGGGTGGACTTTGGTGCTGGGCGGTGACGGAATGGGATTACGGAGTATCTTCGATCTCAAAGCAAAGGATTTGTGCAGGTGGGGAGCAGCTGGTTATGATGACGATGTAGAACTACAAACAGTTCTGACGTAGGCGTTTGTGTCCTCATTTCCAAACCCGACGGACTACAAAAGCGTTCCTTGCTAGACGTTCTTATAGTGTGTGTTTGTGTATGTGTGTGTGTGTGTGTGTGTGAGTGGAATGGTGTATTGAGGTTTGATGCTTGCAGGGTTGCGAATAATGCGCCCACAAATCTAATAAGGATGTATTTTACAGCTGCAAATGGGGTAAGGCAGCTGCATGGAATGGGCTGGAATTGAGAGGCTGCTTGCCAGATTAAGTTGTTGGTGGAGCAGCTACATTTACACAATTACACACACTGAAACAAATCAATTGTCATGCATAAGTAAAGTACAATAACTCTAATTCACTGTCTTCCGTTTCGTTGCAGGTATGTTCAAGATAGAGCCAGATGTTGGGTTACATTCTTGGAGTTTATAGTGTAGTAAGTAAAGCTTATGTTTACGTTATATTTAGCTGTGATTCTAACGAATCAAACTCTTGTTTAATAGGTTTTATAAAAGCTCACAACATCTCTGAAAATGTACACCAAACATTAAATTCATGGAAAAACATTTACCTTCATTGGAGGACATTTCATAGCGGAGATCCCTGGACCAATTTCGAGAGCGCCATAATCGAAAGCGAAACCGGGAAAGCACCATGGAGGAATTTGTCGATTGTTACTTTCCTCCTAAATCTCACTTATGATGGTGCTCTGGCCCGACCTTCCCCCACTCGCCCCCCATATTAGCTCGAATCGTGCACTTGCTCGAGCGGTGCCGTAGAAAATCATGAAAATGGAAAATCATACCCTCCATCCTCGTATCGCATCATGAATCCGCACAAGGAACGACTGTTCTGTCGTTGCGTTTTTTTTGTTGTTGGAAGGGCTCATTCCCCCCTTGCCACACGGGTAAGATTCGAATGACGGGGGTATGAACGGGAGGGCATCATCATTTGCCGAATCTCATACCAGCAACACCCACAGACACATTTGGGTGCTTTTTGCACATTTCGAGTGTGCAGTGTGCCGTTCCTTAGCCAACGGGTGCTAGTGCTGCTGCTTAATTTCGATTTGCAAACTTCCCTTCCCTTCAGAACCCCATCCCCTCCCCCAGAACGAAGGCATAAAATATTTGTTTTCTCGGGCGCTCCGGATCGAGTGGAAGGGAATAGAGTGTCGAAATAGATCCCGGTTTTGCAAAACAGTGGTTTCGAATGCATTTTCGCGAACGTTACGCGCGGTGCATCCTGTTTGGCTCGGTATCGAGATGCATCGCGATTCGGCAAAGTCTGACCCGGAATGCACAGGACTCCTATCTCTCCATCCTTCTCACTCTGCATGCCCGGGGTTATCCTATGGATGGGATTGAGATGGGAGAGAGAAGCACAACACGCCTCGTGGCTTCCACAATTTACGTGCATCTACAATCCCCCTTAAAATGCATATGCAGTGCCGGTCGTTAGGGAACAGGCCTCCCCCCAAAACCCTTTCGTTGGTGTCTTTGTTTTTCCCGTACCGCCCGGAGCCGACTTGGACGGGGTTGTCCGAAGCCGAAAATGTTTCCCAACTTCTCCCTTTTCCTCCAGCATTTTCGGTGTACTCGTCCGCGCGTATGTGTGTGTGTGTTGGCGCAACTGGAATTGAGCTACCAGCAAGCTTACCACAAAGACATTTTACATCCAAGCGCAAGCCCTAGCGAAGAACGGTAGCGCCCTAGCGATGACCTCGACGACGGTGATGACGATGATAGGTGCGTACGGTGTGCATGTGTGTGTATGTGATTTGAGCTTGGAGTGGTGAGCGAACGTCCAAACCTATCTTGCAGTGTGGGCCCACACAGTTCGGCTCTTTTCAATTTATCTTCCAGCAGAAACCAGCATAGGACCGGCATAGCCGACCGAACGATGGTACCCCGATTTGCGCCGAAAAGATCCAGATGGAATGATCTGTGTCTCCGGGTGCCGGGTCGGTAGCCGATTGGTGGCCGGCCTCAAAACTGCATACGTACGAATGTACGAATGCCCTGCTGTGTTCCGCTGCTAGAGGTGCAGCAGGCTTGCAGGAAACCAAACGACGGATACCGGACGACGAGTGGCCATCATGGTGCAGAAGAAGCGCATCCAGCGAAGAGCCACGGGTGCTCAGCACTTCGATCCCGTCCGATGGCGGATGGTTTACCGTACGAACAGTACTGCGGGACACGGAATTTATATAAAATTTATCATTCGAGATTTCGATTTCGCATGCCCCCGCTGCCTGGTGCCTGCTGAAAGGGTCGCTCTCCGTACCTCGCACATTCGTAGCGGAATGTGATGAAGAGGGTGTGTGCGAGTAGGGGTGGGGTATTTATTTTGTTTTGTCTTTGATAACCAAACAATACATCTCTATTGCCAGCGAGGCCGCCGTATAGTTAGCCGGACGGTTCGTCGTCGCTGTCGTCGTCGTCGTCATTGGATTGCGTTCGATTGGTAGAGATGTGAAACTTTTCCTGCGTTTCACAGGCGGTGGCGGCTGCCGTAATTGGGATATATACATGGGACCAGTCCAAAAGAAGACAGACGGGAGAGAGTGAGAGCAACCGCAACAGTCCGGGAACAGCACAGCCTAAATCCAAACCGTTGCAGCGATGGGTTGCATTTCATCTGAGATTCAGGAACGGTCAGGAAAGAGGCAACGGTCCTAAGGTACTCTTCCCCGATTTTGCTTCGGAGTCTAGGGGTGAATTATCCACCCAGCCCGGGGAGAGTCGCACACATGTGTGTGTGTGTTCCCGGGGATAGGATGCAAACGAAGCGCTGGCAACGCATCTGAACGCATTTATAAATAAATAAATAAAACCGGCAACCTTTTCGCAACCGTTCGTTCGTCCTTCGCTTTGGCAAAGGCTTTGGTGCGGCCTTTGGAGCGGTGTTTGAACTGCGTGCGTGTGCGTGCGTGAGCGCGAGGATAGGAGCTTTCATTCAGGGGATGAGAGGGGGGGGGGAGGGCATTCCGGCGAACGGGCAAAGGATGTGCAGCTCATCTTGCTCTTTCAGCAATGGAGTTTTCGCCCTCAAAAAAGCGAAGAATTGAACGGAATTTGATATTGGAATATGCCGATTCTGGGGATCAATTCCAAATAGACGGATGCGTTTTTGTATGAAAACGTATTAACAGGACTTTGAAGCCGTTCCAGAAGTTCGGTGAAGAATTTTGTAAATCCTGCTCAATATTTGATACGAAAAGGCTGCTCCGAAGTTGTCCCTAGGCTACAACACGGGTTTGGAATTATTTCACTTTTGCGGAGCCAACAAATCCCGGAGTTGTTTAACAATCGCTTTCCAATTGAACAATTCCATCATTTGCATCTTCTTTCCCCATTAAATAAAATCCAATAAAATTATCCTGAAGGGTACTACTACTCCCTTTCGATTAAAAATATGAATTTCTTTCCAGTACCCAAGAGAAAAACTCTGTGCAATTGATGCAGCTGTATGGTGTCTGCACTGCCCGAGAGTCTGATGAATTATTTAATTATACAAAGAAATCCTTGTGCGTGAGTTAAAAAAGAAAAGAATCATCCATAGTCTCTACCAGCTCTCCGACATTTCTCAGGCAAGATAAAGTTTTCTGAAATATTCATAGCTCAAACATAATTCTTCTAGCAGGCCTGCTCGGATCATTTGGGCATTGGGAACAGCAAATAAATAAATGAGTAAAAGCACAGCTCAGACGCTTGCCCCACTGTTCCCTTCAGTTTGGAGTTAACCCAGGGAGCGTTCCGATGCGCTTTCGGTTGTAGAAAAACGCACCGAGAACTAATTCTTGATCCCACTGGACGTGAACCAAGACAGCAGTTGTCACAACTCGAGTTGGTTGCCGGGACACAGATGCATACACATTTCTTTTGCAGTTTTTGCAGACGGCGCAAGGAGAGTTGCCTGCTAGTTCTTGAACTGAAATCCTCTTAAAATCAAACTCCGGTCCCGATATTCGCATTTTACGCTTACCTTTGCCGGTGGAGGACGTCATTGATTTTGCAGCCTGATACCCCAAGCAGTCCCGGGTTTGCTATTGAAAAATTAATCAAGAATTCTATTTTCTTTCAATTAAAAAATCTACCTATACGAACGCATCGCTCTCTCTCTCTCTCTCTCTCACCGTCTGCAAAGCAAACACTGCCTGAATGTGCGCCATTGCGTTCCGGTTCTAGGAGTTCCGCAATAATCATGGAGCCGCAGCCGTTTCGGACGCACTCAGTCACATTTCAATCACGGCGGCTCAGGCGGGGATAGCCTCATTGCCCTCACCGTCCTGAAACAAAAGACCTGCAGCAGCAGTGCACACAAAAATCCATCGTCATGTGTGCGAGTGTGTGTGTGTGTGTGCCGTATTTGATTTGCTGCCCACCTTGCCCACACATGGAGTTGTGCAATGCCCTAACCGAAAAAACGGGACCGGGGGAAACACTGGAAATCGAACCGTACAAATCCTTCAACCCGAAATTGTGCTTGTGTACACCGTCCGTTCGCTTCCAAGATACTGGACTCCGGTGCAATGCATCTATGGGAGGGAAGGTGAAGCTGAAGGATATTTATTTTGGATGCAGTTGCCCGGGTCCGTTTTTCTTTCCCGAAATCCCGGGAAGCGGACCGAACGTACGACGGCTGCTAGTGCGTATTTGGTCTGCATCTGATTTGGACGGGCAGTCGGACAAACCTCGAAGTAGCATTTCCTATTTCCGAGATGCGCCCCAGAGTTGCCATCGACAACCTACCCACCTGCCCAATTTTTCCCCGGCCGACAGTTGGGCAAAAGATATTGACGAATGTTCCGATTGAAGCACGTCACCCGGCCATCGTTCGCGTCGTTCGGACGAGGCTGGAGATGAAGATCCGGTGCATAAAAGGCCTAGTCCCTAATATCCATCTTGCCGCTGTCGGTGCGGGATGCCCTTATTGCGGCAGTGTACGGCAGAAGAATGTTCGCGTCTGCGTTTTCCCAATTTCCACCTCAAGGGAAGAGCCGGGGGTAAATCACACATGCACGCATTTCGGAAAGAATCGATCGCTTTCGACAAGGTTTCTCGTGCCTGGACGCTGGCTGGACGCGAAGCACCAACGCACAAAAACGGCCTCCTTGTTCGGTTGCATCGAGGTGCATGGGAGACTATCCCCAGCCGGAAAAGTTGGTCTAAATTAAAAGAACCCGGTGCCCGGTGCTCGGGTGCGGATGACGTTGGTGGAATGATGCCTAAGTCCTAACGCGGTCCTAACGCAATCGATGGCCGGGGCATGTCATGTAGTGGTGGAGGAGTTTCTTCTGATTGACCTGTTCCTTTCCGGTGATTGCAAATCGGGAGGATGGGAAGCGAACCAGCATTGAGCTTGTTGTGAATTCGTAATATCGCAGGATGTTTCTCTGTGTACTGTCGAGTACAGCCGGCACACCGCCGCCCCCTGTTTCACGGAGTTCAATATAATCCAGGCTCTTTCTTTGGCTCTTTCTGCTCGTTGTCCAGGAAAAACCTCACCAGGATCCCGAACGAAGAATTATGCTACTACCAGTGCACTGCCAACGGTGCGTGTGGTGATATTTTTTACCAACCAATGTTGTTTTGTACCTTTCCCGGGCTACATTTCATTACGCGACTTGACCAGAGTTTTTGGGGGAACATCTGCATGTGATGCACTGGTGCAAACCCTCCCGGACGCCATTTTTGCCATCGGAGACAGTGTCCACAGTCTTGCTGCGTGGTGTTTTCGTGCTCAACGCACTCTTCTAATGCGCACGGTGCACATCGCCAAGGCAAAGGATCACCCCACGAGGGTGCATCAAAACCGCGAAATTCTTGCTTCACTGACCGGGGCACTGTTGATGGCGTCGTCGTCGTCGTCGTCGTCGCCGGCGTCGTCATGTTTGCTGCGTTTTCTCTTGTGTGTGATGTTCCCGATGCTGGCGCCACCCGGGGGGTTCTCCTCACCGTACGGCAGCAGTGAAAGCCGCCTAAACAGTGTCCGATGATGTTTCTCTACCATCGGTGCGTGCAAACACACACATGCACACACGCACGGGGGCGTCCGCTGTTCGTTGCAGCGGCCGCTTAGTAGCATGTTATTTGAACTGGCCTGGACATGCTGGAAGCTGCTGCCGTTTCTTTCCGACCTTCTTTTGGGCAGGGCTGGCATTGCGGTCGTTGGGCCGGCTCGATATTGTTGTGGCCGATGGCACTGGATTGGATTACGAGTGTTGTTGGCTGAAGATGAAAGCAAGAGCTGGAGCCGTCGTGTTCTGCCGTCGAAGCGGAAGACATGCCAGTGCACGACCATCGCGCACACTTGCACTTGCAGCTGCAGCTGGACGGTGCGAGGCATGTTTCTCAGCGATCCGAGTGCGTAGATGGTTTAGAAAATTGGTCCATTCTTTTGAAATTTCGGATGTACGCGAACTAATCGGTGTTAAGTGCGTTTTTTTGTGTGCCTCTTGTTCTTGTTTTAGTATTGGTGAGAATGGAAAAAGGGCGCTGTATCGGTTGTGGTTAGGGACAATACTGCAGCAGGAGAATTTACCGCGTTCAACGTTTTATGGTTCGTTTGAAGATTTTGTAGCTCTCAGGAAAGGCTTTGATTATTTCTTTGATAGTTGGATATGGATAAAGAGGTCCTGGATATGGATGAAAACCCCTTTTATACTTGATCAAATCCGTTAGTTTTCATAAAGCATTAAAATATACTTCTATGCCACAAGAATGAGAAATTGAGCATCACTAATTGAGCATCATTAATCTAGGGTTAGAGGAATATGAAAATTAAAATGTTTTTAACATAAAATAAATGATTTAATAAAACATATGTTTAATTTTCACTAAAAATTTCTCCAAAATTTATTGTCAAGCATTAAAGTTCATTAGATATAAAAAATTAAACAGTTTTGAAACTGATATTCGATGCAAATCAATGAATTTCGATACAAATCACATAATCAATCATAGTCATTATAAACAAGTTCAGAGGTCAAAGATCAAAAATAAATTGAACGAAATTTAACGAATCCCTATAGTTTTCCTGTTAACCTAAAGATTCACATATTCCAGTATATCGTATTTCTTCCACCCGGTTTATGAATAAGTGAAGGGATTCGCGATTCGGATTCGGGTTTCGCTTTTTTGAAATCATCCCGTACGCACGTTCACCAAAGTTCACGTTGAAAAAGAAAAGGGAATGTAAAAGGTATTTTTGGTGGTTGTTTTAGAACAGCTTTACATTACATCGTATCGGATAAATTACCCTGACAAGTACGGGCGGGCACGGAGCATTTGCTTACCGGGAAAACACGTACCACACAGTACCGTTACTCTGTGCCGCAAAGCGCTGGACATGATGTGGTATAAACAGCGGGAAGAAGGAACGACGTTACGACTTCGGTACGAACATACTAGGAGAGCTAGTTTCGCAGACTCTTTCACTATCGGTGATGATGGGAATCGATGATGCGTCTGGATACGCGGTCATCGCCGCGATTGCATACGGCCGCACACACGTGTTTTGTTGTGCATCTTCATCGAATGAGGCGTTTTTGCAGCGGGAAACACGATCGATGGTTCTTGTTGGATTGGTTATTTAGAGCATTGGAGCTTGGCTTTATTTCACCGCGCCAGTGTACGGGCGATTTGAGCTGGGGGTGAAATATTTATGCAAAAGCAACAAAGAGCACATATAGCAGTTCGGGGATCTTTTCAATGCCGATTTGTGCTGTCTTGAGGTACTGTGGGTGGTGATAAACTCGATGCTAAAATGACGTCAGAAAGAAATGGCATTTTTATCAGTTTCCCCCAGAAATCCCCATGTCTTTTGTTTGATTATATTGATGAAAATGTTAGATTTTCCACCATTCCAGGGTTAACTTACTAAGTCAACTTAGTTTTTCTTATGAATTACAACAAGAAGGACTTTTGTTTTTCATATTTTGTACTGCAGCTAAAAAAAGCTCACCCTGAAACACCATTTCTGTGCGCGGTTGCTGTTGCTGACTGTGGTTCTTTTGGTACGCATCTTCAACGCATTTCGCACTTGTGCAACCCCAAACGCCAGAGCAGCGAACGATCAAACCTTGCTCCTGGTTGGTCCTGCCGCGGTCCAAACCGAAAGTCTGCTGTGTGCACATTTCTTCCCGTTTGTGTACGACCCCCGTTCCGTACCAAACAAGCCTAATACACAATAGCCAACCGGCCACCACAAAGCACAAAATTAGAGACGGCCCTAGCTTCCGTGCTATTTGGGCCGCTTTTTTTGTGTGTGCTGTTGCTCACCATACGTTCCTTTTCTCAGTTCGCATGATGTGCGTAACGCCTGCGGGCACTTTTGGATGTGCAATACTCCCACTGCCAGTTCGAGGATCCCACTCCGTTCTTCGCTGGTTAGATTCCAGCGATTCGGTGCGCAATTCGCGCACCGATACCGAGCGGGCCGTGATTGTTTTCGCGTGCAAGTGAATCTCGACCGGCGGGCAGCGCTCTGCAGGAGGGGAGGAGATCTTTTTTTTTCGGTGGCCTGAATTCTCGTACATCACACCAAGTGAGCACCATCTGGTGCAGTTTGCAGCACCCGTCCATGCTGTACCACCGTCACCACCGTGAAGAAAGCAAAGGAACGAACGGACTCTACGGACGCAGTGGAGTCGTCCGGCCTGTTGCAAATTTAATGAGATTGAATTTTAGATTTTCGTCATCCAATTTAGATTTCTGGTGCGAAATCTCGCGGACCGCGAGAGCTTCCACGCACGCAGATGAGCACGCGGTGAAGATAGCGCACTGATGAGCGCGCTCCAAAAACCCGGGGGCGTGCAGGAAAAAAAGCTGATGAAATCTGGAAACATTAGATGAAAATGTGATTTGATAGAATGCAAACAAAAAGGCCCTGGACATGAATGGAGAAGCAATCTTGAAATGTTTTAATGTCCTGCAGAAAGCCTGAGAGTGAATATTTTCAATAAAATGGATCGTTTGTTAACAAGTTGTAAATCTAATATATGATACAAGAACAATTAGTTTCACAAATAAGACATCCAAGGTAGTTTGGGATATTGCATCTGTACATAATTCCACACATTTTCAAAATACAACCTCGTATCACCTCCTCTCTGCATCGTTATGCACCTCTTGATGTATCTAAATGCATCAACTCGTGGAACTCAAACGTGCTGTCAGTGCCCTTGATGCTGTTTACAAAATATTCGAGAAAATTGTACCCACAAACACAACGCTCCATGAAAAGGATACGCCACAAGGTTTGTACCACTCATCACAGCTGCGTATGTAGTGGCCGCTGTATGCATACTCCCGGGGAAACAAAAGATTAATGTAACTATTCATGATGATCGCGAACGAATGTAGATTTCCCCGCTGTGGAGGAGGAGCAGGGTGTGTATCAACCATCATCGTCATCTACCATACTCTGTCTCTATCTCTCTCTCTGCATGCGCTCCAAACGCTTCCGGGCGCTGCAGCAAGACAACAGAGGCCGGAGAAATTTCGGACGTTTTTGTGCCAACTCTGCCCCCTACCAAAAACTCCCCCGGGGTGTCGTCGTCAAACATGTGCTTGTTTGGAAGTGAAGCCTTTTTAGACAGGTCGGAAACGGTGCCTGTGTAAATGAAAAAGGGGGAGAGAGAGAGCGTTGTGGATAGGTTTTCGGGGCGGCGGTAGGGGCTTTCGGTTCGAAACATCGTAGGCACTGCTGGATTCTATTTCTATTCGTCGCATGATTATTTGATGACGAATTTGATTCAATATCCTTCAGCCGAATATTGTGTGTGTGTGAGTGACCAGTGCATCCAGCCGGTGAACCCTCTCAATGTATGCGTCCGGCCCCTCGGTGTCCTTTCTTCATACCCCCACACATAGATCGCTCGATTCGTTATCGAACCGCTCGAAGGGTGCTCACCGTTGGCCGTTTGCTTGCCAGAAAGCTTGGCATTCTCCATTCTCGGCAAAAAGGCTTTCGGGCGACCATTCGGACAAGGATCATCTAATTCTTCTCGTAACCAGCGGTGCCCATGGCACCCAACAAAAGGACAACTACTGATCCGACCGTCTGAAGCACCACAACACGCATAGACGCGACTCAGTTGTAGGCCGTTGTTAGGAGCACGGCTCTGGGGAGGATTTATTTTGTTTTAAATAAACATGGAATTATAAATTTGCACATTTAGGAGTTATAAAACACGCCCGTGTTTTGATGCAATATACATCTCCGGACGTTGGCGCTGCCGGGCGTTGTTTGGCGGTCGTAGGCACAGCACAGAGCTCTGGTCTTGTAGCTGCATTTTGCCAGCATTCTGCAGCCTGGCAAAAACGGCCTTTCACCGTTTGGTTTCGGCCGGCTGTATTATATGCACCATGGGTTTATCTTGTTGTTTGGCCGGGTGGGTTAGAAGGTTTTTTGTGTGGGAGTGCGTGTGTGGGATGAGAGTTACGGTTCTGTACTGTTCGTTCGCTCGTCCTCGCAGCCTCATGGCTGCATCATCAGGCTGGCTCATCCTCATCGACGAGACGTTGTCGTCACATCGCAAGGGCCAACTTGGTCATCACGCTCCTTATTTACAGCAGCCAGGACTAGCGAGCTATGGTTGCAGTGGGCGCTAGAAGCAGGGATCGTGGAAGAATTCATCACCAGTAGTTTCTATGAGCCCTAGCGAGCCGCTTCCTTCTGATGCGTGTGTGTGTCTGTATGTGGAGGAGTTAACTCAACCAGACATGACGCCCATCAGATGTTAAATGTTTGTAAAAGTTTTTTGTGCCCTCTCCGTTGTTGCTGGGTCTATTCACCCCAAAACGCCATATGGAATCTGCGAGCATATTTCGCAAGGAGGTTGTGCATTATAAAAGTGCATCTTCCGATGCATGTGCCGGGTCGGTTTCATTTATGTTCGTGGATCGTAAATTCGTGGATTTGCTAACATTTCCCCATTTGTTGGATGAAAGGTGGTTTGTGGTGAGATTCGCTGAATGCTTCGCTTTTAGACGTTTGAAAAGGCGTTGAAGTGGAATACCTGAGTTAGGGTTTGGATATTCATAATAGGCTTTACATTGCTAGTAGTATATAGGTAAGCTTTGGCAAACAAAGAATCGGCTTTGAAAATGTTTGCCTAATAGAAAAATCGTATCATATCATATCTCAAAGGCGATTTCCAGTTGATATCACATATAATCTAGTTGGATTTAGGAAACTGTATTAGTCGGGACCATTCAGGCGTTTTTATCCTATATGTTTTCATTTTCTGCTCGTATCTCTATCATGAGTTTATAAATAGATTTTAAAAGTGACTGGAATATTTTTTTAATTTATTTTTTTATTCTAAAAATCATTTCAAACACGCACAATTTACCGGGTGATAACTTCACTAGAGCTTTCTGTTATACACCATGCAGAAAACAAAACCAACAAAAAACGCAACCAACACGCAAATTAAATGTTTGTATTGCTTTTTGTGATATCATCGGACTCATCTAACATACGACTACAACATTATAATCAATCGAATCGTATTGCCGGAAATGAAATCATGCAGCAGTTATAAGGAATTTAATTACAATCCTTTCCGAGGCTCTTTACATTGGAATTGCAAACGTCTCATTAACACAGCAGCTCAAATGCCAAAGAAAATAACTAAATAACTCCCTTTTTTATATGCAACGTGAAGAACACATCTGAGATGCTATCGCAAACATTTGTTACAGTCTTTATTTTTAATAAACTGTTCGAAATTATATTTATTATTCACATAATTCGTTGTTTTAAATGGAGTTATATTTTGTTTCTTACAAGCTCTAGCAATTCAAACCCCTTCCTTCAGGGGATGTTTGTAACTTCCTACCACCAAAATGCCTACGATTGATTAGTAAAGCTGAATGGATTCCACGGAAAATAACGAAATACTTGCCTGCCCTTTCTCCCGTACCAAACGAGAATAGCTCCTCCCGCAGATTTGCCCTGCCACCGATTATCGGCCCAAACTATTCGCGCAAACCTTCCGCGAAGCGAGCGAGCCCACGAAAGCCATTACCAGCAGCCCCCGTTTGCCTTCACAGTAAAATGCGCTAATAATAACGAAAGGTGCGCACACACACACACACTGCAAAAGGGCACAACCCTTTTGTGGCTCCCAGTGCCGATTGTGCTTGGTTACAAAATTACATTCCACTGGTTAGTTTGTGCCGTTTCTTTCCACTACTGTGCCCTTCCCGTCTTTACTCATTATAAACTACAGCGCAGCAACAAAAGGGCTGCAATTACACCTTACTGCACAAGCGAAGGGGGGAAAAGGAACGGTGGTACGGTGTGCATTCCCCGGTGTGTTGCATGATGCAACGTAGACAGGAATGGGATGTTGCTTCTAATAGAAAAAAAAAACCAGGGGCGGAAATGCCATGTGGTGGGGAGTTTTGTTTCGTAACGCTGGATTGTGACGTTTTAGTTCCATCACTTTGATGAATTTTCTCTATTTATTTTATACGATTATCATTGGCTCATAAATAAAAATTCTCCCCAAAAAAAAGAAGGTGCTAAAACACGAACTCTCTTCACTCATATCACAGGGCCGCTCTTCATCGCCGCCTTGTTGCCTAAATTGGAAACAACGACTCGGTTTTGTCTGTGTCTTCAATCAATTTGAATCCACGCTTACGATAAGGTTCACCCACCCACTGCATTCATGCTAATTCCCATTTCCAGCCCGGCCACCGAACACATTTTTACCCGATCCATCCATCCATCCATCAAACTGCACTTCTGCTTCTCAGTCTTCCCCACTCCCACAGCACGTCTCCTCCCATTAGCGTGCGATAGTTTAAAGCAACACAAACACACACACACACACACACGAAAGGGCACTTTGGCTCAACGACACTCACATAAAATCGGCCCCACGGCCCCCATCCAACGGCCAACGACCAGCTGTGTGACTCCACGGAACAAACACACAGGGCTCAAGACAGAAATTAATTATTTGTTTAATTTATATCATCCGGAATTAATTTATCACAATCATCGTCGACCGGGGGGATGCAGCAGGTTCCTCCTTCGCTTCGGCAGCCGGACAACGAACGGGGAAAACTACAAGCAAAGCAAACACGGCACCAACTGCTGTGTCGTTGGTGTGCGATTGAAATGTTTCGCCACTGCTACTGCTGCTCACGGGGATAGACTGAAGAAGATTCTCATAAAAGGCTGGACCGACGAAAGACGAAACGTAAAAGAACGCAAGTCGTGCGAAGAGCAAGAAGGTGAAGGTTGTTGTGACGGGTTAAAATGGGGGGAAAACACACACAGTAAAATAAAGTGATGGAAAATGGATCGCTGTACATCATGCTGGGGGCAGCGCTCCCAACTGATTGTATTTACTATTTGGTTTTCAAAAAAGGTTCAGCAAGGGTAATGATCTTTTGGAGAGAAAAGGTTGATGTTAAAAAAATGTGGGTTAATATTTATTGGGATTTCTATTAATTTGATTATGTATAACAAAAAATGGAACACGTATTGTCACACCCTTGGCACGGCTAATGATCGAACCGAGTTGAGCGGCAAACGAGCAATGGCTAAAGTTTATTAGTGATCTCTTCATTGTCACATTTTCCAACACCTTTCCGTTGCATCAGGCCGTAGCATCGGCTCGAACGAACTGCCCTCCGAAGCTCTCTCTCTCTCTCTTTATTGAAAATTTATATCTTCATTCTTTCGGGTGTATGGCGCGATTGCGACAGCCGTTTCATTGGTGATGTTTTCGGGACGAAGAAAATGAGCCTGGGTATCGGGTTGGGAAATTTCACCTTCCCGAGTGCACCAGCAAGCAAGCAAGCAACGTACCTGTCCCGTACGGTGGTGCATCGATAAATAGATAATTAGAATAGTTTGATTAAAATTTCGTACCCGCCGCTGTGGGTGTGTGGTCCAACTCAATGACAATGCCACCGGTGCGTGAAAGGTGACCGTCCTTCCAATTTGTCGTGATCGTCACTCTCTCTCTCTCTCTCTCTGTAGGCACGCGAAAATGCACTCCTAATGTAGAGGGCCGCACTGCTGAAATTGCGACGCATCGGACACATTGACGCATCGGGTTTTGATCGCAATGATGATGGCTTGCTACCGGTGGAGGCTCTTCTTTTTTGTGTATGCTGCTACTGCTTAGAGCTCGCCCGGTGCTTTGGTGGTCCTTTTCTCATTCTTGTTGTAGCAATAGTTCGGAGAGAAGCATAAAAATGTCCAAAGCCCGGGCGCCCCACTAGACGCTAGCCCTTGTAGGGCAGTTGATTTCTTATTTATTAGAACATCAGATGACGGACGGGAACTTCATTTAGATTTATGTTTCGTTTTTCCCTCTGTCCGAGCCAAAACCCGGGCCGCAACGGACGTTTGCGTGCGTTTCGCTAAATTCGCTCTGTGCTGTGGCGGCACTGTTGTAGGCAACGTTGCGTACTGCATAGCCCGGCCCTGTCATCGGAAAGGTGCGCAAATCATCAAAGTGATGCAAACCCGAGAGTGTCCCCGTTTTTTCCTCACAAAACCGCTCCCTCCGTCCACTGTTCCTCTTACGCTAATACTAGTTGCTAGTGTTACCTTTGCGATTGGGGCCGAAACATGGGACGGATACAGCTACGGCTGCACGGACCTGCTGCAATGTGCATTGCACTTGAATCGTCGCGATCGCGAAGAAGAGTGACGAAGATGATGAGCCCCGGGGGCGCGAGAGAGAGCGGGAGAGGCATTGGGTTCCGGAATGCATTTCGGGTCTAAAGTGGCCACACGGACACCCATTCACATACGGACACGGAGCACGTGTTTGAGTGGGCAAATGGGGAGGGGGTATAAACATTCATTTCCACCTCATTTACTTTGTCGTTTTGGAGCGCATTGCGATGGGAAAATTAGACGCAAATGTTGGCTGCGTTTTTGCGAGAGCAAATTTCAGCCGCACGTACACAATGTATTTGAGCTATGCTGAAAACATGATTGGCATTTGAGTGTGTTTTATTATCCTTATAATGTTGAAGTTTTGTATGATTTTATTTGGATGAAACATCACGAAGATTTGAGGAAATAAATATCACAGATCGACGTTGTGTTTTAAACATTGAAAATAATACATTTCACTTTTGATGTAAAAGTATAGAAACTGTGACTAGTTGTAAGTTTTCCATACAATTGATATACCAAAAACAGCAAACACACTATTTATAAGCTCATCACGCATCACGCAGCCGCTCTACATTTGATTATCATATTTTAGTTCATTTCCAACCAATTACATCGGACGGACCAACTGTTCTCACCTGTTACGCACCTTCACGATAGAAAGAGCTGCGAGAAACTTAGAACGAGACACCGATACAGAGAGAGAGAGAGCGAGAGAAAGAGTCACATTGTGTGCCAAATTACACCCACCCATCAACTCCCACGCGTATCGTTCGCAAGTGCTCGAAAGTGTAAAATGTGCGCCACGATGTCCACCACGATCACCTCGGATCGTTCCACCTCTTTCGGAACCGGCCGTTCGCGCTGCATCCCATCCCGTATCCCGTGATGGCTAATAATGCATAAAATTGCTAACACCGTTTTCATCGTTCGGTTTTCTTGTGCGCTCCAAAAAAGCATTCCCCTTCTCGGGACCCCTTTTTCGAGTGCGCGAAAACCGTGTAAGACAGGGCAACCGTGGTAGAGTCAGGCCGACTCTTGGCTCTTGGCTCGCAATCCCCCGGTGGACGATAGTAAACGTACGGCCCCTGTTGTGTTGATGGTGTGTTACATAGTGATGGACAGAAATTATGCTCAAACACACACACACGCACGCACGCAACAAACTACTTCATCCGAGTTTGGTTGGCGGTGCAACGACGCAGCCGAATGAACGACGATCGGAATTAGATTTTCCATCCAAATGAATGCACAGACTCGCACAGAAGCATTGAGTGCAGCCTGCCCCATCGTGACATATCTTTCACCCGACATCCGGTGTAATACTTTTTCACCAATCGACCTCGTGCTCGTTGTCGTCGGATGCACTTTTCCGTCCCGTCTTTCCGTCTTTCGTTTGTTTTTCACCGGAACACCAACCAACATATCGGTACGCACCTTTTGGAAAGGGGGTTGGACCCCTCTTGGGAGGGGAGCAGTGCAGTACCCACACTTGACTTCCAAGCCTGGCATACACACACACACACACACAAGCATCTCGGGTGGAGAAGTTTTATCATTACGTTTTTGAAATTGCATTTTGCATAATTGATGGGCAAAGCGTACCGTAACCGAAAGGTATATACACACCGTACGCAGCCCCAGAAACGCAGCGACCAAAGCCTACTACACACCGGTGAAAGAGGCCAACACACACACACGCACAAAAAAGGTTTGGATGCAGTGCAGCAGGGTGGTGTTGGTGGTGAACGAATTAGGATGCTTGTTTGCTCGTAGGATGTGCCTGTTTTAAATATTTTATTGTGAAGTTTGTCTTTTTCCAAAGGATGGCCATTTTTAAATGTATAGAAAAAAGTGGGGAGGGGGGGAGGGGGAGGGCAGGTTCCAGGTGCAGTTCAGAGTGTGTGTTTGTATGCAATTTGCACATTTGGAAAGATGCACAGGGTTGGATATAGCAATAAAAACAGACTCCCAAAATCTGGCCGACTTACTTTTGGGAGTTACTAAATTGTCTGCCAGAAGAATCAGACAAAACGGGTTTCCCATGAACCTACAGTTGGCACACACACACACATTGGTGGTATTTCATTGTTTTAGAAAGAGACTGAACGGCTTCTTCCTGTTTCATCATTTCCTGGTTGCAATATAAATTATTATGCAATGTTAATTCCGCCCATTGAAGCCTCTCGTCAGCCCGATAATTACATATCTGTTCTAAAATTCCCAATACCAGGACATTTGTGAAGCTTCTTTTCGGCTGCATTATTACACCAAACATGGCCTTATTCCTGCGCATATGTGCCTACACTTCCTCGGTGCCGTGGCACGCACACGTGTAACTGTTTTGGCACGACTCGAGTCCGTGTGTTTGCCCATTGCCCCGATTCGAACTGTTTGTGCACCGCCCTCCGCATTCCGTTTCGAGTGTATGTAATTTAATATTTGTTATTTCGACTCGGCACTGGATAAACGATAGAGAGGCTGAACTCGCGCGCCCCGAATCGTACAAAAATTAAATCCAAACAAAGCTGCTCAAGACGGGACTGGCCGTAATTGGGAAGTGCGGAGCGGTATGATTGACGTGCCCAGTCAAAACACACATAGGCCGCAAAACACGCGCGCACACACACACACGCGAGGGCGTGCGCCCGCGCTCGATGGTCGATGGAAATTATGTTGCGAATTTTATGCGGCACATTCCATGCGGCCTATTGCCGTGGCCGATGAGGAAGTGAAGATCGATTTCTAGAACCACAAAACCGTTCCGTGCGCGCCGCAAAGGAATGCTACGAACCGGTGGAAACCTTCCCAAGTGGTCCTCTTGAACTGGCCGCCTCCCTTCGGTTAAAGATGCACCCGAATGGGCGCGCGCGCGCCCGCGTTTGCCCCATTTTGTCCAGTGCGTCGGTACGAGAGGCGGTAAATGCGGGAAAAGAAGTTGCATAAAATCTAAAACCAACATTTTGCCACAGCCACCGTACCGTGCTGTGGAGTGGGCCGCGCTTCGCCCACGGGCAGCCGATCGTAAATAAATATTTGCTAATGTTTATTGTTATTATAAATTTGAATACATGTTTCGGACTGCATTCGGTACTGTTTTCATACTCATCATCCACATCCACAATGACCGGGGGCATTATTATTGTTTTGCGGAAATCGTTTTTTGCTCCACCCCTTCTCTCTCTCTCTCTCTCTCTCTCTCTTTTCCCCGCGCGGCTTCGCGAACGCATTGAAGTATGCGAAAATAGTACGTAAACACACACACACACACATATGGGGCCGAACTGTTGCTAAGAAGGCGGATAGCACAATAGCACGGTTCGCAACATTGCGGAAGTTGATGCGGCAGCATATGTTGGGTATGCTGTTTTTGTGCAACATACACACACACACACATGCACGCACACATTACAGTCAGTCGCCGCGGTGTACGGCCACGATAGTCGATTAGTTGAGTGACTGGAAAACAATGCACAGCCAAAGAACACAATTGACCACAGCATAAAGGGGAAAACCTGACATGGTAGCTACCCCGTTTGCTCCTGCTCCTGCTGCTACTGATGATGGAACGCAGTAAATGGGTGTAAAAATTGACCGCTTCGGGTGGAGGGCTTCGTTCCGTGGGTTCAGCGGAACACCGTGTTGGAGTGAGGAAATGTAAGGAAGCAATCAACAACAAATTGTACAATGTTTGGCATTATAGTACAGGGTCATATAGAGAGCGTAATAGCTCTTTGACGCAGGGTACCAGTGCAACATTTTACAAGAGATTCTTAAAAATGCTTAGTTTTTTTAATGTTTTTTGCAAAGATCATCTTCATTTTATAATCGACAGTTCTGAGAAAGCGTTACTTCAATTGCATCTAATCTCTAGACCTATTGAATGTCCTATTTAATGGCATTATGGCACCAACAAGAACTCTTCCAATTAAAATGCCTAAAAACTACGAAATCTTCGATATCTTCAACTCCAAAAATGTGTCCCACCATTTGAGTGCATTGTTTCTATGAGAACCTGCAAACTTGAAGATCCAAAGAGAGTTTATCTTGCAAACATAAGTCCCCTTTCTGTAATAAACTTATGTTCTCCACAATCCAAAATGCTCAGATACCTGGAACTTCAAAAAAGTTTGTTATTCTCTTGTATCTTTGTCCTGTTAAACCTTGAATTGCGTATCTCAATCTTTCGTGTCTGCGATGTTCTGCTTCTACAAAAACATGTTTAAACCATATGATAACAAGAGATTAGGCTCAAGGTTTTAGTAGGATCCCAGCGTTTTAGACACGAAACGACCAATTCTAATGTAAAACTAAACTGTTTATGCAATATCAATACTGCTGCTTGTGTTTCTGTTACAATAGAAATTTTCCCTCCAACGGGCATTTCCTTCACGCAAAGATAAGCTTCCAACCACAACAACAAGGTGGGATGTTACAACATCACCAATAAATAGTACACCGCAATAGAATTCCTCCACTCCACCCCAGGGAGCCTAGCAGCAGCAGCAGCAGCAGCAGCAACAACACTAGAAGATCATAAACAATAATAAAGAAATAAATCACAACCACCCAACCGTAGCCGAGAGCCCGGCGAGCAAGCGAACGGACTAGTTTAGAGGCAGCTACTCTCAGGCCATCTTCTCAGTACATCTGAGACAGAGTACGATAAAGTAGTTTGTGAATTGCTTTCTTGAAATATTGAAAAACCCTACAAGACAGCAACGTTTCAATATAATAAAAACACACCACAAACCGGTACCCCCGGGTAGCCGCAAGTACTTATGCCACCAGTTTTGATATATCCATTTCTAATGCCATCCGTTAGGAGCAGCAGCGTTCACCAAAGTTGTGACTAAATGGCGCTTCTTTTTCCACACAGCTTCGCTTAGTTACCGTGTTGATAAAACCTTCCCGGTGAATGGATCAGCCCGGATGAAGATTTATGGTACAGTGACGAGCATAAATAGTATTGTACGGCGATGTGCAATGTGACGTTTGGTTTTTTTCTTTCTTTTTTTTGCGCTACGACGTGGAACCAACAGTCCCCAGTGAATTGCAGCCGCAATCGTGTCTTCCGGCGTGGGGGGGGGGGGGGGGACATGGAGAGATTTACTACCGAAAGTACAGCAGCATAATCGAGCCATTTAAGAGCGAAGCAACGTTAAAGTGATGCCAACAATTTTACATCACCGCGGTGGTGGGTTGGATATTGTAAGCGATCTTTACGCGTACGTTGTACGATCAAACAGCCACCAGCTTCTTGGCCGGTGTGCCCACACCTTACTATGTATCACGCTTCCCACCTCTAACGTGCGCGCTACAGCAGGATCATTTGTTACGCGCATCAGCATAACGCAAATTATCCGCCCCGATCGTTCCGTGGTGCATGCACCACCGACCGATCGATTCGTGTTTCTCTGTTGTGCTGTTTTCTTTTTAATGTTTTTTATTGCACCACAGCATGATCAAGCCGGCGACGTCTGGCGACGTCTGCAGCGACCGAAGGCAAACACAAAACAGCACCACAAATGCTACTGGAGTTTTGTTTTTTCAAGCGTAGTTGCAACGATCATCTTTCGGCAGGACTGTTGATGGAACTAGAGGAGCGAGAGAAGAAGGTATCATTTTCTTACTCTCGACCTTTGGGAATCAAACAAACCGCCCGTGTATCGGGCCTTTTTTGTGTGCTGCACACTTCTAAGATGCGTTACCGCAGAACCAGCCAGCACAGCGAGGAAGTGCAAAGGTAGTGTTTATGTGCTTATACGTAATTTACCTATCGATCGAGGGCCAGTTTGCGCCGGCTGATACGCCGCCAGAGGACCTGTCTGATTCTGGCGAAAATCTTTCGGCGATTTTTTGTGCGTCTGTCAGTCGGGTCGATCAGCAACAGCCTCAATATGCCCCAGAATTCTCGAGACTGGTTTACTCAACAAAAAAAAGATGCAAGATCGCTGACCTTGAGATTGATTAACCACCGGACCCCGGTATGCAAATTATCAAACGGTGGTTTGCCCTTCCAGGCAACAAGTTTCGGGGAAAAGGGATCGACCACTTGATCATTATAATACAGCGAGATAGTATTTTGCGCCTCATTTCGTTCTTTCTCTCTCTCTCGCTGAACCATTGCTGAACCAAAGCTCGATCAAACCGATCGGGTATCATTATGCTTGATATCGATACTTCCAACATACACAGTAACAGTGACCCCCGGAGCCTCGGTTTTTTTTCCCAGTGCAAATGCACCCAGAAGCCCGTAGGTTATCATTTTTATTAATTTGCTTCGTGCTACCGAAATGCGCAAACGGCTGCCGGGGAGTTTTTTTTTCCACTCTCTCTCTCTCTCTCTCTCTCTCTCTCTCTCTCTCTCTCTCTCTCTCTCTCTCTCTCTCTCTCTCTCTCTTTTGTCCGTGAAGCAAATTGATGATGTGTTTCCAAGCGTTCGTACTTTTTTGTGGAGTTTGAATTTAAATTCGCTCACTTTTGCTTTACTTATCGCTTCCGCGCAAGAAGAAGTGCAAGTGAATCTCGAAGGGGGCTTTTTAATTGCCGCGGGGCATGTTTTTATGCCGCTCAGAATCGTGTGAATCCTTGGAACATTTCAGGGTGGGATTAGGTGCTGACGGCACCATCACGCACAATTTGTGTGCGCTTTTATAATATTTCATCATATTCTTTGATTTTTGGTAATAAAGAAGCTCTTTCTGCATTTCTGGAATCTTTCTGGCAAGCCGAATTGAAATATGAGTAACTATTGCAGTTACAAAATGAGATCAAATCATTGGGACTGCAAAGTTAAGCTGGATTCTGCGAAGCACGGATATACAAAATTTTAAATGATAATATTCTTTTTTATCTTTTTAAACACTGTTTTGCTTAGAATCAAAGGTACATCATCGATGTCACTATCGACATTCATTATACCGAGCGTTGTGAAGTCCTTTGTATGAGTTTCTAACTTAACTTTAAATGTACAAATTACAGTCCTGCTAGATCATGTATTGAACTGTAAAGATCTCATAACAGCCCTTTGACAACATTAGAATTTACAAGGAAATCGATACTAAGTTTAAAATATTGAGCTCTGCAGCAAGTAATCTATGAGAGCAAGTACGTATTGCTCTTCAGTAATTAAATCTGCTCTTTTTGTACTGAGCCAAGCATTCACTGAACCCTGCATACATCGTACCATTTTTGTATTGTTGTAGGTACCAAATTATCGATTTTCTGGCCATGAATGCTGCATCCCGTAACGCGCCTCGTTTCTCACCTCACTAAACAACATTTTTGTTTTAAAATTTTCATTTGCTCGTACATTAATTTTCATCCCATCCTCAACTGTGGCAACCTACAGCAAAGGTACCGGGGTGCGACTCAGCTTCAAATAAAACTAAAACCCTGCAGCACTCTCTTTTCGATCCGCCTTTCACTGGCCGTTTCATTTCACTTCCCTACAATACCTGGTTTGTGTGTGTGCTCGCTCGGTGCGATGGATTTGTCTTTTTTGTTTTGCAGTAGCGAGCAAGAAACAGAAAAAATACAGCCCTGAGCCCCTCGCTACGACGCATCGACCTATTATCCTGTGCGGAAAGGTGCCCACAGTGGAGAAAAACGCCTATCCATCTATCTATAGTTGCTCATCAATTCTCCGCCCCAAAAAAAGCAAAACAAAAACGCAAACCGAATCGCACGAGACTAGACACACACGCGGGCTCCGGTACCATGCACTCCCTTGCACAGGCACCGAAACACACACTGACGTATAAACTCTTTTCCTATATTTTTTGCCTGCCCAAGCTTTCAATGTGTCCCTTCAGGTTTGATCATGTTCCTTGCAGCCCGGTTCCTTTCCCTTGCAAGCCATTGCGACCGTTCGCCCAAATAAAGCAACAAGGCAGTACAGCCTCCAACTACACTGTCCCGCATTTCGCATATCGCAAAAGGATTGCTAGCACACACTCACACATACAAAGAGTGCAAAATAGAATAGGGAATGGTAAAATTTGGTGCAGAAAAATCGCAACCAGGAGTGAAGCAGAAGATAGATACGCGAATGAAATGGGGTCTAAAAAATGGATCCGTTCTCTCGTGCGCGATGCGAAATGAGGCCCTTCCACCTTCCAGCAGCAACGAAACCAAACCAAAAAAAAAAAAGTTGCCAAAAAACGCAACAAAATCGGGAAATATCCATCCCTTTGCCAGTTTCCCGATGAGTCTTTACCCATCATCATACTCCACACGCCAGGCCAGGAACTATGAGGAGGTGGGCTTTGGGCATGTAAGCAAATGCAATGAGGAAAAGATCCACAAACGAACGGCGGGGCATTTTTTTAAACACGAGAAGGGTGAACACACACATACATAAAGAGTGATTTTTCTTCGTTTTTTCCCCGCTCGTAGATAAAAAATTCGAATACTTCCGACTACTCAACCCTTTCCTCGCGGGCGATAGAAAATCTCCCCATTGTGCAGTTCGTTATGAAACGAACGCTGCCTGCGCGCACGTCCTGCCAGCCGTTATATTATATTAAATATCATTCGGCGGAGAATTCGCGGGATCTTCCACACCAGGCACTCTTGCGGACAATAGAAGATAAAATGAATCTCTGCGCGCACACACACATTGGCTGATTTGGATAGGGAGAGTCTAGAGCGTTCGCGGCAAAATCGAGCACCAACGGGAGGAAACGGAAAGAACAAAACCATTGCACCGTGTCCCAGCAAAAAATAAAAAAAGCCAACCAAAGCGATTGCATTTGTTTGTTTTCCCTTTTTTGGTGTGTTGCCTGTGTGCGCCCTTGTGCGGTCCACAGCATTTTTGCCCCCCTCCCCCCTCCCCCGCCCAAAGAGTACTAGCGAGCTAACGGGGGGCCAGTCAAACCCCCCACGAAATTGGGATGTATCGTGAATCTTTCCCCGCGTCCCTTTCGCTAAACGCACGCGACAGAAACAGAAATTCATCCTTCTCCGATAATTGTCGCTGTCGGTGTGGACTGATGATGATTTCGACCGGCTCCGGAGCTGCAGAAATGTTTCTAATGCGGACGATGGGTTACATGTGGGGATGGGGATTAACAACAAAACTAATAAAAAAAAAAAACACATGACAAGAGGAACAGCGAACGTACCCCCTCGAGCAGAGCGGCATACTATCGCCATTGAAACATTTCAATTTTTGGGTTGAAAATATTTTGGGCAAAATGGGTTCGTTTTTTGTTGTTCTTATACTTTTGCGTAGCTCGTGAATTTTTAAATGGCACCAAACTCTGGTTCGCTCATTGGGATGATAGTAATAGATGGAGGGGGAAAAGTTACTTTGTTGCTCATTGTCGTTTTTAGATTATGCTGCAGCAAGGTTTGTTGATTTAGTTTTGTTTTACTGTGTACTTTAGCTCAAATTTGTTCAATTTCTGACGATTTTGACTAGATCATAGATAAGAAGCGATTATAATTTGATGTTTTGGACACTTTGTACCTTTTTCCAACCATCAAGATAAACTTCAAAATAAATTGTTTTAGTCTCACATTAAAATCAACAAATTCTTTCATATTTTTTTATAATATTTTGCTAATTTTGATCTCAATCTGATTTCATATTATGTTCTCTAAGATATATAAGACTTATAACACTTGCTTAAAAATCTTATTAATTAAAAAGAATCTTGAATGTTTGAATATTGTTTTTTAGGATCGCAGTGAAGTAAAAGCTACTTTTAGTCCTTCGAACCGGATTTTTGTCTCGCCTTTTACGACACGTCACATGGACAGGCAAAACGAAACCTATTTCAAAGATTGTTATGCTCAACCTAACTAAGAAATGGAATGTATTTTGCATCACACCTGCAATCGATCGTCGATTTCAAAACCATTCTCCTATGTGCCTTCCTAAACATCATCGACTACATTGTTGTTTCAATTTTCCCGTTCAGCAAAACGGTAGGCAAACTGGAGGCTGCAAATAAAACCCAGTCAACGGCCGGTTATGTCTACCCAGCAACACCGGAACCATTGCCTCGAACAGGCCACATTGCAGCAGCGGGTGTTCGATGTTTCCCCCCTGCCTTCGAGACGTGTAAAACGAACAAAAACTATGGCCACTGAAAGGACGCTGCGCTCTTACTACGCAAGGGGCTCTGCAGGAATTCATGGACGAATACACTTTTCCGCTCTTTCTCTCCCGTACGGTGCCTCATCTCCCTCTCAACGGATGACTTGGGCAAACAGACCCGAGCGAAAAGCGAATCCTGTCACCCACATAACACTTTTTAATTTCTATCCACCTTCCTTCACCTTCCTCGAGGAGGGCGGCCGCTCGGCGTAAGAGAACGGTTTGGTGGGCGCGCACGCGAGTGCCCACTTGCCCGACCCTTATGCTGTACCGTGATTTTTTCTACCGCACACTGAGTGGAATGGACAGTATATTTTTTGGCGCAAAGTCGGTTGCTCTTCCGAGTGAGAGGGTTGCGTGTGGTTTTTTGTTTTCGTTTCATCACACAGGACAAGGTACGTTGTAACCGTACGCGTTTGTAATGCTCGCTCCGCGTTCGAACCCCCGGCCAAAAAACCAAAAAAAAGGAGCCACAAAAATACGCGTACGAGGGAACGCTCGCGGCCAAAGAAGCCGGTACCGCAAACCGTTGGTGGATGCCGAATCAGCACGACAGGACACACGATACACAACGTTTTGCTCTCCCTGGCTGTACGTACGTTTGTACGTTTGATTCTATTTTCTATCGCGATCCGCAGCCTGTGGCCAACGGCAATCGTCGTTCCACAATCTTCCCACAATCCCGCCCGCCACGAAGTGCCATCTTAATGCCCATCCCTGTTCGCCGTGCAAATGCAAAACCAAAAATGAAACAATTTTGCAAGCAGCCAGTATCAACGAAAAACACAAAAAGCACAAGAATAAAAACCGAACCGATCACCTCAGAAAAAGTCACTAATGTACGGGAAAGCGTCGGTACCGGGCGTCTCCACGGTACGGCAAAGCGTACGGCGGAGCGTATTGGCCGTTGTTGTGTGTTTATTTCCAAGCTCCCGACTGTACAATGTAGTTTCGGGCGCGTATGAGATGATCCCGTCGAATCCATTCCCCCTAAAAAAAAAAAACAAAAATGAAAATGTTACTCCAAAAGCATTTACAAGCTCCTGATGGTTCTGTTGTTTATTTTTCGCAGGTGCATTTTTTTGTTGTTGCAGTGCCTTTAACTCCTTCTCTTCCGCGTGTGTTTTCACCGCCAAATCGCTTATGTACGCACATAGGTACAGCACCGATCTGTGTTGAAAGAAAACTGTTCCGGGTAGGACTGTTCCGAAGCAAAACCAACACAAAACGCAACACTCAGCACGCGGAACGGTCGAACGAGTGACTCCTTTGGTATTGGTCTTGTTTTTTTTTGTTTTGTTTTGTTTTTAATTTTGTTACAACATTTCAACCCATTGGCCGTTGGTGGGAGGCGCATGGAACGTTGAGTGGAAAGTGGAAAATCGCGTTTTTAATTTTTACGAATTTTATACCAGTCTACTGCCGCGGGTTGAACCAGCGAAGGCGGAGGAGAAAGAGTTAGCCACTGCGTGTACTGCGTGCGTGTGCGTGTGTGTATGTGTGTGCTTGGCTTGTGCTGTCGTTTGCTAAACAGGACGCATGCATCGTTGTACGAACGTTACACCGTTGGTACGGTAAATGAGCTTCATGCTGGACGGATTCGGTTGGGTTGGGGAATCATGATTTCGTGCAATAAGCAGCAGCAATTCTCTGCAGCAAGAAGCTGATGATGCTGTGACTCATGTCAGAGGCTACAGAATGAAATTTGAATTAAAATCTTGCTTCTAACAACGGAGCATGTACATATATGGATGTTATTTTGGTGTTGTTGTTTTTTGATGATGGAAATGTTTGATGTTGTAACAAGCATTGGCGAAACAACCATAACAAATGATACGGTGACAGGGACTTTCAAACATGGATTTTTGTGCTAAAAAAAGAGGGTGCAAACAGGGGTAAAACTGATTCAGGTGTTTTTTTGGCATTGAGTTTTTAAATTTAGAATACATTTTCTAAGAATTTCGTTTTTGAGCTGTTATTTTTAATGAAATATTTTGTCTTAATTACCATCGACATTTTGTTGTAAAAAGTCACATTGTGCTATTGGTAGGTTTCAGTTTGCTGGATAAATTAATGCACTAAACAGGAAATATTGATTTTCAAGATCTCGAAGTTTGTTCACTATAATCGATAAGCGTACCGGCAACAAAGCCAGGGAGATATTAAACTCTAGAACAGGATTTTCAGTTTAGTTTGAATGCAGGAAGGCAACACCTCCATCGATTTTAACTCAAAAATTCATTCATAATTCAATAAAAGACCTTACTAAATTCTTGTTGAAAACTAGCAAACAATAAACACTTATTAATCTGAGTCTATATCCCTTTTCCTTTCCTTACAGGTGAGTGTCAATGCATACCATAAATCGCTCCAAAATGGCAAACGATCGGTAAGATATTAAAAGGAAATTATGCTCAACCATCAGGAGCAGTCCCGTCCTTCGCCCATCTTGCCGCAACCATGGTAGGAATAAATATAACATTCTACATACAAAAAAAGGGATCCTGATTTATGATTCCCCTGGTCCAATGCCAGCTCAAAATGATATTTCTCCCCTCAACCGAGCGAGACAGCTAGGCCCGAAACCTATAACCCATAATTAAATTCATCGATATTATCGCCCGTACCCCTACCGGCGTAGCAGCGCCAATCACAATGGCACACCAAAAAACCCGGGATGCTCCCGGTGCGTAACTACTTCTGCAACAATCAATGGCAATTATCAGTCCCTTTACCTAGAGCGGCACTCCACCACAGTGTTCCACAAAACTGCATCAGGATGTATCACATGCACGCACAGACACAGACGAAGTTCCATTTATTTCTTCCACCGAAACAACATCTCCCAAAACATCCAACCCCGGTCCGGGTCCGGGCTAGGTCGTTTGTCAAAATTGACACCACTTGTACGGAGGGTGCACCCCTAGTGGTCTCAAAATACCCGTCGGCCGCCCAACAAAGTGCCCTTCGAGGTAAGGGTTTGGGGCTCTCGGGTGATGACTGATTGTGAGAGAGAGAGATTGTCCGGGTCCGGCCTCAAAACAAGTCGTGCCAAAGAATGTACGCGGCCACTATACGGGTGTGGACAGCAAAGAACATGCGAGACGTAACCGAATGACGAATGCAAACTCCGACTGCGGACGGTTACTCTGGTGCACTCTGGTACTGGGCTGCAAACATTAAGCGTCCCCATGCACATCTCACTGCAACCGGAAGCGATGCGTTACGACGTGTACCAAAATTAGAAGCACACACACACATAGACGCACAGAAAACGCACCAAACTGTCACCAGAGTTGCATCGAACCGTACGCAAAATTGTGCAAAACCCGGGAGCGGGAAATAAAATATATAAAATATAATTCAATTTTAAAATCTACTACGCTGCAAGCGTTCTCGTTCTTGCAGGGACAGGTCCGATCGGCATCGGAGTACGATGACGGACCCACACACATTCCGAAACGGTTCCGAAGGGTTTTGGGTCGGTTTCGAAACGAAGCAAAAACAAACCATCGTGGGCAGGGGGAGCGGAGGAGCGAACAGTTGACAAGTTTCATCAAAATTCATGCCCATCCTTTTTGGACGTGCACATTTGTAGTGTACACACACACACACTCACACGCACACAAGGGCTCATCTTCTTGGAGTCTGGTCTGGTGGAGCACCTACCGCTGGATGTGTCCTGTGCGCTCAGGATAACTTCATCCCAGAGCGTCCACCTCGGATGATGCAAACGAACTCGTCCTCGGACGCTTGCAATCGGGAAAGGCTTGCAACACTCCCCTCCCCAACCACTGAAAGGACTGATGGATGCATACAATTCGTCTGTTTCTGCATTTCACTCGATGCATCATCATTCCGACTGTTCCGTCGGCCAATCGTGATCGTTTTCTGTCTGTGTCCGGCGTCGTTTGTGCAGCAAGTTTTTTGGCGGACCCACTTCTTCTCTACTACTCTTCAGTGCATCGTCACCTGCACGGGAAGGTTCCCGTTTTGCCGAGTTGTGCAGGTCCGCTGCCTGAAGTATTGCATCCGAGCAGCAGGACTCGGTATAGTCATCACGCATAGGCGCTGAGGGACAGACTTTGGGATGTGTTGTAGCAATTTACTGAATTCTTTTTCCACTCTTTGGATACACTCCCGCCAGTCCGCCTGCCGGGTCCGCTTGTGGACAGAGAGGCCTATTTTTCTTGCACAGACACAATTACACCTATCCATTGCACCTTTCTGGCACTGTGCTGGATGCTCAGGTGTACGAGCGAGCACGAAGAAGCAAGGGCCCTGCAAGAACCTGCAACGATGTGTGCAAGTGCAAGTGCAATATCATCCCCCTGAGCGGCCATTTGCCGAGGTATGAGTGAAAGTAGAAGCGACCGAATGAACGGTCTGTCAACACGGCTGGACGGGAAGTTGCTGGCTGCACCCAGCGGGCCCGCATATCGTCATATTTTGCGTGATGGATAAAGGACCGTTTCATCCATTTCTGGGGGGAAAGATAGACGTCACGTCGGTGACGTAGGAACGCAAAAATGGAAGGAAATTTATACACCATACCTTTGCCTTCTCCACCCTCCCCACCGGGCTTCAGATATCGCATTACGTCGCCGGACGTCTGGGTGCATTCTGCGTCCTCCGCTCTTTTTTTTTTTTTTGTATGCAGATGTCGCACCACCCGTTCGCACCTGGCCGTCCGAAGGAAAGCGGCAACCGGATCGCACACCAGACAGTGCGGAAACTTCCGCTCCATCATCCCGAGCTGGTCCACCGGTGAGGTGGATGAATTTCTCCAATTGGCTGGCGCGTACATGATCTGAGCAATTTCCCTTTCGGATGCACCGACGACGGAACAGATGTGATATAGTTTGGAGCGTTTTTTGTTTTGTTTCGTTCGTTGGCAGAGTGTGCGCTTTTTTGTTGTTGTGTCACGCAAACCGGAATTGAATATATTTTCCCGACGGCTGCCTTCTTCCCGAAGCCGAAGAGGATACACCCGCGTGGTTCGATGAGTTGTCGTGAAGGACTGTCGATGGGCGGCTGCCGGTGGGACTTTGGAGAGCCGCTAGTCGTGGGGAGAGTGTGTGAGAGAGAGTGTTTGAACAGCGCTACAGGGCGCCTGAATGTTTGTGTCCAGTTATAGAATTTCCGCGAGCATGTTGTCATTCGCGATGTTGAGGACTGGTTCGCTTAATTGACTTTGTTGCGCACACACACACCTCCGAGGATCCCGGCGTTGTGAGTTGAGTGCATGGATCGATTTTTATGTCTGAATCGGTTGAAATGAAGAAGAAAAAAGAACATCACATTGATTGGTTAAGGGGGTTGTTCGTTGAGTAGTAGCGGCTATTTTTAGATTTTAAGTCGAAATGTTCCATACTTTGAGAATTTCTTGTACTTGAATGTATCAACAATTTAAAATGGGTTTGAAAACATTCCAACAAACGTTATAATTATCAGACATTTATCAATTTCTTTGCTTCCTGAAGCACAAGCAGACATTTATTTGCGAACTTGCTTCCGTTTGTTGCGACCTACATTATCGCCGCCCGCCGAAAGAAATGGCATAATACGCTACATACACTCGCTCCAACCTCATTACCATACGTCAGCCGGATAATGGCAAACCCCGAAAGCCCACAAATCATGGTACAGTTGTCCTCCTCCTTCAGAAAGGCGGGTTATCAACGCCGCATCGTCGCGAACTGTTGAGCAAGACATAAATCATGGCTTCTTTCGCTTTGTTGCCCTGTTCGACGTTGGACGATTCAAAACATTTCCACCCCGTATATGTGTAAGTCCCGCCGTCTCCATTCAGTCTCTTCTGTTACTGTCTCTCTGTCTCATTCGTTCTATCGCTGTCGCTGGGAGGCGACACTTTCTGGACATTTAGTCGCTTGGAATTACAACCGTTCGGCGAAGAAACAAAACATACCACCAACGAGCTACAAGCTGAATGTAGACAGACACACACACATACACACACTGACAAACATCCCCTTGGTACGCCGGGCGAAATGTAGTGCCGGGGTGGAAGTCGCTTCGCAAATGGGGCGGGCAGGCAGCATCGAAACATCAATAATTACTGGGTTTTAATATTTAATTTATTTTATCGAAATGCCGGGAAAGCTATGCCACTCGTCCACCACAGCCATTGCATGGTGGCTTGTGACGCGCGCGTGTGTGTGTGTGTTTGCCCTGCGTGCGACATAATGCCGGGTCGAGACGCCGGGCTGGGGTTAAGGCGATATAAAGGGTTTGCCTCACGGCGGCCTTGGCATTTGTCCGGACGAGCGCGTTAAGGGACGGCAGGAGGAAGAGAGATAAAAGCAAAGAAGCATAGCAGTGCCCGTCCTTCCGCACGGGGCGACGGGGCGCGCGCGCGAGGCTGTAATTTAGCTGGCAGCGGCACCGACTAGCGACAACGACTAGCGACAAGCGACTGGTGTATATTATTACAAATATATTTTATTGTATTATTATATGAATAATAAATAATACCGCCCTGGCGCACCCGGCGAGCACGTCAGTGTATTCATAATCATAAAATATGAATGAACCGCGGGTGCGGCCCTTGGTACGTTCTCCTCGATGGTTCCGTTGTCTCTCCTTGCGAGTCTCCATTTAGTGTTTCTCGCTCGGTAGCTCGATTCGAATTTTATCGATCAGATCCGGAGTCTTGTCCCATTTTAATGAAGCACAAACGTACACACGGTGGCGAAGCAGCGCTTTGGTTGCCGCTAAGGCCACTGTTTGTATGTACTGGAAGGTACTGAAGCACACCACTTCACGGGAAAAGGAAGGCACAAATTAGACACCAACGGAAAGATATTTCTCTATCACCTGTGAAAGCGTGCAATGGAATAGCAACTGACCCCTATTACTAGTAATAATAGAAGCCCTATCATTTACCAGGCTTCATAGGACAGCATTACAAACGAATGGAGAAGCGTGGAACAAAGTATCGATTTTTATCAGCAGTAATTATCCGTCTTTTTACTATGCTGAGAGAAATTGACGTTAAAAAACAGTCGCTTAATAATTTCGCTCCGTAAATAATTTTATTTTTTTATTTAATCATAAACTACAACATAATCTCGTTGAGCTTGAAACAGGCTGCAAATGAAAAATGCATAACAAACACGAACACACAGCGCACGACGTACGAGCAGAGTATAATCACGCCAAAGACTAAGCCAGTCCTTCCGCCCCTACCAAGACCTTCATTGCGCCATGTGCAAACGAAATGGAAAATTGTGTCCATCAGCGGCAAATGATGATGGCGAATGGTGCTGATGAGACTTGATGGCCGTATTCTAACGGCCTGCCCGTGGCTTCGAAGCGAAGGCACACACACACACACACCAACAGACACAGTCGCTGGTGCATTCGCTCAAACGATCGCTCGATGCGCTACTTGTGCTTGTGATTTTGTTTTGCGCCTTTTTTCCCAGTTCTCCCCTGTTTCATGCTTAAATTAATTTATATCTCATAAAAATATAATTAAATTACATACTCTCTGTGACCAACGGGGGGTGATCAACATTCGCTTTCACCAACGTTCACCACGACGGCCGTGTTGCTAACAGGATGAGGAAAAAGAAAATGTAGTTTGTAATTTTCCAGGGAAGGCATTTATTTTTTCTAATTTCTTTCCAAGATTGTGATTGTTGCAAAATATCATTTACAAAGTAATTTCCCTTTTTCCATACACACACATTAAAGTGAAATAAAATTAAAACTAGCTAACTATTTCCCTTCCTGACGGCGGTGTATGTGTGCAATGTTCGTGAGGAAAAGTTTCGCACAAAATGCCAAATTATTCAAACCCTTTGCGTGGATTGATTTGCACTAATTTTGTGCTCTGCTGAGCCGGCGACTTGTGATAGTTTGCACTAAATTGCAGCAACTTTTCTACCCGCGCGCGCGATTATAATCGGTAGCACAAAAGGCTAATATGTGTAACGTATCGAACCAGTGCCTTGTGCTTGCATTTACTTACATTCACAAACTTTTCTCATTTCCACACATGCAAAGAGCGTGTAATCGATCGAACCATTGGAAAACCATCGTTCTGAAAAAGCGCTGTGGCCGTCGTCGTCTGGCCTTTCCTGCAAACGCAAAAACGGGTGGTCCAGGGTTTTGTTACATCGGTAAAACGCACCGACCTCTGGGTGTGCTGGTTGGCTTGGTGAGGCTAGGAAGAGCTTAGCCACGCACCTTATCTACACCATTTCTGGTGGAAAGGTTCGAGTTGGAGGTTTTTTTTTGGGGGGGGGGGGGGTAGGATAAGTTCCGTTTGCTTGTGCCGATGTTCTGAAATTTTCAATCGAAAGCAAGCAACGCAAACCGTACCTTGCATAGGGGTTGGGGTGAATGGGTAATAAAATAAACATTTATTTGCTTCCGACCCATCGGGTTCGGAAAATGTTGGGCCCCAACCCAATGCGCCTTCCACGCGAGATTCTTGTACGCAAAACACGCAACGGTACGCTCGCGCCAACGAAGGACGAAACGAAAGGATCCACACACCGCCTGGTACGTTCGCCGCCCGGTGCTGCAACATTGTTATTACGCAATGCAAATGCATTACGATCGTGTGAGTGCATCTCGAACCGAAACGGCGGGCTTTAGTTGTTGTTTTCCTTCTTTTTTTGTTTTTGGTGGGGCAACTACCGGTGGAAAATCATACCCCGGGAGGAAAGTTTTACAATAAAAGAGGCACACCAACGCCACTCACGTTCCTTTCAGCCTTCATTATCCTGCGCCGCAGATGCGTAATGACCAGAGTAGAAGGAGGAGTGGGAGTGGGCCGCCGATACAGGCCAATTTCGGAGCGCGCCAGCAAGCTAATCGAATTGCATCGAAGGCAAACAACCCAACAACACCCGAGCTAAAAGTGCTCTTCTTCTACTGCTCCTCCTGACCATGCTGGTGTGCCTGCACGAGGGAAGCGAAGAAGAAACCCGAACCTTCCGTACAGTTGCGTGCTAATCAAACATATTTTATTTCACCCCGGCCGGGCCGGGAACACATTCTCGCCCGGCTTGTAGACTTCATACGGCACGGGGATGATGGCGCACACCCACTCACCCACCCAAAAGTGGGCTCGTTTTGTCGGCCTACAGCACCCGCGTGCCATCTCCTGTGGTGTGGTTTTTATTTGTGTTTTACAAATTGCTCTCGCCCGGCCGGATCGGATAATAAATGAAGTTTTACGCTTCGAGCGCGCCCGCCGTAACAATGAATGCGGAAGCAAATGCAGCCCATCGAGCGCGCGTGTGTGTGATCAGTGCTATCTAATAATATCTTTTTCCCAATTTATGGCTGGATCCAGTCTGTCTGTGCGCCTGCACGGTGAAGCTTTCGCTTAGCGGCGAGCTTTGATGGAGGTTGTAATCTGGTTCTTTTGCAAAAGGCGAACCATTTTCCCTTTTCCCTTCACTTTGCTGAGCATGCATTTGATTTGGTCCCTCGCTTGGCAGATGCATTGGGGTTAGAATAGAGCACATGGGAGCGTGGGGTTTGCCCCGCACAGCAACAAGAATGCACACTGCAGTTCGGTTCGTTTCTTTGGCTGTTGTGAAAAATGTGCAAAAATGGCACGTTTGTAAATGGGCCGTACACATGCGAAAGAACAGCAGACTTAGCGCCCGAAAGACAGGATACAATATTGTGAAAATATTAGAGACCAATTAGCTCGGCCCCGAACAATCCTAATTGGAGACTTTCAGCTAGCAATTGAGAATGGAACGATTGTTTTTATGGTTGCATGGTCTTGTGATGGTACCAACTGTTGGGTGTGCCCGATTAGAGCTGGAAGTTTTGGGGAGAATATTATTCTAGCCTTCGAACAGCTAAAATCCAGCCAATTTTGGGGTGGATTAATCCATCATAACATAAATAAACGATCAAAAACTATTTTGCATCCCCAAAAAGCAATACTTGCAATTGAAAACCGAGAAGGCAACACAGGAGCTGTTGAATGAGCTTCCCTTTTGCTTCCTCAACGAGAGCAAAAGAGAGGGCGAGAAATAATCTTCCCAAAAGGAAATCCCCACACCAAAACCTAACGGGTGTCAGTATGCATCCTCCGGAAACCATCCCGGGCCACGTGCAACATGTGGCAGTGTGTTAAACCGATGTTTTCTCCCCCTCTCCCACCGTTCCCATCGACACACTCGACTTATGCTTTTGGAAAATTTCTAATGGATGTTTCTTCGGTCCTCTCCCCGGGAAATACCAGACGTCCCGCTTGGGCAAGAAAAACATATCCAACAGTAGGGATAGAAAGTGGAAGGAAGGTGTAGCGAATATTTTCACACCCTTCGCTTGGTAGCGGTGAGGACGGACATTTTTCCACAAATCTCCCGAGTGTTGCCGAAAAATTGCCCCCTCGAAAACCTTACCGCCGAAAGGAATGGCTTGAGGGAAAATTTAATACCAAAACATTCTCCTCTGCTTCTTCTTGTCTTGTCCATTTCCTTTCGATCCTTTTTTTAGGGGTCGTCCCGGAAAGCATGGAGTATGTGTGTGATGGCTCGGGGCAAATGGTTGGTTGAATTTCTGTGGGTTCCGCTACGATCCTACCCGCCCAACATTCCAAACCAGCACGTGGTCTTATTGCCCTTGAAAGCGGGATACTGCTCAACGCCACTGATGAGCCTGTATGTGTGTCTGTATGTGTGTGTGAGTGTGTGTGTTGCTGGCTGTGTGGTTTAGCAGGATCTATCATCTCCGACGACCGGAAAGATATCCACCCGGGAGGAACCAAGCGAGTGAGCGGAGTGTGTGAAAGAAAAACTTTTCCCTTCTGTGCTTTTCCTTTTGTGCTCTGTCGTGCGGCCTGTGTGGAACGTCCGATGCTGGCACGCTCTAGTATCTTTCGTTGCGACCAACGAACGTTGGTCCTTCCTAACGGATCTAAGCTAAACCGTCGTCATCATCGTCGTCGTCGTCGTCGTCATCGGCAGTTTAATCGTGCTCCGTGCAGCACACTCTCCACAACAGTAAGACACAACTTTTGGAAGCTTTATAAATGCCGGGAAGGCGTTATGCCGAGTTAATCCGTGCCCCGGACCGAGGTGTGTGTGTGTGTGTGTGTGTGTGTGTGTGTGCGAGGTTAATGTACAGAAAAGGGGAACAGAAACGGGTCATGTTTTCTTTGCCAGTGGAGGAGGAGGTGTGTTGATAGCGTGAGATACGCTCAACCCACTCTCCCGCACCTTTTGGCTGCGGTTGGTCATGCTGATTCCCTTTTCCCCCCGAGCGGGTAGATTGTTTTGAGAAGATTGTAGCACTTCTCGGGCCGGCTCGGGTTGTCGGAATTGGTACCATTCGATGGGACCGACCGATTAGCAGGAGGCGGTTGCAAAAACAATCACAAACCACACAACGTTTGCCTTTGCTTCGGGGTGGATTGCATGAATGGATGGCAATTATCATCCTGAGATATAGCAGACAGGTTCAACAGGATGGTCGAGTGGAGATTTTCTTTGTAGGAAGGTGACAATGCGACGATTTCGAAGTAAAGGCTATTGAAAAATATAGATTTTGGAGGATTTAAACATTGATTTATTCAACAACAAAAATTAGAATACTGAGCATCGTTACATGTCTGAAGTATAGCTCAAGATGGATCTGAGGTTCATCAGGAATCCAAGCTATTCAAGAAATTTACTATCAGGCTTATTCTATTCTTGGAATCTACATTTGATGTCATACATCGAATTGGTGTAGAAATATGAATCAAGAGTGCTTCAGAGACACCGTCAATGGAACATCGTCAAGTCGTAGAACACAACTTTTGGGAATTCTGAGTATGAGATGCATCAGGTGCTCTATTTGAGAAGATTTGACTTTCCTATAATATTAGCTCAATGTGATGCTACTTTGCGCTAGAAGTTGAATCTTTTTGGAAAATTGGTCTTAAGATGAGTCTTATCAAGTCATCTTTATTAAGACGTCATCCCAAGAAGGATTTTGAAATACTTTGAGGTCGTTAAACTCAATACTCCAGAAAGAGGCTAACATTAATATTCAGTGACATCAGACATCTGGGTACCTCAAAACAACTATTGTTTGTGTTGTTTGTTATGGATTATTAGTTCGCAAGTACTCATAGAATGTAACTTATTTGATTATTACACTATTACCGACACTTTTCACTACCAGCACCTCTCACAGACAACAACACAGACACACCCAAGAAGTCACCCATTTGATCCTTTGCGCTAGCAGGAAGCAACATCGGGAAAAAAGCAATTTTAAGCTCACTCACCATTCTGCTTCCGTTTGCTATCATTTGCTTCCTCCAATGCAAAATTTGAATAGTTTTAGGCAAGTAATTTGGTGAGCAATTTGTTTCCCCCAATCCACCCGCTCCGTAGTAGCAGTTGTAGCTTGCATGTGCGAACGCTAGTGTCTTTCCTGACGCCTATTAGAACGTTCGCGCCTGTAGACTCTCGCACTCGGGCACACAAAAGTGTTCTTCAAATTAATTTTATACAATTATACCGTATGCTTGCCAGGGCAAAAGGAAGGAGCGATGTGTTGTTACACATACGCCGGAAAAAGTTTAAACATACATTATCAATCGTGCAGATGTGCTGCTCCAACAGCAAGGACTGAAGGCAAAACAAAATATGAAGGCACACGCAGGGCATACGGGGGAGGGGGGCAAAAAGAAAGCAGTAGCTTTGATTATTGTCTGTAGGCAGCGTTGAAACACAAATTCAGAACGGTAGACTATGCCGCAATCCGCCCAACTACCCTTCCACCCCATAATGGATGCATAATTTTGAAAACATGAACGTAATGCATTCGTGCACGAAGGCAGAACAAAATATTCATACATATGTCTCCGGTGTTTGGGGTTTAATGGCGTTTTTTTTTGTAATGCCAAGAACTTCTTGCAACCTCCCACCGGCAGGCGCCGACAGGCAAGGTAAAGGGTAAGGTGTAAAAAACTAACCGAAACAATCGCACGCAAAACGTTAGGATGTCCGGGGTTGAAGGTATTTGAATAAAAAAATCCTCCATCCAAGAGTGTAACATTTGCTAATGTGCCAAATGTAACAAACATCACCCAACAACGACGGTAAGGAGAGGGAAAGGGAAAAAACACCCGCTCAATGTGACACTCCACCTTCACATGTGTGGACGGGGGTGCCAAGGGGTGTCCCTTGGGGGAGTCAGTGCATTTTTGTTTCATTACATATGCTCGCTGCATACATTGCCTATAAATCGCCGCTTCGCGTACATATCAGATGCAAAAGTCGAGATGCAAATCTCGAGCGTCTGAGAGGGGGAGGCCAAGGGTTTGCGCCTGTCTGGAGTGGAATATTTTGTGCATATGTGTGTGTGTGTGTGTGTGTGTGTGTCCGTAAGTGTGATGTGGGCTTTTTAGGCTTGATTTAACCGGCACAATATGGATTCGCGCTCGACGGGCTGTATGATGTACGACGGCTGTACAATCTGGAGCGTTTCTTTCATCATCAACGAGACGCTCGAGTCTCCATAACACCCTGACACTTTCGCACCTTACCCCCAATAACCGTCGCGGTGCTAGTCTCGCTCCGTGCGCCCACTATTATCACTTGGGCCGATGGCTTTCTTTCGAGCGCCCAACCCCGGCTCCCATCTGGTTCCCGGGGATATATTGTTCCGATTTATGCACTCCCGGTTCGGTCGCCCCCTGCGTTCCCCGTCTGCCAGCTAGTTTATGTTTATTCATTATGATTTATGTGCAAAGCATCGGAATAGATAAGTAATTTACACACATACACACACATGGCAATGGGGATGGTCGTCGACGACGACGGATGTTTCCCCTTGCCTCCGTGGTCGGTGCGATACCGTCATTTTGATAAGGCAAGTGAAGTGGATCGTTGTAGTTGCGAAACTCCTCCGAGACGTTCCGTCTGCTACGGTTGTTTTTGCCCTCTTCCTTTTGCACGGTTAATACATGTGTGGTTCAATTATTATTGCGATGTTGTATTTATTCTGCCGACGAATCTAACACAACTGTATTAATGGACTAACAGGCAGTATTTAATATATTTTTAAGTATCTCCCTCGCTTGTTCAATTAGTGTGTACTAGTGTGTAGTAAATGAATATTAAATGTGATAATTATTCCAAGTATAATAGGCAGTAAGGTTCATAGCTTCGATAAAACATCAGAAGATAAGTCAGATTCGAGTAATGGAGAATCAGAAGATTATTTTGATAACGTTTTGATAAGCTGTAAATAAGATACGAGTTACGGACACTCCAGTGGTGCAGTTGTCAACTCGCATGACTTAACAATGTGCCTATTTTGAATTCAAGCCCCGTATGGACCATAGTAAAGACTGACTATTTAGCTGCAAGGTATTTCATAAAACTTCACTTCACTTCTAGGTTAAATTCTTCCAAACGGTATTCTTCTAATTTGAAGTTTTATGAAAGCAATAGAATTTCATAATACCATCGACTCTCTTCATGGATTACTTTAAAAAGTCTCAAATACTCTGTTTGTGGTTTTCTTTGCTATTTTCTGAGGATTTTATTGAAACAAATTGGAAGCTATATGGAAGAATGATGCAACATGTCTAATTACATAGATATACAGAGTTTAGTTTGTCTAATAAAAGTAATATATCCATTGGGGAATACCATAATCTATTGTTTAAGCTCTATATTTCAGTTTGCTTGGTACTACATAGAGCCAATAACCTATAAGATCAGACTACCTCCAAACCTTGCTTCAGCTGACAAATGCGTCTAAATAATTGAATAGTCATCACATTCGATGAATTGGACATCTCAGATAGCTAATGACAGACTTCAGATACAATAATATTCTTCTTTTTCTTCTCATTACAAGCCAAATGAGATTAGATTAGATCAAATTGGAATCCATCACGAATGATACATAGAACCACGAGCTTAACAACACAATTTAGTCATCAAACAATCTGTTACTTGATTATGTGACGATGTTCCTAGTATGCTTACCCATATATTGATCGTATCACACTTTTAAGCAAATCTTGTAGTACAATCATCTTCGCTTCTTGAATATATTGCAAACAACCATCACATAAATATCATAAATGCTCAACCTAATACAATGTGTCGCTGTAAAATCATCTTCATCATCACCACTCACCTTTACCAACCCTGCACTTTGACGTTGTTTACCTGTATACCTCTTCCCTGTGTATGCTAGCCTCATCACCACCACCGACGTCTCGATTATCATTCTTCCCCACACCGCGCGCGTGCATTGCAAATCAGCGCCGGAATCGTCTAATTGAATATGTAGGAAATTATAATTTAAATGACGGTTAAATTAGCGTACAGCTCGGAGATACCCGGTGATGCCCGGTTCCTTGATGCGTCAACGTGCGGACCGCGCCACTTTGATCGCGGGCCACCACCACCAGGGTAGCGGCGGGCTCTGTCGTCTTGCACTGCGATACACAAATTAGTACACATTAGGCAGAGCGGCAAAGCGGCCATGGATCAGTCAGGCTTGTGTGGCAGGTTCCCCGCAAGCACGGGTGGAGCTGCAAGCGAGATACAAAAGCCACCGAATGTCTAGCCACGGCTTGATCGCTTAATAAATCATCATCTCACAATCTCTTCATTTCGATAATATGACCAAAACGGCCCTGCGTGCCCATTTCGGAAGGGAGATGACGACGATGGTTCACAAGGGGTGAGGAGTGGAAAGGAGGGCGTATGGGACTCTAACGACCATTTCACGTGCAACCTTTCCAACAGCTTCCTCGTTATCGCCCCCCCCCCCCCCTCAAAATCCTTGCGCCTGCGATGCGATGACCGTAATCGAATAAATGGACACGATTCGCGCGAATCTTTCGAAGCTGAGGCTGTGAGTTGTGGGCGGCGAAAAGGGATTTGCCCCACGAATGCAGACGAGTGCATCCTAAGTGCGTAGGATTAATGGATGTCAATACATCACTGAATGCGTGTGCCTGTGCCTGTGTGTGGGCAGGCCAAAGAACCAAAATGTGCAATCGGAGAGCCACCTCGCGTTACCGCAAACCTCAATAATTGGTCACCATCCAGGGGGCAATTATGGCACTTATTGGTGCGCGGAATGTTGGCAGAGCTGTGTGCCCGTCCCGGGTTTGGAAGCGCTGGTTGGAAACATTTTCATTTCAATCTTGAAAACGCTCGATTGACCAACGCTTGACGTCTCTATTGCAATCGTTATTCGCGCATGATAATTAAAATAAAACATTGAAACAGAGATAGAGAAGAGGAAGAAAAAAAACAGCAACCACAAGCACAGACACAGGGAAAACAGTACTCCAGTACGGGCCACTCGTATTAGTACGGCGTTGTAAAGCTCATGTTGCACACGTGTTACACCTTTCTACACCTCAGGGTAACGGGGTTTTAATCAACGGTGCAATCGACCGTACTGTGAGTGTACCGCTCTGCTGGGAGTGTGTGCGTGCGTGTGTGCCTGTGTTTCTATGTGCCACTTCACACATTTTTATGTTTTTGGCTCCCCCATACTACCCCAATACCCCGCTTTTGGCTTGCAAGCAAAGAACACACATTTTTGTACAGAAATATTTGCCCGGCCAGAAAAAGACAGGCAGAGTGGGTCTGCATAAGTAATGAGCTCACAGTCGCTGCGTGCGTGTGTGTGAGTGCATTTTCGTACTTTACCACCTTCTTTCTTTTTTTGCGAACAAACGAAGTCCCTCTTATACCTCATATCTTTGGCTCAATTTTTGCACCACCACCACCATCGCTACTGCCGTGTGAAAACATACGCTCGATAATGCATCGATTTACATAAGAAATTGATCCAATTGCGCAAACAGTCGAACAGCGAATGGGAGGAGTAGTAGTAGCAGTAATAGTTGCGCTCTCGGTTGTAACAGTGCAAAACCCGCCTCATCCCTTCTGCGCCGACCCGCACGTTCGAGACGAGACGAACGAATCGGACCGGACCATCCTTGGACTGTGTGGTGTGAAACAAACAGAAAGAAAAAGGGTTTGGCCTTTCCATCAAATGCAGGGAGGCCCAGGAGGGGATAATATGCCACTGTAGAGTGGGTTTTAGTGTGTGTGTGTGTGTGTGTGTGAGAGAGAGAGAGAGAGAGAGAGAGAGAGAGAGAGAGAGAGAGAGAGAGAGAAGAAAGGCTACGTCAGCAATATACGGTTAAAAATATAACTATAATTACGATTTCGTAGGCAGTGCTGGCTTAAGGTTAAATTTTAATAATTAAAAGCTAATTTTTACTTACTTTTCACAGTTTCCCCTTTCACATTAAGGTGATACACAGTTTCCTTTATTTAAACAACAAAGTGGCATAACAAATTTAGAATTCAATGCATTTAATTTAAATCCTATAAGCAAACTAAATGCTCCATGCGCTCCATTCCCAGAAAACAGGAGCTTTTGCATGCTTTTTCGCTACCGTTATTAACCTACCGGATAGAAAACTCGAATTATTTCCCAAAACCCACACACACACACACACGATCGGTCCGGAAAAGGTGAGGAAATTGTTGCCGAAGGATTTCCAACTGTTTCCAACTTTGTAGCACCGTTCGTCACGAGACCAACTGCGCAAGCAGTTGGGTACATGTGTGGTGCAAACTGACATTTCCCGCTCCACAAGCTTTTTCCCACAAGCTTTTCTCCATCTCGGGGCAATGCGGGGCAAACATTCACCCGAAACTCGGTGCACCGTGCGAGCATTACTGATTGGCAATTTGCACTTCTAATATTTTACTCATTGATTGGGTTTTACCGGTACCGACAAAGGGCAGCCCGGGTGGAAGGATATTGCACACTAATATAAATATACTGGCATGGGTTCACCCAGCCCTACATCTCTCTCTCTCACACACACAGTATGAGTGTGGCATAAAACAGCATCAATCAGCGCTGGCAGGCGGAAAAGCACAACTTATTGGTTTGGTGCACAGGCGGGCTGTGGTAGTGTTGCGAACGTTCGCAGTCCACGGCGGCCGTTTCCAATCCGGGAGTTTTTGATTTCCACCGCGCCCCGCCGTTACCAAGCTCCATCCCAAAACTCCCGTAAAGGGTGTAAGAACCGGGTGACGAATACATCTATATATATTTGGTGTAATTCTATTAAACCTTGTCTACCTAGGCTGGCTGGCAGGTGAGCACGGCCGCGCCTGATGACGCTGATACGATTTGTGCCCAATTGACGGCTCGAGTGATTAGTTTTGTGCAGTTAACTCAATTCTATATATTGACAGTGAGATTTTTGTCTGCACGTCGCACCAACATATCCATATGGTTGCACTAAGAGAGAGAGAGAGAGTGAAAAAAGGGATGCTGTTTTTATCGTGCAAATTACTTTCAAAGTATACTTTCAGGCGAAACTGCTCGCGTATTGCGCAGGTTGATTGATTACTTTCACTTCCTTTTTCCCTTAAACTCCCCCCTCCTCCCCCTCAATTCACCAACGTGGATATTAACGCTTTTGGGGAGCAATATTCCGTACCGGCATCGGTGTAAATTGGTCGGATGTTGGAGCAGGGTTGAATTAAATTGTCGCAATGGTGTCGCACGGTGGTGGAGCGAGTTCAAAACCGGGCAAGGCTTACGGTTCGGTGTACACACTCAACCCACACGCTTTGGTTTACACGATTGAAGTGAACTGTTTGCAATGGGTCAAATAACGAGTGCTTGTTACCGTGAACTTGGTGCAACAGTTCATTAGACCATACGCAACGCGAGTTTAATTTAGCAAATTAATCACATAAGTATTGCTTCCCGGCAACGTACCAGTTTTTCATTGCGTGACTAGTATAAAATAGAATAATTGTAATGCACCATTTACTTACATGAACTAATGCTGACTTGTTTTATTTCTTATTGCAGGTAAGAATTTTCAACTAAACACCGCTTTAAACCCCCGAAGAGCTTCGAAGAAATGTCTTCATCGCTGCTAAGTAGAAACAAAATCTATTTTTTTTAAATATGTCCTTTAAATTACTTTCATGACGATTTCACTCTTGATTACACACTAACACATTCACTACCGGCTCCACGGTACTGTGGAGATACATATAATTGCCGCTTGCTGGGTGTTGACTTAGAAATGCTCTTCTCTTCCTCTCGGTACAAACGGTCAACTGGAAAAAAAGGATTGCCAGTGAAAAGTAGGGGAGGAAAAGTAGAAGCAAAAAATGTATTACAATCCTGCTTCCTTTGCTGGTAGCAGGGTGGGGCACACAGTGCCAGCAAGGGGTGTGATGCCAGAGGATGGATGCAACGGGCAGCCATGTTGTGACCATAAACAATGTAGGAAAAATAAATCATTCATGCAGCCATTTCTGCCAGCCGACACTTTTCTCGTTCGGCACACATCCTCCCTCCTGCTTCGCACACGCACGTACAAACGGTTGCTTTTTAGGTTAGCGGACGCGCAATGAGGAGAGAGAGGAGGACTGGAGCGGCTTTTTCTTCGAAGCGGCAGATCTAGTCCTTCGAAGGGACGTTTCTTAAGGAGTTGACGAAAGTTGTGAGATGATTTCTTTGAAAAAATAAGTTGTGTAAATTTGTGAAAACCTTAAAACCTTATATCAAGTAGACGCTTCAACAGTTGCGCTCGTTTGAAGTATTCAATTTATGATCATTTGTTATTATTTTCATTCCTTTTTTTTCCCACTTGCGTGGATAAAACATTCATGCATCATAAAACTTGTAATACTCTCTGGTTCTGTACATTCCACAATAACAACTAGCATGCAACATTACGTACCCAGTAATTTTCTTCGACTCAACTTTCCTATCAGCTCGCCCGGCCCGGGTAAGCTGCATAAAATGTACACCGCCTGCCTGGAAGTTGGAGCAAACGAAGTGAGGGAACAAAAATAAAATCATAAATATTAGATGACGATGAATATGGAGCAGACGCTAGTTTTTTTTTACAGAGCGAATGAGCAAGGAGGAGAAAAAGAAGAAGCAATACCTGCCCTTCTCGTCCTTGTGGCTGTGCCAAGTATTGGTCATTGGAATACTCCATTTGCTCGATGTCAGGGAGTAAGATAGAATGGAAGCAAGCACGGCAGGGAAGGCAAGTGGGAAGATAAAACAGGATTTAATATTTATAAACAAACTAAGGCGCACATTTATATCGCACCAAATGACAAGGCCCGGCCATGTTTTTTCACCTTTTGCGCGTTCGAAAGTATCCACGCGTATTGCAAGCATCCGTGCAACTTATTTCACTCCCATCAGCGATGGTCCTTTTCCTTTTGCAGCCTGCTCATCGACAAGTAGCCGCCACTGCTCATTGCTGCTGTCCAGAACGTCTGGCAAAGAGATTTGCGGGCTTTGGTAGGGAAGTAGACGGACAGGTGCGGTCCTGTTCGTCCGTCCTGGGTAGTTGATGCTGTAAATTCTCGCTTAATCTTGCTCCGTTTTCGCGGTACACCTAAAGTACGAAACAATCACCTGTGAAACAGTTTTCGTGGAGCGCTAGCTAACACGTTGTACTGGCTCTTCGGACGCTTACGATAAACCATAATCAGCTGTGTAAATATTTTCGCACAATTAACCCTTGCATTTTGAATGTCTGTCCGTGGCTCTGCCGGGTTTCTATTAAGCGTTTTCGCTAGAATGGACGATAGTGTTCAGTGGCTGCCGTGTCTTTAACATTGTCCAGTTGCTGGACACTGGACACAACACAATGATGGGAAGGAATTTTTACTTTGGGGCCGTCCATAAATTACGTAACGCTGAAATTGGGATTTTTCGACCCCCTCCCCCCCTATCGTAACAAAACGTAACGTTGGAGGAGACCCCCCTTCCAAAATTACGTAACGCATGATCGAACAACCCCCCCTTACTTAGATGACTCCGTAGCGTGCGCATTACATCTAGGCGTAACTGTCGTTGGTGCTGTTTCATGCTTCGCAGGATCGTGCAGCAGATCGTGATGCATATACCCGCAACCGTTGATGCCACAAGGCTCCTTTACGTGGCAGGCGTTGCTGTGCTGACGCAGGCATTTGCGGCACAAATTCTCCGTTCTGATGACATTCAATCGTTCATGCACGTTCAGGTGCCTGAAACGTCTGCAACTCTCCAGACTATTACACCCAGTTCTACAAACTGCACAAGTCCGACCCGTAACGTTGCGCCCAACTGACGAATTGTTGCGTCCATGGCTTGTCCATGGATGGGCGTGGGTGAAGGGTTCCCCTTTAGGCTGTCTGCGTTCATCAACCTTTCTCTCCGTCTCGCCATTGCCGAAGGAGTGAACCCTTGCGCCAGCTATGGCATCGGCCAACTCTCCTATCCAGTTTCCGAAGTCAGTTAGGTTGACTTTGTCCCTGGTGTGTTTAAAAACGGCCCAATTAGTAAACATACTAGGAGGCAGTCTACTCAACAGTTCGTTTAGTAGCGCTACGTTGTACATGTATCCATGTAGCTCGTTGTACATGTATCCATCATCAAAAAAAAAAATAAAATAAAAAAAAAAAAAAAAAAATTGACAGCACCGCACGACTGTTGTTTACCAACAATAATATACAGGTCGATGCGTTTAGCGTAGAATGACATGTAACTGTTTGAATTTTGTTGACGGTAAGATTGAAAACTACAGTCTTTACCTGAGACACACGGCTCTTAAACCTGTATTACACGGTGGATTTTTTCATGGCAATTTTCTGTCAAACCTCTGTTTTGGTATTTTATAAATGTCAAGTTCGTATTCCCTATCAAAAGATATAAAGAAATAAAAGTGCAAAACTTACCCAGGTGGGCGATCATTTGTCAGTGACCAGTGATAGGATTGTATTACGTTACGTAACAGAATGTGAACCCCCCCTCTCCCCTATGTACCAAACCGTAACGCTACAGGGAACCCCTTCCCCCCCCCTTTGAGCGTTACGTAATTTATGGACGCCCCCTTTAAAAACCATGTCGCTTTGTAAGGGTAAAGCTCCCGATTTTTAAAACCGATCCATATCAGACAAAACTAAACCTTTAATCAATTACACTCGTGGATAACAGAAGCGCACAAAATGACGACTCTTACCCATCTTTTATCGATTCTAGCAACGCTGGCTTTCACATGCTTGCATAATGTATGTAACGACCCCGTACGAGTCGCCAAGTCCCCGCTAGCAAAGACTTGCTGATCAAATTTTTACCACACTGAGACATTTTTAGTGAATTATTACACACTTGCCAAGGCTGCCTTCCGTATATACCTTTGTGTCACTTTGTGCCTTCAAAGTCCACAAAGTACCGCGAAGGAAGGAACGATGTGCATCGTCCAGCAGTTCCAGACAGATCCTGCCGGAGCGGAATTCCAGCAAACGTTCCACCGGTCGCAGCGATTGAATTCGAATTGCATCAAAATAATAATAAGCCATGCTGCACTGTCTGCAACCTCGATCCACGTGCGTGTGGGTGGATCGCAATGACTTTATTGAGTGAATAATTAACCACCCCGTGCGCTAGGGGCTTTCAATTTACTGCGATTGTTTAAATGACAATCCCGAACACGCGCGGTTTCGAAAAAAAAAGTCCTGAAAAGCCCCTTTGCAGGAAGAGGACAGCTCACACCAGCCCAGTTGACAGTAAGTCGTGTAATTTGTGGATTGCAGTTCGATGGATATACATTTTTTAATAGGACCTCCGATTGCACCAGTCCTCCGCGTCAGTCGACACGGACCTTCGTGGAGTTAAATCAGAACCGTTGCTGGATTATTATTTTATACCAGGAGAAAACCAAATGCTTTACACACATTATGCTTTGACCTGCCACTCACCCGGCGGTGTAGTGAAGCGTTTAATGACGGTGGTTTCGTTTCGCCACCGAAGAGTGATACAATTTTTACGTTAATAATTTCTGACCGATTGTTAGCTGGCAGATCGGAGGAAGAATGGGCTGTTACAGAGCGGCGGTAAATTATTGAATTCGCTGCAACATTGATCAGGAATCGATTAGGCTAGTGGAGGTTGAATGTAAGAATATTTCGTCTTTCTTACAATGAACTTCATAATTGTCTTGCGACTGGAACCTGGAATCGTTAGAAAGAATTCAATTTCTTGAACAAAGTTGCAACTGCACACAGAGATACAATTAACTTGAAGCAACCAGTAACAGTGTCAGTAGAAGAGGATGCTTCCTTGCCTAGAATGATCGATTCATACGGTCCAACAAGCAGCTGGGTAGCTTCCACCGTCTGGTTGATCTTGTAGCGAGACGCCGTCCCTACCAAGAACACACGAACTTCTCCATCACCTATCGAATCGTATAGATCGTGCAGGTCAACTTCGGTCATCTCATCGCCCAGATTAATCAAGACAATGAAGAACGCACTTCGATCCTCCTTCAGATATCGCACAAACCCATACACTTGCTCCGTTAACGCGCGTGATCGGAATGCACCTTCACGAAACACGCGATCGCGCCTCAGCTTGATCGCTTTCGTGTACACCTGATAGTGACTCCGATCGCTTTCCAGTTGCTTGCGAAGGTTCGACTGCCGATAGTAAGGATACACCGGTAGCCAGGTTCGGTTCGCCGTCGAAAACCCGGCATTATGCGTATCGTCCCACTGGAACGGAGTTCGCTGTGGGTCGCGTGACTTCCACTTGTACAGCTCCGGCCCAACGTTACAGCCCTGCGGGTCCAAGCTATCCTCCCAGGCCATGTCTCGGTAGTCGACCATACCGATCTCCTCCCCGTTGTACGTCACAGCAACACCGGGCAGTGTCATAAGCAGCACATTCATCGCATCAATCCGTTCCTCACCGTAGCGACTGCCAACGCGTGGCTGATCGTGATTCCCAAGCACCCAGTTGGTCACCTTACCGCGGGGCAGGTTTTCCAACCACCGATCGATGACGTACTTGAAGTCGCGCGCATTCGAATCTCCGTTCAGCTCACCCAACAGCACAAAGTTAAACGGGAAGTGTGCCCGCTGCTCCGACCCATCGTCCGACTGGTAGAAGCGCAGCACCATATCCATGCTGGTGTAGGCCTCCGTTAGCATGATTCTGGAAGCAGATTGAGACTTTTGTTGTTTCAAACAGCTTCCTCACAAAAGGTGTCAAAATCACACAAAACACGTACATCGCATCCGAGCCCGTCTGTTCCACAAACTCGTCTATCACCTTCCTCCAGTGGCCGATGACGTCGTATGTTTCCAGCTGTAGAAATATTATCTTGCTTTGTTTAGTACCTTTCTAGAACCGTTTCCATCTCACAGATGCTCAACAACCGCACGTACCAGATTGTTTGTGTAGATGTGATGCGTGTAGCCGTAGCTCAATGGATCGCTCGGATCGTTGATCGGTTCGTCACGAAACAGTGCATCCTCGAACATGTGGTTGATTGCGTCCACCCGAAACCCGGACGCTCCACGCTCCATCCAGAAGCGCAGGATATTATCGAACTCCTTGATCACCCTCGGGTTGCGATAGTTCAGATCCGGCTGGCCCACTTCGAACTGATGCAGATAGTACTCCTGGCGTATTTCGCTCCACTCCCAAGCCGAACCATAAAACACGGAGTTCTGTAACTCCCCAACAAAAAACATGTTTTTATTTCTGGAAATACAGCACTATTGAACGAGACGAGACTTACCCAATTGTTTGGGACATCCGGACGTGCCTGGCCGGGAACGGGCCTTCCCGGATGCCACACGTAATAGTCCCGGTACGGTTCCACACCCAACTCCGACTGCACGAACCACCAGTGCTCATTGCTCGAGTGGTTCGGCACAAAGTCGAGCACAATCTTGAGCCCCAGCTTGCGTGCCTCGTCGAACAGTTCCTCCAGATCGCCGTTCGTACCGAACAGTGGATCAACTTGCAGGAAATCGCTCACATCGTACCCAAAGTCTCGCTGGGGTGACTGGAAGATTGGGCTTAGCCACGTCGCATCGATGCCGGTGTCTTTGAGGTACTGGAGCTTCGCCGTCACCCCTCGAATGTCGCCCACTCCATTGCCGTCGGTGTCATAGAACGAGCGTGGATAGATCTGGTACAGTACGGCCGTCTTCCACCAGTCGGTGTCGGTTTGGTTTTGTCCCCTGATGCTGGACGCAAGGAAACCTACCGTGCAAGCGACTGCTAGTAAACACTTCCAACCGGACATGTCCTACAGGTACTTTGGCTAGCAAATAACTGAGCCACTTGTTTAGAGACATCGTTAGCTAATCATTATTCTGCTTGCTGTTTGAATCGAGCAGATGAAAGACGTAGAACACAAGTGATTAGATTATTTGAGGCGCCGTGTGTGTTTCTGCGAGGGGACATCAATGCGCTTTTGCGCAACCAATAACAATAACATCGCTTCTTCTTAATGCTAGTCGATAACATTCTTATCATTTCAACTCTCTCCTATCAAGATGTCATTAAATTTGTTAACTAAATATGACAGTGGTTGACTGTCAGATAAGATACAGTACAACTTATGCCGTCTTACCACCTGAAAACCAGCGCCAAAGAAGAGAAGATTGCTACCATCGATTGCTCTCTATGCGAGTCGTAGTCGGTTCGCTACAATGCTTTAGCCATTTCTTCTTCTCTCCCCCACCCGTCACAAATGTGGTGCAATTGAATGCGAAAATTGCCCGTTTGTGCATCGCAGATGCGTGCGTGCGTTGCACACAAAAGCGCACCAATGCGAAACTGCAACGGAGCGGTTGCGAAAGGGAAGCGTTTGCGAACAATCGAAGAAGAGAAAAAAAAAAACCTCCCACCGAAAGCATACCGCATTTCGTGTGCTGTCTATATTACCAGAGTCCCTTCGCTACCGGGCCGTTACCTACGCCGTTCCCGGTGTGCAGCTTTTTCGCTCTGTTTTATCCAATTTCCATCTCGCTAGCTTATTGAGTTTACCGTCGATACAATAAAAACAGATCTTTCGCTCTCTGTCTCTCTCCTCCGAGCTTTCCTCGCTTCACTCCCTTTGCATCGCCCCCTTCCCGAATCGGTCGCGAACAATTAAGAGAGGGATTTTATTTGGTCTGATAATTTGTTTAATTGTTTTATAATTGATATGATTAATTTTAAATACACGCACCGTACGAGTAGTATGAGGGATTGTTCCTTTTTTTGTTGCTGTGGCGTTCGTGGTTACCTCTTTCGCTACGAATGATAGGAGCCGTTTTTGCCGTTATGTAGCATATCGATTCGTACACGTGTGTGTTCAGACTTTTTTTTCTTCATTTGGTTGATAATGAAAGAGAAACAAAACATACTAAAATAACACCACAATCGATGTACGATCCATTAGATAAGCTACAGCCGCTGCAAATCAACCTACCCGAAAAAAATAAACCCCAACTGCACTCTGAAATATGTACCACTTTCCCTCCCTACCACACACCCCACCCCACACTCTGTAGCTCGATTTCGCAGTTATTTAGTTCGATTGCATCCCCGAGTATCTTGTTTGTGCAAATATTGGTATTCGCGCGTTCGGAGTAATAAAATTGTTAAAATTAGAGCACCACGCTTCGCGACGGGGTGCCGCTGGGATTGGAATCTAACGCGCTCCTTCAGTGCAATCGATCGGTTGAGTTGAGTGCCACTGTTTTGTCTTTCGATGGGGTTTTTTTTTGTCTGCATTTCCCTATTCACAACTACACATGTGCGTCGTCGTTTCGGCACGGAGTATATCTCCATATGGAAATTATGATGCTAAGCAAAGCCTACCTCTATCGAGCCAAATTGCTACCACTGACGCGCTGGCTAGAAAAGGCGCAGCGGCTTGAAGTGTTCTTGCGGGGGACAGAGCGGGGGTGAAGCGTTCGGAAGGAATTTCCTTCTTGTCTTGGGTCGGGTTTTTTGCTTGTACCGTTTAGCCGAACGTTACACGCGGTAACGATCCCCCACCCCTGTTCAAGTAGCCCCTTTCAAGCATGGTTAGACGTGCGGTGGGTAATTAAAACTATGCTCAACCGCTGCACCACCACTCTCCAACATCCACCATTTCTTTCAATGCTTTAGTGCTCTCTAGCAGCAGCAAAAAAGCGACGATTTCTACATGACTTTTAAGACACTCATTTAATAGTTGTATTGATCGATGTGCTGTGTGTTGTATTGCTGTCTTGCTGGCTGCACACTACTGGCACTACCAGCTTTGCCGAAACGACTTCATCACGAGTCTGCCTTCCCCGCCCGGTGTGTGGGATTGTGCAAACGTAGCAGTGAGCCAGGGGCTCGTCTTTATTAACCGTCTTGCAGTCGCCGGAGCTAAGGAAAACTCTCCAATCGTAACGAAATTGGCAGCACTTAATTGAGGGTTTCATTGACACGGAATCAAACCGGCAATGCTTGCTCTCTCTCTCTCGCTCTGTGTGTCTGTGTGCAATATTATATTCTCTACTGAATCGAATCGAACGTTTCTTTGCCACTTTTTCCTACCGATTTAGCAAGAAGCACCACCGCCCGGGGGAAGGAAAGGATCTTCGTGACGCTTTCTGGGCTGTGCCAAGTACCGAGTGTTTGTACTGGTATTGTTTGCCGAGGAAAGTGTGTATGTTTTCTTAGCTACTTGAGCAGCCTGTACACTGTAAATGCCGGCCACATCCTCTTTAAACAATGGCGAATGGAAAAGACACAGCTATAACTTAATTTCCATACACAAACTTCTTACACTGACGATAGGGAGCAACGGAGGGATTAGTTGGGAAGGGTTTGTGCACTACGGACCAGAGCCGATCTAACGGAAACAATCGGAAAACGTTGCAAAACTTCATCGCAGTATCAAGCGTCTGTGATGGCTTTAGTGCGTCTTCTGTGGCCAACAAGGGTTTATTTGTGATTCTTTGCCCTCCTTTTTTCTCACTCAATCTGCTCTGCCGATGCTATTTTTAGTGAGAAGATTGAATATTTGCTTTTCTGTGTATTGTGTGGAGCAGAGGAAAAGGGAGGCCTCTTTAGTCAGGTGTAGTTGAAGAACGATGAGCAGCATATAACGGTGTTAATGATGCAGTAAAACATTGATCAAGCAAATCGTTTGACAACACCTGCAGCGGATGAGGAGTTTGTGTTGTGCTCGAAATTGATTCATGGAAAAGTGAATTCATTGCAAGTTCAGAAATATTCGACATTTCAACAAAAAGTTTTCGCTTTGAATTCAGAAGGAGTGGCATGAATTTAGAAAAACTTCCTAATACGACCGAAGAAAACTATTTCCGGAGCAAAGCTGCTATTTTCTAGCTTTGAAATGCTGCTCGTAATGCACCATAAATCTAACCACAATCACTTGTACCCCATAATACACATCATTATGGTAAAGTAGCGTGCTCCTATATCCATCATACCAAAACGTGCAACAACATCCTCCCTTTTTCCTTTCATCATAATTCATCTGTAGTCCACAAAGTTTCTCTTATCGCAACGAAAATCCGTAACAATCTCCTTTTGACACGATCAGCCCCACTCTCAACCAGTCTTTGAATTATCCTTGAATTGAGTTATTTTAACTCTAGCCGCAGGAAGAATTTGAAACGGAAGTTCCACCAAACGGAACACACCGAACCGAAAAAGGATACCAATTGTGCCCCCAAAAACACTGCTTTCGCAGCCACGATTGGTCTCTGATTGTTGGGTTGCACGTTTTTTCCAGGCAAATAGGCAGCCTGCTAGAGGAAGCGTTTACATCATCATTTGCGAGGCCACAATATAATTTGCCTCGCCATTTTGGAACAACCTCGGGAGGAAGGGTTTTACTCCCAATTTACCATGCCAAGTGGCTCAATTCCTTCCCACTCCTTGAAGGCGTGCAAAACATTCCCAAAACGGTCAAACGGTTGACGAATGTTACTGGCAAACCATGTCGAAAAACATGTATCGTACAAGTGGTTTTTGCTGCTGTATTTCCTACCATTTTCACCGACACCGGAGGTAATGATTGAATATTATGCAAATGATCGGAAATGGTCCCAACCAACAACCACCGTTCTTTTGCAGCCGTTGCTGTGGTTCAGGTCGATTGAATTTAGCCGCTCAGTCTCAAATTCGCGATCCTATCTTTAGTCGAATTTTGATTTTTGCATATTGTACCGCTTCGGACCACCGAAAACGGATGGCCAAATACGATAGCTCACTCAATCCGGCGACTATTATTTATGTAGCTTTATTGCTTCTCTCCCGACCTCCGGAAAAACAGGGAAGTCAATACTCCAACTCCATTGCCAGAGAGTCCGTACAAACTTGCTGGGGGTTTTATTATTGCAAGCCACATGCTCTACTGCTTTGCTGGCCACAAGCCACTGCAAGACATTGCAAACTTTTTACCGTAATTTAACTATAAACAAAATCATTAAATCTTATCCTGCTGGGAACGGGAAGGGAGCACCCAGGAAATGGTGCAAAGTTTTGTGCACTGCCGGAGCTCGGGACGGCCATATGTTGCCGGAGTTGAAAATATAGAAACAATGCCATAACACTGACGCCAAACTGTCGCGCTGCCGGAACAGTGCTACGCGTGGTTATATGCAATGGAATCGTTTTGATTTTCTTTTCTAGTATATTTTTCGTTTAAAAAAAAGCGTTCGATTTAATTTCCACAATTTGCCAGAGCAACGTTATGGATATTTGCCGTCCAGAAACGATTTTGTTGCTAATGCAAATGAATCACATTCTCTAATTACCTTCATGAATATGTCTTAATGCGATCGTTTGCATTGTGCAACCATTCTCTCTTTCTCACTCGCACACTCACTCGTTCGCATAATAATGCAAGCTGATTGGAAACCATTAAGCGATAATTTGGCGCGTCGATTTTCTCCACTTCCCAATCGTTCGTTCTTAAGCCTTGAGCTCCAGAGCACGCCTGCAAAAACGCTTTATCCTCGCGTGGCTGTTGGTGAATATGCATTTGGTTTGGTCAGGGGCTCACGCATAAGTCAAAAAGCCCCCGATGCTTCCCCATCAGTACTTTCCCCTTGCCAACCCTGGATTTCAATTTTTCAATCAATTAAACCCGTGCCCGTGCAAACACGGGAGGGAAAACACGCTAAGCAGCACGCACCGAACAGCGAAACGCCCTTCCGGGCAAAGGTGAACACCGGCCCGGAAAAACAATGCAAAGTGGATGGTCAACCACGACCCCCAAAAACCGTGGTTCAATCGCACTAATTCGCGACCAAAGCGCGTCCACGTAGCCCTCTTTGTGCCCGCCCGCCCGCCCCCGGCTTCGATTTGTCAAAACAGCTTCCCATCCGGTCGCGCGACGGAATCGTGGCTGCACTATAGGGCACTACCACCACAACCCCTACCAGAGGTGTATGTCTGTCTCACCTGAGGAGTGGGAAGGGGGAGAGGTTGCAGTGACGGTGTGAAAACACTCCATACTTTCCCTTTCCGGTGTCGGAGCCCGGAACAACCCCCGGGGAGGAAATTGTTTAGTATGTAGCATACGAGGGCGGCACACAAACAACAACAGTGTATTGACGGTGTTTATCACACATTAAAAACAAATAGTTTTCCCAGCCGGTTGAAGGGTGGTGTGGAAGGGGGGGGGGGCGGGGTGGGGGTGGAGAAGGGAAGAGGAAGGAGGAGAAGTTGGAGGAGTGTTAGAGATGGGTGTATCAAATTGTATGTCATGTGTCTCCCGTGCTTTTTTGGATAAAAGGTGGCTTAAAGAGAGGCTCGCCAGGGGATTGTTTCAGACTGAGGTCGGTTTTTTACATGACTTTTGTTATCCTAAGTAGGGCTACAAAATGTCACTGGCAATGTCATACAAAATTATGCACTCAATTGTGATAATCAGAGGTGAGATTACATCAGAGGATACTTGGTGACATTTTAGCAACCAACGCTTGGACAGTCACTTTTAGATGACTTTTTTTACTGTGATCAATTATGCAAAATGTCACTGTTCTAGTCATGACAAATTCCGACTGAAAAAAAAAATCATATCAGCGTCACGAGCTCTACTGTGATGATCAGAGATGAGACTCAAACATTTGGTGGAACAATCACATGCTTGGTGACATTTTTTGCAACCAACTCTGTGTCAGTCACTTGGTTGTGACATTTTCTGTCGGTTATCATCATCGATAGTTATGCGAAATATGCGGTGCGTGCGAGTGGTCTCAAGCAACAAAATGAACATGCATTCTCGCTCTGTCCGCTTTGATGGTCTGTTGGGTAGAATGATTAAGCATTTGAGTGAGAAACTCGCCTAGCATGTTCCAAGAATGTTGTGATTATCATTGGGAGAAAATGTCATGACCAAGTAAGTGACCAAGAATAAGGGGCTACAAAAAATGTCACCAAGCATGCGATTGATCAAACATCTGTTTGAGGCTCACCCCAGATCATCACAGTTGTATCGCGTTCGGCATGCCATGACGCACTTTCATTGATTATCAGCAATAAACATCAAGCTACTATGGACATGCTTATTGTTTTCGGTGGTGATCATCACGTGATGTTCATGACATTTTGACAGCACGGATTCTAAGGAAATATGAAATAGAGTATAAAACGTCATATATGTTTTATGGTTAATTAAGCACAATTTGTGTCATTAAATATAGACTACAGTGTATTATATTCGTCATATCTTGGCTCACAAACAAACCTTGGCTCACAAACAAACCTTGGCTCACAAATTGGTTACATTGCATCAACGTCAGTGATGAAAAAGTGTCCACAAAATCATACCAAAAACGCGCCAAAAAAACTGCTTTACTTTCATTCTGCGCCACAAATAAAGCCACCACTCCTGCCCACACCGGCCCGATGCCGAAATGCAGCCGTGTAGTTGCAAGTTGCATCCTCCAAAATGCAAGCCCCGACGAGTTAGCTACCATCGCTCGCTGCTGCTTGGGGGATGCATGCTTTATCTTTAATTTTAATTAGGCCAAGAGCCTCTCGACACTGTGCATCGAGCTGTGGGGGCCATGTCTGCCGAACCGCGGTGCAACGTCGGTGATGTTAAGGATGGAGGCATTTTCAACTATTTTTCTGCTGCTGCTGCTGCTCTTCCAGCTTTTGATGCATATTATTTGTAGCTACTACTACCACTACTACTGCTACTATTATTATTATGTTTTTCAATGCGCGCGTCAGGCGCGTCCGGTGTGTGTGTGAGTGTATGTCGCGTCTATGTCATTTTTCTCCCTGCTCAGGCAGAGCTCAGGCCTCTTACAACACACTTAGTCGGGAGACGAGACCGAGCGAGACCGAGCGAGCAGAGAGAGAGAGAGAGAGAGAGAGACAGCAGACGAGTCGGTGGCAAATCCAGCTTCTATATATATTTTATTCATTTTCCTACCCACTTATCATTTGCAACCGACCACCCTTGCAGCCCTTCCGCCCTCCTCTTCAACACTGCAGGTGCATCACGGAGAGGCATCGTCATCATCATCGTCGTCGCGCGTGAATGTGGTTTGGCTGAAAAGATGAAACGAAGAAAAATGCGCTCAAAAAATGTGGCACACACTCAAGCACACTCTTTAGGACCGGGAAGAGCAGGCGGGTTGTTTTTCACAGTGCACGCAAAAAAAAAGGGAATAAAATCACTCGGTTCCAGCCCGTTTTCCCTTGTGGCCAATTCGGCCACAGTGGGTGGGTGGTGCATTTTTACGAGTCCTCTCTGTCCCGGGGTGTGGGATGCACATTTTGGAGTGGGCTGTAAAATCGTTCCGTCTTTTTTGCAATCACATACAAAATTATCGCTCATTGCAACTCCCTATTTTCGTGGCTCCCTACCCACCGAGGACAGCGGGAGTAGACGACAGCAAAAAATAGTCAAGGCTCCAAAATAGATAGCAGCACCATTGGAGGAAAAGTGAACGAAAAAATGCATCATCGATCCCGCGGTTTTTTTTTTCTCCACGTAAAATTCGCTTTGAGCTGCATTCTAGCGCAGGGACCGCAAAAAGAAAGGGCAAATAAAATGATATTCACGAGGAAGGAGCTCATGGTGGTGGGTTCCAGTTTTTGGCTTTGATTTCTTTTTTTTTGTGACAGTTTTGTGATGCATTTTAAGTTTGTTTTTACTTTCTGTTTGATTTGTTTTGCTCCGTGCACCACTTCACGCCCGGCCGGTTCGAGGGTATGATTTTAAACAACCAATTATGCGATGCAATGTTAGGGACGAAATGCAAAATGGCATTAAACGAGTCTATTTGCTCAGTGTGACACATAAGTTGTATGAGAAATAGGGAATTAAGTTTTAAGGTTATTTTTAAAGGAATTAAAGTTATTTTCACCACAAAATGCTCACTTTACGTATGTTTAAACGTAAATAATTAGCTGTATGTATACGGAAAAGATGTTCTTTATCTCAAACAAGACACTTGTCAACCCGACACAGTTATTTCACACATTTTTAAGCAATTAAGCACCCAAGCAACACCGCTCTGGAAGGTATGGAGTACGTGTTAAGAGAAAGACATGAGCATAATGAGAGTAAAACTAAGAAATACACACACACACACACACACACACACACACACACACACACACCTGACAGGAGATGGAAATGCGACTGAGCGATGATATTTAAAGGGAGGGTTGGAGCGTCATAATATCTTTTACAATTAGTGATGATGATGATGATGATGATCATGATGACCCACCTCTGACCCCTACAAAGGATTGAGATGTTCGATGTATCTTGCGATAATTTGGTAAAGCTACAAATATTCAAACGAGTAGATGTTTGGGAGCTGAGCAAAGCATAGAGGTGTAATATTATCGTTATGACGAGTTATTAGCCCGATCAAACCCAATATACCAAGCTCCGAACCCGGAGTCTACTGTACGCGCGCGTGTCTCTATTCAATGTAGTCTCATTCTATTATTTTTTTTTGTATATTTATAGTTTTAAAACTTTGGTGCATTTAGAATGTAAATTAGTTTTAAAAAAATATTCATCGCATTTTAAAGGACAAAAGAAAAGAATGAAAAAAAATCATCATCACCTAGAGTTGACAATTGACAATACATTTAGACTACATTAGTTCTAACAAAATCAGAGCACAATTGTCTAAACTCAGATAACGAACCAGCATTGATGATTTCCTGTGGCATTCTATTGTAATACTGGATACCTCTGTGAAACAAAGAATTTCTGGCTCCTGCAGTCATATAGTTTGGCACTCTTGGAGCATTAGCTCCCCGTGTGGGGTAATTGTGAATGTCTACTCCTCTAGTGTTCTTTTTTGTGGAGCGTCAACGCAGTTTCAACTGTACTGATGTTTTAAAAGAAGATTAAATTATAGTTTTTTTTAATAAATTCTTTTTTTCCTTCTGAATTATATTTTTTCTGTTTGCCCTTTGCCCAAACCCACCCGCGCCTTGTTAGCCAGCTTTAGAAGCTGTCAGAAGCCGGCTACAATATCCGCCAGTGTCGCCCACTGAGGGCCAGGAAATGACCAGTTGAAAGAGGATGTAATCGAACGGTTCAATAATTGGCCATTATATTTATAGATTATTCTTTTTCTTTCTTTCCTTTTTTGTCGAACCAAGCAAGTGACCAGTTTGAAGCGACGAGTTCATTTCCTTATAAGAAACCAATTACACTTTCCCCCTGTGCAAGCCCAGCACAACTCAAGTGAACATAGCCTCTCCCACTCTCTCTCTCTCTCTCTCTCTCTCTCTCTCTCTCTCTGTTTTGGGTATGGAAAGTGTATGGAAATGATTTCCCTCTGTGCAATTGCTTTACTTGCCAGCTAGACAAAACCTTTGTTCTCGCTGCAAACACACAAGCAAACCCCAAAAAAAAAGAAGAAAAAAAGCGCGCACGCGGAAAAGCGTTCGACAATTCGATCACAGCAAAACACAGAAAGAAATGTATTCATTATTTAATTATCGCTACCTACCTGCCGTGCCCGACGGTGCTTGCTAGAGAAAACAGGATGCCAGCAGCGTCTGACCGCTCCTAAGACTCACGTCCCGGAGTGATGGAATGGACTGACTGACTCAAAATAGCGTAGCGTAGAGCTAGATGACCAGCATTGCTCCCAGAGACAAGGCACGACGGAGGTGGAAATACAAAAAAAAATCACCAGTCATAGGAAATTATTACATAATGAACGTCTGAACCGGAAAACGGTGATGCGGTCGGCTAGAACCTTGCGCTAGAGACCCTCAGGCCGGGCACACGATGCCGGAATTGGAATTGTTGCCCATGTTGCCGGCAACGCAACGCAAACGCGTTCCGCCATTAATCGTCTTATTTTATTATTATTATATTTCTCGTTCGTTCTTGCCCGTTTGCTGGGATATTACAAAACAAATGCGATGTTGTGGGGGCTTTCTTGGTACGAGAAATTTGTGTTTTACATTAATCTTTCCGCGGTGATGTTTGGCTCGGAGCCTTTCATTGCTGAGCAGGCTTTTTTTAACAATAAGAGGTATTTGTGAATGACTTTTTACAAAGTTAGGAGAACAAATCTTAAATTATCATTCCTCATGAAGAATATTGTACTACGGTGATTTGTTTTATATTTTCTCTACCTTACAATCCTCCAAACTCCCTTTCCTTTCTTCTAGAATAAATGTTTTACGGCCTTCTAGGCAAAAATGCACCTATCTATCCCCATCCAAACCAAACAGCTCGATGTGCATCGCGTTGACCCGGAAACTTGCATATATTAATAGGTGTGCAAGAATTTTATTTCCTCTATGCTACTTTCCCTCTCCATTTTCCACCTCTGTCCATAGGGATTGACCTTGCAAACCGAGCCGGTTTGCCGGTTCTATTAAATAAAAATTCTCTCCAGCACAGTTTTAGACACGGCACAGGTCGCGATGCATCCGAAATTGCATTCGTCTTGCGCGGCAGGGAGCACCTTGGGAAGGAAATTAGCTTTTCGATCAAACACGGCGTTAAAATGTGCACACTCTCGACACAAAACACGACACAATCCCCCTTTTAGGTAGCACAAACGCAAGCCTAAAATAGAGAAAGCAAAGAGAAGAGCGCGTTTCGTTATCAGTCAAGGCGTGCAAGGCGTGACTTGCAAGAAGTCTGTCTTGGGCCGCGCAAAAATGCATTTATTTTATTTTATATGCAGTTGCAGTTTTCCCACCTTCGCCCTGCCTTGTTCTGCTGGAATGGGTTAGAAGAAAAAGTGCAACTGCTTTTGGGTGGTGGGAGATCGGCAAGACAGAAGACGTGTCGTGTCTTTCACCTGCAGGTCCCAAAAACGCAAAGCCCATCATGAATGGCGACATGACGTGTAATAAGAAATTCTACATTTCTTTCCTGTCAGAATTGGTGCTGGTGCTGCCACTTTAGTTTCACTTGCAGTCGCAACGGTGCAACGGTGCATGTCCAGGCAATGCAACGGTATGACACAATATATTATTCCCTCGCGACTAAACAAAAAGAAGGTGCATTTGTGTTTTGGTTGTCAGCTGAAGAATGCAGCAGCTGCGATTGCAATTGCATCGAAGTGTTAGAAGACAATAGGATAAGGAGTTTTTGTCAATATTTTGTCAAGATGTTCAAAGGGACATTTAGTGTGCAAAGTGGAGGAAGTGCATTGACACAAAAATCGGTTGCATTTATATCGCACAAGAAATAATTGATTATGTTTAAATGTATCGCAATCGCAACTTTCTCAAACGGTACCAAGCTTACAGCATAACAACAAATTCGAACAAATGGTGGAAAACACTGTTTGCAACAAATTAACTTTTAATTGCAAATCTCAACGCAATTCAAATAGCAAACTACCGGATTCAACTACCTTTTCCCCTTCCCTACCCGTACGTCGTACAATACTCGAAACACGATGATCTCAGGGCAAAATACGGGGGCCCGCGATTGGGGCCGTATTTTGCAACAAAAGGGCCTTCGGCACTGCCCAAACCCCCCGTTTCCAACAATCCCGGCTGCATAATTGCTCGCAATGGGTTACGGCCCATTATGATTAATTAAAAGCTTCATAATTATCATCATCAGTGTTACCCAAATTGATGGCGCAAAGCGTGAGCCCGTGCTCTCATGGTCCAGCAGCAGCAGCAGCAGCAGCACCAACAGCGCCATGGGCCCTCTCCGATTGTTTACATCATACACTGGGTGATGTTTATGTCTTGGATATGGGGTTTTTTTGTATTATTTGCCTCTTTTTTGTGTTTAAACATACCTCCCATCCCCTTTGCATTGCTAGCAGCGGGAGCAGAACCGTTGCACTTCCTGCGGTTAAAATACGTTTGCCGGAAATGAGGTCGATTTAGGGGTTAATGTTGAATTGAAACTCATTCCAACCGTTTGTGCGATTGTACACATACACTCGCCGTACACACACACAATGTTGTTGTTGATTGTTGATGGCCTTTTACTCACTGCTTTCTTTCTTTCTTTCTTTTTCCCTTTTTTTGTTTTGCTCTCGTTACAGGTAAGACCAGAAAGATTAAAAGTATTCAGCTCAGCAGAAAACAATTTTCAACAAATTTGCCGTTTTTGGAACCCCTCTAGGACGGTGGAGAGGAGAGGGGCTTGAGGACGATCAAGATGAGTAATCTACTTTGTTACGAGCCTGTTTATTATTATTATTATTCTCAACGGTTAGCCTCGTACCGCTGCATGTGAAGCAGCAAATATGAAACCGACGACGCATGCACATAAAAGTGCATCAAAGCATAATTGTGTTTCTTTTTATGTCCAATGCATGGTTCCGTGCCTCTTCTCCATCACCACCACCACCGGCAGAGGCAGAGCAAATTTCATGTGAAAGTCACCGTACAATAAGCCATAAAACCCGGTTTGGTTGGTGCGCACTACCGTTGCATGGCACATAATCTTCCCCCGGGCGTAAAACGAAGGTTTTCTTAGGGTTTAGATACCCAAAAATTAAAACGCACAAACTATCCCATTCCGCTCGCGTCATTTGTTCGCGGGGTCATAAAAACGCACTTTTTTTTAGACGTTTAACGGCCGAACCATTGCACTGCCCGGTGCGCTAAGGGATGGGGAACAAAACGTGCCACCGTGTCTCTAAAAACTAAAACTTTATGAAGCGAAAAGTAATACCTTTTTTGCGCACAACTTAAATTAACATTACTTTAAGGAATTTCGAACAACAACAGGAACAACAAATGACCGTTTTACAAATCCTCACTGCACGAACAAATTTAATTACTTTATTTGTTGCTGCTGGGCTGTGATTTAGAAAACTCTAGGCCCCGGCTTAGAACCTCTCAACAAGGGAGTTTTTTGGTTTTTTTCGAGCGTATGGGTAAACAGACTGAGCACATTTCAATTTTATGATCGGTAAACTTTAATTGCGCAGCGTCAATTTGTTAACGCTCCTCACGCACGGGAGGGTTCCAGCGCGCCGTGTCCAAACCCCGATGATGGCCATCGTGGGCCGGCAAGCCGAAACGTTTTTCCGCCGCACGGGCCACGATATTATGGGTTTTGAAACAAAACAAAAAAAAAAACATCAAGAAAATATATAAACCATTAAAATTAGGAAACGTTAAGAGTACGCGCAGGAATACTAATGCACACTGTCCTCCGTCATCATCGGCAGAGTGTGCACTGTGAAATTGTTGAGAATGATGAGGTCGTTAAAAATGGAAGCATTTTTTCATGTTGTACCAAACAAGATTGGTGATTGTGTTTGATTAAAATGCATCAAATTTCCCCAGTAGAAAGCGATTCGGTTTTACAGCGGATGTTTGGAGTAATTGTAAAGAGAGGCTTACACGATGTACTTGTACAAAATACGTAAACTCCAAGCTGTACTTGTTAGACCACGTCATAAAAGGAACCAACGTCATTGTTTGCTCTTTACGCTCTTCTCCTGTGCCGATTCACTTTTACTTTCTCCTCATCTCCTCCCAACGTTCCCAGCGGAAGCACAGCAATATTAATAAGCCAACATTAAGAAAAGAAATAGTTCACAAAATAACATACCGTTGGCTCGTACATACCTTTAATAAGATAACAGTAAACCTTCAAAAGGGAACAAATCCCGGGATGGAACACCAATTACAACTTCCCGGACCCTCCCGGGCACTGTCCTCCCGACAGCCCGCAGGCAGGTCGGTCGGTAAACTTCAAGTGCGTATGTAACTCCGGGTGGGGCGTCGCGTCTGATTACCCCCCCGTACCCGGTTGGAATTGCAATTCCACGTCTCCAGTAAATGTCAGCAGATTCTTGCTTCATTTCCGGAACTGAAAATTCAGACATGATAGATGGAGAGTACAAAAGAGAGAGAAAGAGAAAGGGAGAGAGCCAAATTCGATAATTTTTCACCTCGAATTGGCCCCGGCCGCGGGCTGCCTATTACGCGGGCATCATTAAGCCGGCGAAGGTGGTCAAAGGCCGATTCCGGGGGTCTCATTTGTCGAGGCGAAGATTGTCGAGTCATCGTTGTTTATGTTTGCCCGGTCCGGTGTGTGAGCTGGAAATTCGTCTTCCTAGACAAGCCGTCCGTCCGTCGGAAGTTGTAATCGGGGTCGCCATTGCCTAGGCACCGTGTGTGTGTGTGTGTATGGCCCTTTTTGCGCAGGCACTGTGGGTTTGACTGTACGAGAGGTCAGGTCAGCAGACGATGAAAGGTAGCAGCTTCCGAAGGCAATGTGTGTGTGTTTTTACTGGGTCCAACGTGCGTCTTGTACAATGTTTTAAGCAGAGGCCGAAACAGGCTTTTCCTCTTTTCTATTTTATGATTAGCCTCTACCTTAACACGTTCCTATTTTTCAGCATTTTTTCTTTTGTATTTATTGATGATCTAAAACAATATGATAAAACATTGGATTTCTCATTTATGATCGTTTGCCTTCCGATCAGTTACCAACAAGATGATGATATTATAATTAACAAACAAAAGTTTTAAATCACAGCATCAGAAGAACAAAATACACATCAAAAGATAAAAAAGAAATAATTTCATAAAGCCTTTAAAACACAAGAAATTTCCCTTTTGCAAAATCAACATTAACAAATCAAAGCATCAAAATTGTAATTAATTCAATCAAAATTGTAATTATGACACCACCAAAGCATTATTTCGTAGCCTAAAATTGGACAAACAACTGGAAAACACCCCACGATTTTGCTGATTATTGTAAAGCTGTCATATTCATCTCTATCCTTTTACTTGGTGTACGATCAACAATAATGTTAATTATACCTGTTAACTTGACACAAGACAAGATTTGACTTTTTGACTATTTTATTTCGTTTCAAGAAAACCTCTTTTATATCGTTTAACGCAAGCATACCTCCCATAACGAAGCTACGAGCTGGAAAGGTGAAAAAACACATAATTTCGACGTGTTTATTCCGAACCCAAAACCGTTCCTCAACTAAATCTTCAAAATCTCCGCTCATCTACAATGAGCACAAAAAAAACGGTTAGATCTTGTCATCATCATCATCATCATCATTGCCGTCACTATTACCGTCACCATCAAACGGTCAGTTCGGTTGTGGTCGTGCCGTTCGGCCGGCATGGATCAGAAGTAAATTCCCTTTCCCGTCCCGGGCCGCTACACCGTACAACTCCCCCAAACCCGACAAAAAGACCATCTCGATTGTTTATCTTTCACGATCCGCGAGTTTTCGATCCCCACGTTGTGTTTCTTCCCCAAATGTTTTGTTTGTTTTTTTTTTTTTGTTTCTGTGTGCTAAAGTCGCACCACGTCCGAAGAGCACAAAAAAGCGACACCGCGCCCCAAAACGCGGTCCGGCCCACCCTTAATGGAAGAAGTTATTTGAATAATTTACCAATAATAATGACGATTATTGTTATTGAAATATTAAAACAAAATCTGCCGCGGGAGCGCACACGAATTGGTGGTTGGATGGGGAGGTTGGAAGGTTTCCGTTCACTTCAACAACTGAGTGGCAAGAGCACCGTCAAGGCAGAGCGGTGGTAGGCAAGTAGATACGCCGGCCTCTTCAACAATGCGTTCCATTTTCGGTGCGCTTCTCTCTCTGTCTCGGCGACAAGCCTTTCTTGCACACTTCTTCACTTCACAGCGCGCGTTGCGGTCTCTTTTAATGTACTTTATCTTTTTTTCTGTAATTTTGTACCGTAAAGTTGTCGCCGGCAATGGTTTCCTCCAGTGCCTTCCCACAACGACCGCTTTTGGGACGGTTTTGGAGTGCCGCACGCGCAAGTTTAGCTTTTATTATTTTCCTGAGCTTAATCTAAAATGATACTCCGGTTTTTTTTTTGTTCATTTTGGTTGATGGTTTGCTTTCGTTTGCTCACCGAACATTAACTTATTGTTTGCGTGAGCGGACTGACACCATTTGAAGGTGCGTACAAGCGATGGTGAGTGGTTGCTTCAATTCAGCTACGGGTTTAAGTGTAGAAATTGAGGGAAACCAGTGAAACAGACATCGATGCTTACACTCCTCTAAAGAGAAATTCAGTAATGATTTTTTATACTCTGAAATAAAGACCTTCACTTCGAAATGTTGAGTAGTAACTTTAATATAAAACACACAAAAACGACTGGAAATTCCAGCGACAACAAGAGATACATTTTCAGTAAAAAGTACAAAATGCATCCTCGTTTGTCTTTTCCGTTTAACACAGCCAGCAAAGATATACTCTTCGCCCTCCATCAAAAGACACTACACAATGGCCGTACATAGGATGTAGACCGAATCCTTCACCACCGTATGCCACCCATATCCCGGACACACTCTTGTCGCTTTATGAGAGAGAGAGGAAGCGTCAAGCGCGTTGACGTGTCGAAGTGGTTCATCATGTGCATCACCCTGGAACAATCATAATGCACGCGTTAAGACGAGGTGTAACTTTTTCCTCTTCCAAATAGCAGCTACTCACCTTTTCTGCCACCCTTTTCTGCTGTTCATGCTTACACATACACGCGCACACACAAGAGAAGGTGACAAAGAGCGATTATCAACAAATGGATGGTTTTGTCTGAAGGAAACGAGCTAACCAGGAGGGAGGGAGTATGTGGTGTACACATTTGTAGTACACAAATGCCACCTTGTAAAGGATGTGCAACGTTTGTGAAATGTGAAGAGTTAATCCCGTAAGTCTGACAAGACTTGGAGGGGAGCAGCCAAATGCAAACCAAATGTATTCATATCGGAGGTCGGAAAAGATGATATGTTTAAAGACCTTTTCGGTTGTACAACAGAATACAGCACAGCCACTCTTTAAGGAGATGGCTCTTACAACTTGGAGCAGCATCACGAAATAGACCAAACGTGAGGTTGGAGTAACCAAGAAGCAGAGAGTTAAAATAAAGCCTTCAGTTACGGCAGATTTAAATATTTGTGAGATCTGTATTCCAATTGACCGTCTTAGAAGATCTAAATAATTAAACTCCATATCCAGATTCAAGAAGTTTGACTTAGGAACTTACGAACCTACGATAGACATTCATAACATGACGAGATCATCAAAACGATTATATCATGGACAGAATTCAACTTGAAATAATTATATAAAGCTTCATTCAAATCGTACGTCATTCCCTTTTTGACTGTGCTCCAAATGTGCCTATTTACATACCACATTAAACAGATGCATTAGCACCTTGATCAATAATATGCTAGACTCGCGTGACACACAGAGCGAAGTGAACTCTTCCGAAAATCGAAAGACAAACAACAGCCCCAGTCACACCAACTTTCTCCGGCAATAATTTAATATGAAACACCTATAATTATGCATTCGTTCTTAATTACCAACACACGAAAGCAGATATACGCGAGAGGTTGCTGGTCGATTCGTCGCGAAGCAAACACCAAACCCATGCTGCACCTCTTTTTTTTTTCTTCTATTTCGTTTGTAAATGCGCTAAATGGTGTGTTAAACGGTCGTCACGCGCGTCCGTTCTCGTTCTTCACTGCTGTTTGGAGTTTAGTGGCGCTTTTTTTTTCGTGACGACATTACGATGTTCTTAAAGTTACACCGTTTCCAAGTGTATTAGCTGTCCCCTTGTTTTGCTTTTCAAGCTTGTTTTTCTTGTTCAAAATCACAACACACGTAAACCCGCTCGAGATTTGCCATTTTGTCTGCTAAGAAGGGAGGAGATTCCTTGCGAACGACACTAGCTGTACATCCCTTTGGGGAGATACGCCCCACCAATGGTAATGACGCTGATGAAGCTCATGATGCTGACGATGATGCTGATGATGAGATTAACAGTGTTCGGAAGCAGTCGCGAACGAGAGCAAACCACCAATCGACCAGCTAGACTCAGTCGCAGTCTCTGCTCCATATCCCACCAAGTAGCGTTCGTCGCATGAGTTCACGAAGGCATCAGCATCTCACACACATACCCCGTACCCATACTGGCAGGATCTTATCGCATAACCGCAATCGGTTAGTGGCCGTTGTCAGTCAGTTGGCGCCTGAAGGGATTTGCTTCTCACTTGCATAGCTCTCGCTAACACCGTAGCACCTTACCACGCTTTGCCGTCCAGCGAAAGAGATAGAGAGAGAGAGAGAGAGAGAGACAAAGAGCGCGTGGGGAGGTCAAGAAGCAGCTCGGTAAGAAGAACGCTAGCACATTTTATTATGTATAAGGATCGCAGGGCGTCCCAGAATGGCAGAAAGGAAACACGACCCTTAGCGTACGGAACCTGTTGCCTTGTGGCGCGCTTCGTTCGCACGTTTCGTTTCGGGAACTAAGGCAAAGGTGCCCGTGCGATTCGAACGGAACGGAGTTTGGGAGTACTCGCTCAAAGCGCCCGGTGTGTACCGGGTGTGTGTGTACGTGTGCGCGCTACCAAGACTAGACGTTGGCTAGACATCGTGACGTTGGCAAATGAACCGGCTGGGGATTCCAACACGGGCTGGGATTGCTTTACACAATTGCTTACGATTGGGAGTCCGTTTTGGGGGTGATGCTCCTTTTTGTCGGGTTGGTTTTGGCTTTCTTATTTCAGTGTAAGTATCCAACGGCCACTGGCATAGTATTGAGCAACTCCTTTGCCCAATCTGCTTTGAGAATCGTCAACATTTGAGCGCTCATTTCTTTACACCTCGATTGCGCCACATTAGACAACCGTGTGTGGGTGTATATTTAGTTGTATTTTACTTACCTTTTTAAAACGAAGTATTTGTTCATATGGAGACCGTCTGCCACGCCAGAATCAGTTTACTACTAAGCACAGGCAAAAGCAAAGTCTGGCCCGTCTCAACCCAATCTTACCACAACTTTTTTGTGTGATCAAAACACCGCTCAAGTAATCGAAGAGCGCAGTCTGATGTCTTTGTCTCTTTCGCTGCTCCCCCCAAAAAAAAGGCAATATTTATGTCTCCTCCAATATATTACTATTTGCTTAGGTGTGTCTGGGCAAACAGCATTCCAACCGGCAGGATGATACCAATCTTTACACTACAATTCCATTGAAATTTATAAGTCTCCGCCACAATAACAAACAACCGATGGTCTGTCATCGCGATAACGAAAACAATCAGCTCGGTCAATAATACCTTAAGCGTGTGTTTTATCCTTCATCGCACCATAAACTATCTTTAAGGAAATTCAACCAATATACTCCACAAACACATACCACTTATCGCACACACGGGTTTTGCGAGCGGCATTAATGCAGTAGAGCAACAGGTTTATGCAACATTGCAACGGCGGCTCAAAAACCCGCTCTCGAAAAGTCAATTGAAGCAGAATATTTTATGACACCCGGGTAACGGGAACCGGGTGGCAACTGTGCCGCAAATCATAATCGACAATCAGACCATCAGGGCCAGCCCGGCATGTCCCGGGTATGTGGGGTTTTGCGCCTACGGTTTACCGGGGGAGCGAAGATAACATTAATTGTGATTTTGATTTTCATCACCGTAATTCCGGTTTCTGTAAAACTGAAGCTCCCGGCACACGGGGTGGCGATTATTATTTTCACATTTAACAGTGCACGGTACATAAATCATACTTAGCATCATATGCGTACGGTTGCGCGCTTCTTCTGGATGAAGCAGTGGGATCTTCCCACACTTGAGCGTCCGATGGTGTATGGACAGAAGGCAGAAGCATCCCCTCAGCAGGCTTAAGGTTGTGGTGCATCTTTATCAGACTAGAAACGACATTCCTTACCACAATCTTCACACACACACACACACACCGGAGTCCAGAGTCCAGATCTAGGAGAGATGCTGCAATCAACTGATCGTTTGCATCTAAAAAAGGCCTAACAAGCAATGCAACCGGAATGGCACAGAATGCAGGAAGTCGTAACCATTAAACAATTAATTTTATTTTCCACTAGAAAATGAGGCACTTGCCGTAACGCTTACTAACGATATGGCGTGGTTTAAGAGCATCTATTATTATTTTTATGTAAAAAGCAAAGTAGCTCTTGTGAATCTTTTATTAAGCTAACTTGTTTGCTATAATAGTTCAGTAGAATACCATCATTACCCAAGAACCTTTTTGAAACGAGCTGAAAGAGTTCAACCATCCTTTATCCAATCTTAACTCTTTTAACTTAAGTAGAGTAAAGTGATGTTTTCAATAGTATTTAAAAATAAAGCGACAAGTACTTTATTTATGTTTTTGGCAATAAATAATTGCATCAACTCCTTCGATATTAAAGCCGAAAATTAAACGAAACACATATGCGTAACTATTGTACGCTACTGCTATTAATATCGTTTAGGCTTCCTGGTTCATACTAGACGCAATTAGATTCCCAAAAAATGTGAATATTTTTAATTTCCAAAGCATAAAAACCAGTTGCGCCATGCTTCTAAAAGTCTCAAAAAAAAAAAATACATAAGTTTGCCTTTTTCTGTGCCCTTCTGTGCACTACTATGTGAGCAAAACATTGCAATGTCCAATTTTTCGGTAAAGGTACAGGAAATTGAATCACGACTGCCCCAAAAACTGTGCTTTTGGTCATACGATTACGAAAAGAAAAAAAACAGAAGCGAAATAAATAGTGCAGTTCAATGTGCGATAATTTGATTGGCAAAATCGAAAGCATTTCGATGCTCGTGCAACCCCGACCTAATCGAACTAGCAGCATTGGTCAATTTCCTGTTTCCACTGTACGATAAACAAGGCTTAAAATAGACCTGCTCGCAGCACTTCTGCTTTGCCAAGGGAAATGCGTTGCAATTGATAGTGTATTTCATTCGTAAATAATGCACCATTTGTAACTTATTAGCTTGCTGTACGTTGTTTGTAGGAAGATTTCTAGCAGGAGCGTTAAAAAACAACTTCCCCAACCGGATGCGTACAAGCACACACAACGGACAACATGACCGGCGGTTAGGTTAGACCCACTTTCCGTCGCCCTCACACTGGCCTCGCTGGCCTCGTTCTAATTATATTTCGCTAATGATTACAATAAATTATCGTCAATCGTTTGCCGAAGCGTTTGCCACGACGACGATGCACAAACACAAAACGGCGAAACTACTGCATCCATTGTCCGGCACATGTAAGGGCGGCCCTTCAGCCTCCGCTCAGCACTGCGCTGCAGTTTATGTGCATATTTAATAGGAAAAGTTGGCAACAATGGTATAATAAATGTATTCCGCTCAACCCGCGCGCCTCTTGTCGCCAGGTGGATGCAAAATCGCGCGAAAACGCCGACCCCGTACGCTCTCCGCATTTCGAAGACAAACAATGAGCTTATAAATATTAGATAATGTAATGTACCGCCACCATCGTCGTCGTCGTCGTCGTCTTCACCCGCGCACCGTTCTAATCCCTGCTGCCAAAGTGGATCCACACCGGACCGGGACGGGTCTTAAATCCTACCCTTCCTGCTCTCCTCTTCTACACCTTGCGTGAAGGGCCAATTTTCTTCAAACGCAACCGCGGCCATTTGTCAAGTGTTCGAACGGGTGATGCCTTCTTTGGCCGGTGTGTGGCCACCTGTTTGTCTTCACCGGTGCCGGCCGCCCTTTTAGATGCTGCTGCAACATTGGCTTCCCTTTGGCTCGTTCGTTGTGTGTGTGTGTGTGTCGCTGTGGAGGGAAGGGAGACAAATATTGTCCGAGTGCAGCCCCGTTTTCTGGTCAGCTGCTTAATGATGTGTTTATAGGGAGATTGTTTTACAATAAATTTACATACAACGCATTTGCATGGATGCCTGGCTTCCCGCACTCTGGGAGTGTATATTGTCCGGCGGAGAAGGGAAGAAGAGGGAGGATGATTGTGTGTTGCGTCAGTGCGCCACTTTGAGACGGCGACGAGAGCAGAGTCTTCTGGAATTGCCGGTACGGTTCACGGCTCGCTTTTTCGCGTCCATCCATCAGTAACGAGTGAGTGATTTTAAAGAATCGATCAGTTTTACACGAAACTCCATCCAACGAACCTTAAACTGAAAGAGGAAAAGAGGGGAAGAAGATGGTCATTCTGCTGAGAAACAAAACCAGTTAATTAGATCGCTGGTTGATTAAAAATGTTATTGATTAAAAAAAGAAGTAATTAAGGTTTTTATCGAGTTGTACTAAGAAATCTAAAACAGTGCAAAAAATACGTAACATTATGAATTTAGTTCGTAAAATAATTTTATCCTTTCACACCACTTGGATCCTGAGAATGAATTCTGGAAGATGTAAAATTCTTGGTTCTCAAGCTTTTACCACGTTTATACCCTAAAAGACCGCCGATTTTTCACAAATTTTTGAACAGCCCTGTCTCATTTTCACTATATGGATTTGAATTGTTGACTCTGAAACATTAAAGAAATTTTTAAACAAATTACCATAAATGTTTACCTTCTGTTTTGCTGAAGACTGTGGCAGTCTCGAATTTTTGGTACACTTCAAAGAACTTTTGTGGCATTTGCATCACACAACCATGCCTAAAAGAACCCACCCAGCACAGTACTACAATAAAAAAAAGACACTGTAAATTATTTAAAAGCTTGTTTTTGCACAAACTAAAACAAATCAAACCAATCCCGTTCGCTGCTGAAAGGAAATGTATACCTTCCATTCATTTAATTCCCTCACCGACAGTCGAAACTAACCTCTCCTCCCTCAAAACACAGTGAAAAGCTCAGAACGGCAATGGAAAAAAACAAAAACTACACCGGGGGATAAAAAGTGAAGGAAATTAAAAGGAGAAAAAGGGAGCCTGAAAAGAAAACTAGTTAAAATGTATATAAAAATGCACAAATAAAACCTAACCAACTTGTGCCGGCAGCGCGGACGCGCCCGACCCTGGGTGGGGAAGTAGTGAATAAGAAATGACTTTCATTTATCATTGATACGCCGTGGCACAAACATGCATTCCTAACCATATTCTGTGCACTGAAGAGAGTGCTTTTTTCGCCACTACCATCCCCACCCGTCCACCCAGCAGGAAAAGTGCCTCTCCTACGAGCACGCTGGAAAATGTTGTACACGGTGTGACGGTTCGGGACGGTGCGGTACCAACAAATAAATCATACATATAACGTGCTGTACACTGTACTTGTGTAAAATAAAATACGAATGTCCTGGCGTAACCATTTTTTTTTTTCTTCCTTTTTCTCTCTCTCTGCAATGTGTGTGTGTGTGTGTCGGCGTCTGCTATTCATTTTATCCAACGGCGACGAACCACATGCAACCGCGTTTGGGAAAGAGGTATGATTTGGATATGTCAAAAGAAGGCCTCTTTCGTACTCGAATTCCCCGGGCTCGAATCGAACCCAGCCGACCGACCAACGTAGAGCAAGTATATATGTGTGTGTGGGTGGAGCGGTTTTGTAATCATTTTCATATCAACTCACACCGTTAGACGCTCACTGTTCCCCCACGCCACAGCACGTGGAGAGTACATCTCGCAACACATTTCTCGCCCAGGACACGGGCACGGTTGTTCAAGCTAATTCTGCACCGTTTCGGCAAAACCAATCAAGCAGGCAAACGCCGGCCGAAAGAACGAGCTGTAGAACAGCCAAACCCTCGATGCCACACCATCCCGGGGTTTGCCATTTGTGTGTCTGTCTGTCGTCCCTGTTTGCTGGTGCTGTGAAAAGACTTTTCATTAATCATTCATCAAAACATATTTAAAAACATTTTTCCCGCTGAAATATGCAGCGTCCCGTACGTACAAATCGTACCTCCCCGTACCACTTGACCCCTTGCGCTTTCCCATTGCGCGGAGCTGGCGTTGGCCTAATGCAGCAGCGAGAAGGACCTTGCTCCTTCTCCAAAACCGTTAGGCCTCAGCTCAACGCGTTCGGCGTTCACTTTATGTGAAGTTCGCGAAGCTCGAGCGATTCGATGACTGCCACGGCAGGAAAGAAGTCCTATATGTATTAGGCAGCGAGGGAACCACCCAGCCCCTCTACACTCGTTGTTAGAAATGCTAGAAATACGACCACAGCGACACGGTCGCTGAATTGCGAAACGAAACGAGCGAAAGCGTGCCTCCGCCGCAGGTCCTATCTACGTCTCTATGATGTTCGCTGATTTTCTGGTCAAAAACAACGTAAAAATGTGCAAATCCCCTCCTCTCATTCTCCTCTCCCTTGCTGTGAAGACAACAAACGGCATCGGGAATGAACGGTATCGATAGGGAGCAGGAGAACGCCCCGGAAGTTGGACGTTGGCACGATGCTGAACGTCGGACGATGCACGATTTTGCGATGTGTTCGTTCATAATTAATAACATGCCACTGAAAATTGCAACTGATGCCTACACACACAGCTCTAGACACACATACACGCACCGCCCACCGCCAGATACGCCTGAATCATTTGATAGGTTGCCGAATCGATCGATCGCAAAAGGAATATCGAAACGGGGGAATAGGATATTGCCAAGGTTACGGAAAGGTAATACCTATTATTTAATTTATCATCTTCTACACAGCCTTTTGGGTCAAGTTATACCATTTTTTTAAGCTGAAATGTTTACAAATTTACATATAGTAAAAGAAAATCGATGATGTTATTTTGTTTCAAAAATATCGGTAAAAAGTGTGGACAGGTAATATTTAATTCATTGCACGTGCCCTAACTTTACGAAGGGCAGCCTTTGCATTTACCTTCGTGATTAAATAATGCACTTCATTGTGTGTGTGTGTTTTTTTATACTCCTCTGCTTCCTTACATCTATAAATGTATGCATCTTGGTCGGTTTCTTCAGAACTGGTGATGCAAAGGGCGCAAAAACCCAACTCCTTGGCGCCCTATCTGCACTGAAGCTCCGGCACGGGCACGGGCAAGGGCTTCCGTTTTGAGTTTAAGGTTCACTTTCTGCTATCTTTTTCGTGTGGCTCCTAGCTTTTGCTTCGATCGAGAGAAGGTAAAAAACAAACCGCCACCATAAGGGAGGGAAGTGAAAGGATGCGCTGCGCACAAATGAGGGGGTGTATTAATAAAATATCCGGTTAGGATTAATTATGGATGCGTTGTTCGATGGTTTTGCCCGATTCAGCCCGCTCGTACAGCCGCTGGGCGAAGCGCTGGTGTAAAGCGGGCAGAAGGGTTTGCACAGAAAGTTGAAGCAAAGGAAAAGAAAAACATAAAGTATTCATGATTTTGCGCCCAACGGAAAGTATATAGGAGAAGAAAGTTCTATGCAAGCTAGCTCATCAATTTTTACAAAATAGAGTAAGAAAAATGAATTATTTATGCGCTTCATTTTTTATGCTAAAATTGTATTTTCTTTACTAAATTTAAACTGAATAAGATGTAAGCATGCATTCGCTCCCACTTACTGCTAAGCGACGTTCATTTATTTACCACTTTAAACTGCCATTTCGATCGAACAACGGACCGGTGACCTTATTTATGCTCCGGTTTTGCGTCAAACTAAGACGCTTCTGCCGTCCCGTCGTTCCAGCTCCTGCTGGGGAAGACGCTCAAAGTCATAGCCGAGGCAGCCATTAGTTGATTTGTGTCATCCGTGCGCATGCAATGGTAATGGTGTAATTATTAATTTAATTTCAATTATCATTCGAAATGGAAACGGAAGGCCCCCACGCCGCTCCTCCCGGGGCAGCAGTTCGCTAATTGTTCGTCCACCTCACCCGGAAGCCGGAAGAAACGTAAACCGTAACGACAGTGTTACGACAATGTTCAGGTAATAATAATGCCTTCATCGCAAGGGCCGCCCAACAGCCCAGAGAGGGGTAAGAAAGGGGCTTTGAAAATGAGCAAATTGTGACTGTTTATGCAAACCGTCCCGGGAGCCGACGGAAGCCGATGTCCTTAAGAAATCCTCAAACGGGTTGTGGAACGCATCTTGAACCTGTTCTCGGAACACCCCGCCGTCCATCCTACAATTCGGTGACCTGATGATGATCACTTCAGTCAGTCTGTCAGTCAGTCCATTGAATTTCCATCCCGGCACGACGAGGTCGATGAGTGCCGCTCCTGCGGATGGTCTTTAATTTCAATAAATGTGTCAATTAACAGCCATCCGCAATTGGCCGGACATTACAAACAGCGAACCGGGCAATTCGAGGGATGGGTGCAAGCGAGCTGTAGCTTCCGTTTTGATGTGCGTGCGTGTGTTTGTGTGGATTACGATAAAACAGACGACATCTTGGGTCATGCAAGAGGTGAGAAATAATTGTCAGTGCCATCGACAATTTCAATATCGATTTCCATGACGGATGCGAAATAGATGTAACAACTTCCAATAATTATTAAAGGAGGTAGACATTTCTGTTGAAACTGTTTAGATTCCAGCTACTTCCAGCTATTGCTACTTCTACACATCTACCTTTTTCCTCTTCAGGACATTCCTCGCGCTTTAACACTGTATGCAAATCGTCTTGTCGAAGCCATTTATTAAACATAAAAAAATGTAGGTATGAAGAAATGAGAGAAGAGAAAGAGACGTTCTAATTTAAAACAGTCAAATGCAAGTGCAGCTACGAACTGCAAGCAAAACCGTTGCATTGAAGTTGCTTGTTTGTTTGTTTCTTTCTTTCTTTTTTTGCATCGTTTTTTCCACCAAAAGTTCGTCAAATTCTATTCGGCTGCATTTTTGAAAAGGAAAACTTTAAGGCCCTCTTCTGCGCTGCATTGACCGAGTACAGACGGTTGCATTTTCTGTAGCACCACCAGGACGAAAAATGGACAAGGGGAGGAAAAATGGCATTAAAACACACTCATAAAAAAGGCACAGCACAACCAAGGAACAGTAGAGTCATATTTAACGATACGAGTCACGTTCAGTGCGTTCAAGGCTCGCTGGTGACCAGCAGTAGGTCCTATGAAGCAAGGAATGTTTTCTGAGTGCAAGGGTTTAAGCTGGCGGGCATTTGTCTGCTCCAATATTGCACTGTTGTGTGCTAGGAGAACATTAGTCACCTGCAATTAGATGAAATTAATTTTATTGCACGGTTATTTAAATTCTTTTTTTTCTCGAAAAATAAAGGACTTGTTTGCACTTTACGACCGAAAAATCGTGCAATTAATTTTAAAGAAAAGGTTAATTTGCAATAGGAAGTTAAAAACCAAGAAATTGATAAAAAAATAAACAACCCAAAACGGAGTATAATTGTTACCTTTCACGGCAAAAACCCTTTCGCGGTGTAAATACTGTCACTATGCACTTTATTACTGTAACTCCCATTTGAAACAAGCAGCAAAAGCAACAACATCACTACAACCACACTACACATGCCTGTTTATTGACAAGCGGACCAATCGTATCGAACAGTAATGCATAAACAATCCCCAAAAATAAGCCCCAGCCTCGGCGATAGTAGGCCGTGCATACATTATTGGTATTTCCCTTTTAATTGACCTCTCGTGCGTACTGCGCCGAGCGCAAACGCAAGCGCAGAAGGGCAGAACAACACATCAGGTTTGCTCGCAAGCAAACCGCCCGAAGCGGAAAGCAAGGCGAATAAAATATAATATTATATTTGCCCCACTTTGGCAGTCGTTTTGGAGGGGTTGCTTTTTTTCTTTCAATCTTTGGAATCTGCATTCCATTGCACACTGGAGGAAATAAATTTGCTGTCACAATCGAACAACCTCGGGAGGCGTGACTCTACTCGTAGCGTATTTTTTGCAGCATGTGCAACCATTCCAGCCTCCGAAAATATACGAGCATTTGCGTGTTTTTTTTATATGTTCCCTTTTGCAGCAGCGATGTGGCGGAGGGTAGCAATTCAGAAAACAATATTTAATATGACATCATTGCCAAAGTCACACATGCACTGAAACTGCCCGGCAACTGCTACGTGCAAAGGTGCTGAAATAAACAAAACGACACCACAAACACAAGGCAGAAGTTGGACGAATGGAAGATTGTACAATTATGTCGTCTTTTGACAATTGTGGACCATCGTTCCAACAAGAAAAGGAGACGTTTTTTGAAGAGCCGATCGTTGCTTTGTTGTTACGATGACGATCTTCGCAAACCTGCGCTGTAGAAGCCCATTTTACTTTCGTGCTAAATGTGTGCGACAGTAAATTATACCCAAAGAACCGCATCCGAAGTGCATAGTTGAGGAAGAGTTCTACCCGCAAAAAAAACAATGCAACTTCTACAGAAGGAGGTCTTCAGGCATGATAAATCATCAGGATCGAAGATAAATGGTAGATTGGGCAGAAGCGGCAACAAATTGGAGCGAAAGCACTAAGCAACGAAACATTTGAAGCAGAGCGGCAGATGAGAGATGATAATAATAATAATGCTTTGCCGATTGCATAAAACCTGCACAAATCTGCATCGCAGTGCAGTGCAGTGGTGGTTCAACAGAACCCGGAGAACACCCCCAGATCCCGGCAGGTGCCAGCGATACCAACACAAAAACCTGGGAGTAACAACTGGGGGAAGGTTGGCAGAGCCATTTGGGCTACTGGCGGGCTGAGAAGCCCGTACCGAAAGCAGACACGATGGAACGCGCAGCGATGTAATTATGTACAGAGACTGCACACTGTGTAGCAGCACTGGTGCTGCCCCAAAAAAGGAACTGCTTTTTTGTTGTCGGATTTTATTACGTTTATTATGATAATTACTTTTGGATTATTTTATTATTTATAGTGCGCGGGTAACGGTTTGTGAAGCACGGTGGAGGCATTTTGGGTACAAGGTTCAACGAAAGATACGAAAGTCGAACAGACCAAGCATGTAATTTAGTTTAGTTTTGTTTTGAAGGCAAATTTAACAAAACATTGCTGCACTGCTGGGAAGAATCTCCAAACACCCAGACTGATGTATGTTCTGTCTCTTTATACTTCCAGGCTAAACTGTTGGAAAACTCCCAAGCATGGTTAGGAGCGTCTACGTCATCAATTGCTGGTAAGTTACACAATGCTTCTAGATATTGGATCTTTAAAACTAAGGTCGGGTCAAGCTAGACTACTTTTCCAGAACTGCTCTGTAAGTTCTCTGGCCAAGTGACCCCTTTTGAAAACCTTGAACAGAGGCCATGGTGCCTATACTTCTTACCTAGAATATGACTCTGTTTGAACTGATAAGATAATACTGCTCTAAATCTGGTTTGTTATTTCAAAGTAATGAACAAGACATTAATATAAGCGAATTGATCTTAATCGGTGAACATTCCAACAAAGTAGAAGTGGCGTTCTTTATTGTTTTGAAACGACTCAACACTCTTACAAATAACTACAATGACTTCATCAAAAGCGTTGAGTTTTCGATCAAATTCCCACAGGATGCTGATCCGTTTCAGCTAATATTCATGACCAAATATGAGCCTTGTGGATATCGATTTTTATCACTTATCAACACAAATGTAAGCCTGGTATAACAAACCGGTCAAAATACAGGAACAGTTCTGGCAGTTTCCGCTTCTGCCAAACCGCCCCAACTATTCTATCGCCCATCTCGAAACCTCTCCAACAAATTGGATTAAATCGTACGGATCAAATACGATTTTGCTACAGGATAACCGCCTACAAAGAAAGAACGAAACAGAAACGAAACCACACGGAAGATATAGCTTGTAGCTCTTTCTAAAAGCGAACCACGAACACACAGACACACCTGACCAGCCAGATCCGGTAAATGCCACCACTACAAAGTCCCCCCCCCAATCCGCGAGATCTTCCACTCGATACGGATACGCCGGTAGTACAACGTGAACTCATCATCCTCACCGACCATCCAAAATAGAGCCTAGGACGACCATGGGCATAGTATGAAAAGGACTCGCGGCTTCCCATTTGTATGTTCCCCACTGTACGCTGCTCGAGCGTATGTATCGGACCATCGAGTGTCTTTGTCTTTGTATGTATGCAGTCCAAAAACCCCTCCCCCGGACCCAAACGGAGAGGTGGCTCTGTTGCAGAGGATTTAATTAAAAAATCTATATTTTTGCAATTCACAAGCCCGATCACCCCGGGAACCTCGGGCCGCGAGCCGCGAATAAAGTCGCACAAATGGTTCCGGGCATCACGGCCGCCTCATCGAACATGCCTCTTCTGGGTCGTCCTGGGTCTTTTCGTGGTTGTGTCGTTTCCTTCAACCCGTTTGTGTGTGTGTTTGTGTGGGGTTTATGCCTACCCTTCACCCCGTTCGTCTGTAGCGCAAGGCACGATATTCTGGCGAACGTGAACACATTATCAACGGCGGTCGGTTTCATGCTGCTGCTGAGCCGTGCTCTCTTGCTGCTGCATTTTTTACATGCCCAAGCCTCTTGTAGATGTGTATATATTTCAAATAATTTTTACTCTACTTTTTATTTGTAAGCTCAGCGGCCGTTCGCTTCGACGACCAGCTTTGGAGCTCACGAGATGAATGCTTCTGGGTCAGCATTTTCCGTGCTCAGCTCCAAATCATTTTTCTGTGCATTGGAGCTCGTAGTGATACATAGCACATAGCAGAGCATGATGAACATGATGATGATGATGGGTATCGAAACTTAGCTCTCATGAGATAATAAAATTGAAGTATACCTTGTGTCGTGATAGAGATTTCACAGTTCTTGACTTTACAGAAAATTTATTGTAATTTGTAATATGTACACTAAAACTACTATCCTGGAAAGGCAGCAAAGATTGACTTTAGCTTTCAATCCATCCACCATTGGCTTCCCGTTCCCTTGATAAGCCGTACGGGAACAAAAACGCTATCACAAGATAAAAAAAAACCGACAAAAAAAGCCCATTTGTTTTTGCCTCCCCATGGCTCGCTCTCCTTTCGACATCCTTCGATGAGCACGGACAGCACCGATCTGAACTAATCTTCCTTTGAGGCGTGCGTTTGCGTGCAGTGCGCCCAGCGAAGGTTACCTAGAGCTTTTCCTCTTTTTTTTGTGTTTACTGTTTTGTCACTTTCCATGTGCTTTCCGCTTTGTGCTTCCATTATGTGCATCCTTCCGGTACGCTGCATCTTAATTGCTATTTCCTTACACGCACCGGGCACCGAGCAGCAGCAGCAGCAGCACCATCGCCAGCAAAGTAAAGTAAGACTGACGTCGAACGTCCGATACCCCGATGCCCGCTTCCTGGCAGCAAGTGTAACAGCTCGCGAAAGTGGCGTTGCAGGTGGCTGCCACAACCCCAAAACAACAGCAAAAAAACGAAACTCTCTTATGCCGAAGGTTAACGACGCATATGCTGTGCGTAGCTCTGGTCTGTAAGCTCGACAGCTCGCAAAAAAACATGGCTAAAACGTCACACATCCCGACACCCAACGCGATTCGAGGCGATGGACACATTTCACTTTCAGGCAGGGCACACACACAGAGAGAAGCCCGTGAACATACCGCAGCTAGTGCAGCGTTTTTCCGATTGAAATGACGTAACGTGTAAATAGTGGGTGGTGCGGGAAGGAAGCCTCATGGTAGTGCCCAGCTTTCAATTTCAGCATCCCATCGCACGCATAGAAACTGCCATCAGAAAGGTCTGAGGCCCATCCGACACTGGCAAACAGGATTTACCGAGACGCATCTGCGTCGGACCGTTCCCACCGGTACGGGCGCGTCTGTAATCCAGGATATGCGTGTATGTTGCCATGCCATCTCGGTGCCTTTTGCACGTGTGCGTGGCACTGGAACATGAAGGAGCAAAAAAGTGCGCCCCACGTAGGCCTAGCGGCAAGGCAAAAGGGCAGGAGAAAAATGTAAAACCTTTTGCACATATTTGCATCTTTGCCGTTGCTTGCTTTTTTTTTGCGACCCCGTCCCACCGAGTGAACGGCCACACTAAAAGCGATACATTTTCCAGCAAAACTGGGGTATAAAATGTCTCCGCTTCGTAAGGCAACTGTCTATCTTTATCTGCTGCTATGTTCTGGTTTAGATAGTTCGATTTTTCTGTTTTTGTGTCTTCTGTTTGTGCTGATCATCCATTTGGGTTGTGTTTTTCCCCGTTCTCGGCAGCCATTTCTCGCCTCACTGGAACACAAATTGGAAGTGTGTTCCTTTCATCTTGCTATTGATTTTGAAAGGGCAAAGGGAAAAACTCACTTTCTTTGTTTTAGTTGCTTCACAAAATGCTTCATTTTTGAGCAGTTTTTTTTTTCGAGATGATTTAAATCAAAATTAAACACATTGCAATAAAAAGAGCGTTTTTAATTTTGTTCAAAAAAAAAAGGTGGCATTTACCGTCCACAACAATAGCTATAATTAATTGTAAAATGTTCCTTTGCATCTACTCCAGCAGTAGCAACGGTGTTGAGAGCAGAAAATGAAGCAGTAATAGAAGAGCGAGAGAGAGAGAAAAAACAAGCGAATTAAAATGGAACATTTGTTAAATAACAAAACTTTTGCTCCCGGAGGACTGGTTGGTTCTTAATTTTTGCTGTTTTTTTGTGTTGTTCTTCCTATTGCCCCCTCTCACTCTCTCTCTCTCTCTCCCTCTCTCTCTCTCTCTCTCTTTCACTCCATTTCTATTCTATTTTCTCACTGCACAAACAAACGAAAGGAACGGACGAACGAGCAACGAGAAGGCAGCAAAGGAAAAACTCCAAAACTCATTTACCAAAACCATACCACCGGGGTTGGTGTAGATGATTTTCGATTTTTCCGCGACCCGTTTCACCGAAAAACCGAATCCCTGCTGAAACCGGACGGGGGGAGGGTGGAGGAAGGGGCAATAGAGAGAAAAAAAGTGGTGGTGAAGGAGGGTGAAAGGAGCCAACCCTCCTCGAGTGCTCCTAGCAAGTGGACGCTATTTCGCGGGACGCTCACGGCCCGCGTTTGTTAATTTACGCTGCCATCTTTTTCAGCGCAGGGGGAACAATTAAAAATATGTACGGGGCAGAGGCAAAGGCATTAGTAGAGGGGGGGGGGGGGAGTCGTAAGAAAAAGGCAGGTTAAAAATATTATACACACAAAAAAATACTAAGAGGGACTTGCAATAAATATTTGATTAATTAGATTTTTTCGTCGCCCTATGTTCTCCGCCGCCTCTGCCTCGCGTAAAAGTAAAGCATTTTCTTTTTTCTTTTCGGCCCGCAATTCTTTGCCATTTGTTCCAACGGGGAAAGGGGCGAACGTTTTCCTCGTTTTTTTCCCTCCTGGTTTGCCCTTTTTCCATCACTCATTACATTTATTTCTCCCTCTCTCTCTCTGTCTCTCTCTCTAGTAGTCTTACTATAAGTGTATGTAGGCGTAAGAATAGGTATAATTTCGAGCCCATGCATTCATATTTCCCTCGCACAGGGAAGCAGCAGAAAAGGCAAAAAAAAAGAACCTCACACAAAATTAAACATCTCTTCCTGCTCTCGCTGATGGTTGATGGTCGCGGCCGATCGAGAATGCTATGCTGGAGCACCGAAAATAAAAATTAGAACAAACGCCGTGGCGCGGCAAAATTCCGGCCCGCGCAGAATGAGTAAAGTCCGCTCCATTTTGCACCACCAACCACCATCGCCCCGAAAAGCCAGTAGTAAGCTTTTCATACAAAACAATATATAATATTGCTTGTGCGAAAAATTACCTTCCTCCCCCTTTCCTTGAGAACTGGTGGAGAGAGGTGGGTGGTGGACAAAAATCAACCCAAACAAAAAATCCCCAAACGGAACGGAACGGAGGATGGAAAATTACCTTTCCACAGTATGAGCTACAGTCGTGTCGGAACGGTGGCTGCTGCTGCTGCTGGATGCTGCTGGTGGGCGATGATTGTGATTGAAATAGAGGAAAAGGAAGAGAAGGAACCCCCTTGCTCTCAAGTGGGTGGAAAAAGAGGACCTATTGGAGAAGGGGCGGAGGGGGTGCACTGTATCGGTATCACGATTGCGCGCGTAGCCCGGTTTCATTATGTTTAATTTATTGATTGAGTTTGTGCTCAGCTCATTTCGCGGATACGTACACTCCTGCAAAGGAATGGCACTAAGCGAGGAGTATAGAATAGAGGGGGTTTGAGCATGGTGGAGAGTAGGAGGTTTTGTAATATTTTTTGTTCCTATTCTTGTACCGCTTCTAGTGCTATTATTGAGTGCTTCTCGTTGTTGTTCACTGTATGGCAGCATGAAACTGCAGCATGTCGGCTCCAAAACAAGAGAGAAGGTTTCTATGTGTATAAAATCGTTGCTAAATGTGTACAGGATTTTTCAGGGGTTCTCATAGTTGTGGGACATTTCCTGGACTCTTTCTTATAGAAAGTGAACTGCATATCATGGAGATTGGACTCCATATTGGATTTGTCCTAGTGGACATTTGTATTCCTATTGGATTTGTCCAATAAGGGTACTGTAGAGTCCAATTCCTATTACATTAAGTTCATTTCGCGTAAGAAAGATAGTCCAAAAAGTGTTCCAAAACTCCTGGAGAACCCCGTAAAACAGAAACATGCTTTATTGAAAACTAAGATAATATACTTCATCAAAGACATGATTTTATTAATAAAATCCTTGTAAGCGCTCAATGCACCATTCCACTTCGCCCATTACGCCCATCGTCAAAACGCACCTTTGCACACACTTGCACCATGCCGGAAGTGCATCTACCCCTCTCCCCACCAGCACTCCTGGAGTCGATCGGGCAGTTGCACTGGGCGATAAATGAAATAAACATCCAATTTGGAATGCAAATGGGCTGGAAAATGATATAGATTAAATTGGTCGAACTGTGTGATCGGCTCGGATTCACTTCCGCCGACACTTTCAACACATTTGGGTTGCCACTGGACCACCCAACATTTAGCTGGGCAGAGGGGTGGGGGTATGGATTGACGAGAAGAAAAAAAGAAAACTCTCGTCCCGTGTCACCGTAATTACCGTGACATTTAATGACAAATTATCCGCACAATCGGTGGTAGGAGGCTTTAAATTCAGCACCAAGCTGTTGCTGTTTCTGCGAGCGTAACAGTGAACAAATGTTGATATTTTTCACCCAAACTTTACACTAAGAATCGAATTTTCATTTAATTATTAATATTGCATAAAATATTAACACACTTTCCTCCCACATATTAGCGCAAACAGAAACACCAAAACGGCAAACGGAGTGCGCGCACAAAATACAAAAGATTTCCGAAACCGATCGCGATCACAAAGAAAACCAATCTTTTCCCGTCCATCTACCGCCCCACAAACACACACACATACACACCAGTTAACACCCAAGCAACCTCTCCTGTCACCCTCCCCCCCCCCCCCCCCCCCACACCTCTGCAGGGTTGATATATATTTGTAATATATTTTTCATCATTTTCTTTTATGTTTTCCGCGCCGTTTTGCCGCCCGGTTCTTTCGTGCGCCCTCTGCATTCGGAAATTATTTCTTGTAAACAAAAACGGCCGCGCCGTGTGCCGCGCCGTGCCGCCACGGGAAAAGTTGAAAAGAATGGAAAAACTTTGCCATATTCCACCACCCCGCCCTCCCTGCTGTCCCTCTGCTCTGCTCTGCCCAATTGTTCCGGCGCGTTTACGCTGGGGGAGGCAGCGTGTGGGTGTGAGATCCGTTCATTTCGCTCGTAAATAATACACACACACACGCACGCACGTATACACGTGTACACCCATGCAACCAGCCGGTTTTCGTAAAATGCATCCGTGTATATAAATTTCCACACTTGTGTTTTTTCTCTCTCTCTCTCTCTCTCTCTCTCTCTCTCTCTCTCGCTCTCTTTGTTGCGAAGGAAACAGGATGCTGAGGAAAAGCGACGAGCACGGGCATTTTCCGCGTATTTTTCCCCCTCCCAGATTTTTATCCACACATAGTTCTTTCGCTTTGTTCTTGTTTTGTGCTCCGGCCGGCGTTTCGGTGTTTTGTTCTTACACTTCCCTCCCCCCCACCCTCCCCTTTTTTTCCCTGCCAACACTCTCCAACACAATGAGTTGGCCCACGTGTTTATCTGTTTTTCTTATTTTATTTCTTTTCGTCTTCTTCGGCGGTCCTCCCCCGTTTCACTGGACCACTAGGACACAGGGGGACTGTAAAGAAGAGGGGTGGGAGGACATATTTTTCATCCCACAAGAAAAAAAACCCCACTTCTACCCCTTTGATTACATTGCATCCGCGGTCGCGAGCGACAGGAAAGGGCCTCATCTTAGCACGCCCGCGCTGCTGTAAGTTATTTTCGGTCTTAGTTTTTCGCCCCTTGCTCAGCGACCACCCCAAAGTCCGCTTCTTCGCTCCACTGTTTCAAGGACTCACTTGCTCTCTCTCTATATCTCTCTCTCTCTTTCCCTTCGTCTGGACCGATTCGACTGCCATGCCTGGAGAAGGAAGGAGCGTCGTGGGGGGTGATAAAGACGATCTTTTTTCATATTTTTACGCTTCACTCATTGTCTTTGCGCCTTTGCGCCTTCCCATTCGTCTTGCGCTTTTGTCGCAACGGTAATCCCTGTCGATGTGTGTGTGTATGTGTGCTATCTCTTTCTTTATTTTTAATTTTTCTTTTGTCCAGCCCGTGCTGCCCTTCGCCGTCGTTTTGTCTCCCCGGTCCCCGTCGAGCAACGAAGAAAGCCTTGTGCGACTTTAACTTTGATGTAACACGCGGCAGAGTAATTATTTACATTCATTCCCCTCCCCCAGCCGCCAGCCCTGCCCGTTCTCCTTCTCCTCCTCTTCCTCCTCCTTCTTTTTCTACTGCCATCAATTGTCATTTCAAAATTACTTTCATCTCGTTTCACCGCTTTTTCCGCTGTCGCACGCCGTATTGCGCTCTCGCCTTGAAAGTAAAGCTTCAGAAGCAATGCTTTCCATCCCTCCCCACCCGAAGGGCTACTCATTTCCCTTTTCCCACTTTCAATCGGTAAGTTCCAGTCGTCATCCAGCATCCGTTAGTTACACTTATGCTGCTTCTTGCCACCTTTCTGCCACCCGTTGCGCCCTCGCCAACGATCCTCGCAATGATCGCGCACTGAAGAACGGAGTGAGAGAGAGAGAGAGACCGTGCCGTGTTGACGTGTGTTATGTTGTTTCCCGCGTATTGTTCAAGGTGTAACAAGACCACCCTTCCTCTCCCCTCCCCCGCAGAGCCAGTCATCTTACCGAAATCGTCTCCTTACCTGCTGCAATGCAGCCGCATCTGCACTGCACTCTGAGATGCACGCGCCAAGCCACAGAGGCATGCAAGTACGTTAGAGTTTGGTGAACTTTTTCCCGCTCAGTCTGCCCCTTCCACGTCACGTTGTCACCCCGTTTACGAGGAAAGTTTTACGGAGTCCCCCTTTACACTGCACTGCACACGAAGATGCTCTGTATGGGAAGTGAAGTCGGCACACAGTCGTGGTGTGGTACCGTTGGTACGAAACAAAACCGAAACGAGAGCAACGATTCAACGCGAAAAATAGCACATTTTTACACTCATCGCCTTCCGCCATGTTTCACCACCTTTTCACCCTCACATTTGCGATAATGTGTATCGCTTTTTTGCCCTCTCTCGCATAGGACAACATTGTCTTGTCTTGTGCGTTGGAACGTTGTTGGAAAAGTCGATCCAGCTGCAATCGTGTACGTGTTTTGCCAGTTTGCTTGAAGAATTAATTTCTTACTCCGGTTAGAGCATCGCAACATTGTAATTAACAGCAAATATTCTACTGCAAGCAGATGTACGACTTGCTTAAAAAACCTTTTCTGCTCAATGATTTCCTGTAAATTGTGATCCTTTTTTTCATCCCCCCTCGTGTACCACTTTTCATCCAACTTTTCACTTCCCTTTTGCTGTTTATCTCTCTCTCTCTCTCTCTCCTGCGAACGACCCATTTGCCATTTTCCCTTCGCAGAAATGCTCGGCCCAAGCGCCGATCCATTTCATTTAAATTTTTCATTTTTCATTAATCAATTATTAATATTAAGTCTTTCTGCACTTTCTTTGCGCTCGCGTTCGCTCTCTCACTGTCTCTCTCTCTCTCTCTCTCTCTCTCTCTCTCTCTCTCTCTCTCTCTCTCTCTCTCTCTCTCTCTCTCTTTCCATTCCTTGCCCCAGGAACCAAACGGCCGAAGGGAAACTGTTTACCCGCTTTCTTGTACAGGAAGCCTTTGCGAAAGAAAATCCGATGCCTTTTTACCTCTCGCACGTCTCGTGGAGTGTAAACTTTGCACTCTGGTCACCTTCCACCCCCAGATGGCTGGTTGATTTGTTCTTTTGTCGCGTTTTACGGTGGTGCTATTTTTTTTTTTCGCCCCTTACGGGTGACGTTTTACAGTGTTCCATTTACATAGTGGGAGGGCTGCGTTTTGATTTCTCCTGTTTTGCTTTTGTGTTGATATTTTATTTCATTTAAAATCATTCTTCTCTTTACCGAGCCAAGATTAACAACCTTTGCCGTTTCATGCGACATTTCCGCTTCGTCTACTTTCGTTCAACTGCTGAGGGTGCTGATTTTCCGCTCTTTTTTGCACTTTTTCTTTTCCTGTGTACTTCTCCACTTACATTCTTTGCTTTATTTCTTATATATAATAAATGTATGTACTTATTATTTTACACTCTATTTACACCAGCATGCTCACTGCTGCACCTTCGTTGAGGATAATTTTGCGCCAGTTATTTTTTTTTTTGTTTTGCTCTCTTTTCCTCTCCTGTACAATGCTTGTCCTTTTTTTCCTTTTTTTGAGCTGTGCTGCTCCATTTTTACAATTTTACTTTTAATTAAATATTAATGAAAATTAAAATGAACCAAAGCGCACGGGCAGGAAGTGATGAGTGATGATGGGCTCTCGCTCACTCGAACCACTTCCCAAGAACACGCCACCGTTTTAACCGTCATCGTCGTCATCATCATCATCATCTTTGTTAGGGCAAACTCCGACCCGTCCTGGCCTGACCTGACCCGTGCCTACCGCCGTACTCCAACCTTCAACCTTCATTGCCGTAATTTTTCATTTTTATTTACAATTCCGGGACCCGGCTTCACCGGTCCTTAGGGTTCGAATGAAAAACAAAAAACTCGGTCGTGTTTGGTGGAGCTTAAAATACCGAGAGAGAGAGAGAGAGAGAATGCCTCATTCCAATACGCCACGGTGAAATAATTGCCAGCAATCGAATGTGCCGATTGATTCATTTGTCAAGTAATTAACATTTTTGTCTTTACGAACAAAACGCTCCAGAAGCTCCAGTATCGGGGAATTGTTTTACCAATCCACTGTGCACTGTGTGTGCTGTGTGTGTGTGTGTGTGTGTGTGTGTGTGTGTGTGTGTGTGTGTGTGTGTGTGTGTTTCAGCCCTTCGATCGATGTAGGGATTGGTGCGGTAAATAAGTAAATCGACTTTACAATGGCGCACCCCCGGCTCCCCCGGCCCAATCGCAAACCGATTCGAGTCGATACGTGGAAACAAATCACCGGGCGCGCGTAATTACTGCATAAGGATATGAAGGGGTTTTAATTGATTTTCCAATAGCCGGTCTCGTGCCCGCGTGTGTGTGGGGATGTGGGGATAGAAAAACCGGGAAAACAAACCCAAACCGAATGCGCACACGCGATCGAAACATTTGCCACAATTAATGGTAGTAAATATTGCAGCGAAACGAGACGAGGACTCTCTGCCGGCATCGTGTGGTTTTCCCTGTAAAATGCATTCGTTTTCTTGTCAATGTTTGTTTTCCCGCTTACTTTTGGCTCCATTTTAAATTCGATTCGAAATCTATTTTGGTTCCAAAAAAAAAGAAGGGAACAAAATTCTACCATCGATTTCAAACAGCCGCCACTGTTTGTCGACGGTGCCCTGTTTGGCCGATTATCTTGATTCAATCTGTCTCGAGTCGGGCCGTTCAATCGGGAGTGGTTGTCAAAAAGGGAAATCTATTTCAAATTTCATTGTAGTTTTTTTCTCCCCCAAACATTCTTCAAAGTAACGCTTCCCATTTGATTAATCAATATCATATATTTTAAAACTTCAGTTCAAACCAGCCGCCAGTTCCCGGTTGCCAATTTTGCCAATACAGAAGTGTAACCTGCCCGCGTAACACCTGTTGCTTTTGTGCGCGCATTTCCTTTTATATTTCTTTCACCCTCCCCACACACACAACGTTTGAGCGGCATTTTTCCACACCTTTCGCGGCAATAAAATCTTTGGCTCGATTTTTGTTAAAATAAATGCGCGCTCGCCCAGTACGCCTGCTTTCGACACCGAAACTAATCCACCTGCTGCTGCTGCTGCTGCCGTCCGCATCGATTGTTTATCGACCGGAAAATAAATCACCCGATCAAAAGAATCTACTCTACTTTTTTTCTTACTGCCACCCACGTCCAGGGAAGAAGAACAAAAATTCTATTGAAGTGTTTCGTACGGGAGGTTTTTCTTTGCTCTCTCTCCCTACAAAACCACGACGCAACACGCCCGGGGCGGGTCCTGCACCACCGAAGGTGGAAGAGGTTTACATTACCCTTTGATGCGTGCGTTGATCAGCACCTTTGATCGCTTTGAAGCGCTGTTTGCAAGGGATGGATGGGTGAGGGGCGATTTGAAGGCATGTTCGGATTCGATGGGTGGCACGATCGCTTCAACAAGCACTCCAACGATCACACACGCGCAGCACTCGACAGTTCGGTTGGCGGTGAGAGCTCTCACCGTTTTTTTTCTTGCTTTTCCTTTCCTTTGGCTTTCTTAATGGAAAACCCCTTCAATTGCGAAGGACGCTCCAACCAACATATTTTGCACAAGCAGCAATAAAAAATAACCATCATATTGAACCGTAGCTACAACAAAAAAGGCAAACTACCTTAAGGCAAACGCAGCGGGTCCGACGGGGCGTTTGAATTTGTTTGCTTAAAATTTCAACATTCATCTCCAATGAGCACACACACACACGCACACAGATTTTGTCTACACCCTCAGACGATGCTGATGCTGAGCTGATTGTTTTGCGACCGCTTTTGTGTATGCGTGTGTGTGTGTGTGTGTGTGTTTGCGCACGGTCTAAGTGTGGTGCGCGCATTCCAGCTGACCGCGGCACCGCGCAACGCGGTTTCGCGCGCATTCGGCGCTGTTATTTATTTAATTTTTATTAATACGTTTATTTAAATGTGTACCGGGAGTGGCGGGAACCGTTTCTGCTCCACCCTTTCTGTGTACGGTGCGCCAAAGCAACAGACGAAATTAACCCTTCAGATGGTGGGAGTTTTTAAACTCGCCCTGTGTCGGATGAAATAAATTCCAAAAACCCTAAAAAAACGAAAATGGGTAGTTAAATATAGTTCAAAACTACCTTTACTACCCGCAGTAAAACACACCGACACAAATCATGAAGATAAATACGATAAAGTTTGCAGATAGAGCTCGTGTGGGCCTTCAGGAGTTTAGCAGTTGATGGTAATGGTGGAGTATTAAAATTATTCAGACACACACACAGACACACAGTGTCCGTGCCGTCCGAGCGAGCGAGCGAGAGAGATGGTGAGCAGAAATTATTATTTCTGCCTTATTTATGATCGCAATAAGAGCAGTTGTAATAACAATAACGATCATATATTTGGCTTTATGCGCTCCGTCCATTACCCGGGTGATCTCTTCTCCGGGCTTCCCTGGGTTTCCCCCCCCCCCCCCCCCCCCCCTTACGTCTATGGCTCGCATGTGTACGTGAAATTCAAACTCGAAACGAACGAAAAAAAAGAAGAAATTATATTTTTGCACCGATCCCCGTGGACGGACCTGTGTTGCCTCATCGTTTCACTTACTCTTTCATTTTTATTAAGCAGTCATTAACCTCCACGACGATTCGAAATAGAGAAGTGTGCAAAAGGGGATGGAAACCAAAAACCAAAAAAAAAAACAAAACAACAACAAGATTATTATAAAAATACCAAAACACCACACAGTCGAAAAGGAATGGGAGAGCGAAAAAATAAAACAATCTCGAAACACCCCACCAGAGCACAAAAAGAAATAACGTCGAAATCATTGGCCACCTCCTCCCTCCCCCTTCTTTTCCGACCCATTCTTCTATGGAATTGCTCTCACACACACACACACACACAAACACCCAAACGGCAAGAGCAGCCGTTGGTAATGAGCATGAGGAGGTATATTTATTTCTATCTGTTAGAGATTACCGAAGCATTAACGATATAGCGCTTAATTGCAAACGCGCAAACAAATGCGTTCCATTGCAACCGCGACCGTTGGGATGGGAAAGGGGGGGGGGGGAGGCAGCAAAGGAAGGAGAGCCAAAGAGCGTTGAAATTTAAAATGAAAAGCGAAATAGAAGGCAAAACTTCATAAAACACACGAGACAGACAAGTGTACAGACGCACACACACACACACACTTGTTCCGATCAGCATTAGGGAGGGAGGAGGAAAGGAGGTGATGTGCAGATAAACAGAAGGTATCATAAAATAAGATGATTTTTGGGGAGGGGGAGGTGCTCGTTATGATAATATCATCCCCCTGTGGGGAAAACAAAAGGAAGGAAGGAAATTAGAGCGCACGGTAAGGTAAGGAGGATGGAGGATAAATGAAGGAGTAAAAAAGCTTTTACCACCGCCACGGCCCCCAGCCTTGCCACCCCCATGGCTGCCGAAACCGGGTTTTGGGTCACCGATCTTGCATTACGTGGATCGCTCGCAGTACGGGTGGCACGAGGATCGTGTCACGAAGATGGAAGCACTTTAGTAGGGATGTTACGATCGGTTAGTGAAGGTCTTTGTCTAATCTGGGGCAAGTTGAACGATTGTGCGTCCTATGGGATCTGAAAACCAAAAATTGCTTTTCCGAACGATCATCAACAAGATTGTCGCAATGTACACGAAGCAGTGTGATAGAATGTAATTTTCACCTCTTTTATGTTGTGTAAATCAAAGCAATTTTCGTCAGATTGTCACTGTCTTTTATTTGACTTTCTCTTTGTGTTGTCAATACCTTCAAAAAAGGGGTAAAAATACATTCTTTCGTACACTCATAAGTAATTTATATTCAAGAAAGAGCAATAAGTCTTTACACTACCTTAATAGGTTCAAGGTTGTGCAAGAGCTCAAATCAAGAACAGCATTAAAAGCGTTTTTAAATTTAGTCCTTCGAACCGGATCACAAGAAGATTGGTACGCAATCAAACAACCAAGGCATTAAATTGGAAATCTATTTGTTTGAAATGTTTTCATTTAATTGCTATTTTTATACTGTTTTATGCATGATCTAATCATGAAAACTCTTCTACACAGCACGTTCAAAAATCTTCCTTGTACCCCTTTCGTTGATCCCTTTTCGACAAAACCTTGCAGCGGATTGCTTACTCCTGCAGTCGGCTGCGCAATAGTGCAATATTTAATTACTCCGCGTGCGCTCATCCCCTCGACCGATTGCAGCTCCTTGCTGCACTATCGCGCACCGTGTTGCCTATTAAGTTTACATGTTTTTCTGCCAATCAAATCAAATCAAATCTGCCGGCAAATCGAACGCCCGCAGCCAGAAACAGCACTATCAAGCGGCTACGTGACCGGTGATGATGTGATGGTGATGATCGTTCAGTTGCACCCGACTGCACTGATAAGCGACCAACGTGCTCCTCCAACACACTCACGGCGCTGTTTTGTAAGCTGTGACCTGCGGTGGTGTGCAAAAAAAGAAAAAGAAAAGTAGAATGTAGTTAAAACGACCCCAACAAAAATAACAAAGCACTGTGGCGCTGAGCGCTATAAATAATAACTATTTGCAATTAATTTGCTACACGTGATCTATCGGTACAGAGCTGCTTCGTTGGGTTGTACCTATTTTCCATACCTACAATATGCACACACACACATACAGACGGCAAGCTAAGGGCAGTGTTGTCGCAGAGGGCTGTGATTGTCCAACTTGTGGCCACACACCCTTACACGCGTGTTGCAATTCCGGTAAATCGAAACGATCGACATCGGAAAGGGGGAGCGCGAAATGATCGCACATAGAGCTACAGCTCCACCGCATACGTATGAAGGGCTAGTATGGGTGACGCAATTAAGAGTAATCAAACGAGAGGGAGCTTTAGCTACGAAGATAAACAACAACAAAAAAAGGTAATGAAATTTAAATATCGAGCTGTCGCAATATCTGGCACGCGTTGTTCCAACATTGCCACCCAGCTTCACCAAACGGGGAAGGGAAATATTTATAACATTGTTCACAGCAAACAAAAGCGATTTGATAACTAAACGGGAAAAAATAGAACGAACACGGGGCTCGAAGCGACTTCGATGAGTGACGATCGCGTAATGGAAATGATCGTTACAAACTCCCTTTTGCCGCCTTGCACTCCCATGTGTAGAGCGCTGTAACGTCGCACTCGAACCCACACTCAAAACATTAACTACCGCATTGTCAACGGAGATGAAAGAAAAAAAAACACGAGGTGAGAAATTACCTTCGGCATCGGTATTCGATGTTAGTTGCGTGTGTGTGTGAGTGTGTGGTTTTCCTCCAAGCACTACTAGCTGCGTTACGTCGTCGGGGCCTATTTTTGCCCTTATGTGTGAGTATGTGAGGTTGTGTTTTTTTGCCTCATCTTTCCAAAGAGACTCCCTCGCACTCCGCTCACCCACAAGATGAGTGTTCATTTAACGATAATTGCTATATTGTTTATTATATGTAATTTAGTGTACGAAAAAGATAGCGAACTGTGATCGTGCGCGCCGATAGAAGAGCTAGGGGCCGCCGAAGAGCGAAGGGAAGCTGGTGGCGGGTGGTGTTTTTGTGGTTTGAAGCATTCAGCATTCCACCGCACGTTGTTCAAATATGACACATTCGCGCTTATTCCGGTCCCGCAAGCCTACATACAGCCCAGCACACACGGCACGGCCATAAAGGTACACGGGGGAATGCGCGGGGACCGTGGAGGGATGAAGGGGCACAACAAAAAAAAACGGGATGACTTTGGCGGCGTGCTCGTAAATGTTTGCCGCCCCAGCTGGTGTGCATTAGGGAGACGTTTCGGTGGGGTGAAGAAGGCCGCCCTGCTGCCCTGGTCTTGTTTCGGTTCCTTTTTTTTCTTCTAGGCAATCTTTCTAAAAGCGGCAAAATTAAATGGTAAACAACATATAAACACATCGCGCACACACACGCACACATTTTCACACAGAAAAAACACACACACACATGGTGATGACGGGTTGCGAGAGGCAAAAAAGAAACCCCGCTGCACACAATACAATACACAATAGGGAAAGAGTGTATGTGCGCGCGAGCGCGCTGTTGGGGGTGGAAAACTCCAAAGTAATTTTCCACCGCCCGACCGACTGTGTTGTCCCGCGTCTGTCCCTTGGTGCACGTTGTTCGAGACACAACACACCAACTGCATCCAGGCGGTGGTAAAAGAGATGGCGTAAAAGGTATGCTGCTGCATTTGGACGGGACTTTACAATTGAGCTTAGTAGTAGTAGGAAAAGCAATGCGTCATCGGCGCGCTCGCGTGTGTGTATGCGAGTAAGTGTTAGTGCCCTGCCAACCACGTGGCGATGATGAATTTTTATTCATGCTTGTAATGAGTAATGGTGGTGTGAAGATAAAAGAAACCGTTTTATTTTACCACCACCCGAAGCCCCTTCCCTTGTGGACGCTTTGGCCTGTTTGGGTTGACTTTTTGCTTCAAATTTCAGCAAGAAGAAAGCGGTAAAGGAAGGACTGAGGACGGGAAAGAAACATGACGGATATGTTATACCAATACACACAAACCCACAATCATGCTTACTGTAAAATATGTGTAAATTCACGGCCTTTCTCTCGTTGACCTCATCGCCGCTCGCTCGTACCTCACTGATTAACCTTTCCTTTAATTTTCCCATTCCACTCCCCCCATCTGCCCACCGATTGCTTCATTGCTCCAACTGTTTGGAGCGATCCACAGTGACCCTTGGAGCGGATGCCGACCAAAAGCAGGGTGGTAGGGTGGCGGGTAGGTGAAGGCAAACAAAAACGATCGTGCAATATGTTTGCGTTGACATGTTACATAAACAGACAAGATGTTGCTTTTGTGTCTGATTATTACATTTGCTTGCGCAGTTTTCTTTTCGCCGTTGCTGTGCTCTTTCTTTCTCCCTATCTCTCTCGCACACTTCAACCCTCTGCATCTTTTCATATCGCACGATGAGTTCAAAGAAAGATGCATGGGTAGAAATAAAACCTCCCCACGTAGAGGCCCGTGTACGCCGTACGATGCGCCGACATTGATACACCGGGCGCGTGGAGCCAAAGAAACGGATGGAAAGAAACGGTGTCTGAAATTGGAGCATCTTTTTCCTGTGTCAGGTTGAAGCGTGTTGTATTTGTGACGCGTGTCCATCGCAAGCAAGCAAAACCGCACACTGGTTGGGATGATTGTTTGAAGGCTAGGCTTTTGTTGGAGAAGGTTTAACAAAATTGTTGCAAGGAATTTTGATACAGAGATGTAGCAATATGTATGCAGCGGTAGCAAAGTATACATAGAAGACGATATGTTGATGGATTTTGATGTCAAGGTAGTGGAAGAAGAAGAAGGATGTGGAATATAGGAAGCAGTGCAATCGCCTCTCCATTATGCCTCCTATTACGAACCGATGATATCTTATCCTAACATGTGTTCACCTAACTACAGACATCCAGAGTAGCAGGAATAGAACATATTTGGCTTATGATACAGTTCAGTACATGTGTTCACCTACCTACAGACATTCAGAGTAGTAATAATTGAACATCTTTGGCTTATCAGACAGTTCAGGAGTTTCTGAACTTCTATTTCAGAAGTTCTGGACAAGAATAGGATTTCGTTCGGCTTAAAGCATCACGTCATGAAGAATACTTCTTAGAGCATCGTTCTTTCCAATGCTTCCTTCCAAATAATGATAATTTCATTCGAGGAAGCTCTCTAATTGTTTTGGTTATCCTTAAAACCCCTGTAAGAGGAAGATCTCTTATAGGATTTATTTAGTATATCACGCCCCTACAATGACTCCAGACACAGCTGAACTCTTAAAATATCTGTAAGCTGCTTGTGAGGATGTACTCATCTGTTCTTCTCTTTAGATTAGCATGAGCCATATTCCCAAGGAAACTATTATTCTATAAACTGTTACAATTCACTATTTGTCTATATTCATAGTCTAGTAAGAGTTTACATTGCAGGCTTAACCCAGGTAGCAAGCTAAAAGATCTTCAAATAAGGCTTAATTGGTCGTTTTAGTCTATTTTTTTAACCAATAGTCTAAAATGAGAAAGCCTGGGATAGTAACCCTTTACAATCAACCTGGAATTTTTTATTCTCGATTCTTTGTGTCGATATTCACCTCTCCAAATCTTCACTAAAGCTTGCGCGCATAAGTCAAGCGCCTAAACGGTACATGCAGTTAGTACTTTAATTCTTCTGTCTAAAAATAACCAAACGAATTGTCCTCCATTAAACCCCCACATCAAACAAAACAACAGCTATCAACTTCTACTACCAATGGGAAACAGATGTTTGTAAGCCTTACTAGCCGGTGGGCAATTTATTTATTTAAAACCAATTTAACCAACCAACCCAACAGCAACAAATAAAAACAGAAGCAAAGCCGGAACAAACACTGACAGGCGTAATCGACACTAAATCCTCCATAATTTCCCACTTGTTGCACCGGTGCAGTAGCAGCACGCCATCCCGAACAACAAAAAACCCTGCACCCCTTCCTCTCAAAAAGGCTCACATCCTCTCCCCCCCTCCCCCTTTTCCCCCAAAACTGCCGACTACCCGAACTACCCGAAAACGTGTACACGCTGGTATGTAAATGATTATCCGATAATCGTATCAATCCACACATCCCACGGCGTTCATGGGGAGAAAGTGAGAGAAATTGCCAATCGGTCAGCATCGACACCCAACCACCAACGTTTGTCGCGCCGTGTGTGTGTGTGTGTGTCTGTATGTTTGAAGCGGCAAAACGCACAACACGGATAAACACACAGAAACGCATAGCAAAAAAGAAAAAAATACACACCCACTCGGCTCCCACACACCGCGAGTGTGTGAAAACGTAAACGCACAGTCAAATAAACACTACTCCCCCCCCCTTCCTTCCCTCCTTTCCACCCACCTCATTGTGGTCCACCCCAAAGTGGCCAGATTGTGGCACAAATTATGATGCAACGATGGATGGGAAAACGTGCGAAACGTGCGCAGATTTTTGTATGTTTTTCCCTCCCAACATCCACACAGACACACACACACATGCACAAGCACACACATACGCTGGGTGGTGTATATTTGTCGAAGTGCATCAATGCACCATCCCACCCTCCCCGGTTGGGTGGTTGGGTGGGATGCAAATTGAATGAAAATCATGCCACGTGCCCACGGCCACCGAATTGATGCTGCCGCTGTTGCTGCCTGACGCGATTTATGAGGTTACGGGGCAAATTTCGCACATACACACACACACACACACATACACACACATCGCTGCCTCTACTCTTTCTCGCCGAATAAACATCGGCCAGCCCAGCTGGGGGAAAAAGGTAACAACTCACTCACTCACACCGAACGTAACGCGCCGAATGTGCGCCGATGCCCCGAACAACAACAGAAAAAAAGGTGACGGAATCATTGCAAACGGTCAACCGGGTATTCGCACCCCGGGCCGCGACCCCTCACCGTCCCATACCATACCGCATTCGGGCGCATGCAGATGCATCTGGTGCATCATTCACCGCACAAGAATGGCGAAGGGTGTGTTGATTGGGAATTTCGGGAGTGAATTATGGTGCATGGTGGCTGGGTATTGAAAGTCGCGCTTTGGTTTGGGTGAACGCACGCCAAACGGGGGATTAAAGCTCACAGGCAAATAGGTGGTTTCGATGCGATTTTATCTCGTGCTCAATTTGGGCGTTTGACCGCAGCTACCGCCTGTCCCGTGCAATGCGGATGAATTGGTGTTAATTAAACTTTGCGGGAACGACAGTAGAAAGGCAAAAGCCGGCCCTTAGTTTGGTGGGTTAGTGGGTATTAGTTTGATTTTGGAACTGGTTGGAAGTAATTTGTTGACGTGTTTAGGGTGGAATATGGATTAAGATCTCTTCAAGACTCTGTTGAAATGTATAGAAAAATAAGGTTTAAACTTAATGCCCCAAAGCTTTGTAGGTAACAAAAGTCTCGAAGGCTTTACTCTGTTCAAGCCACTATTTTTCATAAATTTAGGGCGTTTTTGATAAGCAAAATAGTATGAAGGTAACATATTTTCCCCCAAAAATAGACAGCATGAAATTTTGCAATTACTTCAACAAGAAAAAAAACCTCAAACAACTTCAATATTCAGTAACGCCATCAACAGGCTGGACCCATTTCCAGTCCATCCAACCATCGTTTTGTCAATGGACCGGTCTGTTTGCGGACAAGTCATCTATTCCACTTTAATTCTTCGAGCAATTTCAAACCCCCTCTTCTCCTATCAAGTCGATCGATTGCCGAAAAATCGCCCAATCGACAGGACAGCGAACAGAGCAACGTATTCACGTATTGGTTTTTCCTCCCTGCACTCACTAAAACACACTCCAACATGAAGTGCAAAGCTTCAGCAAGCTCTCTCGCGACCAGCTCGTGACATGCCAAACATTCTGTTTTGCTGAGGAGGCGTGGAGGGGAATGGGAAAGAATTGTGTCATAAAAAACCCAACCCAACCCTGTACCCCTCAGCCGAAAGCCCCACGCGAAAAGTCAACCTCCTCTAGTGACGACAGCCGATAAAGCTACACCGAGTTAGGATAATGCAAAAAAAGGAAGCTGCAAATGGACCTGTTTCCCGGTGCTGTGCTTTTCTTTTTTCTATGTTCTATGTGGCATCGGCAAACAACAAGCTTTCAACACCACAAACACACACACACACATGCAGTGTTGTGGTGTTGCGGTTACAAGCTCGCCTGTTCTTTTTTTCATCTAAATTCTGGAGATCGATCGTGGAGTGCTGGAGAAGGAGTGCATCGTTGCACTTTGACACGTTCGCGAGTACGCGGGCAAGAGACGAGAGCACGTTGTGTGTTCAATTTCGGCCGTACACATTGTCAGCGCATTCGTTAGGGCCTCCCAAATCGAGAAAAAAACCGATACCAATGGATTCAAAAGTGCACTCTGTGAGCTCAGTGTGACCAAATAAACAAGAAAGAATGAGACCATGGTAAATTGGTGCACGATGGAAAAGGGCTGTAGTCCGTTGGGAAGGATGGGATGCTAAATTGGGCGCCAATTAGTGTGACTGGGCAGTGATTCATGCTGTATTTGAGTTTCTTTCTTTAAATATTTGAATCAATTTTGTGAGTACTTTTTACTATTTTTCTGAATTTTAATGATTTCAGAATGTAAATATGCAGTTAAGGGAACTTTACCATAACTTTTACCTATTATGTTTTAGTCCATTGGGATGATTGTTGTACAAGTTGTGATTTAACACTAAACATAATATTGCTGGCTTTTTCTTTGAAGAAACTGCATACAAATCAACCCCAAAACTGCTTTGTTCACTTACTAATATGACTGAATTATCACTTTAAATCCTGCTCAAAGCGAGTGTCATCTACCAGCTCTTTCTCTACCAAACACAATATTCCAATTTCGGCTAGCACAAATGAAAATCGATTTCCATCGATAAACCCCATTTAGTCGATTTAGTGCCTACAAAAATTAACCCGTGCTTTTTGTAGGCACCCTTAGCTTAATCGGTAGCTTGACAGCTCGGTGCCACCGGGTTTGCCCGACCCACCACCATCTAATCTGCCATCATTTAATTTGTTTTAGTCTGTCACTACAGTCTGACTGGCTACAGTCGTTCCTGTCCCGCTTTAGCGTGCTTGGCACGTGCCACACTCGCCAACAGAGGCAACAGTTGCCACATGGTCGGGTGCGTAAATGAATAATGTGGCACGCATGCACCAGGGCTCGACCAGGGAGGCAAAACCCCCGTGTGCGAAACATGTGTTACCTGTCAAGTCGCAATTCATTCCACGCTGGTTGAGTTGGTGTTTGATTCTTGTGCTTTTTTTTTATTTCCTTCCCATTTTTTCCCCACACGTTCCTTTTGGAGGGATCGGTTGAGTGCGCATTTCTTGTGGGCAGTAGCAATAAAAAAAAAATCGCACACACATACAAACCACCACCATTACAGTAAGCTAAACGGTAGCTTTTGTTATGTCAGGCTGCTAACAGCTCGCTCTCTCTCCCTCTCGCGCTCTCTGTCAAGCATCCCCCCCCCCCCGGACGTCGGCCCCCTAGCCTACTAAGATAATCAATCACTCGGCCGGTGCATCGCGCTTGCACAACAAAAGCAGATCATGCAATCCGGAACAAAAAACTGCATCAGCGCAAAACTGGCAGCAAGAGACGAACCCGACAGCTTAGGCAAGCAATACACCATTCTAATGCAAGGTGACGGAGGGGTATAAGTAGCAGCAGTGGGGGGGCAGATATACTTTGTTACATCTCACCCGTCCCTCTCTCTCTCTCTCTCTCTCTCTCTCTCTCTCTCTCTCTCTCTCTCTCTCTCTCTCTCTCTCTCTCTCTCTCTCTAACACACGCGCTGTGACGCGATGGCATTCGCCAACGCCGTACACAAAGTAGCATTGTCATTACTATATTCATAATATTAATTATTTACGACATTCTGCACGCAATATTTATTTGCCTCGGCAATGGGCTGTGGCTGTTGGAGAGTGGAGAGGCGGCCCTTCATACGTAACAAGCGCCCTTCGCTAGGTGGTGCACCCACTTACCCGGCAAAAGCAACCCCCGACCGACGGCTTCTCCACTGCACGCGAACTGTTACTTATGAAAGAGAAATAGAAGTACACAATACACACACACATAGAGAGAGGGCACGCACACGTGTACTAAAACCACAGGTCTGTGTGTGTGTGCTTGAGTTGAATTGCACCATCCAAATGCAATGGTGTACATTAGGGCGCCCAAACACGGGGGCAAAAGGGCTGCCTGGGACAACATCCCAACGGTCCGGTTTTGATGTCAAGAAATGACGCAGCCGGAAAGCGGTAGACACGGGAAAAGGTTTCCATATTTATTTATATATTTTAATATACCAGCCCGTGCCGTATTGCTTCCTACTGGGTTGAATATCCCCAGTGCAAGGAAAGAGCGAGAAAGAAACATGAAATCATAAAATTACATCACCTCACAATGCGGCTATAGGTGGCGTGCAGTTGCCTTCTGTTTGTGCCGTCCGCACAGTCCACACACGATCGCACGATAATGACTGCTTTGCGAATGCATCAATTTGTCTGGTTGGAAGCAATTTTTCTATTTTTTTCCTATTGTAAGCACACATACCTGTATGCCAGTGTGTGTGTGTGTATGTGTGTGAAAGAGAGTGTTTGAGTAGCAGTTTAATAGTAATCACAACGAGCTTAATCACACACGACTTAGTTGCTTGGGTTCCATTTTTCATGCCGCTGCACAAGCATTGCCGAGGAACTGCGACACGACGATTGAGATTAAAAAGTTATCTAGGTTTAAATGGTTTCACAAATTAAACAATAAAATCGAAATTAGCCGTTTGAACGCCGTTTCATGTTTGAACATCCCTTGCACTTGGAGCGTGCTTGCTTTACATAAACATGTTGCTGCTCAATGCGCGGTCCGGCTGGTATGGTGAAGATCACCTATTGGACTTAACGAAAAAACAGGGCGCTCATACAGCTGACCCTGACGAAACACACAGAGAGAGAGCGAGAAGAAGAGAGAGAGAGCTCGATCGAACGATGCGCCGCCGCACAATGTAGCAATTAGAGATAATAATTGATTACAGTTGAAGGAATATAAATAATGTCGAGAGAAATGATGCGATACATCCATCTTCGTGCCGTGCCCCGTGTGGTACGCCCAAGGAAAACGAGATGCAACAGACCCATACATCTGTATGTGTGTGTGTGTGCTGTGTGCGCTTTGTTATGGGGCTGGTTTTTCCCCCCTTTCGCATTCGCAAAGGCATGCAAAGAAGCGCAGCGAACATCGAGAAGCGAAACCATTTAATGATGCGGTATGCGGTTCGGGGTGAATCCGACACACACACACACACACACACACAAAGCCCGAAACCACCACCATCACCTTCCTGCACACTTGTTTTTTTTTTTTGCAAGGGCAACCGAACGAACACTGCGAGGGCTGCGCTAATGGGAGAACGCTTTACATCACTCATCCAGCCGCCCGATGACAGGCTCGTGTGGAAGGTGTTTGATGTGTTTGATTATATTTCCCTCTCCCTCCCCGGCTTTGTTGTGTGTTTTCCCGCCCTCCAGCAGCCTTCTTCTGCTCTTTATTCTTCGCGATAAGAACGATGGGCCCTACACACACTCAGAGCATTTTCCCAGCGATTCAGGGCCTTTTTTCGTTGTCTGGTTAATTATTGGCTTTACCGCGAACCAAACGGTTCTATCGGCACAGTCGGAGAGAATAAGGTCAGCTGAGCTTGATCTAAAACAATGCTAACTACCATTTGATAAAGGTTAAAAGAGCAAAAGTATAAATAAAATGAAACCAAATGACTCGCTGACGGATGCATCTCACAGAGTAAACAAGAGTGCGTCAAAAAACTGCCCCACAAAACGCTCGCAGGAAATGGAATCAATCTCCTGTTCTTAAATACATTTTGTGCTCCACACCCAACCCGAACACACACACACACACTGACCTAGCACACCGAAGCAGCTCCATAAATGAATCATAAATCTAATATTTTCCCATTGCAAAAAAAGGGCAGCTGTTCAATTCGGCGAGCAAGTACCCGTTTTGTTGACCACAACCAATCGAAAGGTGTCCAACCTGGCTGTCAAATATAAATCCTCTACCCCTAAAGGGCAATGAGTGCGTTTAGTTGTGCGAGCAAAGATCAACATATAACACACACACAGACACAGAGGGGAGGCAAAGGGGAAAGGTTCCTATGTTTGCCCACCGCACGAAGAATAAAGTTCGACAGCCGGGAAAATTGTTATCCGCTTTTCGCAGTACCGCAACGACCGACTGTGGCTGTGTGACACGTTTGCACATTAAATTGTGCAATTATTAATGCTGCAGCAGCAGCAGCAACGGATGCAGTAAAAGGTGGAGTACGAATGAGAGAGAGAGAGAGAGTGTGTGAATAAAGCATGAGCATAATCGGTGCTCACTGAAGATTGGGTTGAGTTTAGTATTTTGTTGCTAAAAAAAATTAACAATAAATCATAAATCAAATCCAACACTCAATATTACTCAATTACTTGTGGAAACACTCGCCAAAATGGTGAGTCCAACACGACCTCAAACCTTCCTAAAGCCACAGCAAGGTCCACTTCCCACAGGATGCCGTACCAGGTCCTGCCAAGGCTGGTGGTTTGCGGTTTTTGTGGCCATCTCCATCGCCATCGTCCTTTGGCGGAACGGGGACTTGAGGAATGAAGCCGTTTGACACTCCCTAGCACCCTTCAAACACACACACAGCATTTAATCTCGCTCTCGAAAGTTCACCGGAATGCAGCTTCCAGAGGGTTTCGCCATCCGTTTTTTTTTTTTCTTCGCTTTTATCGCCAAACAGTTTAACTACACATTCACACAATGCAAACGAACAAATGTCATACAGCCGGGATAAAGAGAGAGCGAAAGGTCCTGCTCCCTTGTCATGTTTTATGGTGAATTTTAAAATATCACTGCTTTTATCCCCCTTTTTTGGGATATGACATAAGAATCGGTCAAAAACATGCCACAGTTATTGTGTTGCGACTTCAAAACAAAACCCAAAAGACAGTCGAAAAATGCCCGCAAATAAAAAGTGCACCTTTTCTATAATGCAGCGTGTAGTCCACGGACAAAGCCAAACAATAACCACACACACACACGCGCTGGTTGACGGGCCCAATTTTTGGCTGGCCGGTCCGTGTGAAGCAAGCAGGCCGCAATATTTCGGTCAATTATAATTTCATGACTTTAATTCGGCTAATGTGTCAAAAAAGCATCGGATCACTTAAGAGCCGCACGTTTGGGCTGTTTGATACCCCCCCCCCCCCCCACCCCTCACAAAACCAGGCGGCGTGAAAAACCCCTCAAACGATTGACGTGGGAGAGTGGCGTTTCTGCCGCTCCGGCATTCGTTTTCATTTGTTTTATTCATTGATTAATCGTGTGTGTGTGTGTGTATGTTGTGGCTCGTTTTGAGTCTATTTTCCCATTTTCTTTTTGCTCGATAAATATATCGGTCTTTTGACAGGCGATTGATTTTGTTTTTGTTTTTTTTTTCACTGTCTTTTTAATCGTTTGCTTTTGCGTGTTTTGTTTCTCATTTGAGGATTTGTATCTTCTTTTTTTTTCTCCTTTCGTTTTGTGTTGTTTACTGCTACATTCGTCATATTTAATAAAGTTCTGATGGGTTGTTTTTATTCTCTTCTTTTACTGTTACTTCTCCTGTTCGCTTTTGATTGACTTTTAATTAAACGCTGCTTTCTTATCTCTCCTTTTAATTTGGAAATCATCATACAACATTGTTTTTTTTGTATATTCACACCAAATATTTACACCTCTTTTCGCATCCCTATTGGTCCTATCTTTTGCACTAATTATACATTACCGTTTTTCTTCTTTCTCCCGACGATTCAAACCCAACAGCAGAAAGTTACCAATACCAGCTGCAGTCGATGTGGCAGAAGTGCTGGAACAGCCAGAACCTGATCCATCATCTGCGCTTTCGCGAGCGCGGCCCGCTAAAGTCCTGGCGCCCGGAAACGATGGCCGAAGCGATCTTCAGCGTGCTGAAGGAGGGCCTGTCGCTGTCGCAGGCGGCCCGCAAGTACGACATCCCCTACCCGACGTTCGTGCTGTACGCGAACCGGGTGCACAACATGCTCGGTCCGTCGATCGACGGCGGTACGGATCTGCGGCCGAAGGGTCGCGGTCGACCGCAGCGCATACTGCTCGGCATCTGGCCGGACGACCACATCAAGGGCGTCATCAAGAGTGTCGTCTTTCGCGATGCCAAAGAGATGAAGGAGGAGCCGATGATGTACGGCCGACACTCTGTAAGTAGCGCCAACACCATGGGGGTACGTTCAATTCGCGGATTTTTGTTTTGTGAAGTGACTCACGCACGCACACGCTCCTCCACTGTCTCTTTCCTTTTGGGGGGGGGGGGGAATGGTTGCACATGAAATTGTTTAAATTTGCAATAAAAATGAAAACAAAACACCTTTTCTTAAATTTTACAATGTTTCTAATCGTAATACACATAGGTGAATACTGTTAAGGTTCTTTTTACATTATCTTTCCTACTTTCTATCCTTCTTTCTCGTCATACAGGGTTTTCCGAGTTTCCAATTTCCAATATCAATATTACTTTTCATTGAATGCAAGATGTTTTTCAACAGAGATCAAATGTTGTATTTGCATCACAAACATTTTTTTAATTCTCTCGCAAGATTTTCAACACATCGCAAGCTGGACTGAGTTTGACAGTTCTTTGTGAAGTGTTGAAAATCATGCGGAAGGATGGACATTTTAGTGTGATGCAATAACAACACGTGACAGCTGTTGTAAAACATATTGCAAGCAGTGAATGCAGGATTTTTGAGTCAATTTCCAATATCTAATTCATTTTTCATTGCTTGCGAGATGTTTTTCAACAACTGTCTAATGTTGTATTTTCATCACAATACATTGTTCAGTTATTCCACATGATTTTCAACACGACTCAAACTGAGTTGAGTTTGACAGTTCTTTGTGATGTGTTGAACTAAAATTTAGATTGTGATGCCAATACAATATGTGACAGCTGGTGAAAAACATCTTGCAGGCGGTGAGTAATGATGTGCACACTCAAAAGTGCATTAGAAAAACCTGTAATGCTGATCACATTAGACAGTGACTTGGAAAACCCTGTAAAAACGTTTCACAAGTCTTATTTCTTCCGCGATGCATTATGATTCATTTTTCTATAATTCAAAGATAATTTTTATTGCTTAAAAGATAATTTTGTTATTTCATGTTTTCTATTTCGTCCATATGATTTTCAACACATTTGCTTGGTTTACATTGCTTTTATTATTTGACAATCTACTACTATCAGGTATATACTATATGAAAATCTGTCAGATTGAATTTGAAAAGTGGCTTATAAACGCTTCAATTCTAATTGGTGATTGGAATTCGTTAACCTCTATTGGAACTAATGCTTTTTGCACACTCTCAACGTTAATTGGATTATCTACTAAGCTTCAAGTCAAGTACTCTTGTTGCTTTGATTGAGCCGCCAACCTCAAAGGCGACCAACAGCTGACCATTCCCCCCTTTCCGTTGCGCTGATCTTTATCCATTTATACGTTCTTTTTTTAGTAACTTATCGAATCCTTCCAGCCTTTTCCCTTTCAAGACAACCCCCTGAGCTACGGACCGACCGCACCGAACGGTCAGCTACCCTCCGTGGCGACCGGCACCAACGTCCCGGACGGCATGTCGCAGGACGCGCTGACAGCCGCCACCGTGGCCGCCGTCCGCCAGCAGATGTGCAATATGGTGGCGGCCGCCCAGCACCACCCGGACGCCGCCAATCTCGTGGCGGCGGCCGGCTTCAACCTACCGTCCCACTGTGGCACACCGCCCAACCTGAGCATGCATCCGGCAGCGGCAGCGGCCGCCGCCGCCGCAGCCGCCGCCTCGAACGCATCCGCCGCCGGTGGACCGAGCGGGGGTGGCGGCGGCGGTGGCTCGAGCGGTGCCATCCCGCTCCCGAAGATGGGCTCACCGGCCGTCCCATCGACCGGGCACGGTAACAACAATGGCGGCTCGGGCGCCGGCATTCAGATGCCGCGCCTGGGTTCGCCCGCCGGTTCGAGCGGGCTGGCGAAGGAGCACGAGCTGCAGCATCACGGCGGCGGTGGCGGCGGCGGCGTAGGGCTTGGTGGTGGATCTGGGGGCGGTATGTCCCGGGCGACACCGCCCGGTGCCCGGGACCGTGCGATGACGGCCCGCTCCAATCTGGCCGCCGGCGAGACGGGCCGCAGCAGCAGTTCCGCCGGCAGCATCCACCGATCGTCACCTTCCAGCAGTGCCGGCTCGTCCCTGAACCACCAGCACCCGGCCCATCTGTCCCATCCGCACCATCAGCAGCAGCATCACCACCAGCACCACCACCAGCCGCACCACGGACATGCGCACCATCTGCCGCACCACAACCCACTGTCCCATCTGGTGGGTTCGGGCGGCGCGTCGGGCGCCCTCAGCATAACGAAGCTCGGTTCGCCCGGCTCGGCACACGACCTACGCATCAGCAACAGCCCCGACGAGAGCCCGCTCGCCTCCCCGATCGGGCTGGCGATGGAACCGGCCGTCAATCTGGCGCTCGGGGCCGGCGGCACCCAGCCCGGGCCCGAGGATGTGCGGCTGCACGTGCCGCCCCCGTACGGCAGCAAACCGCCGTCCCGGGGCGGTGGAGCACCGTCCACCGGCTACACCAGCAACTCGTCCCCACCGCGACCCGAGCACCTGTTCCAGGATCAGGACATTGCGGCGCTGGTAGCGACGACGCGGGCCGCCTGCCCACCGTCCCGCGTGCCCGACTACAAGGACACGGCGGTACGGCCGACGGCCTCCATCAAGGTGGAACCGCTGACCGAGTGTCGGGGCGATTAAACCGGCTCCATGACGCACACAGGCACACAAGCACATACACATCCACCAGCACCCCGCACCGCTATCCCACCCCGTACTGGGCGCCATCGGTGGCTCCCTCTATCGGTCGGTCTTTTAAGTTTAGACAATTTTTAATATGTGATATATTTAAGCGGAAGAGCGCTCTGGCGGGAGTTCCCACAAGTCTTCTCCCTGGTGCGGTGGCGTCGCGAGTGGGTCATAAAGGGCCCCTCCCCCGTTGCCCGGCTCGCCCCATTTCGCTTCCACGTGTAGGCATTAATTGTAGTTGTGAGCATATATATACATATATACACTAAACACAGTATTTATTTGGACAGTTTCCCATCGGGGGGACGGGAAACAACTGCAACTTACAAACATGGGGGACATGCTTCCAACATTGTGTGTTTGTGTGTGTGTGTGTGTGTATACGTGTGACAGGTGGTGTATGGGAGGAGCAGAGCAATGAGCCAAGAGATAAAAAATGGAGAAGAAAATCACCCTCCCAGATAAGAATTTGTGTGCAATAAGGCGAAAGAATATTGGGAGCGAAAAAGAGACGAAAGGCAAGGAACACAAAGAGAAAGAGAGGCACAGATAGAATGCACACGATTGGCAAAACATGTAAAATGGAATCTTACATTCCAAACTGTCATCAATCTTATCGCAAAACGGTGAAAAAGAACTGCCGTGTCCTAAGCGCTAACGTAGCCGGAAAAGGAACGGAACAGTCCTTTAGAAAGGTGAAAAAGAGAAAGAGGAAGGAAATAATAATTTTAAAAATGAAACCATTACAACGTAAAAGGGGCAAAAGATTCAAACTTGCATCATGACTTCTAACTAATGTGTGTACAAAAAAAAACAAAACAAAACAAACGGTATTGAAAGTTTAACAACAAAAGCAAACAAATAGAGAGCAAGCGACACCTGCACGCCTGCATTCTCGCTGGTTGTGGAATAATTCAAGCTCAAACAGTCAAGTTCTACTCTGAAAAGCTGTGATCGGCTTTGTAAGATCACCGAATTGTGCGTTGAGGAGCGATTTGAATTGCATACCTTGCAGGCGGAAGAGAGCAAAATTAAAAAAGAAAAAGAAAAACATGAGCTAGGAACTATTTTGTACACGAGCGAACACATTTATAATGCCAAACTTTCAGACCTTAAAAAAAAAAACAAAGTAAAAAGAGGAGATAAAGAAAGGGGGAAAAAAGAAATCTCTACTAATACTTTCGGCTACCTTATCAATGGACGGAGATGAAGCGAAACTGAAACAAACAAACAAACAAACAAATAGTTTAGCAAAAAGGACAAAACAGAGTAACACATTGCTATAAAAAAAGAAGGAAGAAGAAAGAGAGAGAAGAATAGAGAGAGAGAAAAAGTAAGAGAACAACAATCCAACCTTTTAGGCCTTTTAGATTGAAGCATTTTTCGGCCGAGTGAGCTGAAGCAATCCTCGAAAAAAAAATAATGGAAGAATGGAACATGGAACGAATACGTTGTTTAGTTAATTGAATTTTGCGTTCCCAATTTTACGTTGCACTACGACCGTGTGCACTAAACTGCTACCACCAGGTTCGTTGTGATGAAAAAAATGGCTAACCGGCACCAGCAAACCGGACCGAAGAAAAACCCAATACAAAAGCACAAACAAGAAGGAAAAATGGAAGGAACAAAACAAAAACAGGCACGATTTGCAACAAGTTTTTGGCAGAGAACTAACTAGCGAAGTAAACCAAAACTGCTGCAAAACTACAAAACAAGCCAAGGAACGAACGCTCCTCTTTTCGGACGGAACCCCTTAAAGTATCACGGACCCCTGCCCGGACGCCCCTCTTCCTCTTAAAAAGGCTAAGCATGTTACCATTTTTTGGCAAAAAAAACATAAAAAAATTTTTGGCGAAAAGGTGAAAACGTTTAGGCAAAAGTAGCAACAAAGTAGCAAAAATTTATTACGACAAAAATACAAGCAACCTTTCGGCCTATGTGTTCAAAAAAGCGAAGAAACATAAGAAAAAACAAGAAGTAGAAGAAAACAAAGTAATAACAATCGCAAAAAAATTGCGAACAAAACCCCTGTTTTTGGCAAGGAGAGAGTAACAAAATTTTATGCAAAATTTAACAAAATTATTAACGCGAAAAGAATGATACAAAATTATAGTAGCAGAAAAGAGGTATATTTAAATTTTGCGTACCGCGCAGGTGAGCGCTTAAAGGAAACACAAATCGTACCAAAAAACGATACAAGGAGTGTAACAAAAAGAAGAGAAACACGGCGAAGAAAAAAGGAGTAGTAGTAACCTTTGGACAAAAGGCGCAGTGAAAAGAGCGGGAAAGAAAACGAAAGAGACAAAGAGACAAAAGTGCCTTCCACTTCCCTTTACGAAGCGTGTAACAGAAAGAGAGAGAAAGAGAAAACAAAAGAGAAAGAAAACAGAAACAAAAAACCACAAATCTATAAACCAACCGGGTGAAACTACGGTGAACTGAACACGGTGAAGAAAGTGAAAGAAAGCAAACCAATAATACCACAATGGCGAAACACGAGTGGCTGGTGTAGTTGTTAGTTTTATAGTGAGTAAACTGGTGCAGGAGAATACAAAAATTGTTACAAAACTTTTCGGCAAACCGGTAAATCTATGTATCAAAATCAAAGTCAGATATAGAGTGTATTCGTTTCGTTTTTCTGTTGATTGTTCCAGTGCACTGTACGAGGACAGTGAGATGTGCGAGAGAGTTAGGGAGAAGAAAAGAATGAGAGATCTTTTAAAAATTATTAAATCATACACAAGCAATGGGTAAAGATGTACTCTAAGAAGGCGTACGTAAGACAAAGTTTGCTTCAGTAACCGTTCAGACCAAAATTTTTAAAGTCAAAATTAAAGAAAATTGTTTTAAGGCATTTATGTTACTCCAAAACAAAAAACAAAAAACATCCAGCTCTGTACAAATGAGGAAAACCTGTGAAAACAAAAAAACAAGCAAAATCCCAACAACAGTCATGATGTTTTGCAACATTTGCTAAAACAACCCCTCAAACAAGAATGCAACAACTAAAAAATGAACTATAATTTGCCGGAGATCTGCTGTTTCAGAACCTATAACAACCAAATCGTGTGAATAAGTAAGCGATCATAACAAAATTCTATTACCTATGCTCATGGCACAATCGTACAGACACCATCCACCCCCTTATTACGTTGTACAAGCGACACAAGCAAAACAGCGCTTAAGTTTACAACGCTAGCCGCATTGAGTCTCTAACACGTACGCATACCCTTTTATCGCATTACGAGTATGCGCCGGTATACGACAAAGCAGAACAAAAACCAAAAATTATCACATAGGACACATACACATACGTCACATGAGAGAGCAAAGCCCGGTACAGCAAGCAACAAACAGGACCTTTCTTTCTGCAACATAAAAACAGAACATCAATAACCAACAATAGTTTACGCATTATGGATGTCAACCCCCGCTCTTTGAATGATCTCATATAGGAAATGTGAATGATTACATCCACCCAGCTGTTTCGATACGAATCTAGCAGTCCCCCCACCCCTGCTGACGACAGTGCAGGGGGTGGAACATGTTCAAACAAATAGCAACAAAACACAAGCAAATCAGAATAATAATCACCCAACCTCCCCTCAAACAGCAAAGCAGCTCAGCAACAAAAAAAAAGGGAATATTAGCTAAACTTCATAAATGTATGTGTAAAATGGAATAGAAATACTTAACAAACAAACAAACAAACAAACAAACAAACAAACAAACAAATAAATACAAACACACACAACAAATGGATGAGAAAAGATGAAAAGAAAGGTGTCAAGACAAGAACAAGAAAGATGAAAACCATAACAGCACAATTGTGTAGCTGTTGAAATACGCAAAAATGAGAGTAAAAGAAGAAGCAAATAATTGTGAGATGAAAGATAGTAAATGATCGTAACTGAGCGATCAATATCATCGCTGTGCGCATGTACTACTAACCTACATAAAGAAGAAAAAGAAAAGGAAGAAGAAAAACAAAACAATCATCAACAGGACTTGGTTGTGTGAGCGCATTTCAACGCAATCGCTTATCGTGTTTGATAATTTATTGCTTTTTTGTCTGTATATTCTCTCGGGTTTTTTTTTTATTTGGTGGCTATTTTCAGCCTGCTATAATTGAACAACTGTCTCTAAGTGTCTCAAAGGAGGTAAAGTGACCACTAAGCAGCAGCAACAACAGCCCCAAACGAACCAAACTTCCGCCACTAGAGGGCGTTTGTTTGGAGCGCAAAAGCAAAAACCATAAACAAGCACACACAACCACACAAACATATATAGCAAAACTACAGAAACGTTAATAAACGGTGATGCAAATCATAGCCCGATCGTGCGATAGTACATAGCAGTGTAATGTAGCCGATGTAATTGGTATTTGTTTAGGTTAATTTAAATGAATTATCACACGTTCGCTACCAACTACCCGCAAAACATCACAGACACACACCGCGCCCCCCTTACACTACAGGCACAGACAGGCTATGTATGGGTTTGTCTTTGTAATGGAAAGCTAGCCACGTAGAACGACGTTCGAGCGTCGCCGTGCAATTTATAGTGAAAAACAAAACGACTAAATATATTAAAAAATCTTGTATAATTTAAAAAAAAAAACATTTAAATCTACCCCCATCCCAAACCATCTCACCATCTCCATCACTACCATGCTCTAATTCCCAATCAATGTACAAATGTAGTCCAAAAATAAGCCATCCCACCCTCTAAATCCAACCTTCCATCGAGGCGAGGCTTAACTGGTTGAATGAAGCTCTACCAACTCTTTTATTTGTTTAGTGTATAATTTAATGTGCATTTCTCTGTTCTTGATTTTTGCACTGTAACGCATAGGGACAGTTAAAGAAAATGGCTAGATATATATACATGTATGTTCTGTGTTGTTACTATTTTCTAGAGATGATTTACGACTTTTAACACACAACAAACACGCGCACCGATACGCACTTTAAATGCCTCTCGAGAGTCTTGGGGGTGAGGTGAGGAAAATGGGAATCATGTTTTTTTGTTTGTTTTAATATTATTATTACTGGAAGGATCGACTCCTACTTATCTTAATAGCAGAGTTTATTTATTATACATCGGAATAATTTGCTTTAGTAATACTGTAGTGACTATTTTTACTACAACTACTACTAGTACTATTACTACCACTACTACAGCTACTTTTACTACTAGGGGGAAGTTAGACGGTAATGGCAAATGTATACCGATATAGTTAATAGTACGCATTGTGCAAAAGAAATACGTGAGCAAGAGAGAAAGAGAGAGAGAGGGAGAGCGATTGAACTGTTTCAGAATTTAACGCACAAAACGATAAAGCAATTCGAACCAATCCAACCAATCCCAAGCAAAACGGATGTTTAGAAGCGATAGCCATTCATCCTTGATAACTGTATATGGATCCCATATCCTTCCTTGGGCGCGCGCGTTGCTGGCAGCATAGTTTGCTTGCAGTGTGCTGAAGTTTAATTTATACAAGTGTCTGTTGAATTTTATTTTCTATTGCCTAAGTTATTATGTATTTTTTTATGAGCTATCGTTTAAGTGCACATTTTTATACTGTACGTGCATGGGGGGTAGAAAGAGAGTGGAAACGGTAGCTGTATGCGTAAAAAAGCCGTTGTTATAACGAAGCGAAAGGGAAAGAGAGAGAGAGAGAGAGAGAGAGAGAGAGAGAGAGAGAAATCCAAATCCCGATGGGTAGTACTATTTTTATGCATGCGCGCAAAAAAAAAAAACAAAAATACGCAATCTTACCTAATTATTGATTTGAAGCAGTGGCTGAAAATGGTACACCCGAGAACCCATGGTATGAGAGCAGGCTAGGAACAGTGGGACATACCTAAGTACTAATCGATCATCATTGTGAACGATGGATGTAGTACAGCACATCCACAAGAAATACACATACACAGCAGCTACAGCAGCAAAACCACAATCAAATAAAATAACTACACTCTCATCTGGCAAAAACAAATGAGATGGAAACGAATTAAGCAAAAGAAGTAACAAAAAAAACAGCAAAATAAAACGAACACAGGAAAATCGTATCATGCTGCTAAACATTCACACCGAAAGCAAAACAAACAAACAAACAAACAAAAACACAGTTTATCATAATCATTAGTTGGCTATTTGTCACAGTGTACCAATTTATTCGATATAAAATATAGTTTAAAAAATGCAAATAATTCATGTGTGTTGCTGTTTTGAGATTGAGAAACTGTGGTTGGAGATGGATAAACACGTGGAAGGGTAGGTAGTTCTCTAAGTTTTTCGGTTTTTAATCATTATTCAATTTAAAAATGTCACCTAATGAAGCTTTTGATTCATAATTTGCTCTTCTTAGTATTTGAAAATTACTTTTTTTGTTTTTTTTTTTTGAATAATCTTTATAAGTTTCTGTTGGGCTGCCGTATCGATTCTTTGAAGCGACAAACGGGCTACCAATACACGCAACGTACAGTTCAATGCTGTACGCATATGTACTACAAAGGGCATTGTTACCAGTAAATAAACATCAACATTTAACTGTGAACCGCTAGTTGGGTTAATAATTATTTAATCTGTTCCATATCACACTTCTCAAAATGCTTCGAATTGCTACTCTATTTATGTCTCATTATCGCTCGTTACAAGCTGAAAGGATCCCGATGGCAACGGCACCGCATGAAACGACCGAGAACGTCACCTCTGCACCTCTGCGCTGACAGGCGGCTCGATGCGAGCGGCTGTCAAACAACTGTCTGCCGGAATCAGAGTGACCAGAAATACCGATTTATCTGTATTCCTACCGATTTTTTATATGCCTACCGATTCACAGATGACCGCCCTAAAACTACCGATTTTCCATTTATCCTACCGAAAATCACAGATATTTGATTTTTCAGTCGTTTAAGCTTAATCTGTGGCGCTTGGGTACTGCACATTTTTGATAAAAAAAAATATTGATAGGATTTTTAAAATTCTAATTTTAATAACATTATTCTAATTATTCTAATTCTAATAAAACATTATTATGAACCTATAAGACAGTTTTCATTCAAATCTTACAACAAATTCAAAAGATATACTCTTTTAATCACAAAAAACATCATTCTTCCATACAAATTGTATGGCCTAGCCGGGTAGGCGGTTGTACGATTACGTAAAGTTTTTTGGTCGTACACAAGACGGTTAAATGGTTGCGTTCTCAACAGTGCTCCTGCCGATATAATCTGGCCACATTGGACCGCAGGGCAAAAGCTCGCTCGAAGGGTCAATAACCGTCGCAAAACGTCAAAAACGACCGTCGCCAGCGCCTCCAAATCGTTGCGAGTTTCGCTCGCTGGCGACGTCGGTTTGCAGTACATGCGACGCCGGTTTTGACGTTTTGCGACGGTTTTGCGACGGTGGCCGCCAAAAGCTCGCCTTGCCCTGTGGGCAAAGTGACCAGAAATAGCGATGTATATATATTTGGGTTTGAAGGAAAAAATCTCAATTTTTTGTAATCATTGAACGATGAAACTCAGCCAAACAATCAAATCAATCTAAATAATCCAGCGAAAATCAAATTACAGCACGTACGATAAAATCGTATCCAATGAAGCACTGCAGTGGCCCTAAGCGGTCGCGTGGAGCCCCAAGAAAAAGAACTTGCGACCACTGAGAAAAAAGAATGAGCATCTTAGTTATTCTTTGGTTTAGAATTCCTAGTACCATTTTCAGATCAACACTTCAGAAAGACCTTCATTTGTGTAACCGCTGAACCAAATCTAATCCATATCCTAAGTAAAGGATGCATATTCTTTTGAAATGGAACTTTAATTTTGCGCATTTGTACACCCCCCCCCCCATCACGCTTAACACTTCTTTCGCTTTTACTTCTTTTAACGCGAGTTAAGTTTCGAGTTTTAACCTACCGAAAACTACCGATAACATTTTGATGTGCCTACCGAATACCGCCAAAATAATCTGGCCACACTGGCCGGAATCTGCTGCCTGGGCGCACACCTCGCGCTCCCACCCTTCCCTTCTGACTTTCACCATTTTATTTGCCAACGAAAAAAATAGATCGCCAAGAGTGGAAGTGGACTTGTGCAAAAGAGAATCGCTCTGCGTCGTTCGCGTCCTTTACGGAATTTTACCCGGCCCGGACTACCGGAAACCGAACTTCCACTCCAGTGCAGCAGGTACACCGTCCCTTTTTGCAGCGTTTTTTGCAGGGCTGTGTTGTGGTGTGTTCTCCGTGCGGCCAAAATCGCACGGGCGTGAGAGCGGAGGCAACAAAAGTAAAGCAAAAGAAAAAAAGACCCCGAGTGCAACCAACCACCACCGATGTCGAACAATGTACGGCGCCGCAGCAGCAGCAGCAGTGTGACTCATGCGGCGGTCGAGAATGTTGAAGTGAAAAATCACGACAAATTATCCTCCTGCCCGGTTGCATATTAACCTCCGATTTTGCCGTCGTAGCAAGTGAACGTCACAGCGAGGCACGAGAGGTTGTGCACCAATGTGCTGTCCGGATGCGATAAGCACAAGTCATCATCCTTGCTTTTTGTTCTGGTCCGGTGCTGCTGCATTGAAATGTACGTGTGCCGCCGTGTGTCGAATTGCATAGTTATGCTCGTGAAGTGCTCCGTTACCTCCCGGTGCAAAGTCGCATATTGATCGCAGCAGCCGAGGCTGTTGAACTGCTGCTGTTCCTTTGCTCCGGCTGGCACTGCCTTTTTTACACGGAAAGGGACTGCACCCCGCTCTATCTACCTCTCCCCCCCCCCCCCCCCCCCCCCCCCTGGAGATCGATTTTCATACACAGGGGGAAGAACCAAGGTCAGCTATCGGTTCGGTAACCACCGTCGAGTCCCTGTCCACCGTAATCAAGCTACCCTCTACACGCATTTCGACTGTATGTGTGCGTTGGTGTGTATGTGGTTTGAGGCACGGAAGAAAAAAAAAACAACTCCCACGCATCCACCCAACCCTCCCAACCAAAAAAAAGGGACATAGTAGAAAAGACACTCGCGAGAAGCAACAGGAACGGAACGCAGCATCGGAATTGGCTCTTCTGATATGCTAAAATTACACCCCGGCCACGCGGATCGGGGGCTGATCGGGTGGCCTATCACCCCCTCCACACACACACACACACACACACACACACATACACACGTCTCCCATAAATCGGGCAAGAAGCGCGTAGTATTTTTGTGTTGTTTTCTTTTTTAAGTTTACCTTCCCTTCTAACCCCGCCCCCCAGTCTTACAACGTTGTCTATTTTCTATTTTCTAGCATCGGCACCACGAACACATCGCTACCGGGTGGTTTCTGTGTGTCGTTCCGACACCTCTTATCACGAACGTCGTCACTAGTGCGTAAGTGTGTATGTGTGTGTGTGTGTGTGTACGTGTGCTGAAACGAGTTGTGCTGTTGTGCTGCTGGGTTTGAGCTGTTCTGCTAGATGGTCTACCACTGGCCGGAAGTGGCAATAGTTTTTTGGTGCTTTCCCAGTGCATGACGACCGACCCCCGCACTGTTGTGCACCTCATCTTTGGAACAAAGCAATCCTTGAAAGGCAAAATAGTGCACACACGAACCCTGTGCGAGCGTCGGGAAGAAAAGTTTCGGTGTACAGAAGAATAGGGATTAGCATTCGACAACAAATCACTGTGTCTGTGTGTCTAGTTGTGCGTGTATTCATATCATCTCCGGACAAAAGTGCCGACACCAAATTAGTTTTAGACAACAATTTAGTGTGTCTGCCGGCTGGCTCTGCAGGGTTTCGTGGGGATTGTGTTCATGTGCGCGAGATATCTGTGATCTTTGTTCAGGTTAGTATGCTATGGTGGCACGAACCCGAGGGCACTAGCAGCGATCATTTAGCTTTTGCTTTAATCTTGTGATTTCACAATTCTAGCAGACCACTAGCCCCCGTACGCGTACACTACTTTTCTCCATCGCTCCATCATCAGCCGTCGTGTGTCCGTGTGCCGGAAGGTGGAAGGGCGGCCGGTTTTGTTCTGGTTGGCTGAATTGCTTAACAACCGAGCAACAAGCGTGAAACAGCCTACTACTGCTGCTGGTGCGGCCTAACTGCGGAGCTGGGAGGAATATTTTTCCTGTAACACAATCCCGGAGCCGCGGAATGCATTTATCTCGGGTCCACGGTGTGATTACAACAATGTAGACTGTTTGCCATGCCTTCCAGACGTTAATTGGATGGATGTGGGCTGATCCACCGATCGCCGCCACACAGATAATAGATTTTTCAAATATGTTACCAAATTAGAGCAGCTTAATTAGAGCTTACTTAGCGATGCCGCACGCGTTACACACTCTTTGTGTAATGTGTAACTTTTCCTTATCACAACTAATCGTCACCCTAATTGTCCCACACAGGGCCGCATACTCCCTTCACACACGTCTTCTACCCCCTTACAAACCGGGCTGTGTGTGTGTGTGTGTGTTCTGCCTGATTGATAAAAATATGAATTGGCCTCTCGTCGTCCCATCCCATTCTTTGCTTGACGTCAGTGACAGAACTACGCCGAAGTACGCGAACACAAAAGCACAAACAATTCCGAGCCCCCCACCCCTTTTTTTGCATCCCATTCAGAGTTTTCTCCGCGTAAGAGAGGGAGGGGGGGTGGAGGGAGAGTACCCAGTTGAAGGAGGAGGCATCGCGTTAAGTTACGTTATCGTTTGTCACGGTCACCTGCATCAATGCTCAATGCTGTCAAAAGAGAGAACAGTGTGTGATCCAAGAGGGGGCCGTATTTTCCGGCGGCACGGCTATTTTCCATTCAGCCTCTTTGCTGTTTGGGCAATATCGAATCGAAGAACGAGATGAAGATGCAAGAAAAGTATGACCCATCGCGGCCCAGATGAACGGACAAATCAAAATTCTAACGACGCAACTTGGTGCTATCACGCGAGTCATGTAGTGTGACAGTGGACGAGCTGTTCCACTATTCCCCCCCCCTCCCCCTCCCCCTCCCCTCTGTGGGAAGGGTAATGAATTTGCCTACCCGTCCTCCTCCCTCCCGTCCCGCCAGTGTCGATGGTGTGGATTGTGACGACCTGGGCTGGGCTGGGCTGGGCCCCGGTCTGGGTGAAGGGGAGAGAATGGTCTTTGGGTTAAAAATAAAAGATTTGTACCGACTTTCGACAGAGTTCCGTTTTGACTCGGGCCACAATCGATGAGCCGCATCGAGTGGGGCCGGTCGCGCATTCCCATGCGATTTCGTTCGTGTACGCTTGTTGTTTGAGCGCGTGTTTCGGGGCAATTTTCAATTCGATTTATCTCATTTACTGTATTAGCGGTTCGATTTTAACGATTCCCTATAGCGAAACGAAACTAATATAAGCTCTCTTCTGTCGTTTCGTTACAGTGCTGTGTTATCTAGGTCGGCTCGTAGCGCAAAAGGAAGTGTAGTCGATTGCATCCACAGGATTGTATCATGTTAGCGAAATCGCACTAGGAAAAGTTGTGTTTCAACCCCCGAAACCGTGTACAGCCTCAACGAAAGCTAGCACAACCACCAACCACCGAGCATTAACGCTTCATTTGTCCTTCCACTGTGATTGTGGAGTCTCTGTGGTGCAAGCCGTGCACGAGAGGCATGCAAGACTAATACAGAGAGCAGAAGGAGTGCACACTTTGTGTCCTTGTGTGTGTGTGATAAAGACGGTTCCGAACCCCCCTCCGGATTGTTGTTGTTGTTCACGCGTTACCCCCCCGCGCGCTGTGCTCTATCACCGTCGTACCACCGTAGCACCAGGTACGTGTACAGTAAGCGGCCGGGAGCTTGCCTTAACTGAATCCCGCAACCTGCAATCGCCGATTGGCCGATTGCCATCTGCTCCGTCAAGATACGATACAAACGAGGCATCATGTTTTGGGACTCGCTCAGTATGCAGTCCGATATCGACGCACTGCTTAGCAAAGAGGTAAGAGCTGGCTGTTGCTGTTGGCCAGGGGGAAGTTATTAATGATATGCTTCATTTCCCCTCCACTTACCAGGGTGTAACCCTTGCCGAGGTGCTGGACTACGAAAACGTTCTACAAGAATGTAAAAGCCAGAATCCCAAGCTGATACAATAGTAAGTAGGAGCACTGAGCCCTTCTGCTCCTTACCACGATTGACATTGTTTGTTTTTCCCCCCTCCCATCCTGCCCGCAGCTTAAATCGCACCGAAAACTTCGATGCGCTGATCGATCTCATCATACAGGAGCCGGCCGCCGATTTGGACGACAATATACGCTTCATGCATTCCAACATGGCGTGCGAAATACTGACCAGCGATGTGCCGTCCTTCAAAACGCACCTCGTCGAGAACCAGAACTTCCTAAACAAGCTGTACAGCTTCCTGCTGAAGGAGCCGCCGCTCAACCCGCTGCTGACCTCGTTCTTCTGCAAAACGTTCGGCATGCTGATCGCGAAGCAGAACGAGCAGGACTACTTCTCCTACAAATCTGTGTGCCTGCAAGTATTAGAGTTTATCAAGTCGAAGAAAGGTTTCCTGCCGTCGATGCTGAAGCACTTTGGCAACCAGGTCGTGAGCGATCTGCTGCTGTCCCACATCACCGACATCGAGGATGCCGAGCTCAAGTCCGAACTGTTGGAGGTATGAGGCGCTGTGTATGTGTGTGTGTGTGCTTGATGCTAATGATTTTGTCCAATTTTCCCCGCCCAACAGTGGCTGAACGAGCAGAAGCTGGTGGCCGAAATCATTGCCTTACTCAAGCAGCCGGGCCAGGACCAGAAGCATTACAATGCTTCCCAGTTCCTCATCGAGCTCATCAAGATCAGCCGGTGTAAGCGCCAGAACGAGCAGCAGGACAAAGGTGTGTACGCAATGACAATACTGGATGTGTGAACATCCCCTTTCGTGTATTTGCTCTAGAAGTGAACGTTGATTTTAGCAAATTTTGAAACTTTTGCCTAAAGACTTGTTTTCCCCCTTAGGTTTGGTTTTGTTTCTAATGTTTTTGTGTTCCATTTCATTTCATTGTATGATCCTTCTATACCACCCACCCCTTTGCGAATCACCTCAAACGGACCCACATAGCATTGGTTTTTGCTTGTGCTTTTGGCATATTTTGATTTACTTAGCTTTGGCCTTTAAAAGGAATACAGTTTCTTACAGACAAAGCGGCTTGATTAGGCTTGTCTATTTTTTCGTCATTTTCCTTTAATATTATTTTTCAATTATTCGCTTTCTTATAAACAACACGCACCTACACTACTACACAATTGCATTTCTTTTAAAACTTCACTGTTTTCTTTCTTTTTCTCTCTCTCTCTCTCTTCTCCCACTGTGTCTTTCACCCACGAAACTTCCCCCACGCGCGGTAACTAAAAACTACTTCTGTTTGTTATTAAACTAAACCCATACCATCCCCCTGCCGCCCCAAAAAATCAAATCCAAAAATGCCACAACAACACAACAATAATGCACACACCACCAACACCACCACCCACCAATCGTCCCATCTCCTCAATGATGAATGATGCTCATGATGCATCCGCACTGCGTGCTGTAACCTAACCGACCGACTAAATAACTGTATGAAACCCCCAAAATTGCGTGTATGTGTGTGTGTGTGTGTGTGTGTGTGTGTGTGTGTGTGTGTGTGTGTGTGTGTGTGTGTGTGTGTGTGTGTGTGTGTGTGTGTGTGTGTGTGTGTGTGTGTGTGTGTGTGTGTGTGTGTGTGTGTGTGTGTGTGTGTTTTCTTTCATCGGCATTTACCTGTTGCCCTAGAAGGGACGTTCCGACTGCAAAGTACTTGTAAGCGGATCGACAATCTGAAATCCAAAATTCTCCCTAACGAACTGAAAACCATTTTCAACTTCAACCTAAGCAGTACCATTCCATCGATTCTGGGCAAGATTTCGTCTCGCTTTCAAGGTAATATACAATGTACCACAACCCACCCCGTACACACTCTCACACACACAGTCAATCCTCCAGTTTCCGTTCCGTTTTTTCGTTGAATTTCTTTTTCTGCATCGTTTGGTTTGCACTTGTTGCAACATATTTTGCCGATTTCGGCCGATTCCTTGGCACACAACACACACACACATAATTCCCAAGTAGCTTTCAACTTTGAACAAGCAGCTCACGCTCTTTACATGTGTGTGAGAAGTGTGTATTAGCTAACACAGGTGGTTTTTTGGGTTGATTTCTTATTTCCTCTTTTATTTGGACTGTTTGGACCATTTTGACCACATAATCGCGCTTTATCGCGAAGATGCTTCTTATCCTTCCTTCAGGTTGTTATTTTTCGCTTTTTTTTTGCTACATTTATGGTTTTGTTTTGTTTTTTTTTCGTGTGTTTGTTGTTTTAGGTTCAGTTCCCCTTTCCCATCGCCCTGTTCGTTGCTGACTTAAATTCCTTTTTATTTCACTTGTACACTTGCGTCATTGCCACGAAAATCCCACAGAAGATCTTTAAACAGCAATCGTTTGTTGCCATATCCTGTTGTGCGTTGTACGTTTGAAAGTTCTTCTGATTGGATTTTACCTACACAACACCATCTGCGGATGATCGTTTACCTACCCTACCCTGTTTTCCCTGTCCTCCATGCCGTAGAACGCGCACTAAACGGTTATGTTACTCTTTTTTTTTTCTTAAACTTATTTTCCAGTTACCTCGGACCCGATTCTAGACACGCTGGAAAGTGAAGAAACAACGAAACAGCTGCTCGACATCATTCTCGAAGCAAATGGCGAAGAAAGTGCAATCATTGCCGGAATTCAAATCATCCTAAGACTGCTAGAAAACACGATAATGTGAGTGCCACGGGTCCTCACGGGCTGCTTGGGTTCGCAGTCCTTATACCGTTTTTTTTTTCTTACATTTACCCAAATCCCACTACAGCCAAGAACCGGTCTCGGATACGGCACTGCAAATTGTGATCGATGCGGAGAAGGAGCACCACGATCTGCTCGTGGCACGTCTGGCCAACGTTATCAAGCTGCGCGTTGCCGACCTTGTCGCGATCCTCAAGAACCCGCCTGCGGTAAGCACTGCTCCTGCCCTCTTCCACCTTCTCCCCCCCCCCCCCCCCACCCTGCTAGGTTCGGTATATTTATATTGTGTGTGTGTGTGTGTGTTCGATTACCACAGAAACCGGACATAGTTACCACCTTCGGCTCACTGGCACCACCGCTGGGCAACGTGAGACTTCAGATTTGCTATCTATTTACAGTATTAATAGAGACGGAAAACAAAGAACTTATTGCCGCGTAAGTCGCCCTTGTGGAGCGAGCCACAATTCTGGTTCTCTTGCCCTAAACCACACACTCACTCTCGCTCTCTCTCCCGTGCTCAATTTGCAGGATTTGTGAAACGGACTATTTCGACACCTTGCTCAGCCTCTTCGAGCAATACATTTGGAACAACTTCCTTCACGGGCGTGTTAAAGTTTGCATCAACTATGCCGTCGCGTCGTTCGACCAGGGCGACGGCAGCAGCGGCGAGGGAGATAACAAACTCGCTATCTCGAGCCTGCAGCGATATGTAAGTGGTGTGGAGCGGGCGGTATTGATTTGCGGTTTAATGGTTTACCTTTCCTTTCACGAATTTCGGTTTTTGCCCCATTTTTTCCCCGTTGGCCGGCCAGATCATAACGGATTTTCAGCTGGCGCCGAAACTGTTGAAACTATTTGTAGATGCCGTAACACCCAACGAAAGCTTGTGCGTTAAACAATTAGGGTATACTGGACATCTCATCGAGATGTGCGATACGCTTATGACCTCCGTAAACCTCTCGAAGGAATTCCGCGGTATGGTACACGCGACGCTTCCGGATGAGGAGCAGATGTCGAATTGGGCTTGCTATATGGAATCCGAGAATAGTCAGTTGTTAAATCACCTAGGCATGCAGAAGAAGTTTTTGGTAAGTCTGCAACCGCTCGTAAAAACGATGCGATGTGTTTGTGTGTGTGTTGACTAATTGAGTAATGCCACATGTTATTTCAATCCACCCGACGACGTCCCCCGACAGGCTGGTCAGGATCCTTATCGTATCTGCTCACTGTAAGTATTATCTTGCGCCCCCTCCAAAAACCCTCAAAAAAAAAAAAAAAACTGCCTGGTTGGGAGGAGGAATTTTGCCCAACTGCTGAACCCCCGTCCACTAAAAGTATCCTTTTACTTCGTTTCCTTTTTTTATTTCGTTGCGGCCCATTTGCGCGTTGCGAACCGGCAGAGAGCGAGAACCGCTTGGCGATATGATGCCGTGCGATACTCCGCCAAGCAAGGTGGAAATGGACCAGCTGCTGGAATGCATCAACTTTGCGTTCAACAGCTTTGACTTCGCGGAAGAGCTAAAGGCATCGGAGGGCACCTCGGACCGGTGGGACGATTTTGGCGACTCGGCCGCCCAGATCCTGACCCTGCCTAACAGCCGGCCCCCCACCAACCTGGACAGCCTTGCCGGGGACGATCCGTTCGGCATGCAGAGCGCCATGTTCGGCGAGCGGGCAAAGACGCACGAGCACGACGACGATGGCGACGATGGCGAGGATGGCGATCCGTTTGCACCGTTACAGTCGGCGCCCGGTGGTGGTGGGCAGAACAACGACGACGACGACCACCACGCCTCCAAAGATATGCTGCTGGGCGACGACGGTTTGCTGTGAGTTGCGCCGACGGCGACACACTTGTGGGTTGCTCCCTTTACTTACTTATCGCTTTTCATACCCTTCCCTTTCAGTGGTCAGAAATCGGACTTTGATTTCGGTGCGCTGGCATCGTCCGGGCTGGTCGACAGCGAGAGCAACAGTGACGTGCCGCTGACCGGTGGCATGAATCACAACATTTTGAAGTTTCTGCAGGCGGTCAACGAAACGGGCCCACCGTCGGCGGCCCTGCTCGAGGACAACTTTGCCGATTTCGAGTCGGCGCTCGGTGCGGTGGGCAATTCCGCCGCCGCCCGCAGCGACCCATCCTTCGGTGGCCTTTCCCTGTCTGGGGCGACGTCCGGCGACGGTACGCTGCGGTACGAACCGGCCGGCGCTGCTGCAGCGTTCGATGCGGCCAGTGTACTTTTCGATTTCGAAAATGCGGACATCTTTAACGCGAACTCGATACCGCCAACCGTGGACCAAGCCACGCCCAGTGGGGGAGAGGTCGGAAAAGTGCCCGAAAGCGTACAGCAGGACCCATTCCTGGAGGCGGCAGAAAAATCGACCGAAGCAAAGGATGCACAGGAAGTGAGGTAAGCATAATAAGGGGTTTGCGAATCATACAATGGAATAGTTCAAACCGGTAAAGGGAATGTTTCAACCGGTTAGTTGAATCGTGCAAGCATACTGTGGAAGTTAGCAATTTTATAATGGAGTGTTACAACCGAATAGGCTGGTCGCAAAGGTTAGATGTGTCGAAAAGGTATTTGACAATGGCTGGCACGGTGGACTTGTCCACAAACTTTGGCACATTTGGCATCCCGATGGTACCTGACAACAAATGACCTGACTGGGTAGCGCTGGGTGCTCTAAGACTCGCACTTACTTCCGGCCGGAGTGCCACATGGTAGTTTGCTGGGTTCACTATTGTATACTATTGTACATTGTGATGGTCAGTCTTTGTTATTCGCAGGCACGATACTGCTTTTGCGGTGCAGGGTAGATCACTGCCCGAGGTAAACCGTCGTGTTCAGTGCTGCCTTGATACTTTTGTACATTATGCTACAACGAAAACTCGTGTAAACGTTGCCTAGACTCAGCTCATGATTGTCCCACATCGAAGCAGACGGTCTTTGGTTCAAACTATTGCAGCAGGGTTGTGATTAACGGTCGTCTGGTGTGGAATGGACTAGTAAAGTGAAATATTTGGGCCTCACGTTGGATAGTAAGATGCACTCCCACGGATAGGTTAAGTGCATCCTACGCCAGGATGAGCTCTCTTAATGAGTTTATACCCACTGATATCGCGCAGACTTTGCTTTCCAAACAAATTAGCAGTCATCCAAATCCAAGGAAAATCCATCGAAGCAAATCATCCAACCAGCGGTACTTTGCGGTGGCCTGGGACATGGACGACATGTGCAAGGGTACATCGCCAAAAATACAGATGATATTGAATAAAATGCTAAGAATGGGCCCCTTCCCGTTTTCAGATCGTAGGCTGAATTTTCAGTCAGCTGTTGGCATTGTATAGCAGTTTTCGAGCAGCTATCAAAGTGGATATAGTATACAGGTGGGCTATAAGCCCAAGGTGTATGTATTTAGAAGGCTGAATTTTATAATTTCTGCTTCTGCATGAAGATATCAGTAATGATTTGTTTAGTCGGCAAGCTACCAGAAAGCCTGTTTGAGCAAAAATTTTCACCCGTCTTGCCAAAAAGTGACGTTCAAATTTGGTTATTAAAAAACATGCTATAAGACCACCTGGTCTACAAACACTTTGATTCTAGATTCCACCACCTGATCTCTTTAATGCAACTTAGGATAAATGAAAACACCACCTTGTTTTCCAACACCACCGCCTTTGAGCAAGTACTACAATCTAATTCTAGCTTTAAGGCTAAAATAATCTAGGCTGAAAATGGCAGGCTAGTTTTGTGTGTGGTTTTGTATGGAGTGATTACATGATTTCAGCCTCCAACTGTCAAGCTCTATATAAAAAAAAATCTGACTAGAATCGTGAAGGGCCCCAGAGATAGCAAATTGCAACCGATTCAGTAGTAATTCAGATCGGAGTAACACCACTTGATGATATCATACAGCAGCAAACGAACAAGCTAATAGAAAAATGCAGGTTGTCTACACAAAGGGCAGTGCGTGAAATCGCCCCAAAATAAATTTAGGTTTAGGGTAAATTAGGTTAATATAAGATAATTAGGATAATGCAAAAACCCTTCTTTTACGAATGGAAAATTTCTGCCACAGTGTATTAAAAATACTGCAAGAAAGTGAAGTTCTAACGTAGGTAGTTGTAAACTTGTGCTGCATCTGCATCAAAGTACAAATATGCATACATTTAAGTAAGTAAGTAAGCAACCCAATAGGGTAATTTGGCAAGCAGCATACTGTGGAGTAGTGATGGGTAATCCGGAGCGGAGTCATGGATCAACTCCGACTCCGGTGCGCAAAATATGTCTCCGGCTCCGGATCATAACTGGATTCGACTCCGGATCGGTCCGGATCAGTCCGGATCACTCCGGATTACTCAGGATCACTCCGGATTACTCCGGATCACTCCGGATTACTCCGGATTATTCCGGATCACTCCGGATTACTCCGGATTACTCCGGATTACTCCGGATCACTCCGGATCAGTCCGGATCAGTTTTCGTACATATTCGATGTACGATTTGAAAGTCAATGAACTCATCAAGAATTGTCTAAACGATAATGGACAGTCATTCCAAATCCGGAGTGATCCGGAGTGATCCGGAGTGATCCGGAGTAATCCGGAGTGATCCGGAGTAATCCGGAGTAGACTGGAGTAATCCGGACTGATCCGGACTGATCCGGACTGATCCGGACTCGGAGTCGATGAGTCCGAGGGTTTTCCCGTAGGCAACCCCCCCCCCCTCCCCCCCCCCCCTCCCCGCAAAACAGGTCGGAGCAACTCCGAGTCCGACTCCGAGGGGTGGGGACTTCGGAAAAAAAATGTATTTACCCATCACTACTGTGGAGCTGCTGCTCAGACTGTGGGTGCCGCTGCAAACATCCTAAAAAATTTTCGTTAATTTTACTGAATCATCATAATTCATTGTGACTCCGCGCCAGGATTGAATTAGCTTATCATGTATACAGATAGATACCACACGAAAACAGATCAAGATAATGTTTTTTTGTTACAGAAAACAGCACAGGTATCCCTTTACAGCGGCACCCACAGTCTGATGACAGCTCCACAGTATGCTTACGCAACACTTCATTATACATATGCAAACTTCCGCAGTATGCTTGCAGGATTCAATTAATCGATTGAAATATTCGTTTTACTGGTGGAACTATTCATTGATTCGATAGGATATGATTGATATGGTTGATATGATTCGAAACCCTGTAATGGTGAGGTGTGCGTGTAGTATTGGATTGAAAGGAATGTAATGTTTTTCTTTTCTCTCTGTTCGGTCTCCTAGTGACAGCAATGTGAATGATAAAGTTGTCGATAGCACTCAAACAGTAGCCGATGTGCCGACCGCTGTACCTTCCGATAATGAAACCATGGCAGCCGCGGACAGTGCCGTCGAACGAAAGGAAGCTGTTGGTAGCACAGAGGAGAAAGCAGCTAGTCCAGCCACTTGCACCGACGTCGAAAAGTCCGAAGCGGTAAATGGAGATGAAAGCAATAGCAGCAGCAGCAGCATGACCCCGAAAGAGGAGGTAAGCAACAGTGCTGCAAGCTCCTTGTCCGTAACTGCAGCAGCAACGCCTGCACCAGCAACAGTGCCAGAATCCGCACCAGCATCGGTAGAGGAGACTGCCGCCAGCACAGCAGCACCCACCGTTGAGGCGACAGCAGCTACCAGCGACAGCAGCAGCAGCTCCGCAGCCGATGCGAGCGATACAAGCGGCTCACCGGATAATTGAGGGTGTCCGCCGCCGTGTCGTTGCCAACGGGATCCCCCACCATCGCCACACCGACGCCAAACGCACGCGCACCAGACCGAAACGGCCACCCAGCCAAAGCAGCGTCATCGACGCCGCCGTCAGAGACGGCGACAACCTGTACAGCATGCTGCTGCTGCACCGAACCTAAACGGTACTACTACTACCGTGCACTGCTAATCCACATAATCACAGCGACACACACACACACACTGGGGAAGATCCGAGCACGACGATATATGTACGCGTGTATGTGTGTGTGTGTGTGTGTGCGCGCACCTGTTCGTTTGCACATCGACGAGTTGCATCTTTCCCGGTAGATGAGAGGAGAAAAATGCGCGATTTGGGAGGTTTGTTTATATGGTATAAGAGCTTATATGATAATCATGTGTGTTTTAAAGTATCACATGCATCCAGGAGATAGTAATTTGTGCGAGGGCGACCTTACACGAGTTAGACAAGCAAAGCCTAGAGCATATTGACGCGCATTGTGTGTCTCACATAGCAATTGCAAAGCCGTTTGCAATTTTTGCAGCAAAAGCATTTCGAGGAGAAAGCGGGAGCAAGAAACAGATAATCAGATATTGTTCTACACAAGAATTTAGCAATCTTACTACTTTCAGGGTTTTTTTTTCGTTTGGTTGGAAGCTTCCGCCATCTCAAACTTTAAATAATCAAGTGTTTTCTATATAGGTTCTTTTTTCAGTAGTTTTGGAAATGTTTTACGTTCCGTGATCATCAGTCATGCCTTAAGTAAATGTGATCCATTATATGGTACCGTAATAGTAAACGGAGAAGAAGAAAAAAAACACACCCAAAACTCTAAACGTTACCTCACGTTAGTGCAACATGCTCTTTTGCCCTCGCTTCGGTAGAAAAGAAAAAAAAGCCCCAGCATACAAGCCCCCCTGGACACGACCACAACGACTTGCCGTAGTTCTTGCCACGTGCTGCCGCAGTAACGTGCGCGCACCATTTTTGCAAATTCAAGCACATACACACATACACACACACACACTACTCGCCTAAGAAGTAGCTCCTATTTTGCCACCGTAATGAAAATGATGATAACCACCTCTGTGTGTGTTAGTGTGTGTGTGTGTGTGTGTGTGTGTGTGTGTGTGTGTTTCACTAGAGAAACTCGAGCAATAATTAGTTCAAAGAAGGAAACAAAAAGTGAGCTTAGAAACCGATTGATTTGTGTAAGACGTTTGATTACATCGAGACATACCCCCCTCACACACACACACACACACTCATACTAGCTTACCTACTAGCTTACAGCGTTTTGTATGTTGAGAGGGAAGAGAGAGAGCGAGAAAAAAACAACAACCTAATACGACAATTTAAGTGCTGCAGAGCACACACAGCCAGCACAGACAGGGTGACAGCACAAATATCTCTTTTACACGTTTCACACAGTGTTCGTACGATAGCTAAATTACAACAAGAAGGCGCAAAACCCACGTACACCCGCTGCTGCTGTACTTCCAAAGCAACTGCTGATCTTAATTCAATCCCCCGTAGTGGCGCGAGCCAAGAGGGAAGAGCGCGTGGGGAGATACATTTGTAGTAAAAGCTCCTCCGGCAAGGGAGCGTGGCAAAAGTCGATTAGTACTGTGACACGGTTAGCATAAAACAAGTTATCAAATTGTGCTGTGAAACTATAGTAAAAATTTGCTTTTCAACTAATTCATATGGACTGCGTGTAGTAGTAGGGCGTGCGAAGAAATGGTTGCAAGGAATTACTCATACATACACACACACACACACAAAACCCAAACAAAAATAACAGTTTATTGTTTTGAATGGTGATTGCCATTTGAAAAAAAAATCTTTTGATAATGACGAAACGGTTATGATCGGGACACACGTTTTAAAATCAAGCAGGTGTTGTGTAGTAGTGTTTGTTAATTCAATGCGGTAAATTAAATTAAAATCACACGGAACACAAACAAACTTCGCATCAATTCATCGACCGACCTGTCCCCCATTGCATTGTTTGAGTTAGTTCGTCGATAAAATGCCTTGTTTGTCTGCTACGGTTTGCGTCGGTTCGGTGGCGGTGTAGTGAGGGTGTACCGATAACGATGGCTCAACGCGTGTGTTAGTAGCAGCGGTAACAAAAAGAAGAGAAAAAGAGAGAGAAAGCAATCAAAAAAACAATGTACGCAAACCAAAACTAAAACTATTGATGTCATATCAACACACAAACAAAAAAGGGATAACAAACAAACGATAGTTACTCAAGGATGTAACATATTATTGTAAGTAAGGTAGAGGGACTGGGGAAAGAAAGTAGAGAAACCCTCCCACATGTAGTAATAGCTTGAACGCGTGTGTGTGTGTGTTTTTAAGTATAGGAAACACACCAGAAACATGTCTTATTAGCAAAGAATGGGTCTAAAATGGTTCAAATCAAATGGTTTTCAGCAACAGGGAATGCTTTTTTTTTTCGTTGCCTCTGTTGTTGGTTTTCCTTTTGTCGCAAATTTTAAAGCGCGTACTATTAAAAAGGATTTAAAAAAAGCTGTAGAAAAACAACTTTCGCGTTCGGGAAAGTTCTTTATTGTGCTTAATTGAATGGTACACACACGCACAGACGCAGGTGATTATTTAAGAAAACACTTGCAAGTAATTACATACCACACACTACTGTTCCCTCCCCATACCGTCGTGTGGGGTGTGGTGTAGGTAGTCCGTCGCCCATATCACTATGCTCATTATGGTCGATAGTCGTTACCGTACCATGCATACAATAGAAAGCGACAATAATAAGTGCTGCTGCATGCTCTGCGTCTGGCAGATTGGCTGTCCTGTTTTCTGCTTTTGCGCCCACCCCACGATGGAGCTTTGTTAACCCTTTTGTTGTAGCAAAACAACAGTCTGTTAAGTTTGATTATGTTTTCTGTTCGTTGTATGTATCGGATACATCAAAGGAAGCACACAATTGCCCTTAAACTAAATGTATAAAACCCCTGCTGCTGCTGCTACTACTACTACTACTCTACTACTCTAGACGCTCACACACAGTAAGATGCAAGCGGAACGCGCTTTAATCGTACACGTCCATAATTCGGGTTGTGGCTTGGTTTAGCAGTAGCCACGTTTAGCCACGTATTTCCAACGAAGGTAGGCGCATTATAGCAATACAAACAGGAGAATGTGCGAAACGTTGTTGGGTTGTCCAGTTTGCGCGGCGCAAAAGATTGAGTTTAGATTGAGTTTAGAGGGAAAGGAAAGAAGAAAACCATAGCAATCGAACGTTTTGGATCTGTCTTTCATTTTCGCTAAAACTGAAGCAAAAAAAAAACGGTTAGAAACGGAAGGCACGGGAAGAAGATATCAACCGCGAAACGAACTATAGAACTAAATTCGTCCAATCATGTAGAGATTTTACAATATTATTATTACTAGTACTTCAATTGTTGCAAATGTATCGTAGCCACGATCCCCGAGAAGGAGGAGGGGGAAGGCCACCACCATTCTCGCATATCCTCCCCATAATCCTCACGTTCCTCGCGTTGATCACGGGGAAAGAGAAGCAGCAGAATGCAGTAGTGTGTCCCATTTGGTGGTGGCGTAACGGCACCGGTAGAGTGGTAGTGTATGTTCATGATTTTTACCCTTCATTTGTCAAACCAAGTGCCCCGATTGCGAAGCAAAGGAAAGTCAAACCAAAATGGTAGCTACTATCAATTAACGAAAAGCGCAAAAAATAAGCAAAAAAAGAGAGGAAAATAATGTGAACTGCGAGCGTCACACAAATGGCTGGTATAATAGTGTGAATTGTAACAGGCTCCTTTAGGTCTAGTTGTAGCTCGCCCAAGATCGATCCCCCCCCCCCGGAATATATAAAAGTAATTAATGGTGTTAATAGAAAGAACTACTTGGCCTCCTCTGGTGTGTATGTGTGTGTCTGTGTCTGTGTGCGTAAAAGAAGCAAAAGCAAGTAAATGAACAAGGAAAAAGTACATATATACACTTATATACAGATATATATTAAAGTGAACTATTGATATTTACATTATGAAAAATGGAGAAAAAGAAGAAGAAGAAGAAAAAGCAAACAGTACTGGGTCTTCCGAGGGAACATCATTTCACACATACACACAAAAGTCTGTGTCTTTTAAGCTGGTATAACATAAACACATAAAAAAAACTAAAACAAAAGGAAACAATTGTTGCAAGACGTACAGTTTAACCGTAGAGTGAGTGCACGTGTACGGACGGATACCGCTTTCGAACGGGTTGAGAATGCACGCAATAATACGCTATTACTCCCTTTTCAATTCTCTCCGTGGTGGTACCGCGTATAATATAACTGTCTTAGACTGTGTCTATGTGTGGATGGTTCTCGCGCGCGCGTGTGTGTGTATAGATAAGATTAAGCAAATTCCAAGTCGCGAAAATAGCTCATTCCTAACTGGCGGCATTTGAAGTTGGTAGTTGCTGCTGCATGGACACAATTTGCTGACGCAAAGGAGGACCAAACACGTGCTCGTTTTGATTTTCCCTTTACAGGGTTTTCCAGGAGTTCTCATAGCTGTGGGAAACTTTATTGACTCTTTTTTAGGTGAAATGAACTTAATATAATGGGAATTGGACTCTATAGCACTCTTGTTGGACAAATCCAATTAGAATTTCGAAAGAGCCTGTCCAAAAAGGGTGCCATAGAGTCCAATTTCTATCATATGAAGTCCACTTCCCATAAGAAAAAGTCAAGGAAGTGTCCCACAACTATGAGAACACCTGGAAAACCCTGTATGCTACTAGCACCACCACCACCACAACCACTACTACTATTACTACTTTTGACTGCAGCAACAGCAGCGCACCGGTTTTGCAGACAAAAACACACCAAAAACACATTCTCACGAACCAAACGTACAAAACTTGGGGACGGAACCATACATTCACACTTGCCCACATTCACGAACGACACATTCAGGAAGGCATTGCACCGAAATGCTGACACTAATTGTATATGCTTTTAACTTAGTACTAGCATGTACTAAGCGTATCATATCGATGAGAATATAACCATATACACCCACACACACGCTAACACCCACCCATCCACACTCGCACAAACACCTCAACCGAGGAAGAAACTGAAAATTCAACGAGAAAATGCCAATGAAGAAACAAAACAAACAAAAACATGCCACAAGTTTAGACGCTTTAGATGGTTCTTTATCCGATTGTTCCTAATTGTATGTGTGGCCTGCCTCCCTCCCCCACAAAACGCAACAGACTGCTCCCTGCATATGTGTAACCCACGGAATTCTATTGCACTTGTTGGTGCGACGGCGGCTGCGACGACTGCGGCAATGTTGGAGCGCATTTGAATCTTTCTCTACCCTGTGCCAGTAACGTACTGAAAACGTGCAATTTTGTCTTATGCTGTCTATCTCTCGCTACCACTGTTGTATGCATATCTCGCCAACTCTTCACACACCGTTTGGCCACCAACCATGGGTTTGTTGAATGCATTTGCTAGCCCACCCATCACCCATCTTTCTCAGCCAACACAGAACAAATTGCTCAAAGTGTGTGTGTGCGTGTGTGTGCAATTTTGTCTCGTTTTTTTTTTAGAACACGAGTTTCAGCCGCGTTTCACGGTGCTTTCCCTCCCAAAAACAGGGTTGAAGAAAACTGTGCTAAAGCCTAGTTGTGTGAGTGTAAAGAATGCATTAGATATACTGTTATAGTGAAAGAAAGAAACAAAAAAACAGCGGGATAGAAAGTGTGTGTTTTGTGTGCGTGTGTGTATATGCTAAAAGAAGATAAACAAAAGGATAGTGAATATGTAAAGTGAAGGAAAGAAAAACCAAAACAACGCGATGTTCCAATCGGGATAGCAGAAGGCTAAATATGAAAAGAGCTTTTTTGTTTTGTTTGGGAAATGACTAGAAGGCAAGCGTTGAAACACGTTGAAAACTGTGCTATAATAAGCCTTATACCAAAATGCTTACCCATTTATTTCTCTATTGTGTTTGTTCGACAAAGAACGCAAAAGAAAACTCTTACTTCTTTCTCGCAATTCCTTACGTTTGCGAATAAAAAAAAACCCACGAGACTTGTAAAAAATACAAAAAAAACATTGGCAAACAGGAGCAAAACAAGCAAAACAGAATGCAAACCTCGAAAAAGAGTTTCGTTTTGGTAGCGCACAACGTAACACATAACATAATTCATCAACGCACGAAAGTGATCGAGAACGTATCGTAATAATAAAAAAAATAGAGAAACAGAGAAGATAAGAAAAAAACACGAAAAAAAAACACACACACACACAGCTAAAGTTACTGGAAAATAATAGCAAACGAAGAGAAGCAATATTTGCAATCTGAACAATGAAGATAAAAAATAGTAAAAAGTAATACTACTAGACAGAATGATAAGCGAAGCATATTAGCAAAGGATAGGTGGAAGAACAGCAAGCGCGAAAGTGAAGGTGAGTATAGAAAAGTAAAATATTACACCCGAGAAAGAAAATGCAAAAATAAAACAACAAAAAAAGAAGAAACAAAAAAACCTAACTTACACACCATTTTACACTCAAGAAGGAAACTCCCGATGAAAACTGAAACCAACCAAGAGACAATGATTAAAACAAGCAAAGTAGATAAAAAAAAACAAACAAGTAAACGTGAACACAGTCACACTCTCACACCCATACCGATAAAAGAAAAGACAATGAAACAATGTATGATAAAACAAAAAGAAACGCAAAGTAAGAGAAGCAGGAAGGAACGGGAATTCGAAATCATTTTCTGTTTTGATAGAAGAGAGCGAACACTCCGAAGAGAGAAGCAAACAAGAGAAAGAGGGGGGAAAACATGTGTTTAGAAAATCATAATTGTGCTCATTGGATGATGCGTTTTCCTCCCAAATACCCATGGGTGCCTGTTGCAGAGAGAGAGAGAGAGAGAGACAGAGAGAACGAGAGAGAGAGAGAGAGAGAGAGAGAGCGTAATTTGCGTAAGGGGAGCGAAAGAATGAATTAGAACAAGCGAGATGGAGAAGTGTTGTGGATGTGTGGAAGTAAAAAACCCGAAAAAAGGAATCTGTGGTGGTACCGGTGCCTCTTTGTTGTGTAGAACCGCTGGGGGAATTAGAGTGGGAGTGTTTTCCTTCATTTCTTTTTTTATATAAATATAATAAACTGACTTTGGTAACACAAGAAGATGTATGTGACTTGGCATCGTGTGTGTGTGTGTGGATGAATGTGTGAGTCTCTCCGTGTGAGTATGATCCGTGTGTATCCTTTCCAAGAAGGCAGTGAAGCGTAAAGGAACTAAGGACGAAGAGTTGCCAAATGGGGCGCACAGAGTTGTGATCGGTCGATCGCAATTTGAATCACCCTTCGTTTCCAGTATCTCCACTACGAGAAGACCTTAACAAACGCCGTCCTATCATGAGGCGGTAGCCACAACAAGAACACTCCCTTCTTGAAAGTGAAACGATGCGACACAAACCTAAGTGCTTTTCGTTAAACTATTACACTCTGCAGCAGAAAAGAAGGCTGAAGTTAGTGTTTGAGTGAAGGTATGCGTGTGTTGGAATATGTGCGATCTGAGTGTGTGTGTGAGTCAGGTTACAGTGGTATGTTAGTTTTTTAGTACTATTTTCTTACACTTTTTTTGCATTACTTTGTACGTAAGCGATGAGAGAGGATCGACGAAGAACGGACGAAGAACTGGCAGGGAAGGGTTGGAAAGGGAAAACAATGCAGGAAAAAATAAATTACACGGTGAGGAAGAAATTTGCTTTGGGAATGTTTGTCCAAAAAAGCAAGAAGAAGAAGAAAAAATAAAACGACAAATATAAACAGAACAGAAATAGTATCTATTAAACGGTGGCGTACACCCTTTGGGTTGGTGTCTGTCTGATTGTATCTTCCATTCCATCCTAAATCCCAAACTATTGGACATCTTGAGATACGGGATATGTCGGTTCTTACTTCCACTCACAGTTGGTTTAGTAGATCGTGCTGTCTTGATCATGTATCCTTCGCTCAGATAACTCAGAACACATAGTACACAGAATCGTGGGTCGTATCAAAGCTCGATCTATTTCCTAATTCTTCACATCTCCTGAATATCTTGGAATTCTTGGAGCTGAACAATGTGTCCCCCAAGCCACCGTCTTTTAGTTTTCCGACGCTAGAAGACCCATCCAATATTACAATACTCCTCTAGAAGCTCAAAATTTCAATTCAACTCGTCAACTAATACAGAATCGTTTAGGAAGTAGAAACAACTAGTACTTCATCTTCTCAGAATTATCATTTTCCAATTCCAGGATTATGTTCATATCTCTGGAGGAGTGTAGTGACAAAAAACCAACTTCATGGCCATTCAATATGCTGGCTCTTCACCTCTTAGGCTCGCTCGGAACAACAACTGCCATAGGAAGTGCGCAGAAAGCACGATGATCACATAATGACAAAGACTTGTAATAATTGCAACCAGCAATCACCAAGTGAATAATAGGAAGGGTGGCTCGGAAGGACATCGTTTTCTTATGGCACATTACAGCGTCATTTAAAGGGCCTCACCCATCATCAAGTAGATCGCGATCGATGATGTTGAATGTATGCACCAAAGGGCCTGTTTTCGGTTATTTAATGCCGGATGACAACGATGTTAAGCAAACTTAACGTCCCGAATAATACAAAAGCATCATTACCTAAAAAGTCACTAAAAGTCGTAGAATTTGATCGAAGAGATCTTAAGACTTGCTATCCGTTAACCTTCAAGATTTATCATCTTTACATGTTTACTTACTATTTTCCATGCATTCAGCAAAACAAGCTTTTTCACTCATAAAATCACGTTACACCCATTCTTCTTCCCTCGCCGCACCAAACTCCCCCTCCGTACCCCCGAGTTGTACTAGCGTGTTTGTACGGCGTACGATCACCTTCAATTTCGCGATCATCCAACACGTTACAACGGCCCTCAGCCAACCAACCACCCAACCAACAAACGAAACCGGTTTCGTCTATTCGGGGCCACCACACTTCAAGACAGAAGGGCATGGCATCGACGATCCCGGAAACCATCGCGCAACGCATTGGCGAAACAAAACAAAGCAAAAAAAGATCCACCAGGAAGATCCTATCCACGCGAAGATGATACTAAGTGAAGCGCCTCTCAGCTGGACGTGTGCGCGCGCCGTGAGTCGACCAAACCGTTTCGTATAGATTTCGAGTCTTGCAACTGATGGGGCAGAGGTATTTTGTGTGCTTTATTTTGCGGTGAGATGAGACGAATTCATTACCTCCAGGGGTAGGGCCGTACGGATGAGATCATACTCGTTGGCAACGTGCGTTGTTTTACATGCCCGTTTTCGTTGCAATCAAGCGTGCTGCCGAATGTGTTGGAAAGTCACTGTGAGTGAACACTGAACCGCTCCTTCCAAGGTGGCGTTGTGGGTAAATCGATCGGCAGGGTGGATTCAGACCGCTGACAAACCGTTTAAACAATAATGACTGCTGTGATGATCGATCAATTTACTGATCTTTTTTTTTCGACAAATTGCGAGCAGTGTCTCACAACTGGAACTTATTGGTAAACGTGTTTCATTAATTTTAAAGTGTTTTAGCCCAACTAAGCAAGGTATAAAGGCAAGTGCAAAGACCAGAAAACAGAAATTGGAACAAACTTCAAAACGTCGTAAAAACTTTCGCCTTAGCCTGGGAGGTCCAAAACTGGCCCCGTATGGCGCGCGAAACGTTGTAAAGCGAAGAAAGCATTTCGCCCCACAACACACACATACACACAAACACAGGCCTCGATCATGCACCTCGCTCACGCCGAAAAAGTGCTCCTCGGCAATCGCACCTCGCGATCCATTCACGGTCATACGTGGCCCGGATTTGTTGATACAGGTTAGTTTTGTGTTGGTCCTTCGTGCCCGATCGCCGTGATCCGTGTTGGTGTTTGGCGGAAGCATTTCAATTATTTCCACCGCTAACCTCCTCCCCAAAGGTGGTGTTGGCGTTGGGGCGAGCTGCTACAACCACTTTTCCACATCAAACACCATCCGATCGTGCAGTAATGAAGCCACAAACCGTTATTAGGAGTTTGTGTGCGTAGGTGCGTGTGTGTGTGAGTGTGGTAGGCTCCCCCACGGAAGACGCGTTCGAGATCTGCCTTCCCCTGTCCGCGTGCTGGCTGGCGGCATGGAATGTGGTGAATGGTCAGTGGATGGTCTAGGGTAGGATGGGTGACCGAAATTTCCCTTCCACCTGAAGAATTCGGTACACGTACCGTGCGGACACGATCGATGTCGAGTGATGAAGAGAAGGTGTGGAGATGAGAGTCGGTGGAAGGGGGTACAGTGTTGCGAAGCTACCCAACCAGTTCGCTCGCTCGCTCGCTCACGTCGAGTGGCGGGCGCGCTGGCGAAGAAGAAAGCCGCCCAGTACGGTGCAGGTGTTCGAATCGAGCGGTCGGTCACGTGTGCTTCTCCGCTGCTGCTGCTGCTGTCCAGTGTGCGTGGCGTCCAAGAGTGCTTGTTTGCTGAGATCGAGGTCGCCGTGTGAAGCCGTTGAGTGTGTTGAGTGACTCTAAGTGTGTGCTCCCGGAAGTGTTTGTGTGGCCAACAGCAGGATCTAGTGTCCGCGTGTACAGACACACACAGAGAGGCCAAATGGCTATGAGCAAAGTGATACGACTGTGCGGTCGCCATCTTAGGCACTGGTCCAGTCAGCCGTCCCGCACAGCGACCACCGTATCCGGTGCGTTCGTCACATCGCCAGAGGTTCGTCGCCTGAGCACCGGTGATCTGCTGCAGGAAAAGTTGGCCACCAAGAGCGTGCAGCGGCATGACTGGAATCGGGCCGTCAGCGAGGCGGAGAAGATCGTCGGCTATCCGACCTCCTTCCTCAGCCTCAGGTGGCTGCTGAGCGACGAGATCGCGAACGTGGCGCTGCATCTACGGAAGCTGGTCGGCAGCAATCATCCGTTGCTGAAAGCTGCCAAGTAAGAGATACAACTGGCCACAACGTGGATGGTGGTCGTGCTAAAACTCGCTCTCTCTCTCTCTCTCTTTTTAAATATCTCTACCGAAATGAATTGTTGATCACGATCACTGACCAAGCGGTCGGTCCCAGACACCCCAGCTTTTCTATACTTAAGCTCAAGTTGGCTTTGGTTGGCACGGATTGGGAAACAATGTCGGGTCATACCGTTACGACACTGGAAAACAAAACCTCGCGCGTTCCGTACGACTGCGACTTCGGTTTCGGTACAGTTGGTGGAAGCTGGGCCGTGGTGGCTGTGTGTGTGTGTGGCTCGTGCTTTCGAAAAAACCGGTCCCGTAGTAAAAAGCTGCCCACCTCACCCGAAAACGGTTCGCGTTCGTGGTTTGATGTCACTTTCGTTCAGGTGGGGTAGAGATGATGTGGCGCGGTACCACACCATCATCGACGGATCGAACAGACAGCAGGGATGGTGAAAATGATGGACCCCATGGAGTGTGTTTTACGGGGATGGTGAGACATTGGTTGGCTTGATGGAAATTAGCGATGAGTTTCGGTGCGATCGTCTCTTCAGTCGATCGAACGAATGAAGAAGTTTAGTGACCTTTTAAGATAAACAAGTCTAGCCGCTTCAGTTCGTCAAGCTGTTATGCAAAGCTGTTACATTCTCTGCGGCCTATGCCTGGTGTCCGGGAGGATTAGGGACTGAGATGTTTCCACTATGAATAGATACATAAGGATTCGCACTGCGATAGTCAAGGTGGTCTATTGGACCGTGGCGTGTCATGTTCTACAAAGCATAACATGGCTCAATTTCCATTTTTAGATGAAGACGAGCAAGAAGACATATTCCAATTCTTAAGATAAGTGTTCAAAAAGCTCTCTCAAAGCCCCTTAGCAAAGGTTGTAATTCTCAAGAGTGTAACCCAAATTGGCAGACAACTACTCTCTTTTTCGTGTACGTCCCCATGCTCCAATGTGTTACTCAACTCTTGCAAAATGTTTTTCAACAGCTGTCATACATTCGTGACATCTGTGCTGTTGAAACACGATTCGTGAGAGTTGAATAATGCAATCAACATTGGAAGATGGGCTGAAAAATGAAGTAAGAAGAGGTTGATAAGGCTTCCTTGCTAATGTCGATAGCATGATTTTTCCTTTTTCTTGTCTTATTTATTATCTTTTATTTTTATGATGATTCAGGTTAATAGTCGATTTTTCCATTTTTAAAGTTAAATTTAATAATTCATTGATGAGTATAGTAACTCTCTTGGTGTGCATTTCATACTTCTTTTCACAACTTATATCATAACTCTCAATAGATGTTTTGTTAAAACAAAAATCAAATTTGATCATTCTTTTCATGCACAAATAGAGGGGCAAAGAGTGTGTTTTTTCCTAATCGCCACCATAATTCGCAACAAGACTTTGATGAGATTTTAATTGATATTTTGAGAGTTCAACTTTTTCGCTTAAAGAAGTGTTAATGACTACCAGTGGATTTTAATTAGTCCCTTTTAATGAACTCGCAATAAGTTCTTCATTATCCAACCATGACCGTGAATCATGATGGACTAATTTTCCTTGCTTTACTACCATTATTGAACATAATGTTCCTGTTTTTTTACATTGCAACATCAGTTTTTGCTGCTGATTTCTTCATTAGCTGTCCACGTCTCTTTTTTGCGATTGTAACCAATACAGCTGTTTTTGTTACAGCTATTAATCATCTCCAATCTCGCCAGCGCTGTTTTTGCCACAAAGTTTCACCACGCACAGAAAAAAAAACAACAACAGCACAACAGTGTCTTTAGCGGAGTACTGTGTGGAGAATATAAATTTCTTCGTTAAGCTACCACTTCCACAAGGACAGCCGACCAAGGTGTGCAGCGCTTTAGAAAGCGTTTACTGATGATGCCCCGTCATCGGTGGTGCGTTGCGCGATCTCACACGGCCATCACAGGGGGCCTTGTCTGTTTGGTATGCAAAGCCAACAGTTCCTGATCTGCGGTAAATAATAGAGAGAGAGAGATAAAGAGAGAGAAGGAGAGAGAGAGAGAGAGATAGAAACCAGCAACATCCTCACCAACCTTGGCCTTTGTTCTGCTCGGTGTAAAAGCTTAATTACGGATCAGGTTCCTTTCTGAATTCATCAATTCACACACTCTTCCTGCTAATTGTCTCCCCCGAAGAACGCTGATCTACAACGACAAAAACCAGCAGGCATGGGGACTGATCGTGCTGCTCGTATCGAAGGCGGCCGGCCACCTAGACAACATCCCCGACATGGAGCAGGACAAGAGTGCCGGCGTGCTACACTCCCAGCGCGCTCTGGCCGAGGTGACGGAGATGATCCGGACCTCGCACCTGGTCCACCAGGGCATGCTGAACCTGCAGTCGTACGACAATGCGGGCAACGATCTGAGCGGCGACAGTGACATGATCTTCGGCAACAAGATCGCCCTGCTCGGTGGGGACTATCTACTAGCGAACGCTTCTCAGCAGGTGGCCACATTAAGGTAGGTTGTTTGGGTGCTTTATTAAAGAAACCTAAGAATCAAAGCTAAGCGTCGGTATCTTCCCGTGCATACTCGCAGAAACCAGGACCTAAACATGCTCATCTCGTCCGCGTTCCGCGATCTGGCCGAGTCGAACTTTATCGGCGAGCGGGACGAGCAGAACAACCCACTGCCGACCAAACCGGGCACCCAGCTGAAGGAGCTGGCGACCGATTTGAACAGTCTGGAAGATTTGGGCTTCGGCGATCTGGAGGACAACACCGAACCGATGAAGATTGACGGGGTGGTGGGGCATCCGGAGAAGGAGTGGTCGCTCCGGCACGTGCTCGGCGGTGGCAGTCTGCTGGGGAAGGCCTGCATGGCCGCCCTGATGCTCGGTGGCCATCCGAAGCCGCTCCAGAAGCAGGGCTACGTGTTCGGCAAGCATCTGGCGCTGGCCTGGCAAGCATGCATCGATATGCAGCCGTTCCTGCTGCCGACGCTGCCGTTGGGTAAGGAAGTGATCGATTGGAATGTAATGGTTAATTAATATTTTATTTCCAATTTGCTTGATACAGGTGCACAGTTCAGTCTGGTGTCCGCTCCGGTACTGTTCCACCTGGAGCATGACGTTGCGCTGTACGAGGAGATCGAGAAGGGCAGCCGATCGATCCACAACATCGACTACACCAAAGTGCACCAGGCGGTCCTGAACGGACCGGGGCTGGAGAGGACAAAGATCCTGCAGCGCAAGCATAGCCTGGTGGCGTTGAAGGTGCTGGACGAGCTGCCGTCCACCGACGCCCGGACAGCGCTGCAAAACATCATCATAGCCATGCAGGAGCTGTAGAGGCGGGCGTGCATGCGGAGGAGGAAGATGTACAGTACACCGTAAGTTAAGGTTTAGGAAACATACAGCCCAAAGTTGATGCAACCAGCGCCTCCTTGCCACACTACCACCATCACTCGATAACGATCACGATTTCTTCAACAAGAAGAAATCTCTCTCTTCAAATCTACCCCAAACGGTTAGTTGAGTCACACTTGCAACGGTCGCCCGGTACAACAACCGCAATTCAAACTTTGCTTCTCTTGCAGCACGCTAGATGGCGCCCCAAACGCACTCGTTTGTAGCCGCCGCCGCTTTCAAACGGCCGCAACTCGGGCCGGCGGCTGAAACCGCTCTCTTCACTGACAGCTGTCAGGCCGGGTTGAAAACAACAATAACAGCCGACAGCGCACCGAAATTCGCATGCCGTGTACCGAAAAGGTGGGGAAGCAAGGCTACGATTACGTTATCGGCGTGAATTAATCCGGCGATTGTGTGTGCTTTTGCCTGGAGTACGCATTACGCGTGGTTCGTTCCAAAGTGCTAGTGTGTGAAGTGTTTTTTTCTTCTCATTTCCCGAAGGTGTGCGCGTGTTTAATATGCAAAAATTCAACCCTCAAAAGCTGAATCGCAATTAACCCGAAAGCCAATTGCGTGTTCTTGATATTTTGATAAGCAGTGTTGGTGAATGCAAAAGTTGTGCAAGAACGCATTGCGCCTGAAAAGATGCTTAGAATCGGTGAACGAAGAATGGAAAGTGCAGCGTTAAGCCTGTGTGTCCCGAGGGTTCCACTTTCACGATGATGAAAAAGTGCAATCCGTCTTACAAAGTGCAGCAGGGAGAGAACAGTTACATCATCAGATCGTTTGTTTTTGCTCTCTTGTCGTGCCCCCGGCCGCGCTAAAAGGGGTCGATCAGCTGGTGTTGTGCCGCATGCAGAAAACCTGTTTCTTCCGGTCATTTGTCCGTTCCTGGCGAAAGGATAAAAGCTGAACAGTTCGCCTGCCATCTCGCCAGTGTCTGACGTCGTTTGCGTGGACCAACATCTTCCGGTTGAACCCGTCCCGTCCCGTGCAAAAAAAGAGAGAGAAAAAAACAGATTGTGTTTAACAGTAGTCGCCCAGGGCCGCCTGTTGCATTCAGACCTATTCCATCACCTAGAAGAGTGATTGTTTGAGGCGCGAAGTGAAGTTGAATTGATTTGAAAAAAGTTTCACTTTTTTCTATTTGCCCAGCCGGTGCAGGGGTGCCGGAGCGAGGAGTTCGGGCGACGAATTGTCCGCGCTTGGTTGAGCAGAGCAGCCGGTGAAAGCCGCAGGGTGGCGTGTGTAGCTAATAACAAAAAAACAGCACCGCCCAGACCCCGTGAGCGTGAAAGGCGGCCTGTGTACGTGATTGTTGGGCGACTGTTAAGATGAGCACGAAGCGTACGTACGCCCGTGGCCGCTGCTGAACCCCCCGCGCGATTCGCATTGTTTACTGATCGTACCAGAAGAAAGGCACCACTCTGTGCTCTGTGCCACTTTCGCACACAAGTTACACAAATACGTTACACGCGTTACAACGCCAGTGCAAAACCGGATTGCTGGATCGCGGTAGTGCGCTTGATAGGTGATAATTCTGTTGATAATAGCGGAAATTTCCGGTCGCAAAAATGTCCCTCGCAAGGATTTACGGCATGCAGACCCTTCTGCGGACAGCACGTTTGCGAAAGAGTGTGGTGAAAGTGTGCGGCGCGAGTGGTCCTTCGGCGTTTACCTGGCTGGAAAGTGTCTCCAGGCGAAGCATCCTGACCGGTGGTGGTGCAAGCCACGAAAAGCTTGCACCGAAACCGGTGCCAAAACACGACTGGAACCGGGCCGTCAGTGAGGCGGAGAAGATCGTCGGCTATCCGACCTCGTTCCTGAGCCTTCGGTGGCTGCTGAGCGATGAGATTGCGAACGTAGCGCTACATCTGCGGAAACTGGTCGGCAGCAATCATCCCCTGCTAAGGACGGCGAAGTAAGTAGTTGGAGCATTTGGCGTTTAAGCTGAAGGGAAGCATCCTTTTTCCTGTTCCTGCCCAATTCTTGTACATGCGCTAACGTCACTAAACCGGTTCTGAACGTTTCCATTCCGCGTTTCACCTAAAATAAGCTCCAAAAATTGGGAATTAATATGAGACGGGTGGTTAAAAGAATCCACGATTGACGTCACAAGAGCTAGTGATTTATGCGTATTGGCATCAGATCGTTAGCCGATTGGAAAAAATGACGCAAATTAGTGAATTTTAAAGTTTGGGGGTTTTCTTTTCCGATTTCAAACGTTTGTCGGATTTAATATGTTGCGCAAGTTGCACGAACATATAGTATTTGCATTTTAACACAACGATACAACTAGTGGGATCTAATGTGGATACTTTTCCCTTATTGTTTAACTCATAATACACATTTTGATCGCGGTGTTTGGCATTGCTCTTGTTACATTTACTGGGGAAAAGTAACTTAATTTATTTTTTTGTATTTTTGTATCATAATTTTGTAGTTAAAAGTAGTTAACTTTGGGTGTTATCAAACGCCAACGAGTTTTAGCACAAATTGGCATAAAGTTAAACAATTTCTATCGTACAGCCTTGCCGAACGCCTAAAGGTATGCAATGTGATATTTGTGTTTCTTTATTTGTTTTAATTTCTTCTTTAAATCTATATTTCTGATCAAAAATATTTCTCTGAAAAGCTTGAACACAATTCACTACGAAATTTAAAGGGAAAACTATAAGTAGTCTATTTAATGTACTATGCTTTCGTAAATTCATTTTAATACATTAGATTGCATACCGTTAGGCGCTTAGCAACAGATGACTTGAGAACAGTAGATGAGAACAGCCCTTTACGCTAGGTTACCGTTACGCGTAACGCTTGTGGATTTGAAACCCAAGCAGCATTTTGACCGCTCGCTTGTTTTAATCGTCATTAATGGGAATCTGCATGAATGAGGAGTTGCTTTAGTTGTATTGGCATGAAAAACATGTACCTTATCTCATAATATTAAATGTATTTTTTTAAATTGACTAACTTTTGTCCATTTCCATTTCATTTCCATTTCAGAATGCTCATCTTCAACGGCAAAAACAACATGCAAGCGTGGGGACTGATCGTGCTGCTCGTCTCGAAAGCCGTCGGCCACGCCCCGACCGTACCCGATCTGGAGCAGGACAAAAGTGCGGGCGTGCTGCAGTCCCAGCGGGGGCTGGCGGAAATTACGGAAATGATCCGTACCGCCCAGCTCGTCCACCAAGGGCTGGTCAATCTGCAGTCGCTGGACGAAGCCGGCAACGAGCTGGGCAGCGATAGCGATACCATCTTCGGCAACAAGATCGCCCTGCTGAGCGGGGACTATCTGCTTGGCAATGCTTGCCTTCAGCTGGCCGGGCTCCGCAATCAACCGCTGATCGAGCTCATCTCATCGGCCGTGCGTGATTTAGCGGAGTCGAACTTTATCGGCGAACGCGATCAACAGAACAATCCGCTTCCTTCCTGCCCACTGGACTGTCCGGGCATGGCAGCCGGCGATCGGGACAGTGAGCCCGAAGGGGCTGTTAACTTCGGGGACTTGGTGAACAATACGCAACCGCTCAGCTTGGAGGGCGTTATGGGCAATCCGGAGAGGGAGTGGGCCCTGCGGCATATTCTCGGTGCGGGCAGTTTGCTGGGCAAAAGCTGCCAGGGTGCGATGATGCTGGCCGAGCAGTCGGAAGCATTGCAGCGGCGCGGTTACATGTTCGGCAAGCATCTGTCCCTTGCGTGGCAGGCCTGTATCGATTTGGAACCGTTCGGATGTGATCATCTTCCACCCGGTAAGAGAATAAATACGCTGCAATCTCACAAAAGACATTTTAATCGTTTCAAATTGTTGCGTTTCTTTCAGGCGTTCGATTCAGTTTGGTGTCGGCACCGGTTCTCTTCCATCTCGCGCACGATCCGTCACTGTACGAAGAGATACAGAAGGGACGCGAGTCGGTGGACAACATTGACTTCGCGAAGGTGCATGCAGCGGTGCTGAAGGGCCCGGGACCCGAGCGGACGCGTGTACTGCAGAAAAAGCACAGCGAGGCCGCACTGGAGGTGCTGAACGATCTGCCACCCTCGGACGCACGAACGGCACTGCAAAACATTATACTGGCCATGCAGGACATCTAGCGGACGGTGCCGGTAGGCATCTATCGAGCGGCGAGCCCCAACACATCACGACTCACGCCCATCCAGAGCTCTTTTCGTCCCCGTCGGTGAAGCTTCACACGAGCGAAGCGATTAGATGAAGCGAGATACCGTTGGAAAAGAGTTAACTGGTAAGTGGCGGTAGAAAGGGCAGTTTCGATCGACGCTAAATGACTGGTTAGCACTGGAAGCTAAGCATGCTCTACACAGCAAAACGTACCATTCCGTCCAGAGTGTGAACTTTTTTTATGATTATGGTAGATAGGGGAAGGTTTGCGAGAAAGAGAGGAAGAGAGAGAGAGAGAGAGAGAGAGAGAAAAAAACGGCATCTAGTGTAATGAGAGGAAACTACTTTCGAGTAAAGTAACGCATAAAGGGAACGTTTCAAACGGTTTCATCGATCCCGCAGGAGTTCTATAAATATTACCAGCAAGGTAACGCTACCTACGCGTTAGGTGCGTTAGTAGAGGTATAAATAGGATATGTTAGTAGTACACACTGACACACACACACACCGACGCACATCACCGAATCAATCGCACAATCCTTGTACAGAGCTAGTGAAATTTGTAAGAAAACTCCTTTCGACGATCATCATTATCAGTCCTTCATAGGTATAGGTCGTCATAGCTTCAATTACACTCGTTAAAAGAACGGTTCGAAAGAACCGCAAACCAAGCAGATTGTTTTAGGCGCTAAGGACAAACCCCTTACTCGTAAGCTGGCGGACTTTAAACTAAGCGTTAACACTGGGTGTGGTTGTGTTTTGTTAGTAGGTGAGGTTATGTAGTTTTGCTTTTCCCTTGTTACTCTCGCCGGCCGGCCAGTAATGGCTTTCCCCCGTTTTGCGTTGCTGTATGTACACGTCTTTCCGTTATCATGTAGTAAAAGTATTTAGTGAACTCACCTGTTGTTTGCAAAAAAGATATAAAACTCAACAAACCCCCAACGTGCCAGTTCGTGTTCGGTTTATTCTTTTTTTTTCGGATGACATATTCAACGTTGATTATTACACTGTTTGTTTCCCGACGTTGACCACCGGCCACGACCGGATACTCTTCTGACTCATCATTTCTGACAGAGATGGTAGATGTAGCAGCGTTGTTCTGGGTAAGAACAAAATAAAATAACTATTAAACTATTAATTTAAATGGTACCTAATGAGCATTTTGCTCCCTTCTTCGAGCTACTTACGTTAAATTTTAACCAATGTTAGGAAACGAATTTGCATGTGAGCTATCGCATCCTCTCAGAGACACGGACAGTCCTACGGGCAGAATCGCAATTAGCAAAAAACCTGTTTCTTACAGGTTTACCTGTTCGCGATCCTTACCGGTGGAAGGATAAAAGTTGAAGACTCGTCAGTGTTTAGTGTACGTTCCAAAACCCCCTGTGGTGCCACCTTAACCGTTTTCAGACCTGTTGATGATACACGAAGAAGTGTCCGAAGCAGGGATTGTTTGAAAAGCGAAGTGAAGTTGGCTTGAATTAAGTAAGTTTCACTTATTCTATTGACCCAACTGGACCGAGCGACGAATTGGCCGCACTCGGTTGATAGTTTCGTTCTAACCCGAACGTCAAATCACAATTTCAGGCAAACAAAATGTTCCTCGCAACGATACGCACAGCACATTTGCAGAAGCCCTTGCTCACGAGTGTCTCGAATCGGTGGCCTATGGCCGGTTGGGCAAGCCACTATAACCTAGCCCCGAAACCCTTGTCAATCTGACTTCATTCCCGAGCCTTTGGTGGCTGATGAGCGACGAAGTTGCGAACTTAGCTCTGGACTAGTGATATAAGATCAGATCCGGTTTTGTTCAAATGATCCGAATCAGTACATTGAAGTTTTTGAAAGATCCGGATCATCGCTTCCCAGAGAGAAACAGAGGCGAATGATCGAATACGCCAACTGAACTATTGATTAAGTGAACATGTATCATGCATCAGTTTTTTGAACGATCCGGATCATGGCTTCTCTAAGAAAAAAAAAGAGACGAATGATCGAATGCGCCAAATGAGCAAGTGAACTGGTATCATTTTCGGATCAGCATTCTTCTCTGTTCAGATAGCGGTACAGACATATCTTACACGTATTTGATTCTTTACACCAAAACGAGAAAGCTGACTAGTCACACCGCTCGGATCCGACTCACGCTTTGAATTCGACCACCCATGTCTTGCAAGTCGTGTACAGTCTTTCCCCGTGTTACGCGAATAATGCGTTCCGGAGACATTCGCGTAACTCGGATTTTCGCGTAAGTCGAATATCACATGTTACAGCAAAAATATACTTTATTTATCATAATTTTTGATTGAATTTAGTTCATTTATGTAATTTAATACTTATTTGATGCAATTGGTGTAGAAAATTTGGTTATTTATCGGTAATTATTTTTCATTTGACAATTGATGGAGAACATTGTACTGATTTGACATCTGAACTGTCAAAAATAAAAATTCGCGTAACTCGAATTCGCGTAAGTCGAGTGTCGCGTAACTCGGGGAAAGACTGTACAGTCTTTCCCCGAGTTACGCGAATAATGCGTTCCGGAGACATTCGCGTAACTCGGATTTTCGCGTAAGTCGAATATCACATGTTACAGCAAAAATATACTTTATTTTTCATAATTTTTGATTGAATTTAGTTCATTTATGTAATTTAATACTTATTTGATGCAATTGGTGCAGAAAATTTGGTTATTTATCATTTGATCATTTTATTTGATCATTTGAAAATAATTCGGTAATTATTTTTCATTTGACAATTGATGGAGAAAATTGTACTGATTTGACATCTGAACTGTCAAAAATAAAAATTCGCGTAACTCGAATTCGCGTAACTCGAGTGTCGCGTAACTCGGGGAAAGACTGTATATACGAAAAGCATATTTGCTCGCAATGTATATCTGCGTTAATGATGTAAATAGTTTCGAAAATTGTGGAACGAAACGAACCTGCCAATCTGGAGAAAAAACAACGGAACGCAGAACGCAGTTTCAAAATTATCTGCCTTTTTCACTTTTTTTACGCTTTTTTCAGATGCTCATTTTAGATATGGATAACTTGAAAATTTCCATTCAATATTGCGTAATACATTTTATGTTAACTAATCACACAGTTTTCATTCAAACAGAGCAGAAATAATAGTTTATTGAACGCGTAAAACTACTCTATTACTAAAATAATAACGCTTAATTTAAGCGACCCGCTATACATTGCATTGCAATTAAAATCATTCTGTGGTTTTTGTTTTTGACTAATATCGATAATTTTTCCCTTTTTCAAAAGTAATAATCAGGACTGCCAAAATGCCACTGTCAATGTCATAAAAAATCTGACTGAAACAAATTCCATGTCAGCGTCACGCACTCAATTGTGATAATCATACGTGATACTGAAGGTTTTGAGGTTAGTTGGTGAGGTTGGCGAGGTTAGCGAGGTTGGTTGGTGAGGTTGGTTGGCGAGGTTAATGAGTTTGAAACGTGAGTTTATTGCGTTTGGAAAGCGGGTTTATTAAGTTTGAAAAAGTAAGTTTATTGAGTTTGAAAAAGTGAGTTTATTGTGTTTGAAAAGTGAGTTTACTGAGTTTTAAAAGTAAATTTATTGAGTTTGAAAAGTGAAGTTATTGAAATAAAAAGCTAAGGTTGGTGAGGTTAGAGAGGTGGTTGTAAGGTTGGTTGGCGAGGTTGGCGAGGTTGGAGAGGTTGGCGAGGTTAGCAAACTGGCCCATCGTATGAAAGATACCAGATCATCGAGCGTTGCAGACGGGATCGAAAAGAACGCTGAGAGAAACAGGTGAATATTGAACCTGGATGATTTGTTTACAGCAAGCCGGCTCATCAAATCAAAGAGAGTTGAATGACGAGCGTTGTGGATGTGGATGCAGCTTTAGCAATATGTTTAGCGTATTGTCTACTCGACAATGACGATGAAAATATAACTGGCTCTCTCATTCGTTCGCTCGTTAACACGCACTGCATCTTTTCGCCTCGTGCTTCGTCTCAGCCAGTCTCTTAAAGACGAACAGCACTGGATGCAGGGTTCCCACAATTTATTGATTTATTCCTGTAATGTTTAGAGTCCGTCTCACGATTCATTCACCGTTTCGCAAATATTTTTGTATAGTTTCCTCATAATTTTAGTGCCGTCCTATAGGACATCAATACAATACACCCAAAACAAAAAACTATGGGTAACGCCCAATAAATAGTGGGAACGAACCAAAAACCATGGGAAGCATTCAAAAATAATTGGGAAACAACCAAAAAACCTTGGTAGAGCCCTGTAGAAGATGTTCTCTTTCTCTTTGGCATTAAATGACAGGTTTAGCAGAGAACGAACGATTGAATGATTGATCCGATCAAACGATCCGGATCACCTTTATGAATGAACCGGAACTGAGCCGATCATTAAAAAGATCCGTTTTTAACACCACTACCCCGGACCCAAGAAAACTGTACTACTGGCAGACGGCAAGTAAATTTCTTTCGGCAATCATGCGTTGTTGTATTTACACACATTTTCGTTATAATATAGTAAACTATTTAATGAAACATCTGTTGTTTGCAGAAGAGCTACCAAACTTAACAAACGAGCGACTTTCGTCCGTTCCGGACGACAATTTCGGCCTTCGACTATCAACTGTTTGGCTCCCGGCGTCCACCACCGACCGAAGCACCTCTCCTCTGCCGCACCTCCACCTCCTCGTCCTCCTCCTCCTCCTCCTCCTCGGAGGTCGTCGACTGGTCGATGATTTGCGTGCTATTGTGCCTTGCCTGCAGATGGCGCTGCAAATCCCTCCGCCGGGCCAGCTTCTTCCCGCACAGGCTGCACTCGTACAGCGACCCATCGTGCTGCCGGTGCAGCCGGATGTGTTTGTTCAGATTGCTCGGATCGCCGAACGGGCGCAAACAGTACTGGCACTTGAGCGGCTTAAAGCCGGTGTGCGTGCGGATGTGTATCTTTAGCCCGTACTTGCGCGAGTACAGCTTGCCGCAGTAGATGCACACGTGGCCCTGCTTCGAGGAGCCCATGTTGCTGACGATCGTTTCGAGGTGCGCCGCGGTGACGAGATGGGTAGCGCCCGCCGTCGGTTCGTCCGCGGCCACCGCTGCCCGCTCCACTGCCGGGGCGGGCGCATGATGCAGCCGCCGATGGGCTGCCGGGGGTGGCGACAGGTGATGGTCCAGCTTGACGACGTGCGCGCTCAGTACGGGCCGGAAGGCGGAATTGCGCCACGGCTGGAAGTCGTACAGGGGCGCGAAGGGGGCACCGTAGCGTGCCGCAAGGGCTTGGTGCAGCCGGTGCCACAGGGTCGCCAGCGGCTCGCGGTTGCAGCTGGTGGCGAGATGGATTTTCAGCGGGTTCGGATACTCGTACGACTTCTGGCAGAGGTGGCACACGTAGCAGTTTTGACCTGGGTGGGTAAGCGAATCGGAAAATTGCATTTAAACTTCTTACTAATGAATCGTTTCCTCGTGTTTTTTTTTCATCCTCCAGCTACTTACGTTGAATGTTGACCGGCGTCAGGAAGGGGATTTGCATGTGCGCTATCACATCCTCGGAGAACCACAGCTTCAACTCCTCCCCGTTGCCGACGTCGGCGGTCAGTCTTATGCGCAGCAGCTGCGTCGCGGTCAGCTCCAGCAGTGCGTTAAAGCTGCGCACATCACTCGCCAACCTGATCGTGCGTATCCAGTTCGAGCTTTTCATGCCACCGGTCGACTCGTTCGTCGTGAGCAGCCCGGTGGAGGACGATTTGCGTATCAGCGTGGTGCGGGCGGTCGACGAGGCGCCACCGTGGACGGTGTGATGGGCCACCCTCAGGCACACTTCCTCCGGGGTGTAGCCCTTCGATACGGAATCGATCGGCAGGAATCCGAGCGCACAGACGGACGTGGAAGGAGATGGAGCACGTCGAGGGATCGGGGCCGAGGTGGATGACTGGGAGGACAGATCGGCATAGCCCTCGTACCCATCGTTGGACATTGGTTCGGGGCTAACGTTGCTAAGGTGCAGATCGATCTCCGGCCGGAACTTGCGCACGAACGGAGGCGATCCGTCGGCAGTCGGCGTTGTGGCGAACGTCGTTGAGGGGAACATGTTGGCACTAGTTGAACAGACACTTGCACTATTGAATTGAAAGCACACGACAGACAGCAATATGTTCTTAAAGTTTATTGTAAGTAACACCATCACATCTCGCTCTCCACGCAATCACACGCAATCACACTCACAGAATCCTTTAATTCTTCCCAAACAGGATGCGACAACCTCTCATCGCCACGTGCCGACTCGGTCTGCAGCACGGCACCACCCCGGTCGGGATATTTTATATCGGTCCAGGATTACACAGGACACAAACACACACACACACACACACACACACACACACACACACACACACAGGCGAACGCCTGGTGATTCGTGCCGAAATCAGGTGGTGCGCTCGCACGGCTTTACCTCTCGGGGTGGTTGCGGCCGGTGTGGCATAGCTTTTTTGCTGCCGGCAAGTGTGGTGGTGGTGATGTGTCCCGAATGCTGTATCCTGGTTGCTGTCCTGGATTTCGTCCGTCTTGCCCTCCGCAACACATACCAACACCACCAACTCACTGAAAGCACCCGGAACGAACCGATCACGAACGCGGGACTAACGCGTCGGCGAGGGGAAACTATAATACGAAGTCACTCACTCAGGCAGTAAGTGGTCCTGTTTTAGGGGACAGCAGATGAACGGGAGGGAGCGAAAACAGCATCCCGCAGCAGCAGGAAGAGGGTTCGAGTGTGTGCGACAAGTGCTAAAAATCTCACGACATTCCGAAGGGTCACGCGCGCGCCGCTCGCCCTCTTTTTGCGCGCCACATAATAGTTTTTAAATGAATTGATAAAGATCAGCCCAAAGTCCGTCGGGGTGCTGTGTAAATGATCCTGTGTCCACAGGGAAGGTGGGACGGGGAAGGGGAGGGAGGGTGGATTATCGCTCGCCTTGTCGTCGCACCCCATCGATTGTCGGCTTCCTGCTGCGGTTAATCGACGACATGCGCGCCCTCAAACGCTCTCTAAATGCACTACAATGCCTAATCCCTCCTCCTTCCCCCTCGGCACAAGCCGTCAGAATCATATGTTTTTCTTCCAACCAAAAAAGAGAACCTGTGGCGCAACCTGTGGCCCAGTGCCCAGTTTCCCCTGCCCGACAACTCCCGGTTGCCTTTTGCCGACCGAGCAGCAGGGCGAAGGGTGAGACTAAAAGCCAGTCAGTCAGGTCGGGTTCCGTGCGTTCCAGGATTTTCGGGGTTGTTTTCCTTACGAATGGTGGCTCCGATCGGTTGTACCACCCTTCCACAGTTCAAAGGGGTTTGTGCGCGTGCTGTACCCCTTTTTCAATCAAAACGGAAAGGGGTTTTTTTTGTGTTGGTTGGTTCGGTTGGTTCGGTTTTGTTTACATTGCATTACGATTCAATTAGGAAGTGCGACGACTCCTCTGTGCGCCGGCAGTGGGTTCTATGTGTATGGGTGTGTGTGTGTTTTTGCTGCTTTTATTGAGCGGGTTTGGGACTGAAAGGGGTTGGAATGTTTGATTTTTTAAAAGGACATTAGAGGGAGATAGATTAATGGGTCGAGTGGGTATGTTTTGTGAGGGGATTATTATTACATTCCACTAGGGAGGAGAAATTAAGAATTGCAACAACCAACAGAAGCAAAAAAAAAACATATTAAACAATAAAACAATTAATTCGACAAGAACCTATATTCCTTTGAGAATAAAGTGCTTAGCACGTTGGTTAAATGTTACCCCTTACCTATGGCCCAACCATTGCACCTTAAGCGGATTGCTTCATTGCTCACATTTGTTTAAAGCTTTGTTACGTTTTGGTCCTTCGAACCGGATCAAAAGGTGTTTGGGTTGTCTGAGACAACAACGATAACTAATAACAATTGTAAAGGAGGTGAAGGTTGTAACTTACACTTTAGTTGATTTTAAAACCTTAATACCAATAACTTATTTATCGTTTTGAGCTCGTTTGTTGTTGAATTGTTACAAACACTTTCAACGGACACCTCAGTCTATTATTTATACATTTTGAGGAAATAACGCCTGAATGTATGCAATCAGTAGGTGTTTAGTATCGTTTTTGCCTAAAATAAATTTAATTGTAGAGGAAAAATGTTAAAAGTAAAGTAGGAGCACATTACTCCTTGCCCGTGTTTTTTATGCGCCTGAAGGTATGCAACACCAAACGTGAATATAAACTATTTCAGTTTTAAAAAAAGGATAAAAAATGTTAAGAAAGAAATGTTAGCGCAGCATAAGTCTATCATAGTACCAAGGGTGAAGGAAAATTGTCTTTTATTTAATACAATTGAAAAAAAATAGAAAAATCTAAATTTTTAAATTACCTTCCAAAAAACCATTAAAAAACCAGAACCACCGCTACAACCATACATCCGAACCCGCACTGCTCGTACCATATCATGCAGGACACCGTATCATGCACGCCAATCTATGTTGGCCATGTTCACGTCACAGCCGTGTCAAAGCAAAATTAGATATATGGCGATAAAAAAACGGTTCCGAAAGCAAGAGAGAGAAAAAACACTTTCCACTGCACTATCAGCTCGTGTGCCACGTGATTCATCTTCTTTAGCGGCTCCTATCGCCAGCAAAAAAAAAGTAAAACGAAGAGTAGGGAGAGAAGGGCGATTGCAAACCACATTTGTGCGTGTTCGGAGCGATCATAATTGTTTCGTCACATACGGTTTCGTTTTCCCCTCGCTAGGCAAATTGATGCATTGGCTTAATAATAGAAAATCAACTGACCCTAATGAAAGAATACACACCGCGAGAGAGAGAGAGACGGAGACTGCAGCCGCAGCATCAGCATCAGTTGTAGAAGCAAAAAACAACACACACACTCATCCCCTTAAAAATAAGAACACGAACACGGAGGGAAAAGCGTGAAAAGCTCAAATATTATCACTACATTTGCGTTTCGGTGGAGCGAATGTATTTTTCGGCATTGTTTTCCCTTTCTACTGCTTTCGGTGTAATGGGTTTCCTGCATGTTTGTCTGTCCCGCTTCTGCACATCTCATTTTCCGCACAACCTTAACAAGCAAACGTTGTGTGGAAGGGGAATACCCAAAGCCTACTACGGCCTGCCGTGAAGCTTGCAAATGCAAGTCAAACCCACACGCAAGTGTGTGCCTGCAGGAAGGGTGCGCTGCGGTGTGTGACGCAGCAGGATGATGCCTTTTTCTTGTTCGACCTCATTTTTTTGGTCTCCTTTGCGCGAAACCAAGAACAACAACCCTCCTTAGCAGAAAGTGGAGGGGCGGAGAATATGGTAGCGCACCATGCCGACCAGATATAATCTACAGGGCCAATACCAATACATGGCCGCGACCCGCTTTGCGATGGCCAATCGAACGAAGCGAGGGGAGTGGAATGCTTCGCAAATATCCGAAGGGCTAGTAAGGATGTCGATGGGATGAATGAATGCGAATGAATGGAATGGTTGAGTAATGTACTGCAACTACACAGGGACAGTGCGAGGAGTGATTTCAATGCCCGCCAAAGGGAGGAGCTTATGCGTGTGAGGGCGAAATTGCGATTAATTAAGCAATGGGGCTGCGATAAGGTTCATTAGGTTATGTTTTTTGCAGGGAGCCGTTTTGCACCGCTATCTGCACAGTTTTATCTATGCTAAAAGGTGTATTAATTCATTCGGAGGCCGAGGGACATGATGTTTGCCGGACGAAACGTTTGATAACATACGCAAATCATGCTGTGAAGTGTACACGTGTTTTTCTCTCTTTTGATGACTATAATGAGCCAGAGTGTTGTGTTGGCTCAATCTACAACTTCAATTCGGGGAGTAGTTGTATTAGACCTATTCACAGTGTAATGAAAACCACAAAAACTTCAAAAATAATGGTAGAATGTTACATGGTGGTCCCTGAGATACTCGGTTCCTTTTAGGCGCGGATTCTGAGATAGCAGACAGCTCCTTGAATAAATTGTTCTGATTTAATACATCAATTTTTAAATGTAAAATCAATATCTTCTTCTTCTTCTTTGGCACAACAACTGCTGTCGGTCAAGACCTGCCAGTACCCACTAGTGAAGTGAGCTTGGCTTTCAGTGACTTATTGTTACCATAGCAGGATAGTCAGTCCTACGTATGGGGGCACGGTCTATTCGGGGCTTGAACCAAATATACTATATTTTATAATATATATATTTTATATATTCGGGGTAAAATCAATATACTGAAATAAAATTTTCAAGACTATTTAAAAAGTTATCTTGCGTGTTATCTTGCGTCGGAATCGTATTAAAAATCAATTTAAGAGCTAAAAACCAACGCTTCAGTTACACAAAAATTAGTTATGTTTTGTATGCTGAGCGCTGAATTTATTGTTTTACATCATTATCATTATCATTATCATTATAAATTCATCATTATTTTCTTCTTCTTCTCAACTTCTACTTTTAGTACAATAACTACTACTACTACTTCTATTTATTATTATTATTATTATAAGTATTATTATTATTGTTCTGTTTCTTATTTGCTAAGAAATCTAAACACTGTATTTTTATAACTATTTTTCTTATTCGTATTACTCTTCATCTTCTTCTTCTTCATCTGCTCCTACTATTAATACTACATCTATCACCACCACCATCAGTACTACTACTACTCAAGGTGTGTTTATTAAGGAGGTGAATTGTTAGTGCGTTTTTCGGGCGCCATCATCGAGTATTGTTATGTCAAATCGCATACAATTTTCTATACCCCCCTCCAGCCCTCCCCGATTTTAATACCGGAGCACCCAGTATTGTTATGTCAAGTCGTGAAATGTCAATTTGCTCTGAAGCACTTCACCTCCTAATATCCATACACCTTGCTACTACTACTACTTATTATTTATTACAGTCTTTCCTCGAGTTACGCGATTTTTTTATTTTTGACAGTTCAGATGTCAAATCAGTATAATTTCTCCATCAATTGTCAAATGAAATAGTAAAATTTTCAAATCAGTATAAAGACAGAAATAACTCAAATGTTTCTAAAGAAATTGCATTAAGTAAGTAATAAATCACATAAATGAACTAAATTTAATCAAAATTCATTATAAATGATGACGATAAGTGCCACCTCTTACCCCAACACAGGTAAGAGGTGCGACTTATCATCATCACCATAAATAAAGTATATTTTGGCTGTAAAACGTGATATTCGACTTACCGCGAAAATCACAGTTACGTGAATGTCTCCGCATTATTCGCTTAAGCCGGCGAAGGACTGTATTTTTTCAATTTTTCTTCTTCTTTGTCTTCTTCTTCTTTTTTTTCTTCTTCTTCTTCTTTTTCTTCTTCTTCTTCTTCCTTCTTTTTCTTCTTCTTATTCTTATTCTTCTTGTTCTTCTTCTTCCTTTAGCTCTTCTCTTTCATCTTCTTCCTTTACCCCTTCTCTTTCATCTTCTTCTAAAACCCTCTTTCTTCTTCTTTCCTTTTCCTTTTTGTTTAACTATTCTCTACTTCATGTGTACGCTGAAGATTTGAAGTAATCATTACAAATACATTTAAATTGAACACTGGAAATTCGGTGATTTTTATGGCGGTGTTACGCTTCATGAATAACAAGCAAAATTAAAAGTTTAAAGTATGCCAAACATCGAACAAACAGGAATTTTAATTTATTCTTGATAACGATTGGGACTCGCAAACATGTAGTGAATACAAGAAAATTCCTCAAATTCCTTCATTCGTGAAACGGCTGCGGAAGAGCTCAATAGAAGAAGCATGAATTCATTTCCTCTCTTTGAAATTACCTCCCCAATGCTACAATTGCGGTCGCTCTGTGGGTTGAGGTTTTAGAGCTACGTCATTGAAATTTTTACAGAACATTGAAGTCTACGGGACCAAAACTAACTAGCAAACAATATTACCCTAGCACACAAAAAAGCACTATTAAATTAACTCAAACACCACCGAAACAAATGCATTATGCACCGACTGCGCAAAAACGCAAAAGACTTGTCTCACTTGTGTCTGCCAAAAAAATATTAATAATAATCCAAAATCATAACCTCCAACCTCCCGGCCAGGGGAAACGTATAGAAACATCTCCCCCCCGTTTGCCACCTACCAACAGCACCAAGCAAAGACAAGCGAACGAGGAGAGGATTTAATGTTTGATGTTCCTCTATTAGAACGAGATTAGTGATGGATAAGCGCGGGACAAGCGAACGGAAGACAGGGATGGCATTGCGAAAGACAATTTGTCATGCCCGTGGCTGCGGATGGCATGGGGTTGTACAAAAGAGGGTGAAAAGAGCGCACGTGCACATGACACACCACCACCACCACCACCATCATCCGTTGGGAAACGTTCCGGCGATGACAACCTGCTGCACTACCCTGAACAGAAAACACACCCCATTTGTTTGGTTGATTTTCGGACCCGAAACAGCTAATGATAGACAATGGCGGTGGTGTAGACGTTTTGGTTTTAAAAAATATATCGGAGGTTTTCTTTTTTTATTCGAATTTAGGTACTCTAGATCGGCATCTCTCTCTCTCTCCGTTGCCCTGCAGCAGTTCTCCTGTGCGGCAACACCAAGAAGAAGCGCGATCGCTAATAGATCACAATTTGTTCATAGCCCTGGGCGGGGGGTTGGGTGGTTGTTGGGTGGTAGTGGCGCAGTGTTTTTCAACACTCTCACACACAGACACACGCGGCGGTACACTTTAGTAGTGCTTGTAGGTCGGCTGCGGTGCGTAGTGTGGCTGCGGCTCCTCGTGGTGGGCGGGCTGGCTGGCGGCCTTGGCGTACGCATCGACCAGCTCCTGCGGGACTGGGGGCGGCGTCGGGATGTGCGAGCCCTTCGCCTGGAAACCGTGCTCATCGGCGACGTAGCTCAGGGACACTGGGTGACCGTGCGGGTCGGTGTACGAGAAGTAACCGTGGGCAACCTGCACCTCATGGTCCTTGCTGCCACCGTTCTTCACGAAACCCTGCTCCTGGGCCGCGATACCGTTCGCCGACTCGTACCCGAACTTGTAGCTACCGTCGTGGCCGTGGTACGACTCACTGTGCACGATCTTGATCGGAGCACCGGTCGGCTGATGGTGATAGTCACCGATAGCACTTGCCACCGCAAACACTGCGAACAGGGCTACGAACTGTGTGGGGAGGAAAAGCAACGTTTAGACACTCACAACACTGGATGTAGACACTGACGACAATGTCCAAGGGTCGCATTCTAGGGCACTAACACACACACCACATCACCACATCACTTACCATCTTCATCTTGGTGCTGGTGCTGGAGGTTGGAGACTGCTGAGCTGCAAGAGTAGAGCTGGTTTGGCTTTGGATGCAAACTGTGCACTGACGTACCATTGGAACGGTTCGATAGTTATTTATACCGGACCGGGTCGTCACTCAGAAGCCACTGTCAGAAGCTTCGGGCACCTGGGCTCTACAAGGGGGGGAGGGCAAACAAAAAGCCCACCATATGTGTTTTTTTTTTCGGGGAGTAAGAGAAGAAAATCAAAAACCCGAAACCTCACATGCCGGCTCGGAGCTCATATGTGAAATTCGGAGGGAGAAGGAGAGAGACCGAGGGATCGAAAGTAAGACAATCGATCGAGCCACGCTAACGAAACGAAGCGAATCAGCGAATGTCCAAAAATAATAGGAACAACAGCCGGCACCTCCCCATGCCAAGTGGCCAATTTTCGGGGGTGGACAGCCGGAGCGGGGAAAGCTGGTAGGAAAAAGCTGCTCCGTGGGGCCCTCCTTGGGGCATCCAGAGGCCTCGCGGCACGAAGCCAACGGCCACTTGGAACGAAATTGAAAGTTATTATTTTACAAAAGACTTTCGTCGGGTCGACGTGAGCGACGTGAGGACCGACCCGCAAGGGGTTGGTGGTGTGCGAATTTTTTTTTTTTCAATTAATTTTTCCACTCTGCACTCATTTTCGTTCGGTCGTCGTGTTGCGCCAGTGGACATGATGAGTGGGTTTGGCGAGCCCGGGATCGAATAGAATCTAGAGCAGCTTCAAGTTGATCGTTTTTTTTTTCTGTCAAAAACTGATCGATCGTACGAAAATGACGTTTGGCAAATTTTCTTGATGATGTCACACCGGAGGCTTGCCGGCAAGCTACAATCGATGTATTTATAAAACGGTCTAGACTTAAACCTTCGATCAGTGAGCCTTTATTTTAAAGCTTTTGAGCTAAAAATAGTAAACTCATGCAAAGATCGACTCTGTACATAGTAGACTATCCGAGTGCATAGCAACACACAATGGATATGCAAAAGCCTTTCGTCCATCTAGTGTGCCGCTTGCAAACGCCATGGTTACGAAAAGCACGCTCGACCTGCAGAAAATGATCGCCTGCAGCGGCAAACGAAGAAGATGAAACCGAAATCGGGCGAAAAACAAGATCACGCACAAGACAGCAAACCAAGCAACAAAAAAAGTAATTATATTGAAAAAACAAATACGCCCGCAGCAAGCTATTATCGGGTGTGGGGGAGGAGTTTATGAAATCAGTTTGCAATTTGGAAGCCCGTCGTAGTTTGGGTAGGTGAATTGCGGGTGCGGGTCTGTGTGGCCTTGTGAGATGGGGTCAGTTTCTGTTGCAAAAAAAGATCGATCGTAACAAAATCGTTTGAATTTTGAACATGCGAATTTATGCTCGACAAAGCGTTACTTTATTGTATTGTTGTTAAGAGGAAGGGTTACTACAGTTGACTAGTACGCACCTGGTTGTGTATTGAATAAATTAGATCACCTCTGGCCATTCTTCAAATTTGGATTTTCTAATTATATCGCTTCGATCTTGATTTTGAAATTAAAATGTACGTAAAAATTTCAACACTTTGAAGATCCCTGGGTCTATGACTATTGGAACTCAATCCACTTTGCTAATTATTATCTTTCTTCTTCTTCTTCTACGTATTTGGAGCACCAATCATAGCGAGATAAGTAAATCTGTGACTTATGTGTTTACCCGTATATGGACCAGTACCAGGGATTTGATCCTATGACGGGCATACTGTTATGTCTTGCGATTGAACAACGTGAATGATCCATGCAAAACGAAACAGATTACTAGAATTTAGAGGCCAAACGATACATCATAATCATCAAAAGACGAAACCGTTACTTAACGAGACGAAGTTTAAGGTATAGAAGAAAGAGTTGAGAGGATTGTCGATGCATCAAGATTTGACTAGACATTAGATGGTCAATTCCAGACCGCTGTAATAAGTCGTAAGGAGGTAAGGTAAATACAGGGTTTTCGTTGAAACTATTGACATGTTCAGCGAGTGTGTTTGATTCGTTCGAGCAGGCGTTGACATGTTCGGCGATATTATTGTGCTGTCACTTTCGTACCCCCTGCACTGCAACTAGGATCATTCTCATCAGAATGTAAACATCAGAAAAAATATGCCGGTATTAATTAAATTATGTATCAAATAGCTTGGGGAATGACTATTCACCAATATTAGGAAAGCTAAGAATGACTAATTAAACGGTTTAGCATATGGTGTAAAACAAAACAAACGACAGCTCAATAAAGTATTGCCAAACATATGTCAACATCGTCTACCTCCGAACAATTCAATATTTATGCTGAAAGAATTAATCAATATTGCTTGAACGACTCACCAACTTGCTGAACATGTTAATAATATCATCTAAATCTTGCCGGTCTGGTGGTACAGTCGTCAACTCGTACGACTTAACAACACGCCCGTCATGGCTTTAAGCCCCAAATAGACCGTGCCCCCATACGTAGAACTGACTATCCTTTTATGGTAATAATGAGTCACTGAAAGCCAAGCTCACTTCACTAGTGGGTACAGGCAGGCCTTGACCGGCAACGGTTGTTGTGCCAAAGAAGAAGAAGAAGAAGAAAATCTTGCTATTGATTTGTTGTACCCAATTTAATGATCGTTTAAGTTAAATTTGTAAAATCGATCTCGAAGAGATTTGAACTAATTACCTTGTATATGTAAAAGCAGACACATGACCCGACGCCACGAGACTGTCATCATTATTGATACGTAATTAGGCGTACTGGTTTCTCCCATACATTGTCAGATTACTTGGAATCTTCACAAAAAATTTGAAAACAAAAGTTTTCAAATTCGGGGATTTCAGACATGTTCATGAATACTATTAGGATATTCTTTTATGTTATAAATCCTTCATATGCCTAAAAGTGGTTGACATTACTTTCTTTTCCATTAAAAAAAAACTAACAATTTTAGGGTTCCAGGTTTTCAACCACCTTCAATCACGAATGTGGGCTTAACGTGGATGCACGCGATGGAAGAAAAACGTGATTTTCCAAAATTGCCTACGGGTGAAAGTCTTTCTCTCTCTCACATCACTATCGTCACTCCAAACGCTCACGCTTTCTGTTCTTGTTCTTATTCGCCCGTGACTTCTCTCCCTGTAATAGATCAATTTCCATGCACACCGCAGCCCCGTACGGGTATATCAATCAAACAGATTTAATTGCCTTCTTCTGCACTGCCTTCGACTCTTACTCTACTTCCTCCTCCATCGCGTGTGCCAGCGTTCACTCTTTTGCTTCCCCGTTGTTACGATCGCGATCGATGCCCGTTTCAATAGTGCGCGCAGCAGTTTAATGTTTACACAATTTCCATGGACCTCTCCCCACAGACAAAAAGTGGAAACGAATTGCTTGCACATTGCAACGTACACCCAAAAAAAAAACAAACTTGTTGCCCGAGAGTAGTTCCGCAGCATCGCTCGCATAACATCGTACATTTATCAGTACCCGCCGACCGCTCTTATTATCCTCGCTCGTGTGCGAGAGTGAAACACATGGCGGAATCGTCGGAAAGACGCAAAACCAACACGGGGCAGCATCCGGGGCAGCAGCCTGACCAAGCGGGCGCCACTGTTTGGGGTGGCCTCCGGTATAAAAAGAACTACCCGAATTCGGAAGGCCATCAGTGCAGTCGCAGCAACCGTCAAGTCAGCTTCACCAGGCAGCAGATTCAAGCAGCGCCCCCATTACAACCATGAAGATGGTAAGTGAAGTCGGACTGCTTCCTGTAAGGATTTCAGGCTTTTAAATACATTCCCATTGCGTCCCGTTACAGTTCATTACCGCCTCGCTGGGAGTGTTGCTGGTGGCAAGCCTGGCCGCCGCCGACCAGTACCATCATGCGCCGGAGTACGATCACGCCCCGGCCAAGCAGATCCCGATCGTGCACAGCGAATCGTACAGCAGCCACGACGGTAGCTACAAGTTTGCGTACGAGTCGGGCAACGGTATTACCGCCCAGGAGGAAGGCTTCGTGAAGAACGCGGGCAACAAGGACCATGAGGTGCAGGTCGCCCACGGTTCGTACTCGTACACTGATCCCCATGGTGTCCCGGTGTCGCTGAGCTATGTGGCCGATGAGAACGGTTTCCAGGTGCAGGGCTCGCACGTCCCGACGCCGCCCCCAGTCCCGAAGGAGCTGGTCGATGCGTACGCCAAGGCCGCCAGCCAGCCCCAGAGCCACGACGAGCCGGAATACGCTCAGCCCGCCCAGCAGCACGGATACAGTGCCTACTAAGGGGTTACAAGAAAGAGAGAGAAAGAGGCTAGTGCTGTTGCACCTGGTAAAAGCAGTAGTGGCTAGTGAACAGCAGGACAGTGGAGCTGTTAATCTCAATACCAACACTGACTGACTTCGGGGTCATCGATAACTCGTGCTCCGATCGTTTTATTTTGCTGATGTGTATCCCAAAACCTATAGTATGTGATATATAAAACAATTTTAAAGAAAATTTAAATACTTTTGTGTGTTTTTATTTGGTATATGCATGTATGAAAAATGGTTTAAATATTACACAAAACTTACAGGTACATTCTGTATTCAGCAAAAACACCTCTAATCTCTGTTACATATCTCCTTCACTCATCAGGGTCTGCCTTCACGTGCCAATTCCCTCTTTGTGACATTACATAAATGATTGCTGTAATTTAAAATAAATAAAAAACGCTACATCTTTCGTGCATGTGTGACCAAAATTATACCAATTTTCTTAACAAAAAAACCTATCGCTACCACTGTTGCTGCTTGTGACAGGCACACATCTGGTGTGACGCAATTGATCATATGTGTGTATGTCTGTGTGGCACTGTGCGTGATGATTGAAATCGAGAGTAGATTCGGTCGAATTTAGGTCTCGACTTTAGATAGAAAATTGGAGAAAAATAATCCACTCACCTGAAAGTGGAGCTTCCATGCATGCACAACAGCAAAAGGTGAGAAAGATGCAGATGCATTAGCGTTACGTGTGTTTGAAAGACGAGTGGTCCGAATTGATGGATGCATTTGTGCTGTTGGACGCTAATGACGGTTGTTTTGTGTGCAGATGCACTTTATTTAGAGTGGAAGATTGGGCGCTATTTACACCGAACGAGAGAAAGAGGGAAAGTGTTGCGAAGGTGAGAAAAATGCGCACCAAAAAGAAGAGGATGTTAAAATTGGAATTTTGGCCAATTGGCTGCAATAGTGAATGATGTTGCCTTAGGAAGAAGAAAAAACATTCGTAAAATAGTGCTTTTTTTCTTAATTTCTAAGCATTTTAAATAAATTCAAAGTCAATCTAAACATATTTTATTCAAAACGCACCACACACTGTGCAACCCAGGAAATCGACTGCGTTTGCGGGACATAATCTTTCAATTCATCGTTCAAATCTTTACCGAAGCGTTTAATTGCTCCTTTCTTTGATTGATCATCACCACGCGGTCACAAACCCATCACCGAGGGACCATGAAAAAAAGGAAATGGCGATGATGGCACAGTGAAAATGGGGTGCCCCAAGTATTGTTTTAATAGCACCACCCAAGTTCGAGAGGCCTTCCGCCTGTCGCACTGTGTGTTAAATGCTTGCATTTGATTGAAAAGTTACCACCGCAACGAGACAGCCGGCAGTATAAACACTGGACTGGCGCACGACTACTGGTGAGGTGGATGGCGCGAAGGGGAGGGTTAATCGTTACAAAGACGCGGGGTTTTCCTCTCCGCTTCTCTGTCTCCGGAAGTTTGGCTGCTGGCGCTGCTGCTGCTGCCGAAGGCGTTGATGGCGTGATGGATGGCTTTCGTTGCTTAGTGGCCGGTGAAGTCTCTGCTTTTTTTTGGGCTGCCCGTGGTTTGATGTTGCTAATGTTTATACTTTCGCCGGTGAGCGTGATGGTTTATTGTTATTATTTTCATATCAGCAACCAATGCAACGATCCGATCGATGAAAGATTACCTCATCGAAGCAGACGATGGCACGAGAAGATGAAAAGCTGCCCAACAGCTTGGTTTGTGTTAGCTTTGCATTCACAGATTGATGCTACCAATATAAGTAGCAAATGTTCCTCAATAAACTAAACAAAAATCGAGATAAGCAATGAAACTTGCTGGGATTTGTGTTACTAAATTAAGCGCTATTCATACTTCACCACACACACAGAACGAAGCAAATTGTTCCACTTGTCTGTAGATCGTGATAAAATCGTCTGCACAAAACCATGTGCAGTTTTTCCCTAACAAAACTACAGGGAAAGGGAAATCATTTCCTATTCATTCGGTATCCTTTTGTCAAATAGTTTTCCTCCACCCCCTTCACATTGCTACGGTGTGCCGATAGTGATCGGATAGCAAGTGCGTGAAAATCACATCAAAATTACTTTGCAGTCATGTAAAAAAATACCACTCCGAAATAGGGGTTAAAAACAACCCAGCCCAAGACTTGCACCCAACCCTTCAAGTGCTTTATCAGCAAACCAAATTCAGGACCAAACAAAAAGAAAGCAAAAAAAAACAACAAATCTCTCCCGTGCGCTTATCCCGCGTTCTGCTTCTTGCGCTTTAAAGAGGGAAAGCATTTAGATTTGCATCGCTGTTCGCTGGATTTGGAACGGAGCAAGAAAAAAGGGGGAGAAGAAAGATTCCAACCCTTGCCAGCCAAACCAGGAAGCACCAGGAACCAGACACCAACCTACAGCTACACCCAAACCCGAAACATCCCGACGCACCACATGCGCCAGTTCCCAGACCCGCGTTTTGCGCACCAAGGGCCGGTACGCGAATGGTTTTTAGCGCACTCAGCAAACAACGCAGCGCAGCAGAGGGAACATCTATCCACCCGCAGGCGCACGCAGGTTACGGCGGGGACGCAGCGTCCGGTGCGTCTAGCTAAAGTGCTCGCTGAGAACCGATCATATGTTTTTGCGCACTGCTACAACAAATCGCTTTCACCTCATCCGCTTCGTTCGCTGCCGAGTGATGCTCTGCGCAGGGGAGAATATAGAGAGCAAGAGGGGCGAAGCATTTTGCACCGAACATCAACCCACTGCCCTTCGCACTAGTCCGCACTAGTGGTGTTTATTTTAGAACCGAGACGAACATGCAGGTGTTACCGTGCCTAAATCCTTCAAATGCTAAAACCACCATGCCGCGTTCCCTGCTCAACTTCACGTCCCTTTCGTTGGTGCTGCGTATGCTTGCGAGGCAGCCGGTGCAGCCGGTCGGTCCCCTGGTGGTGCACACGGCTTGCAATAATAGAACGATTTTCCCGCTCACCCTTCGCGGTGCGCTGTGATTGAATGTTTGAACAGGATGCGTAAGGGTGAGCGAACCCGAACAGAACGCTGTGCCGGACGCAAACTAACTATCTTTCTGCTTTCGTACCACCACCGTCAAACAGAGCGGTAGCGATACCTCTTCGCACTCGGGTCGGACGGGCAGGACCCGGGTGGACCGGTCGTTCAGTTGGTTCGGGTTTGTTGGTATTACAACATACATTTAGGGGTTTTTGGCCAGCAGTCACAGCCGCGCTTCTGGACAGCAAAAGTTAATTCCCCGTAACCACACGCACACGGATGCGGAGGGAGCCAAAAATTCATCATCCACTCTCTGAGCCGGACAGACAGGCGTGCATAAATTACATTGAGGCGCCCCTCTCTCTGTCTTTTAGGGCTACATACAGAGTATGATTGTTCAATTTTTTAATATGATTTTGCTGCGCTTAATTAAATTTAATGGAATATTAATTTAAAACAAATGAGGGAAGTGGGGTTCGTCGCTTGCACCAGCGTTGTTGGTGTTTGTTCGCCGAAGGTTGCTAAGATTGGGCTGAGGTTTGGGCAGAACGCCCTCAGATAGGCAACCAGCAGTACACTCTCACTTTCAGTAGCATCCACCTGCAGCGTGAGCCGAATGAAAGTGAAAGTGAGCTGTACAATCAAATAAAGGCAATGTGGTGCGTGTGTAACGAAAAACGATTGCCCAATTTTGAACGAATACTATACAAGTATTGAATATAATTGCCCAACAATCTGATATTGTTAGTAGATTAAAGTATTTTCTTGGCTCTAATTCTTCAACTACACAAACTATAGTTTAAACCAGTAAAATCTGAGCTGACCTTTTACCTTTTCGACATAAAACACATGTTAGACAAGATCATGTTTATCAGTATCGTTTGCATCTAACCCCTTCTTGAACAGGTAACCCAACGCATATGATACGAACTCAAATTTCAATATTTACCCATCCATCAATAGACAAAACCTGAAGCTGCTGCTATTGCCTAGCATGGTGCGATGAGTGGTCAACGCTGTATCCATCATCATCTTCGAGACAACAACAACAAACACCAGTGGCAATCCCTCCACAATCAAGCATTAAAAAAACCTCAACCCTGTGACCCTTTTACCTGGTAAGATGACCCACCGTCGGCGCAACATCTGGGACCACTCGGGATTGGGGCTGCTCTCGCCTGATTGAACACTTACACCGAACTCCCCCCAAGCAGCATAATCTTATCAAACGCAACGGGGAAACAATCGCCCAAAGTGGTGGTGAGGTGTGAGACGACCAGACGGCCAGTAGCAAACAAATTATGATGCTCGCGCTCGCGAAGAAGCATCACCCGAAAAGCCGCGTTAGCGTCGGGCTGAAGAGTCGTGCTCGAGGATAACTGGTTGGTTTCTTGCAATTTTCCACTTGAAATGCGGTGCGCGCACGTGAGATGCGCGCGAGCTTGACCGATAGAGGCCGTGCGATCGTTTGACATTTAAACTTTGTGGCCAGTGAGCACGGCACGGCGACGGGTCGCGCACATCCGAGCATCGATCACACGCCGACGGCGTGCTGTGGATGAGTGTGGAGTGTTTTGCCACGATGTTTGATGGTTTGCTTCCCTTTTGGTTTAATTGATGTTATTTATTGGTTTGCTGGAAGGTGGTTTTCGCTTGAGGTGTAGACATTAGGGCTAAAACTTTCCTGTGTTTACAAATAAAATGTACTAATCATTCAATTAAATGGGCAATTTTATGCCAATTTAAAGAGTCGTGATCGTTTTGATACGGTAGTGAAGCTATTCGGAAATAAATTGCATTCCTTCAGCCCAGCGGATGTCACTTTTTAACATGATTCACTGGGTGCACAACGTGCCTTTGTGCATATCATTTGCATGATCACTCACTGGTACAGCCCAATGTTCATTATTGTCGCCAGCACGTGTGCCTCTACATCCAACACAGCGCAGTCAGATTAGGTTGTAAATGAGAAGATTCACTTTATTCAATGAAGACATTCACGCTTTGCCTTTAAACACATTCCCCTTATCAATTCAATCCGTTAAGTAGCGACACACAGCAGTCCATCGAAGATTCATTTAAATGTTAAAATTGACTGCTCTGTCAACTAAAGCTGACTGCCGAGACATATTTTGACATAAAAATGTCGAAAAATACCAGTTTTTTGCTATGAATGCAATTCTTTCTTCCTGAGCTAACACAGCAAACAAACTCATGCAAGTAGATTTGTACAATTCGTTTGACCTGTTTTATTGTTTTTCCATGATTTTCTCGGTAAGATATCCAACTAAAGCTTAACCCTGAAGCGAACCAGCGCCCTATACCCTTTACAGCTGCTTCACCATCGGACGGTAACCGTTCTCGTCGGCAGTGTAGGTGACAAGGTATCGCTTGCCATCGTTGTCGGTGTACTCGTACGAGCCGCTGACCGAGATTGCCTGCACGTCCGGATCGGCGGCCGATGCCTTCAGCTCAGCCATTTCCTCGCGCTTCTGCCCATCCGACTGTTCGTAGCTGTACGGTTGGATGTAAGGATTAGACTTCAAATTGGAAACACTTGGCCCGTTCGGGATGCTTACTTGAACTTGTAGCTTCCATCGACGTTCATCTCCTTATCCTCGGATACGATGGACGTATCTTCTGCGAGACACAGACCCAGCAGGCACACAAAGGCAAACACAGCGACCTGTAATGAGGACACACGGTTATTACATCCACACACTGAGTACTTCAATATCACTTTATCATTTTATTTAACTTTAAACTTACAAACTTCATGTTGAAGCAGTTTTAGAACAAACGTCCAGAGGCACTACCAAAAGAACGCAGGGATTACGTTAAGTCAAAGCGATAACACTGTGGACGACTGACATTCGAACCCTTCCAAGGCGCGCTTTTATATGCGAATTTGGCGTGCCCCGAAATCTAACTCTCTGCCATTCTCTGGAATCGCTGGGTAGGGGTTAAGACACCATAGAACCACGGCCCATGTCCCCACGGTCCACGGTTTGGGTCATTTATTGTCACCATCATCATCATCATCATGGCTATTGAATTGAACCCAGGTGATCAAACTCGATTCTTCCCTAACCTACTCCCCAATGCAGGACTTTCTGGTTGATCTGTTTACCAAGTTCTTCTCTCCCCCCGGAGGCTTATTTTATGATCATTTCATTTCCCTTTTCAATACACTATTCGCCTTACCTCCGAAGCGAAATGAAATAAAAAGTATCATCGTCTGGCATCATCGTGCGGTATCATCATCTCGAGCCGAGCCCCAGCCACACGCTTAATGTTCCACCCCGGTGTGGATGATATGAAGATGAGCAAAATCTTTCGCGACCCACAAACATGCTCCTCCCCCCTCACTAATCTCCTTGTGTCTGACAGTAGACATTGAAAATTCGGCCGACCCGGTCAAGGATGTGGCTCGCTAATTTACGACCCTGTGCAAAGTTCAAAGTGCGTGGAATTAGAATTTCTAATGGATATCGCTACGCTTTTCGGCAGAGTGGCTGGGATGACAGAGTCTCGTATGCAAGGACCGTGTTCTGGCGCCTACGTCATGCCGTTCGGGTTTGCCGGTTTGCTCTGAAACTCATCAATTTGCCGTAGACCGTAAAATTGAGTGTTATCGTTGGGTTGGAATTCGTGCATGGGGACAGGTTTAAGTGGTACCGGTTTGAGCGTTCCAGCGAGTATGTGGAGGAGACATTCGCACATCATTACATCAGAGCAGACGGGTTGGTTATTTGGCTAGTAAAGAATAGACATCGATCAGCTTAATGTCTTGCCACTTTGTGTACATTTGTGATCAGGTTGAATGAAATTGATTATGATCTTCATAATTTATAAGACTTTTTGCGAAGAAATTGACAGATACGCAATAACAGTCCCTGAAAGGTTATGGAATGCCATCTAGACTGAAACTTGTCTAAAGACGGGAGTGACATTTTGAGCTATCACAAACACAGTCCCCAAGTGTATGAACTGACATCATATCCGTCATGAGTTCAAATCTAGAGAGGATCGAACGCTATGTTATGTTCTAGAGTTGCCAGATAGACAAGTCCATGACTCATGTAGGGCTAGACATCAGAAATTTCCAAGCTATGCTAACTTCAGCAAAATGCGGATGTCTCGACGAACATTAGAACTCGTTGGAAGAGTTTGATTTTACAACTACTGGATGGATGTTATTACCTTTATAGCCTAATTCTTAGCTGGAATTAGTTACTCTTCTTTCGGTTGTCTCGGTTCATTCAAGATTCGTTTGGAAAGGACCGTTAAATTGATTACGCTTTAGTTAATTCACCCATAATTTTGATCCTATCAGCGTCTCAATTCTTAAACATTGATTATTCTTTTCTTAATCCTTTGTATTCAAGGGAACAACAAACAAAGTCATTGGAATATTCTAAGTAGAATTGTTATTTGTTAATCATCCCTCGATAAGCCAAAAGATATTTCCTAAATTAACATAACTTTTTGCAGTGAAAGTGACTTTGTTTGCATGGTTCTCTCTCTTGTTGATCGCATGTTGTTCTTTCAAGCCCACCAAAGATGCATTAATTCCTGGCAAATTAGCATAACCAAGATGTTGAGCAAAAACAGGAAGCTCGTGTGTCTTCCTATAATTCCAATAATTCCCACCATAATCCAGTGTATGCACCGTTCTAGCAGCTCCTTCCTGGTTTCGCTAACGAGAATCTTCTTTAAAAAAACAAAAACCAACCGGCGCCATAAACCGATCTGGTTCACTCATTAACCCGCAGAACCGGACCGCCACCGGTCTACCGATATGATAAATCAAAAGCCTTGAAAACGAGGTTCATCTTCTTCCAGCCTTGCTCTACAACACCTACAACAAACAAAAGTGATAGAGAAGGGGGTTTAAAGAAACTAAACACACATGTCTCGCCAAAATCGAACGTCACCGGGAGAAAAAAAAACAAGTTCATGTTTAGGAGACTGCTACCAATACTACTACCACTACTACTACTGCTGAGTGTTTCTGCTGCACCGGTAGAGATCCATCTTCGACCACGTACGAGACAGTGCTGAAAGGTTAGGTGGCCCATTATCTGAATTCCGTCTAGTTCTTTAGTGGCGGGCACATTCCACACGGTAGAGAAGTGTTTCGTTAGTTTTCGTCGAAATATGTCTTGTTTTCCCCTCTCTCTTCTTCTTCACTGACTGATACTGATAGAGGCTTGAGCTGTAAAGCTATGCAAAAAAAAAAGTTATAACACACAGACACATACGATCAGGCGAGGATCACGCCGGAATCTGTATCAGTTTGGTGCGGAATTTGAATTAATGTAAGGTCAGCTGGTGCGGTTTTGCTGGTGGATCGTGTTGAGCAGTATCGCGGGTCGGAAGATGTCCAGCGGATATATAACCCAGTGGGACCGGCTAACCAGTACATTGTACCATCAAACATCGTCGTGAAAAGATCCAAGCAAAAGCTTTCTTTAAACAAACAACAATGAAGTGCCTGGTGAGTGGTAGAACGTAACGAAAGTGCTAGAACCTACGAGCAAGTGCTTTGCGAGCGGGAATCATTGGAGAAAGTGATTGAATTGTAGCGAGCCTATGACATGTAGACTGTCGTTCTTTCCAATTGTTTCCGTTGTTGATTAAGTTGAATGTTTTATCAAATCTTTTTCCCAACATATTGCAAATCAGAAAACGATCAGGCTGCAACATTCATCTAAGGATCTTTCAAGACGATCGTATAGCGTCATCTCAAGCTGGTTGGCTAATTCTCTCGCTTAACCGTCAGGCATCAAGTTGACAGATTGCTGCGTATAAATATTATGATAGCCTCTTATACCATAGATAAAGCTTAGCTTGTGTGAAAAAGATCCACAAGGTCACGATGGGATTAAACATTTCAACCAAAACCAGAAATGAAATAATACCACACGCGACAATGTTGTGATCGTTGGTTTGCTTTATGTGCCCAAACAAGTCATCCTCTTAGAGGTTTCGCCTATTGCTGTTACCTTTCGTGCTGATCGTTATCCAAAGCGATCGATTTTCATTGCCAATTAAGCAGATCGCAGACGGTTCAACTGTGCAAAACCAGGAAGCCGGTCACACTTCCGCCTTCAGTTTAGAACTCTCGCCTTAATCTGTTATCCTTCCCCTTTCTAGATCGTTCTCGCTGCCCTGATTGCCGTTGCGGCCTGTGCGCCCCAGGGTGACATCGCGCTGCGCAACCTGGACATTGACCATGCCGGCCTGGTGGACGGTTCGTACAGCTTCAGCTACGACCAGACGGACGACCACAAGCGCGAAGAGTCGGCCGTGCTGAAGACGGTGAAGAACTTCGACAACGAGGATGTGCCAGCGCTCACCATCACCGGCCAGTACGAGTTCACCGATCCGGACGGCAAGCGCTACCTGGTCAAGTATACGGCCGATGAGAACGGATTCAACCCGACGATCACCGAGGCCTAAGCGCGGCGCACTGTACCACCATTTCTGTTGTCCGTGTTTGTCGTGCCAGGTGCTGGTTTCTTCCTAGAAGATCGCCACCGTTCGCCGACCGTACTCAAAGTACTGCACGGCGAACGTTAAAACAAGCAGATGTTGAAGTAGCAGCCGACACAAACACACAAATCCAGTGAAGAGAGTTTGTAAAATTGATGTGAAATAATACAAAAAAAGTTTAAAATTTCTCAAAAAAAAACATGTTGTTTTGTTTCACAATTTCTTTGTGGCAGTTTGAAGGCGTCTTTGTCTCTGAGAGAGAAGTATTTTTGGAGGCATATCTTTCTAAAGACATCACGAAAACACGACCTTCAAAGAGAGCTGCCAGATATGGGGACCTATTTGGGGTGACGAAAAGGCATAATATCATCATCATGATCATCGGGAAGCACAGACCACAACACACTGTGCGCGACCCTCGACGCCCGGCTTGACCAACAATGCTCACCGCCACAAATATCACCATCGATCATCCTCGTACGCGCCCGAACACTCACGCGCTCGAGTGTTTGATAATTTGAGGTTGATTTGTTTGCCTCCTTTGGCTAGCAATCGGCACCGATCGACCACCGGCGTCTGGCGTGGATGAGGGTTTAACTACGCACGCGCCTCATCTGTTTAACCTATGCACATGTACTGCCTCCACTTGGTTGACGATCGTGTTCGTTTTGTAGACGAAAGGGGTTGGTGTTCTTTTTTTTGTGTGTATTTGATGTGCTCTCGCGGACTTGAAGCAAGGGGTCGTCTTACGCCATCGTGCCGTTGTCGTCGTGCCGATAGTGTCATGCGTGTTATGCAGCAGCTCTAGCCTAGCTGTTAGATGCGTTTCCTATTCTCACACTCACTCCTCGAGAGGGTGTAACTGCCTACCTCGTGTGTGTGTGTATGTCGCCATTGCTGAAGATGCAATTTTGATGATGAATAGCAAATCGAATGATATGTATAAAACCTTACAGTGCCTTCGCCGAAAATAAGAGACCTTGGGGGAAATTGATGCACAGCGGAAGATTATTGGAGAAGCGAACGATCGCCAACACGCTGGGGCGCGTCGTGAGCGCGTGGTAATTGATTGTTGCCGATAATGAGATGTATGCCGTTCTCACATCTCTTCACGCTTATCTCACCGCAGTGCTTTTTTTTTTTGGAGGTTTTTAGTGGAATGTTGCAAAGGTCACTCCACGGGGACGAGCACGATGGAAGAGAGAATTGAGATGAGAAACGGAAGAAGTAAAAAAGATGATCGTACTCACCCCCGAAACGGACACAGTAATCATGATTGAAGTTGTTCAATTATTGCTCGCCTCAACGTTGTGTGGCTTTTAGTATCGTTTTTTTTTCTCTATAGTACCGAGCACAGCTGAGCGTATATGCTGGATGTTTGAGACAGAAGCCGGCTACCGACGGGCGTTCGGTCATTACTCTTGTACCGGTTGGCGATTTGTTTTTTGCACATTGCGGAAGGCGTTAATTTTTAAACAAGCGCTTCTTCGACGTAATCCTTCCTGGCGAGCTGCAGCATGTATCGATGTGACAAGCTTCTTCTTTTTTTGGCATTCTGTTTTGTTTCTTTTTTCATGGTCAGCTTTTGCAAAGGGGACGATGGCTGCTGGCCAAAAAAAAAAACTGTCCCCAAACAAGCAAGGTTCTCCGCAAGGTAGTTTATTTAATTGACAAACATTTTTCACAAACGCTTCAAAGATAAACAATTAAAACCGCACACACACGAGAACCGTATGCTAACGAGAAGCTTGTTGATAAATTGGCAGTTTTAGCTGCCGTAAAGCTGGGGAAGGTTAAATGTCGTAGATTGCAGCGCAGGGAATTATGCATCGAATCGATGCAAGTGCATCGGGTGCCGGGTGTTGCGATTAGTAGTTTTAAATATACGATTAAAAACTAACGAACAAATATATGTTCGAAGGGAAAGATTATGTTGTTGTTGTGTGAGAGAGAGAGAGAGAGAGACAGAGAGAGAGAGAGAGAGAGAGAGAGAGAGAGAGAGAGCAAGATGTTGTCACCTACATGCTAATTTGTAAATGTGCATAATGCACTTAAAGCTAAGCGGGCAAGCAATTGCACGCTCCAGCTGCAGTTGCTCAATCGATTGATGCTTTTATACTGGTGGGAATGGGTTTGGGGTTATGTTTGCAAATGTTTACGCTTTATTATCTTCAAGGACAATATATCAATTTATAAGAAAAGAAATAGTACGAGATGTAATGTTTCTGTACATTTTGCATTTTTCAAGTAATTAATAGAACCAAATTTTGGGCATTTTATCATTTGGAGTTGTAGAATAGGTCTATTTGTTGAATAAATTAATTCAGAGTCATTTTTACTGCAATTGTAATTGTAATTGTGAATGTTAGTAATTAAACAATAACAATACAGAACATAAAAAAATCTTGTAATTACAACAATCGATTTGACGTCCTTTTAAATTGTCAAATCCATTGTTCCGTTTTTGGCAATAAATTACGCAACGGGGACAACTACATCGACTCCTCGTTTGCAGTCATAGCAGTTCATGACGCTAAAACAAAAGCGGCTGACCTACATGAATGGGTAGTCTTAGTTTTATAGCTTTTCTTTAAAATATCTGTGTGATTTTGCACCTTCACCATCGTTGACTCCCGTGCGATTGAACTTTTTCTTCTACAGCTACTGTAAACGAACGTCCTCCAACTTTTGACACCCCTCAAACAGACTGATCTTCACTTGTACTCCTCCACCTCCCTTCCCTACAGCATATGTGTGGCATCAATCGGCCCATACTCGGTGTCCGTGTACGTGCTCATCTTCCCTGCGATCAAACACCGTGCGCTCCCACCATCATCAGCGGTGCGGTACCGCGTGCAATGCTCCTTCCCATCGCAACCACACAAAACACATGCAAAACAAGCATAAACTCCCAGCATCGGTAGTAGTGGTGGTGGTGGTGGTGATAAATTGCGGCCATCGGGGACGGTATCGTCACCTTAAAGTTGGCTGCTCCTCCCATCCCATCCCGATTACCTTTCTTTTTACGGCCAGTGCCTTTGCGCTGACCGGCCTCTGCGTCCGGTGGCAGTATAAAAGGAGCCGCGCAGCATCTTGGACGCTTATTATTCTGTCCGCGCGGTACGGCAATCGTGTCCAGTACACACCCTGTGGTCGTCCTGTGATTAGCGAGTGAGATTTTGCGCCCAACATTGCTCCCGTGCTCCCGGTACTCCAGGAAACGTTTTATTACAGCTGTTGGATTATTTCCCCGTGTGGTGTGTCCGTGTGTACCGTCTAACCGTCAGCATGAAGCACGTGGTGAGTTTCAACGTGACAATTGTGGCGGATGGAGCGATGTACGGTGTAGGCGTTACGTGCAAAAGTGAACAAAAGACAATTGATGTTGATGAAAAGTGCTGTGGGTGGTGGAATGTCATTTTTTGTTTGCACCTGAAGGTTGCGTAGTATGAGGTGGCGACAGAAATGGCTGACATTTTTTGGTGATGTTACGTTGGACAAGTGTTGCTTATCTTTAACATCAAAAATATGACTACGAACGAGGATATGGCGGTATATTAGCTCATAGATCATGCTTCAAGAGATCCATTGAAGTGTGACGAAATGGTTACTAAACGTGGAGAAAATATTAAATTTGGACTGTATACATAATTTTTCTGTCTTACAAGTTAAAGTTCCATATTCAATAAGTAATATTTATTTTTTTAAATTGAAGATTTTTTTTAAATCAACTTTCAATCTCCTCAGCTCTTAGTTTATGTGTTATAGATTCAAACAAAAAAATAAAATCACATTGTTTTACTGATAGTTTTCAGTATAAAAACTGTTCTTAGGTGCTCTCTGTGCAACTATAGATCAAAAAAGGCCAGAAGTTAAGAAAAATTAGAGAAAATTTTAGTGAAATATTTAAAAATTATTCTTGTTAAATATGAGTCACAATCAATGCGATTGAAATTAATGTATTAACACATGTCTCACTTACGAAAATTAAAGAATATGTGCTAAAGGTTCTTCAAATGTTCAACATTGCTTATTTTGTGACGCATCCTGCCCACCAGTTCTGCCGCGGGGTCAACATAAATCAGCATTATCAGAACAACATTAGGCACTCGCGGGAACATCGCTGGTTCCGACCAGTTCGGCACAAATGTCACACCAGATTACGTCGCTAAAGATGCGAAATAATGTCCAGCCATGCTATGCCCACGCAAAGGCGTAAATCCGGGCCGTAAAAATGTTCTAGAAATATGAACTGCTCATCGACACTATCTTCATTTCATTCTTCATTCATTCCCTCCCGTTAGATTGTTCTTTTCGCTGCCCTGGCCGTGTTCTGTGCCGTTAAGGCGCAGGATGAGGTGCAAGTCATAAGCTTTAACAACGACAACAACGTCGATGGAAGCTACCAATTTGCGTAAGTTTCAACCCATGCTTTTGCATGAAATTTATCCCTTTTCGATTGTTTTTGCACAATCGTGGTGGCATTTTAGGGGTTTAACTAATGTGATTTTCGTTAATCTTTGAACTGCACAGCTACGAACAGAGCGATGGCCAAAAGCGGGAGGAAAAGGGTGAGCTGAAGCCGGTGGAAGGATCCGATGAGCCAGCCCTGTCCGTGAAAGGTTCGTACGAGTATACCGACTCGAATGGACAGCGATACCGGGTGGACTATGTTGCTGACGAGCGAGGATACCGCCCGACGGTGACCAAGCTGTAAGATACGGAGACGGTACAGCCTTGCCATCACAAGCACAAACACTCAGTGAGATTCAAATGCCACAAACAGTATGTAAAAAAAAGTGAATAAAGTTGTGAACAATATAATCTTTAAATTTGCTTCTCTTATTGCACTACCAAAAGAAGAAGAAATCAATGAAAGAAAGCACATTTGTCCGTTTATTTTAAAACACAAGCATGCAGAGCCTTTCATCCCGAAAGTATGCAATGCTAAACGTAATACATATTCAGTAGTGATGGGAAAAACATGTTTTTGTCGGAATCGGCTCTGGAATCGTTTCCGGTATAGGTTCCGCAATCGGCTCCGGAATCGGAATCGGTTCCGAAATCGGAATTGGCTCTGGAATCGAAATCGGCCCTGGAATTGGAATCAGAAATCAGACGCGGCTTCGAAACGGAGTCGGTTTCGGCACCTCCATAAGAATAGGCGTTTGGGTCCAATGATGCTGCGTATTGATAGGCGCAAAGAATCCAAATTTACTTGTAAACTATGCATTCTCATAGAGATTTCCGGACTGATTTCGCTTCTAAAACTTCTTACTTATTTCAATTCAAGCACTGATTCTCATTCCGGAGCTAATTCCATTTCTAGAGTTACCGGAGCAAATTGCGATTCCCAAGTCTATTCTAATTTCGGAGCTGACTCCGGACTCGGCTCCGAAGTCAACTCCGGAATCGGTTCCGAAATCGGCTCCAGAATCGGTAAAGGAATCGAATCCGGATTAGGAATCGATTTCACCATCGTATTGACTTCGTAATTGATTCCGAACGCGGAATCGGGTAGGTCCGATTCCGTACTCCCACCACTAATATTCAGCATTCCGTAGGTTCGTCGCTTGATGTCATCCGAAGACTTTCGTTTAAGTTTTCGTTCTCATCAGCAGATGGCGCCTCTGTCTCGATCGCCTAAAGTGCCATCTGTTGATTGCAACCGAAACTAATACGAAACTTCAACATTGAGCAAAGCTTTAAATGCTTTTGCTATAGTCGTAATTAAATGCTCATGCAGATTCCATTTTTTGTGCTTGTCTATTTTAATATCCATCATTCTTCGCATGCTAGTGCGCGCTTAGGCACCTTTCACTACAAAAACAGCCAATCAACAAGCGATTAAGGCAAGCAGGGTAAGTGATCTTGAACTTTTGTCCTTCATTTACAAAGTCAGCGAACTCGTAGCGATTTAGAAGGTGATTTCCTTCCTTTGTAAACATTAAAATATCATATGCTCAGATCATTTCTACGTGAAGCGCTCGTTTATTCCATTCCACAAGAATTGTAGATAATATTTGTCCACCTTTTGCTTCACTGGTCTGGTCAGCCAACCAGCGAAAGCAACACCGTATTGGAGATGCCTGCCGGAGGAGGCTTCTCTACAATGCGATACCCATTCTCGTCCGCCTCGTAACTGTACTCGTACGTTTCGCCATCGGTCCCGATGAAGCGATACACTCCTGTTACACGCAAAATGCCCGTCTCGGGGTCGATGGTCCCTTGCTCCTCGCGGAACTGGCCATCCTTTGTTTTGTAGGAAAAGCTGTACCCATTTTCATCGCGCACATTTTCGAAGTAAACGAGCTCCGGATCCTGCTCTCGTACAGGGGCGGCAACGGTCACGGTCACGGTCAGTGCAACTGTCACTGCCGTTATGATCCACGATTTCGAATGCTTAAACAAGAGCAAGGAAAAGGAGATCACCAAATATTGTGCACGCTCGCTTGATAAGAAAACCGTGTTGTCGCTTACCATCGCTACTGGAGTCCGTTGTTATCCGTCCGTCCTGTTCGCAACAGCGATAAGTCAATACTAAAAGTTTCAACAACCGGCTGCTGCGCTGCGATGCGCTGACGGTCGTCGGCTTCTTCGTTTCTTGTGGTGAATGGTGCCAAAGATGATACGCATTACGACGATCAAGGTTATGCTTGTGGTAGGTGGTACAAAGCCATGCACATGTATTTATAAGTTAACACAATTTTGCTTACGCACATGCTAGACTTTTTTTGTAATATTCTGCATTCCGTGAGTTCGTCGCTTGATAGCGATAGAAGTCTTTTGTATTGGTTTTATTTTTTACCGGTAGATGATAGCCGTTAATCTAAATTAATACGAAAAATAATGTTTGGACAACGTTTTAGTTTGCCTTTTCAAATTAAATCATCTATGAAAAAATGAAAAAGTGCCTCGAAGCATAGTTTATCCGCATTTTTCCATTCCATGAAATGCCCATTGTAACGTAATTAATATTATTTTTTTTATCTTTATTTGAATGCTGCTGCGCGTTAAGTTAGGTTTGGCTATAAAAACCGCCTACCTGTAAGCTATTAAGCCAAACGTGTTAAACGAACTTTTGCTCTGTGTTGAGTCTTGTAGGCTATCAGCCTTTAGATAAATTTTAGACACTTTAGACTACACTCAATATTCCTAATTTATTTCTCCATAAAGCACATTCATAATAATTTTCAGCGGTTATCAGCTTCCCACCTCAACCGACGAGCGAAAGTAACACAGTGTTGGAGATGCCGGGAGCGCCTGGCAGCGGTGGCTTACCAACGATGCGATACCCGTTCTCGTCCGCCTCATAGTACACCTCGTACGTTTCACCGTCGGTACCGATGTACTTATACGACCCTGTCACACGCAAAATGCCCGACTCGGGATCAATGTATCCCTGCTCCCGGCGACTCTGGCCATCCTTCGTTTTGTAGGAATAAAAGTATCCTTGATCATCACGCACGTTGTCGTAGTATAGTATGTCGGGTTCCTCTTCTCCAACGGGCGCTGCCAGGATCGCGGTTACGGTCAGTGCAACTGCCACCGTTGCTAGGATCCACTTGTAGGAACGCTTAAACGAACATCAAATTTTAATAAAAGATAACACCTTCTTGAGCACGCATTCGATAAACAAACCGCGTATCTTACCATCGTTGCTTGAGTCCGTCCTGTTTGCAACAGCGATACATCAACACTAAAACATTTCGGTCTTTAGCATCTGTGTGCCTGTCAAGGTTATGTTTGCCGGCGATACCAAGACAAACACATGCGCTTATAACTTAAGCCAAGCGTACGCTGTAAATATTGGTGAGCTACTTATCAAACGTGTTTCAACTATTTAGCTGGGGAATAACCCTCATTCCGGTGCATCGCTGAATGTTGCTGATGTTTCCATCGACATTCTCCAGTGAAAAGATGCCACTTCAAGGCCGTTTAGTTGTGGTAAAAGACAAAAAGAAAACCGGGTGAATCTTTCTAAAAATAATTTCGGCATTTTGGACTGTCAGTTTGACTAGATCTTCCCAGCGAGCAAGGTTGGAACGGGAGCTCGCTCTGTAGATTTGGTAGAATTTTGGCTGCCTTTTCCTGTAAAAAAAAAAACATGAAGAATCAGGTAAGAGAGCCATAAAAAACACATAAATACGAGTATTACAACGTTCTTTTCTGCCTCACAGATTTGTTTCCTTCTTTTACTCGTACCCCTTTTGTGCGGTGTCGGCGGGGCACCGGCCCAAGGAGTTGATCCAAATTTGAAGAGCTTCTACCACGAGGCGGACGACGAGGAGCAAATGTTTTCGTAAGTACCACTATCGCACTGTGTTGGTAAACCACCCAAAAGCAACTGTTTTGTTTGCCCTGTCCACATTCTTCCAGCTACAAAACGAACGACGGCCAATCACGCGAGGAAACGGTCTCCTGGGATAAAGACACGGGCAAGATTGTCATCTCCGGGTGGTATCGATACCTCGGGCCGGACGGTGTCCTCTACACCGTGCAGTACGTGGCGGACGAAAACGGGTTTCAGCCGCTCGGCGCCCATCTGCCCGGTGCCGATCCGAATCCAGATTTGTACACCATTTCTACCCCGTTCGCGGGTGGAATCTCGAAAACCGTGCTCCTCTCGCTGGTTGGATAAACCAGGCCGACCAGGTGGGCGGTGCGGTTGAAAATTGGCGTAAAATTCTGCGCTTTCCGGTTTTTGCGCTTTTGGTTGTTGTTTTGTGTAAAAAAGTAAAAATTGTACTGTGGGCAGGATATATCCCCACTCATGCTACTGCGTGCGAATGAAAATCAATAAAAATTATCGCTACACCGCTGATCAAACGGGCGTACCAGGCAAACTTTAGCGTTTTGGCACCGTGTGTAGCCGTGGTTTCTGGACGTTATGTGTTAGTCAAACCTTCGCGACGCTAGAAACAGGTTGTACGGCTTTTATGTTGCGCTGTTGTAGTTTAATTCCCCATCCATCATGTATCGGGTGAGTGTTTGATTTAGTTGCTAGAAAAGCAGTTAGTTTGAAGACTTTTTTAAATATCTAAACATTTTAGTATTGTGTGTGTCTTCTTGCCTTTTTACTGGCATCAACGCTACTGACCGACGCCCGACCGGCGATGGAGAAAGACCACAACTTCCACTACTATGAGATAATAAGCACTGAAAATGGGCAATTGTTTTCGTACGTGTTTAATTCCTCATTACTAAAACAAAGAAGAATCTATTTTATTAACCATTTATACCCTTTTTTGCATTTTTAAAGCTATAAAACGAAGGACAATCAGTGGCGCGATGAAACAGTTGAGACCGATCCCAAGACCGGCAAGCTGGTCATCTCAGGCTGGTACCGCTACGTCGGGCCCGATGGCGTCACCTACCAGGTCAAGTACGTGGCGGACGAGAATGGCTACCGGCCGCTCGGGATGCATCTGCCCGGGGCCGATCTGTCCGATCCGACCGCGTTCAGCGTGCTTACGCCACTCGTCGATAGTGGCGTTTCGCGAACAGTGCTTCTATCCCTAGTCGGCTGACATCAGCAAACGGGGGCGATATAAATTACAATTTTGTGCGTGTGCTATTTTAAATGCGGTTAAATTATGGAAATCCTATCTTTAGTAGTTTGGTACGATTAGCAACGTGGTATTGATAGTATTAAAATTTGAAGACAAAAAATGAAACACGATACACGTCGGAACGAAGACGAACAGCATTGTGGAACCTGTCCCTGTCAGTAGCATAACCGATCACCGCGCAGCGAGCGTTGATTTGTGAGTTCGCTTGCTGGAATCATACTCGATTAACATCTCCTAGGATCGTTCGAAGGCAACGACCTTGCTTGAAACGGCTCTTCGGGGGCCTCTTCGCTTCTCGGGCTTGGGCAACGACAGACGCACTAATCAAGCGCTATCGCACCCATCGGCGAGCATCGGTTTTTGCTAGCTTTTACGCAGAAGCTTGGAAGCTGCGTAGACGTGCTGAGGATGCCAACGAGTGTGGTTGTTTTTTTTTTTTTGTGCGAAGAAAAAAATCTGAAGCAAAGGAGTAAAGCAGTTTTATTTTTTGTAGAGAAAGATTCTAGGAAATAAAATGCGTGCGGTAAGCTTGTTGTTTGTTCGATTGTGATGAAGCAAGAGAGAAATGATTAAATAAAACATTCATAATCCCCTCTTCTATGTGGCAGATTCAAGGTGTGCTTCTTTGTGTGTTTGTAACGCTTCTTCCTGTTGTTATTGGAGCTCCAATAGGCGACGATCTAATTAGCTACGAAAGCGTGCAAACCGATAATGGATATCGGTTCTCGTAAGTGCACCTTAGATTAATGTAATGCAATTTCCATGATAAAAAGAATCAAACATGTATTTCCAGCTACGAAACAAAGGATGGACAGGCACGGGAAGAGGTCGGTACGATCGACCCCAGCACGGGGGTGCTGACGGTGACTGGTTGGTACAGCTACCGCACGCCAGATGGCGATACGCAGCGTGTTGATTTTGTTGCGGATGAAAATGGCTATCGAATCGTTGACCAACCGCCAAACGTTGTGGCACAATTCATACCGATGGTTGTTGCTGGTTCACCTATCGATAAGACGGTGCTGCTATCGCTCGTCGGATAGGGAGATACTTTTCTTGGAACGTTGCAAGAAAAACAATTAATTTTTCATAACAATATGTTACAACACAGAAGCTAACAATTGTCAAACAATACACTATAGATAGAAATAAGTAATAGTTCGCTTTCAATGGATTATAAAAGAGGCTGAGGTTAGGGTTATATTATCAGCTTAGTAGTTATGATATCAGCTATATAATTGGATATCGGATTCATATTGCATATGGATTATAGGACATCAGATAGATAATCATTTATAATATTTAATACACATAACATCACAAATGTGTGAATAAATTATTTAACAGAAACATTAAGAACCTCTTGTGGGATATATTGAAAGGTTCGTCGCTTGTTTCGGCAGGAGTCTTTTGATTATATTTTGAAATAGTAGCAGTAGTTAAGCAAGACCTAATCTGGAAGATTTATATTTTATTTTAAAATTTAACATTTATGTTTTCTTTATCCATTTGTTCTATCCATTTCGAAAATGATAACATTACAGTAACTCTTGTTAAGTAGCTTAATACGATTAGCAATGCCGTATGGTTATTATTCAAAATTTGATATTAGAAAAAACGAAAAACGTTGCAAAAAAGGGGGAATGACTAACATTAAGCAACCTGTCCCTCTCAGTAGCAATAACGATCATCGTGCAATTGAGCATTACCTCGCGAGATCGTCTGCCGGGATCATTGAAACGTACCCGATGAACCTCTCTTAAGATTGGTCCGAAGGTATTGACCTTTCTGGTACGGCTCAGGGGATCTTCGCGTCTCAGCTGGGACGCATTAATCATTTCTGAATCTGACCCCTCGGTGGGCATCTCTTTCGCTAGCTTTTGCAAAAGCTTTAAAGCTGTGTAGACGTGTGAAAGGTGCTGACGAGTGTGGTTCATGTTAGCGCAGTGCAAAATTTGTGAGTGATATTAGAAGAGTTTGGGAACTTGCTTTTACTGCACAGGAAGGATTCTATTAACGAAAATGCGTGTGGTAAGAATGTTGTTGATTTGATTGTGATTTGAATCTTGAAGATAATATTACATTCTTTCCTATTTCCAACTTGCACTGTGGTAGATTGGTGTGTTTCTTGCCGTGTGTGTCCTGCTTACGTCTTTGATCATTGGAGCTCCAATAGGTGACGATCTAATTAGCTACGAGAACGTACAAACCGAGGATGGATATCGTTTCTCGTAAGTGTACATTAAGTTCAATTGGATTTCTGAATTAAATTTCCAAACTGATTAAAAAAATCGTCTATTTCTAGCTACGAAACAAAGGATGGACAAGCACGGGAAGAGATCGGTACGATCGACCCAAGCACGGGCGTGTTGCGCGTGACGGGTTGGTACAGTTACTACACTCCAGATGGCGTTATGCATCGTGTTGATTTTGTTGCGGATGAAAATGGCTATCGAGTCGAAAGCGAACCGTCGTCCGTTGAGGAAGAGTTCACACCAAACGTTGAAGCTGGTCCTATCGATAGGACGGTGCTGCTTTCGCTTGTTGGATAGGGATATCTCATAATCTGATTTTAATTGGAACATTGCAACAAATGCTATTTTCAACGACAGTCAACATCTTCAACGAAGCAGCTATTAGCTCAGTATGATAAAAAATCGTCAAAATGCATTAGATAATATTAGATCACTTTCATCGGGTCGTTAAAGAGGCTATACTTTCAGGGCTGTTCTAGGTACAGATTTTCAAAATATCTACACATATTAAGGGTAATCAAAAGGTTAACAGAATAAACGGGTAAATAAAATTGCATAAAGTACCATGTGATGCTTAACTGCAATTGTTTTAGTCACAGCAATTTACATGAAAACACATATAAATGTCTTCTACACATTTTTATGCTGTCGAATACATAATCGGGGAAGATTTATTTTTAGTTAAACGAAACTTAAATTACTTGCTGCTATGTTTTTTTTTCATTTTCTCTCCATCCTTTTAATGATCTGAATGATCTCAACCCCGGCAGATCTATCCCATCAGCAACGACAGGAAAGCCTTCATCCTTAAATCTGCATCGCGTGCGTTTCTTGTCACCGTTCGTGCCCGATAGCCCTTCTTGCCGCTCGTGTACATGACCATCACCATCGTGCCGTCCTTATTCTTGTACCCATACTGGCCCATCAGCATCAGCTCCTGCTCGGGCGTTCCAACGTTCACCAGCATACCGACTTCCTCCCTAAACTGTCCATCACTCGTTTCGTACCTTTTGTGAGAAAGAAAGCAGAACAAAATACGTCACACTGCACTAGCAACAAGCTTCATGCACTTGCGATCACTCACTTAAACCGATACATTTCCTGCCCGTGGATACTTTCGTAGTTGAGGAGTTCAGTATCCTGATCCGCATCTGACGACTCCATCGGAGCACATTTTGATACAGCTAGCAGCGTGCCTAACGATACTACCACGCCGATAAGATTCATGATGAGCACTGGGCATCAAACTATGTCCTACAGCTTCTTAAAACTACCATTTTGGACATCGTTTTGCCTAACAAAGGTGTGATTGAGCGGGTTGCGAGCGGGGGATTTTGGAATAAGTTAAACAACATCGAAACACAAAGGTTTGAAGTGACAGCTCAAGGAGTACACGGGGATTTAGGCATGGCCACGGTATGGGTGCACACACGAGCGCACGGTGGATGATGAGCTTCGATCAACGCTGATGAGAACACATCAAACACTGATGGCTCTATTAGTAGAAGGTGTGGTTTTGGAGAATACAGCATAGAGCAGTCTAAAACGTCTTCATTAAAATACTTGCAACGAACAAAAAACGGAGGATGCAGTGAAGCATTGTTCCTCCCAAGAGCACTTCAGCCCAACAACTCTTCACCAAACACTGCACCAAAGGTTGTTGTAGTTCGCCAAAGGCATAACGCAAAGGCTCTTTCCATACGTTTTGCTCGGAACACATTCGGAACGTTTGTTCGGAGTGAACTGGTTTCAAAGCTACCTTTCAACCTCGAACCGCGCACGCCTGCTACGATAATATGCTAATCGGTTTTGCTGGTTCGCTGTTAATTTTAACTCCGATTTGATAAGAGCGCGATGCGTGTCAGATCACTTCCGTTACATAAGCATTGCTTCTGTCTGGCTGCAGACGCAAGGAGGCGCCAAGCAATTATGTTGCGATAGATAATCATTCACGAGCAAAAAAACAAAACAGATGGAAATGAGAGTCAGAAACAGAGAATATTGTGTAAGGAATATTGTGGACAATTGTCGGATCTGCTGGAACTCATAGAACGTTTCCCCTTTCAAGCTTATGCAATGCGATATGATGTTATCCAAACAAGCGCAGTACGATTGCATTCCAGTGACCTCATTTTATGTCCTCCTATCATGCTAATCCCTCTTACCTTTGGCTTGGATGCACAGCCCACTCGAAGGGTTGCCCCAATCAGTTCAGCCCAGCTGATCGAACGAGGACCAACATTTAGATTACAGCTGACCGATTAAATGCCGTCCGGCGATGAGCCCTCTCTCCCAAATGTGCTCCAACACAAACAAACACTGGCGCTTCCCTCCCACGTGCTACGGCCCAGCTAGATAAGGTTGCAGCAGCACGCCGGGAAGGCCACCAAAAGTCAAGATGCCTCCCCGCCAAAGAAACACCAAACTGCAAGCGTGCCCGTGGACATCACCATAAAATTGAACCGTAAAACTTGCCTCACCTCACGCATCTTACCCACGCATCATACACAACAAACAGTTTTGGGGTGTTGTTTTTTTGGCTTGGTTTGCTCAGAGTGTGTCTCCGAACAAAAAAAACACTCACACACAGAGATACCAACTAACCGAGCTTCGAAAGAAAGGTGACAGAGAGCAGAAAAACAAAATCTCCTTCCTTCCAAGCCAAACGAGCGCATCGCACCTACGATGGGAGGGATGTAGGTCGAAGGAGATGTAAAATACCGACACACAAACGCAAACACGAACGGGCTCAGGCTCCAAAATATGCGATCTCCGTCGGCGAGCGCGAGATGATCGGCGATGTGACGCCAGGAGGTCAATTCGGAGGTGACCGGTGTCTCGGCAGCGCCCGCTGATGCACGCTGACATAATCGATGATGCATCGCCAGCAAAGCAACTAGTGGATGATGATGATGGTGACGCTCAAGATGGTGATTATCTCGATCGCGATGTTCACTAGCCAGCAGCGTCCTTCCCATTTAGCTCGACCCAATGTCAACCAAGGCTGTGCTGAAAGGAACCTTTAAAAAAAACGGTCCCAAAAAACAGTCCGAATTCCCAGAAGTCCTCTTTTTATCTTCCCTTTTTCGTTCAGGCTGCCTTCAAATCGATGGCCTGAAACTCTATGATATCTAATCATTCTAGCTTCGATGCTTAAATTCGGGGATTTTTTGTCCCCCCCCCCCACGCCATCCTAACCTTCCCCATTTGAGAACGTTTGCACAAAAGGAACACGGCCGCGGAACATCGGCCACGGTGAGTTGTCGGCGACCAAACGCTTTTGTAGCGCGGTATTACCGTGCATAAATTACTACTAAAATGTGACTTATGTGTAAGCACGCAAGCGTTCGCGTTGCCATGGATTTTGTTGTTGTTGGTGGTGGAAAGTAGAAGAGGAAGGGTAAGACCGGGTAGGGGGATGCTAGCCTGATGTTGCGGTAACACTATGCGGAGAAAGATGAAGAAGATACTTTCAAGGTTAACCAGAAAGTGGCTCGCTGGCTGCTGCTGCTGCTGGTGAATGGTGCGCATGGTGCGGGGTCGTGATTGGACCACTTTTCGATCATCCCCCTCCCCCTTACCCCACCGAGTGTCCGTTCGCCAGAGATGGCGCGAGGGGATGATAAACGAGAAAAGGGTGGGGCTGTGCATGGAAGATGATCAAGAAAATCGTCAACGAGCGGTTGGCTGTAGCCTTCGAACAGTTTTCACTATCACTAACATCACACGCACAAACACGGTAAAGTACTAGAAAGACACACACACACACACACATACACATCCATGTGTAGATTCTTCTTCTTTCTTCCCGGGGTAGCTTAGCGGTTTGGGACGGAATGTCTCACGGAGTGCCGATGCTTTCATTAGCATATCTGTGGAGTGTTTCTTTTTCTTGTGTGTGGTTTCGTTTTCGGTTTGTTCGATTGGATTTTGCATCATATTTCTAGCTCGCGCTCGTGTGCCGTAAGTTTCGACGGTTACAGCCAACTGTAGCGAGGGGCATCAATCGATTTTGCTGTAAAATATTACACTCCTGCAAAACACATTTCCTGGGAAGTCGGTCCCCCAAAAGAGCTACTCCAATAGTTCACCCAGCTTATCGGTCATCATTACCGACCAATAAATTGCTTTGTTTTGGAGACAAAACCCAACGGTTGTCCAATTCGGGCTCTGACATTTGCATCTCATCTTTTGGTTAGAATCTTTTCGTCCGGAGCAATGAAGAGGCATCGCAAACAGGCACAAAAAAAGGGCATGTGAACCTCCCGCGTGATGCATCCACTAACGGCAGCACATCAAAGAGGGACCATAAATCATTACATATTTACTGCCGACGTGCGTGCGTGCGTGCGTCCTGAGAGTGCTACTGGCACTTCGTTTCGTTGTTCACTGTACCGTTTTTTCGCTGTGGCTTTTGGTTGCGGGGGTAAAGTCGGGTAAGTGATACAGTAAACAGAAGGTTTTTTGCTGTGCCGTCGGTTTTGCTACGCTACGAAGCACACAGGCAGAGAAGGCTGCGGTGCTTGAGAGCGAAAGATTGTAGTCCAGCGAAAGAGACTCCAATCTCAAGTGCCTTGCCTCGAGTCTACACCGCAACGGCGACGAGACATTGAAAGCAAAAGTGATCTTTCTTCCACTGTTCAACGCGATCGCTTTGTCCCAGACCTCGGACCAGTTTCTTTTGTTGCTTGCTCTCCAGCAGCATTCTGTGGTTCTAACCGGATGCGCGTACGCCTACCTAGGGAGTCTAATTTCAAACCCGATCTAATGCGTTGAACATCATCCTCACCGTACCTTCACAGACGAGGTCCTCACTCGTCAGTGCAGTGGAACCAGGTACGAGAATGAACCTTCACACTTTACCGTATTACCGGTTTGCGGAAGACGCACAGTACAGTACAGTACTAGCAACTTGGCTAGCAAAAACTCATGCTTTCCACGTGATATGATCGATGTAATTGATCGACTGATCGAATGACACACTGCCACTGCCTCGCTGAAAGCGAATCACGTTCTGTAGTAGGAGGCATGGGCGAACCCCCGGACGGCAACCGCAGGACCGTTATCAAGCAAAAGTGTGGTGTGTGCATCCTAATTACTGCTGAGGGGAAGCTGACAAGTTATGACAGTTTGTAGAAGAACACCGATAGCGTATAAAAGAAGATGCTAGCTGCATTGTCCCCCGTTAGTTACGGTAGCTAAGTGGTTGAAGACGGATCGCACAAGTTGTAGTACATCAGTTCAAATATATATTAGAAAAACAGTTACTTCAAGATGAAGATGGTACACAATATTCTTTCCATCAGTTCCCAATCAACTTTGAATTAACGTCCAAAACTTTTGTGTGTTTATAGCTATTAGCAGCAATCGCTTTGACACTGGTGATTAGTGCATTTGCTGCCCCGCTGGATGATTCCCGAAATGCCGAGATCTTGCGGTACAGCAGCGAAAACATTGGAATTGATGGCTATCGATTCGAGTAAGTTGTGCTAGATTTGTCTAGGATAGTGCCTGGCTCATAAAAAGGGACTCTAATCTCATCGACACAGGTTCGCCACAAGCGACGGTACAAGCCGAACGGAGGAGGCTGAGCTGCGTAATCCCGGCACGGATAATGAGGCGATTGCCGTACGAGGATCCTACTCATATACCGGGCCCGATGGGACCGTGTACGTGATCAACTACGTTGCGGATGAGAACGGATTCCAACCGGAAGGTGCACATATTCCCAAGTAGTTTGGTCATTCAAACTCCAAATCAGCCTTATCCAGTAGCCAAATTATAGTGACAAATTCTTTTGCGGGAGAACCTTTCGGTTTTTAATGCATTTCACTGTAGAGAGTCAAGAACAAGTCATCTCCGTCTTTAGTTTCGAGAATTCCTCCCATCCACGATCAGTTTGCTGATGCGATCATGTTTGATTTAAAAAATAAAAAGCAAAAAATACCTCCAAAATCCTCGATACTTCGAAATACGAAAATCGATGCAACACCGGTTCAGTTCTATCTGGAGGCGTTCCTATTCCACCGGTTTTTTTTACAGATATTCAAACTCTCCTTTGATATTCAACCGAACCCGACATCCGTGTTGCGTCCATGCTATTAGACCGGTTCTTCCTAAGCTTATGCATGGAAAATGCACATAAAATTCTCATTTCGGACGCATTTGTCGGAGCGTCCCACAAGAGAAAAGACTGCAACGAATGATGTGACAAAATGTGCAAAACCAATGATTGGAAACTGAGCCACTTTTTTGTGGGTAGATTATAGCATTCTGTTCTACCTTGTGCCAAATTTCAGTATAAAAGCGATCACACTTGTGACATCGTTCTTTAGTAACGTTCTTGGCTTTGCAACCGTCAACGACGCATCTCGTTCGAACATCAACAGATTGAAGTAATTCACCCGAAAGAACATCCAAATCTTTTTCTGCGTGAAAATGAAGTGTGCATTGATCTGTGTGGCTTTGTGCGTGGCCGCGGCCGTGGCCATCCCCGTCCCGGACCAGAACGCCGAAACGCTCAAGTACGACAACAACATCAACGGTGTCGACGGGTACAGCTATCAGTACGAGACGAGCAACGGCATCTCGGCGCAGGAAGCGGGCGAGCTGAAGGCGGTCGGTGAGGCGTCCGCCCTGGCCGTGCGTGGATCCTACACGTACACGGCCGCCGACGGACAGGTGTACACGGTGACGTACATTGCGGACGAGAACGGATTCCAGCCGGAAGGCGAACATCTGCCGAAGGAGTAGAGCGTAACGAATGGCGTACTCGAGATGTAAATAAATGGTTGGAAATTGTACCAAAACATGTTTTGTGTCACTTGTATGAAAGATATGCCAGTTACAGTTGAATGGTGACAAATGGTGATCAAATCGCCCGCAATTTCTTCTGATTGCGTAATTTGTAAATATTGAATATTCCAAAAACATTGAATTGATTGTCCAGTAGCTTCAAAAGTGACAAAAGTTTCAATTTTGAAGTGATCCACTCACACACAAACACTTTGGACACCTCTTTTGGCATTGCTAATTTATTGCCGCGATTTTTAACAACCTCTTTTTGCCAAAAAATGCGTTGACCCTCTCATTGACCCGCCAATTGGTGGCGTGTGTGCTATATTGGGCTTCTTTCACTGGACGAGGCGGAGCGAAGGGAAACGCGATTCATTCAGAAACACACAATCCAATTCATACCGATCGGATGTCGGTACGACGGGTGTAAACTTGACATTCACCCGACGGTTCTTTCCTTCTTAGTGCAAGCAAGGCACGGATGCTACTGGCCACCGTTCCCTCCTCCCGAAAAGGGGGTACGCGATTGCACGGCACCAAGGGAGGAACACGATCGCCGCACACGCCGGCTGAAGGTCGTAATCGTACAGTGTTTGCAGGGAACTGTTTGAATTCGAGTATAAAAAGCTGGTCCCGCACTCTCGGACAGCATCAGTTGCAGCCTCAAACTCTGGACACAGTGTACTGCAGTGTACTACAACCCCTTCAAGCCCACGAGCCCAAGCAACAAAGCATCTTCAATCATGCAGACCTCCATCGTTATCCTGCTGTTCGCCGGCCTGCTAGCGCTCGGCTATGCTGCACCGCGCCCTGGCGCCGAGGAAAAGGACGCCCAGCTGCTGAAGTACGAGAACGACCACAACGGCATCGATGGGTACAACTTCCAGTTCGACACGAGCAACGGCATCCAGCGCCAGGAGCAGGCCCAGCTGAAACAGTTCGACGATGAAAATGCGGCCCTGGTTGTGCGCGGCTCGTACTCGTTCACCGGTGACGATGGGCAGGTGTACACGGTGAACTACGTTGCGGACGAGAACGGTTTCCAGCCGGAAGCTCCCCATCTGCCGAAGTAAGGCAAACGGGGTTTGGTTGGCAGTGTGTGTTAGTGCAAACTTTTTGCGATTGGTCCATATAGGTTAAAAATTTGTTTTTTCTTCCTTCGGTTTGTTAATTAAAGAACGATAGTTCATTTGAGTATAACTGGGTGTGCTGGAAGGATTCTTTTGATAGAAGATTTTGAGAAAAATGCTAAGAGTGAGAGATGTTTTGGGAATTTCTTAAGTCTCGCAAGCCTAACTTTTCAGCGTTTGAGGTCGTACAAAAGTGGCTTCTCACTACTAAAAATTTGAATAAATGAAATGACACAAACAACACATAAGTTGTTCTAAATGAAATACAGTAGAGTCTCTTAAGTCGTTGAGCGCATTCTTTCCGATATAAAATGTTATTTGTTATTAACAATTTACATCCATTACATGTCTTTCTAAGACAGATAACTATTTAAAGGAACAGAAGAGGACCCAAAAAGTACTTCATCATTCCTATTCCTAAGAGATGTATATTGAAGGATCTCCGAATCTGAGACTCTCCTATGTTAATCCCAAAGGATGTAGTAGTGTTGTCTTCTCTGTAACTATGTAAGCGTAATGATCTTATTTGAACCACCGAACGAACGAGCTAGTCCTCTACAGTCCGACCCAGTATGGTCCTGATAGAAAACCATTAAAATTTAGTTTTGTGAGGGTTCTTTTCATTTCTGATTGCATCATCCTAACGTAAGTTCAAAGTCTTAAAGATCACACAGCTATTTGTTATCAAAGTCAAAAAAATTACATGGAGGTGTAAAAGTTCCCAACATTAAGAACTAGAACGAAAACTTCAGATTCGCTGTATTAGAATTATCACCTTTACTTAAAAATAATAAAAAAGAAGCCACTGATATGCTCTAAAAGTCATGAGAATGAAAGTAGCTTTTAATTCTACTGTATGCAAAAGTTCAACGATCTCTACTGAAAGCTTTACCCTCACTACCTGATCTGAATTTCAATGAAATTGGTCGGCTGGACTACATAAAACCATACCGTACCATGATCACGAGATAGTTCACCCGATACTGCAGCATTTGACTCCCAAACAATGCGTTTGGTTGCGGCCCAAAATCCAACGGCTCTAGACCACCAACCATCTTATTATTCCGTGCACAAATGTGAAGCCATATTCATAATCATGCTACTTTTTTATGGACCTCAAAATCATTAGCCCTGTTTGTACACAAACTGCGACCAACTCCCCGGGGGAGAACTATTAAACATCCTTTCGGAAGCAACCTCAAGATTTTGGAGCAACATACAGAGAAACAACAACAACAAATGATTAAAAGAACCTCCTCATGGGTGCTTCGCACCCGTCCGAAATCGATCATTCTCGCCACCGGCGCACTGGGCCGGACCGGACAAAGCAGGCCTCGACATTTGCGCTACCTACTCGAAACCGTCTCGCGCAGCATGCCGCATGCGTTTGCTTCACGGTCGGTCGCTCCATTTCAAACGCCACTGACATTTCCGTTTGCAAATCGGTGAGCCCGCACACACTTGATATTGATTTATCCGGTCTTCCCTTCCACAGTTTATCTGCATGCATCCTGGCATTGAAATTTTCCGCCAATTTTTGGTATCGGTCTGCTGTGTGTCGGAACCGTTTTGCAGTTGCACCGCCAGTCCTATCTCCATTCTTCCGCGGCCTGAAGCAACGGAAGGGCTTCTAACTTTGTGCTGGAAACATTCAAAACCAACAAAAGACAGATGGAACATGAACATACACACAGACACAAACGTAAAGTCTAGTCTTGGTACAGCGAATGATGGTGACACCGGGCAGCTCGCTCTGCTCACTCATCATCGAAACCGGTTCAAAATTTTTATTTAGGGTGTGGGTCACATAAAAATTTGAATTCGCCCAGGCGCGTGTGTCGGGGCCGGTCGAATTAGAGACCGAAGCGGGTGTCGTACCCCTCCCTCTTCGTAGCTTATCTCGAAGCAAAAAGATGGGTCTGTGATCGCCTGTTGTGTGTGTGTGTGTGTGTGTGTGTGTGTTCCCACTCCCGCACCTTACTTTTTTCTGTTTGATGCGTGATGTGCCTTACTCCTTCGTGCCGTACCGTGCGGGAAGACAGCGTCAGAGTCGCCGGATTGCAAAACTATCCCGCGAGCCCGGGTGGTTCACGGGTAAGGGAGATGATATTCCCCCCTCCCCCCTCTCTCTGCCTAAAGATCGTCGTCACACGAGCACACGCACCTCCCCCCAACATTGGGTGAATGTGATTAGTATAAATAGAAACGCAAACCGCCACACTGCTGTCAGTTGTCTAACGTAGCGCCAGCAAGTCACTGTATTTCGTTACCGCCCTGCAGTAAATAGTGCAAAAAAACCCTCCTTCCACCATGAAATTCGCCGTCGTGTTTGCCGCCGTTCTGGCCGTCGCTCTTGCCGCACCCGCCGACGAGCGGGACGCTCAGGTGCTGAAGTACGAGAACGATAACCTGGGTGTCGATGGATACAACTTCCAGTGAGTGTCTTTCACGCAGTGCATTACAGTGACAGTGATCATCGCTGGTGCATTGGTTCTCGAGTGATTGGTTCGTGTTTGTGTTGCTGTGTCGCTCACCTTCCGTTGTGCTTTCCATCGCAGGTACGAAACCAGCAACAACATTAACCGCGCCGAGACGGCCGAGCTGAAGAACTTCGGAGACGATGTGGCCGCCCTGGTCGTCCGCGGCTCGTACTCGTACACCGGCCCCGATGGACAGGTCTACACCGTGAACTACGTCGCCGACGAGAACGGTTTCCAGCCGGAAGCTCCCCATATCCCGCGCCTGTAAGGAGGGAAACTAAGCAAAGGATCTCTCTCTCTCTCTCGCTCTACTTTTCCTTCTGTCTCGCGCTCTATTTCCCAAACACTTCTCTGTTATTAGCTTGTTAAGGTTAATGAAACATTCTGCGAGCAACAGTACACCACCACCTTCACCCAATAAAAGCTGTGACCTGAGCTGTGTTTTTTCAATGATAGCCCAATGAAAAAACCAGTACACTATTTTACAAAAAAAAAATACAAACCTTACCATGTGTCTTTTTTATTCCTGGTCTTCCTTCCCGAGGGTGTTTGGTCGATCGTATCGAATTATCGAGATGCAAACCTGAGATGCAATTCTGCTCCTTCTTCATTGTAAATGATCATCATCACTTTTATTAAGCACCTCGTTGGCGCACAAGGTGCCCATTGGCGCCCATCTTCATTCCCCGTCGGGTCTTGGCAGGTTTAATACCCGCACCCTGGGAAGTCCGTCAACTGCACATTATACGACCCTAATTTGCTCGATTATTACACCTTGTGCCGGAGAGGGAAGAAGAAGAAGTGTTGCACTTCAGTGGATGATCTGCTTGATGTTTTGTTGTCCCATTCTTCGCAAACGCGTTTGTCCTTCAGCTCCGATTTTCCACCGAAACCAACCAACCAACCAACCTACCCCATTGACCTTACACCCTTCGCCGGATAAAGATGTCGCCATGAAGCGTCGTTCCAGCTTTCTACAAGCTTCTTCTGGGAGGTTTGCTTTGGATTCGCTACCTAGTCAGGTTAAAGATCCTCCCCACGCCCGCCCGCGGGTGTCAGGTCGGGGGGGGGGGGGGGGGGGAAAAGATGTGCCGGACCACCGTGGCAAACCGTTTTGCTCGCATGCAAAGTGCCCAATAATTATCCGCAATGCTTGAAGACGCGCTTGACCATATTTCGTCCCCCTCGGGGGCAGTCCACTCGGGAGGTCGTCTTTGGTAGCGGCGTAACGATCGGCCGCAGCCTTCGCACTGGTCGTAAATTTTTCCACTCGCGTAAGGAAATACCCACTTTGCGGCAGCTCAACCCGGGCGCCCTCAAGATTGATGGAAGATGTCACCCCGCACAAGATGTTTAACGAGCCAAGATGCGCACAGCACTGACTAAATGCAGATGCCGGTTGGTCGGCGTTCCGTGAATTCAATCGTAAAGTAGAGTAAATGGTGCTGCCAACCCAACGCGAGTGCAAAGAGTGCATCTGTGCCCACCCCTCTCCCCATCTGTGTTTGCTGGCGTCTGTGTTTGCTGACGCTACCTGAAGTTCGGGAAAGGCCAGCGTGCTCACGGCAGTGTTGGTGCCGTACCTGGAGGGATGCAGTCGAATGGAAATTAAATTATCATACCCACGCAGATTGTGCTGTTGCTAAGGCTGCTGCTTTCATTGCCTCCAAAACTCAAGCTCATTTCGATTTCGCACCAACGGCCCTGTTTTAAAATAAAGGTTTGCAACGCGTCGTCACTAAAAAGTGCTATTTTTAAACTAATATTTCCGAAATTAAGCACAAACCGTTGAAGGATTTTGAACCGATCGGACTGGCTCGTTTTGAAGGACGCTCACTTTTGATGCGCCACAAACACCACATCATCATCATAATCATCTGCATGATGCTATCAGGCTCTCCTCCTCCGAGAGAGAGAAAAGCGGTGGCGTTTCATCTCCGTGTCTCCGTGAATGTTATTCCAATCGAGCTCCGTAAAAGGAAGAAGTCGTTGTCATTAATTCGCTATAGGTGGTAATGTTGGCAAGCGTACGGGCTGGATGCCATTACTGTGTTGGACATGTTTTTTTGACGCAGGGGTAGTTTTGTTACCAAGCATTACGTTTCACAGATGTCGTTTTACGCTTGAAGCTAGCAACATTTTACTACTTCTGGTTTGCTTTATCTGAAATACCACACCAAGTGCTTATAAGACAGTCTGTCGTCAAAGTCTGATTGGAAACGAACGTTTTTTTTTCAAATTTGAAATCCCTGCTTGATTTCTAACACGCGTCACCGTTCGCTACCAAAGTCGCCTAAATGTATGCAATCGGCTGTTTGTTCGATTCTCTTTCACTGCAACCGTTTGAAACGCTTTCAAACGGGCTTTGCTTGCACAGCAAACACTTTGTCAAGCCGTTTCAGTTTAGAAAAAAAAATGGAAAGGGGGAGAAAAGGATGTCAACTACGATTACGTGCCAATTGTGGGCCATAAATTGCTTAACCACAGACATTGCAGCCCACACAGCATTGATGATTCAGCAGCATCCTACCGGCGGGAGCGAATCACGCACGCTGGCCGGTTTTATTATGGATTGTGCACACAGCGATTACATTTTTTGCTGCCTTCAATTCAATGAAGCAAAAAACCCTCTCTTCGTTTTTCTTTGGACGCCTCAAACGAGTGTACGAGACCGGAAGCTGAATGCATACTGAAGTGTTGCTTTAGCTCCACTCGCGCAACATGGAAGGTGTAAGATGTGGCACGTACTTTCCGACACAGCTCCAAGAAATGATCGCCCGGGCTTAAAGTAGGGAGAGAAGACGGAGCACTTAAAGCAAAGGCCTCAAGTGAGCTGTTGACCACGGTGAAGATCGTGTCGCTTGCATGGAAACTTCCAAACTACACCGACCAGGAATTGCATTGAGACTTCAAATTTTGTCAACCAAACATAACTTCATCGTGTCGTCGCGCCGAAGGTCAACACACCGAACAAATATCCTCGAGCGAGTGCGCAATATAAGCCCGCTTGTTGGTGGGAGGGCGCGATATTCTTGACGCAGTGGGCCCGCGCGCCCCGCACGCTTTGATGAGTACATGGCAATCAAAATATTAGCCCAGTAAGCCCGCCCGGTCGAGCAGGTTGCTTTGGGCGCGCGATTCCCCCCTTTTCGAGCAACCGGTTTCGTTTTGCGGCGGGAAGCTTTCGTGTGCTGTTTTGGCACAACCCCCTCGCTGGTGTGGCCAATGAAAGTGAAGGTGAAGATGAGTGCTACAACTGCTCATGTGTTGTTTAATGGTATCTTAAGCTGTACTACCCTGTAGCCTGTAAACTGTGGCATTGAAAGTTACAGTGAGCGAGGAGCGCTCTTTTTCACGCACAGACAAAAAACCAAGTTCTGGTGTGTATTTCTCTAGAATCAATCTTTTCCGCCCAATCGAACCACACGACACCAAACCTGATACTGACATTAAGCAGAAAGAAAATCGACATCTATTTACCATAATCAACCACTTATCTAAAACGGCTCCAAAAGTCATCACCTCTGGTGGTGTTGGAAGAAGGGGGAAATAACGCCCGAAACCTCACTCTGGCCAGCTTGCGACCAGCTTTCAAGCGTGTGTGTGTGTGTGTGTGTGTGTGTGTGTGTGGTTCCGCAAAAGGTGCCATGTCCGGCAGACGGGCACAAACTGGTTTAGATTTATAATCAGCCGATGGTCGCCCTGCTGCGATTTGATATCTTTCTTCACTTGTACGCTCGTTTGCATAAACGTGGAAAGGATGAAGTTTTGCACCCAGAACGATATGACAAACGTTTCGCTTTCGCCTTCTTTTTGTGAGATTTTTTTTAAATATTATTAAAGGTAATTTCTGAATCATGTCACATGATTGAAGGTGTCTCGAAGGGCGACAGTGTTGACTTTATGTTACAAAAATGAAAATTTTGCACTTTACTACTCTGTGAAGAGTCCAAAGGCATCAACTCTAACGTCTAGAACTAGTTAGAACCTTTGGAACAGGTTTGCCTCTCCCCAGATCGCTTCTGTGATCTCCACAGATCATCTAACACCTATCGATAGCTGAACGATCGAGGCTCGAGATTTGGGTAATTTGTTTCACCGTCGCAGCAGCAGAACAACGTTCGATCTTATCTTCCAAATGCGCCGTTTCGTTTACAACGGAGTGATCGTTGAATATATTCACAAACCGGGCAGCGGATCGATCATTTCGTATGTATCTCCAGTTTGGCGAGGCGCGGAAGGGTTCTATTTTTAAGAAACTCTTCATCTTCCCATGCATTCGATAACAAAAAACAAACAAACTGTTGTGATGTAACTGCTTATTGGCTTCATTATTTAAATAACGCAACATAAACAAAGCTGATATCAAATTTAAATGTATCCAAACGGACCCAGAACGAAGAACCGGCCCGGCTCTTATCGCACAGCATTAATACGATGACCTTTTCGCGGACGACTCCGCTCCTGGCCGGCATGATGTATTAATAAGCGATGTTATTTCTCACACACACACGCACACACGAGCGAAACTCACAACGAAAGTGTTCTCCGTCCCGAAACGGAGCGAAGCTCCAAATAAGGATCGGATTGCTTGCTTTTAGGTTTTGCTTTATTTTTGGGCGGACAAATCACCTTTTTTTCAATCTTTGCAAAAGCCACCTGTGTGCTGCGTCTGGTGTGAGTGTCTTGTAGAACGAGAGAGGCAGAGGTTGAGGAGTGACCACACAAAAAAATAAAGACCGTCGGTGTCCCCGTGGTCGTCCCGATGGGGTCATAACTTTAATTTCGGCTAATGCTTATGCTAATGAGAAGCGATTTTATCAATGAAACGGAACGTGTCAACGGGTGCAGGAGGCAAGAGGGGGTAGTATGGGGAAAGTCCACCGACCGACGACGACGACGATGATTGCATTCGTTTTTTGTGAACTGGATCGTTTTGTAGACATTGTGGCCCCAGCAACTTGTGGAGCAGATTGTGGCCTGCAAAAAGTTTGGAACCAGTGTTGCCAGATTTGAACGTGCGAATCCAGCGACACTTGCGTAGTTCACCGAAAAGGCGTACAGCGCCAACAGCAAACTACCACCTTTCGGGGCAAAGGTTTGGATGAGGACAGCCAAAAACAAAAATAAGCACGAAAAGAGTAAGATCTCCGGAACGAAAACAGGAAAAACAGGACACACTCGAGACCGCCCCATGCGAATCGGCCCGAATGTGCGTTTTGTGGCAGATTCGGGCGATGTCGTTCTGGGTGAAATAAAACTGCGGCTGCTGCTGCTGACACTGGAAGTTCTGGCAGAACCAAATTTGCATAAGATATGGGAGAGCTAGAGCACCCGGCCCGGGCAGGAAGGTATATAAAACCGGCCGGTGCATGGCGTGGTTCAGCAAGTTGTGTTCCCAGCCTTCGACCAGTACGGTTCACGCCCGGTCCCAGTTTTCCCTACTTAGAAGAAGTCGAACCACCGACCCAAAACACACACCATGAAGACTCTGATTGTGCTTGCGCTGATCGCGATCGTGGCCGTTGCCGCCGACCAGAACGCCAAGGTACTGCGCTACGAGAACGTCCAGGACGGTGATGCAAGCTACAAGTTTGCGTAAGTATTGCACAACCATTGATCATCATATTGGCAGTAAGTGGTCGAGCAGTCCTTAATGAATGAGAATTTCTTATTTCCCATTCTAGGTTCGAGTCGGACGATGGTATCGCGCGCCAGGAGCAGGGTGAGCTGAAGACTGAGGAGGAAGGCATGAACGTGCAGGGTAACTTCAAGTTCGTCGCCGACGACGGCAAGGAGTACGTGGTGCAGTACGTTGCCGACAGCCAGGGCTTCCATCCCGAGGGCGATCACATTCCGAAGGAGTACGTCGAGAATGTGCCGAGCCTGTAAGGAGGCCGGGTTTGTGCTATGGCGAGAGTTAGAGATTAGATCGTGATAACAAAAGCCTATCATATGGAACAAAACAAATAAAGACCGTTGTACTGTTGTTCTGTTTTTGAGGGCAACGAAAACGTATGAACGATTAGTTGATCTACAGCTACAGCTACAGACTTACAAGATGACAAAATGACTCAAATTGATGACAAAAAAGTGTGATTAACGTTTGAGGATTAATCAAGGGTACCGAATAGTCTATTGGTGAATTAGCGAATAGTATTTCGCCATGTTGATTGAGGATTTTCATTAATTTCAGGAGAAGCAATAGTTCTTCATAACTTTCGTATTTTAGGAACCTTAAATAATATTCATTTTTATCATTCAGATCGTGATCTGATCAGATCTTGGATGATCAACTCACTTTCATCAAGCTCGTCTTGGGTCCCTGTCATGTATAGACCGTTCCCTGTAGCAAGGGCTGACTATGCGGGTATGTAGTTGTAAATACGTTTCGGAATAGGTCTACCTACATAAGTTAGCACGAAATAGAAGAGGAAGATTCACATAAAAGTTATTGTACTGTTCTTTACATATATACATATATTAGGATCTTCCCAAGATATTGCTTGTCTCTAGCTTGTTGGTTGTGGTTAATGTTGTCTTTGTTATTCAAATTTGTTGAACTCCTCAAGGCTTTCTTTCAATTATTTAACTAAACTCATAGTCATACCTAACTATGAGTATGACTATGCGATTAGCTTAAAAAATCGAAAGAAAGCATTGGAGAGTTCAAAACATCTGCATAGCATGTTAACTGACTTTTCAACCAAATTCCAATCAACTCCTCCAACGATGAATTCTATCATTTCAACTCGTCTTACACACAACATCATTTCAACAAGTTCCTGAAATTACCGCCACACTGCGCACTTTACATACTAACGTCGTACAAGGAAACCATGTACGTTTGGAGATATTTGCACGAGCTTTGAACTTCCGCCGCGGCCTGTGTTTGTTTGCCGTACAGCTCTTCCTGGATTGACGACATTCAGTATTTTGGCACATTTTTTGGAATACGTTTTCTGTACCAGCAAGATGCAGATGATGTTACTCCAATACACCGAGACACGGTTTGAGCAAATATGGCTAATTAAATGCAGCACAGATTGTGGACCTAATATTTGATGTTGCAGTGTTGCGGAATGTCAAGTTCAACCAGTGTTTGGCAGTCAGTTGGCTTGGCTTTGTCCCTCTTTCAGACTGTGTGCACAGACAGAAACAGATGTTTATGAGGATGTCCTTATGAACAGCAGATATCTGCTATAATTTTGAAAACCACTCTTTTGATGGCTCTACTAATAATGCTATAATCTTAATTATAAAATCATTTCTGACATTAAAACAATTCCTTCTCATCCCCGTATTAGAGTTCCATTCAATCGTTGTATCAACAACTTCCTGGCTCTTTCGGCTTTTGATGTTTAATTCGCACAAAATTTTGCCAACATCCTTGCCCCTATCGCACGGAATGATATAATTAAATCGCATGTCTTATTGCTTCCTTTCGCCGGTCCAATAATTACCCGGGCCGAGAACCTATCACCAAGTCAAACACAATCAAAAACTACCTGTGCGATCGGGCGAACCGATTCGGAGCGTTTCGTTCTCGAAATAAAACCATGATGAGAGCACCAAACAAGCAGTTGGGGCCGCCGCTCCCGAATCGCCCCTCGCCATCTCGCTGCTACCAAGGTGTGGGGTGAAGCCAGCAGGAAGAAGACAGATTGGACCCGAGTGAGGGTCCTTCCCTCACTGGCCAAAATTTGAATCACAAATTTGGCGGACCTTGAACGCGGTCTAGGTTTTTTGAAGTCTCCCATGGAGAGTGTGGACCGTGTCCCCTGCACAGGTCTCCACGCCTTCCGCGCCTTGTGTGTGTGCTAGGATCTTGAGAGATTTCTGTTGTAGCACCCGGCCCCTCCCTATTGGGCTGATTCTTTCTTCGTTGGACGCCACAGAACAGGTTCGGTGCTGTAAAATTGTTAGCCTTTTTTTTTTGTTTGGTATTTGATCATGAGCCATGATCATCATCGCAGCCAAACATAGATGTGATGTTAATTTTAACATTTGAATATGATCTAAAATTAACCTCCACACACACACATACAAACACATGTCCCGATCTGAAATGTGCGCGAGCTGCGAGGACCGGTCTGTACCAGTAAGGAGGAAGATGCAGCATTAATTTGTTTCGTAAAAGTCGCTCCAATCACGCAGACACTACCCTGATCGTCCTAAGTTCTAGTGTCCAAAAGACTCTTCCTAACCGGTTCGGAGCCGGAGGGCGCGGTTGTGCAGAGAGCTGAGAACCGAACACGAAAACGATACGACCATGGTGGGAAGACAAACATTAGGACCAGTTTTCCCTTTCGTTCGTTTCCGGTTCGACATGTGTGGGGGATTTTTTTATCTTCGCTTCTCTCGAATCGTATCGAAAATGAAACCCTTCTGCTGTAACTCCTCAAACCGATGGCTCTGTAACGATGAATGCCTATCGGAAAAGGCCATCAACTATCGGGACCGCCGAACTACTTTTTAGGCTGCGAGGTGGGGCAACCGCCCGACGATCATGTGAAGAAGTCGTGGTGCGGGACTTTAAGGTCGCCGAAGGGCTGCAACGGGCGAAAGAGGCACACGTGCACATCCCACCGGGCGGGATGGACCCCATGATGGATGCCGTTGATAAGCGGAGGTTAGCCACCAGTTGATTCAAGGTCAGCGCAGAAGAGAAAAATCAGGCTCGATGATAAGAGCGAACCCTCCCCGACAGACATCAGCGCGTATGCAACTTCGAGACAACGTTCGATGGCGCGCGTGTGTGTGTGTATGGTGCGAGATGCGTCAATTTATGCTAATCGGATTAAGCGATTCAAAGTCGGGGTGGTCAGTGTTTTTGGACTGGCAGACAGGTGGAACTGGAGAGACCGGCCCATCTTGCTGCCGTAGCCGCTGTAAAATATCGCCATCTTAGTCCGGGCGGCAGATAATCTTCAAACGCTAGTTAACAAATATCGACTTAAAGTAGCTTAGTGAGCCTATTTTACACCACCGCATTAGAACATGTATGTGCAACGAAAAAAAAAATCCGCAAAGTTTTGCTTTTGCTACGATGCTTCTTAATGCGCAGCATCCAAACTCACACACCTGTCGGCGGCGCGTAAGAGTGCTTTCGGGAGGGCAAAAAAAGAGTTTCTTTTAATCTGGTTCTTAGCGGCGTGAACGATCGCTTTCGATCTTCTTTTGCGAATGACGTTTCGCTGCTAGATCAAAGAGCTTTACCAATATAGCTAAATGACTTCTTAAAAGCTTTCAATATACATAAAGAGCTGTGCGATAAATATATTAATTATTGCTGTGCTTTAATTGCACTCTAAAATCCTGTCATACAAAACAAAGAATCTTCATTCCACAATTCGCTTAAACCACACATTTAAACCGATTTTACAACCTTATTGTTTTCTTCAACCCCTTCAAACAATAAACTTTTGCCAATCCATAATGACTCGCCGGCTTGATCATGAACTTTCGTTGATGAAGATGATGTTTACCGTTCGCAAATATTGCTGCAAATTAATGAGCGTTAGTGACATTTGGAAATAGTTGACCCTCTCTCTCCCTCTCTCTCGCTCTTGCGAACCCTCCTGCTGCCATGCGAACAATAAAAATATCATCCCGTCGCTAATGCTGCTACCAACCTCATCTCAGCAAGTCTAGCAGACGAGTCTAGCAAGATCACGCACCGCTTCATTGACACCTTGTGATTCGACACAGCACCAAACAGCCTCCCAGCCCGCAACATTCCGTAATCAAAAAATTTACACCAGTTTTATGAAGCTTAGATCGTTTTTAAAGCTCCTCTACCCCGGTCGAAAAAACAAAACGTACAAAATTTGCCGGGCAGCAGTGCGATGACAGCATTGGCAGGGCCTGGAAAGTACCGCCCGAGAGCGAGATGGATAGAACGTCGTATGAAGATTCACCCGTCCGGCTTGCACAGACGCCGGATTACACGTACGGATGATTGTATTTAAATTTCTACAATACAAAACCCACCCCTATATACACATACGCACACGACCACAAAGACGATTCCGGTAGAGCACACACACTCAACAAAAAATGGCTTACTGCTCATCCCTCCCCGGCACGTTGCACGTTATCGAGCGCCTCCACCAGGATACAGCAGCATCCGCGACGACGACGGCGAGCGTTTTGGGTCGGACGTGTATAAAAGAGGTTTGCAGATCGGTTATCGGCATCAGTTGTCGCTTGTCCATCTAATCAGTTATCACTGCTTCGCGGAGCCACGTTCTCAGTATACTCAGTACTCTCACAAACCCCACCCCAAAACCTCACAATGAAAACCATCATTGCTTTCGCTTTCGTCGTCGCCCTGGCCCTGGCCGCCCCGCTCGATGACTCCAAGAACGCCCAGATCCTGAAGTACGAGAACGACAACATCGGTGTCGATGGATACAAGTTTGCGTAAGTGTGGTTTTCGCCATCCTGGCAACGGAGTTTTGTCAGTGAATACGAAAGATTTCAACAGGCGCGCTAAGCGACGAACCACCCCCTCGGTGTTCCGTCCGAGTGGAAGTGATCGGTTTTAGTTGGTTTGCTCTCTTCTGTTTTTTTTTGTGTGCGTGAATACGTTAATTGCTTACGACATACGAGCGAGATTGAAGAGTGTGAAGCAACCGTGCGCACGGTCTCAAATCTGCACCAATTGCGCTCCTGGCTCACGGTTTGTTTGTTCATTATATGAGCGGTTGCATTCACGGTTACTGCTACGGCTCGGAGTTTGTGTTTGTTTTATCATTTTGTCATCAGCCGACCGTGCGTCTCCCGGAGGCACCATTGAGCAACCCGTAGTCGTAGTTGATCTCGACCACACCCATATCAATGTTTATCTTTCTATTTCACGACCAAAAAAACAGGCAGCAGTTATTTTTTCTCACAAAACGCGTTCTTCTTTCCACAGCTTCGAGACCAGCGATGGCCACCAGCGCCAGGAGCAGGCGGAGCTGAAGAAGCTGGGCGATGATGTGGAGGCCCTGGTCGTCCGTGGCTCGTACTCGTTCACCGGTGACGATGGTCAGGTGTACACCGTCAACTACGTCGCCGACGAGAACGGATTCCAGCCGGAGGGTGCCCATCTGCCAACGGTTTAAGTCGTGAACAGGCCCTGCAACAGGCCCTACCAAGCCACCAAACAACACCAAACAAAGTCTTTAAAAAAAAACCGTGCACCATATTTCCATCGCTAGCGATGGACTTTGGGTGCACCAGAACACCACACGACCCGCGAAACCGAGACGAATAGTAACGAACATCGGTGAGGACGCGTCCGTTTTGTCGCGGGGATGTAGATTTTTGAACTTTTCTGCACGCTATCGAACACACGCTTTCAACGCACTCCAACGAATCCCTTTCGTTCTCGAACGATTTTTGTGTACATTTTTGCGTTTAAAGTATCGTTTTTTTTACTCTACATAATCTCCTTACTTGTTAAGTGAAATCCTCACCGAAAATACAGCACACAAGTTACCAGCAGGACAAACAACCCCGCTTACAGGCACCAGGGTCTAGAGGCCAAAGATGCTTCGGGCAATGGCGTGCACTCACACACACACAGCAACGTAAAATACTCACACACTGAGCAGACGTAGTGCTCGCGAATGTACAATTTGCCATACCGAGCTGTTTGTAATGACAGTTTACCGAAATACATCTATTGGGGAGAAACAAATCGTGTAGAAAATGCAAGAGTCTTTCTTTGTCCGAAAACAAAAACAAACAAACCTTCGAGATTCGTTGAAATATTCTCCACCTCGCTGCAATCATTAGGAGTTAAACGATGTCGGAACCTGGTCGAAAATACCTGTTATGATAAACACACCGAAAGGTTGCTTTTTTCCAGCCAAACCGAGCCCTTCTTCACGCAGCAATTAACCTCCGCCGAAATTAACATCATTCACTCATTGCTCAATGTTGAGTGTGTGTGGAAATTTAAATTTAATGGCTCAAAAGACACCATACACACACACCAACGCGTGAAGCAGGGAACCCTTTTGCCAGCCACCTCTGGGACGAATAATTAATATCATTCACATCTAAACCCTCTCTCTCTCTCTCTCTCTCTCTCTCTCTCTCTCTCGCTCTCCCCAGAAAAGGCCACCCCACGCTAGTTCACCCTCGAAGCCGGGTTGAACTTTATTCTACAGCGAATTTCCATAAATCGTTATCAAAATAACTTTATGAGCAAGGGTTGTGAAGCTTTTCGTGGAGCCTACCCCGCACCAGGGTCGTGCGATACGGAATCGTGAATCGGTTCGTTAAGATGCGTGTGCTGTGGGGATGATTTTTCCGTTTTTAGTTCAAGGTAAGGCAAGGCCATCAAACGATCGATCGCCTTGGCGGGGTTAAAGGATTTACTGTACCGCGCAGCTGCTAATGAGATGCAGTTTAACCCGCTTTTGGACCATCTTTAGGCGTCAGTGTGACTAGCAATAAGGGGGAATATGATTTAGGGATTGTGGAATGTGTCGCCACGCTCTGAGAGCACCCAATGTGGGTGCGAGAATCAGTGAGGTGTGATGGACAATATTGCATCAGGATGTATAAGCTTTAAGCTTGTTGAATTGATTTAAAGAGTCTTTTCCGGTTGGTTTTGATTTAAACTAGCATAAAACAGTGGATTACGATTTACTATAGCTACTTTTCAATTGGACATGGCTTCAAATATAAATAAGTAATCTTCAGTGCCGGTCTGGTGGTACAGTCGTGAACTCGTACGACTTAACAACATGCCCGTCACGGGTTCTAGCCCCGAATGGATCGTGCCCCCATTCGTAGGACTGACTATCATTCTATGTAAGTCCAGTGAAAGCCTAGCCCATTCGTGGTACAGGCAGGCCTTGACCGACAACCTATACAATGTCATACATAGGGTAGCATACAATGTTTCCCACGATTTATTGGTCAGCTCCCATGATTTTTTGGTGCGTTCCTACGATTTTTTTATCGTATCCCATGGATTTTTGGTTCGTTCCCATAAATTATCGGTATCGTTCAATTGGATTTCAGTACAAATAAACCAAAACAATCTGGGAAACGGAGAAAAAAAAAATGGGAACGCACCAAAAAAATTTGGGAGCCAACCAAAAATTGATCGGAACCAACCAATAAATCGTGGGAAACCCGGATTACAGGGTTCCTATATTATGGAACAGAGTATACGGTATTATATTGTCGAACACAAGTTAAAGAGAAAACATAGTTTATTTTCTTAACAAAACCTCTGATACACGTTAAGTATTTTTTAATTTGAAATTATTTTCGAAATTCAAGAGCTTTCCCGCTACCCGTGCTTTTTCGAACTCGGCGCTTTAATGAAGCTTTCAATGAGCTGTGTAACGCTACGTAACGCTCGATCAAAAGCTTCAGTGTTGATCATCGCATTTCAGATGCTGCTTAGATCATTCGCTTATGAAGACGTCAATACTAAACGTTACAATAACCGATGAAACGGCTCCTCCTCCCAACAGGCATTTCTCACGCTGTTCACCTTGTGGTACCATATTGTTGCATAAATAACGCACTGAATGATCATTGCCTGATCACATAGCCTGTGACACATGATCGATAGGCTAGTTAAATTGTTGAGCCGCTTCATTTTGTCAAACAAGCAATGATCATTTATCAACGCAGGCCGTGTTTTCTTTGCATAAGCTGTCTTCGATGCAATTTATCGTGAAGAATATGCACAAACCCCACCCAGCGCACCAGCGAGACTGGTTTATTTTCTGGTCCGTTTCGGAATGCATCTTGCAAACATGATTTGCGTATCAAAATAGGTAACTAAAACCGACACCACACGCCTGTCACGCCATAAAACGGCACAGGTTTTGGCCCCAAAATTCTGCCAACCAGAGGGCAATAAATGTGCCGTTTGATGGCTCAACTTGTTTCATCGATCGCACAGCTTAACGATGCACCAACGCTTGGTGGGTATGCTGATACGTTTTGTTCAATAATTCAAAGCGGGTTTTATTAGCAAATAATGTGTCAGCAAAGAAAAAAAGAACTTCACAAAACAACATTCTACTTTCCGATTAACAAAACGATTCAGACACAAATGATCGATCTACACCTGCGTAGTGCGCTCTTCCTTCCGTATCTCAACTACCGGGTTCAACCCCCGTGGTCCCCGTATGTCAAGTGTCAAGAGTAGCTGCATTTCTACCACATTTGGCAACACGTTTCGCGTTGTTGCGTTTTGATTCACACTCTACCGCGTAAAAGATAAGCCTAAGCGGAGCTATGCTGCGTCCCGGTAACGCGTGTCTTTCCCGTACTTCTCGCCAAAAATGTGCGGCAAAAGATCGAAATAGCTGTCGCAAGACCTTACCATCGCCGGTCGGCAAGGTATCGAATCCGAGAAAGGAAACCTTTCGAGCCTAACGGATTTCAACGCAGCGTGTGAGCGCAACATCGCGTTGAACAACAATCGAAGCATATCGCTGGAAGGATGGGATGAAGAGCTAGAGGTGTTTTCCCTGCGGCTTCTCCGATAACAATTAATCACCGTTGCGTGGCTGTGAAATCTGACCCGCGGAGGTGAAGAATGCATGCAACAGAACAACACTTCCGAAATCCGAAGCTACCGGACTGGCGTCCAGTCCGGCGCGCGCTGCTTTACGATGAATTGTGCGCCATTTGTCACGATTGCACCTCGGAACAATGTGTGCAAAAGGTGCATTTTAACACCTCGCGCCGATACGCATCTAGGAAGCGCCGATGGCAAACAGGTGGAAAGTTATTGCTGAGAATACTTTTAATCGGTTTCATCACGTTCGTGTACAGTTTATCACATTTGCATCTGTGCCATGTAATGGTAGCATATGCAATCAGAAGATGTGTGTGTGTATTAGTAAAAACATGCATGGTTTACTTCTTAAAACTAAAATGTGTTACAAACAATGTTCTTTTCAATAAAATGTACAAATATTTTGAATAATTCAATGTGGCACAGAAATTGCAGGAATAAATAAAATTGATTTTTCTTCAAAAACTTAGTTAATCAATCTCAACTAGAAATCCATCTCATCTGATACCTCTTCTTATACCAATCATATCTATTACGCTCATCTTCATCATCGAAAGATCCCTTCCTGATCGGTCCGCTGCATAAGCACCCCTCTCTAAAGCTCATTACTTCTTGTCGTCACCGACACCGACGTCATCAAACTATGCAAAAACGACCACATCACAAACACCCGTACACAATACTATCAAGCAGTGGTCGGAAAAGTGGGCGCAAGCGGAGAGGGATTGCGGTAAAGATGCGCCACAGGCTCCACCGCTCCACGCACTCGGTGGGGTCGTCGCTTTTCATCGCCGTTAGCGAGCCCGAATCGAAGTTGTCGAGAACTGCCGAACATTGCAACCCAACCAAAACGTTCTGGACCGTCGCCCGGGTAACAGGTCACAGGTGTTTGCGGGTATCGTACACTATTCCGCAAACTCTAGGCTAGTGGATGGTGTGAAGAGGTCAGCCTAGTAGTGCTTGTGGATGGATGTGCTGAAACTGTGTGTGAGTCAACAGAATTGGAAACAAGTTATGCTAGTGCTGTGATACATGATTATGAACAGTGTTTAAGTGGACTGGTGGCTAAGTAAAAGCGAATAGTCTTTGAGCTAGAAAGAGTTACTAGTGCTGTAAGGATAGTGAAAACGAAAGTGATATTATTCCTGCTTCATAATGGAGACTAAGGTTTTGGTAAGAAATTTTTCGGTGTTTTTTTTTTGTTATTTTCAAAAATATCCTACTATTCCTAAAAACCACAAACAAAAATCCACCTGTTGATCAATATTTATCTTCTCACAAGATGTGTGTGATTTATGTAAATGAAAGGCGTTATTAAATCATTCATATGAGACCTCTTAAGTTCATCGCATTCACACGTGGCCAATTAAGGGAGCCACATACATAATTTTTACGATCATAATTCTCGACTCTTTCCTTGGTTTTGGTGTTGTTGTTTTTTCCAAACACTCCTAAAACCATCAATTGCTGTTTATTAATACAACCAGCACCCAGCCCATCGCCAGTCTGCTCCTCAGTGCTCATAAAACGAACGTGCGCGCCCACGATCATTTGATCCCCAATACTGTGCGGCTCTCGAACGTGTCAACGGTTCATTTGGACAGTTCCTCAGTGCCGCAGTGGCAGATGGTAGTAAACAAATTTACATAAACTACAATTTGCACCTGTAAATAGCATTATTCTTCATCTTGGGGCGCTTGGGGCTCGGTGGCATGCTCTTGACAAGCAGTACATGATGGGATTATACCCATTCGTCAACCGTATGCCATCAGGGTGCAATGAAAACGAAACCCTCCCTTCTTGTTGAGGTATGGAATTCCATATCTATGCCAAGAGAGGAATCAAGGCAGATCCGGGTGCGAATAGACAGCATGTTTCGCCACACAAATAGATAAATCAAATAGGAAGATGTCTGCTGGAATCTGCAAAAAAGTACGGAAATTAAATTACTTATTTTGAAGTTGTTTTATTCCTTATTTGGAACCATTTTTAGTTAGTTTATTGAAAATTCCCGTTACTTTCGAATTAAAAGTCTACAACTGAGGTCTCTGAAAAGGCTAGCAGAATCTCAAACTGTGCCAGCCGGACACGCTAGGAAGCAGGGATAGCAAGAATTGAGCAAATATTTGACAAACAACGGTTTGCCGGGTGACTTCTGCGATTGCATCATACGGCAATTTTAATGATTTTTTTTTCTCTCGTCAGTACCTCCCATCAATGCGTGTTATTTGCGTGTTGGTTTGCGAAAACACAAATTTGCAAGCAGCACGGTAGGCAACGCGGCCAAGACAAGCAATGGGATTTGCATGATATTATTACCAATGGTGAAATATGTTCCCAAAATATGACCAGTTTTACACGAACTTCATGACTTCATGTTCTCTACTCGATAGTATATTTAAGAGCAAATCAAAACAGTAAATACATTAGAAATGCATCTGCAAGTACATCCAACAGCGCTGGAAAGCAAACTAGAGCACCCGGAGTGTGTTTGATCAAGCAATTGGCGCACAAACGCCATGTGCGCTACATCATTTTCACGAGCATCACTTCACACCCAAACGCCTCGGCATCATTGCCAGTGTGGCGGTTACCGCGGCTCTGTCTGACCTTAAACGATCTTTATCGATCGATAACAATGCGAATGCGATAGTGACATTGTTGCAACAATGCCCGTTTGCAGTGAGGTTCCGTGACATCTGTCGCGTCGTAAAAGGACCCGCGGATGAAGCCATCGCTAATCCGCATTCGGTTGTGCCTTTGCCTTCCCGAAACAGCGACAAAAACGCAAACCCCCTTCGAGATGTGAAATGTCATCTTCGCTCCAGGCTCACGAAATGTGCAACCAGCCGCGGTGTGCAACGATACGCGTCGACCTAGCGCACCGTTCCATTCATCAGTTCGCGGCAGATCATATCACCGATCGAAACGATCGATCGTCTTTTCCCGCTCCCCTCCCGGTCTCCCGGGGATCGACGCTCAAGATCGTGTTTAGCATATGCACATAAATATCAGCACCCTCAAACCTGCTCCCCGGGTGTGGAAAGTGGAAGGAAGATGCACACGTTCAAACAACGATAAGTACACACAATGATACCGCGAGCGTGCGCTACGCGGCACTTACTACCACGGGGGGAAAGAGATAGGGGAACAAACCTCTAATCCCCAGAGACGACCATTCCAGTCTATATCGCGCCGGCTTGTGGTCGTCATCAGCATGTTCTTTTCCCTTTCGTTGGAGGAGAGATGAAGAGACACGATCCGATCGCGTCCATCATCGACACCTTCAGCGGCGCGCGCAGCCCTCTCTCGGGGATGCAGCAGCAGCAGCAGTGACATCGGCGTTGCGCGCGCGGCGTCTCGTTAGAGTTAATTATTCACAAACAGCAACTACTGGACCGAGCCCCGTTCAAGGGTGAGGCTACATACGCTGGATGTGTTGGCTGGCTCTGGGTTAGGGCGCGAGTGTGTACAACAGAACACAGTCCAAGAGGAGATCGTGATTTCTTTACATGCCGGAGATCAAGAACGAAGATGTACGATCGCGAATGAAGATGCTTGTACAAATAGATTTCGTGTCGTTTCCAGCTCCAAACCAGGGACTGTATGTGCATATATATAGTAATTGCATTCATAATTTTAATATGTTTGTTTGCCTCTTATTATCCGCCTTTTTCGTTAATGTACTGAAAACTTAAACACTCGTCAAATTCAAAAACTCATTCACCTGTAGCGAGAGTTCGAATCCAGAAAAGATTCGATTCAACGTCCCCTTGTATGTGGAGCCGCACACTTATCCACAGCACCATCAGAACATTCTGAAATATCGACGCAATTAAACAAACAAACATGAATTAAAATTGGCCGTACTCAACAGTTCCCTGTAATCTAATATGTCAGAGATCAATCTTCGTTTCTCTGCTTCTAACAACTCCGATCTAATCATCATCACCTACCAAATTATGTGATAGGATTAAATTTAAATCAATAAACCATTTCGTCGATTTAATAGCTCACACGATAACGGTAGCGTTGGCGATCTATCGACATCAAAGTTCATCACTTGCCCCATAATCCTCTAAGCTCTATTAACGCAGCCATCCCCATTACCGCCCGTAATGGGTTAACATGAAATTGGCCAACTACCGAAAGATTTATGTGCCATACATATTCAACACCGACCGACCGAAGATGATTGCCACGCTTTGCACCCCGTTCTGCCGCTGCGTGACTCACTGCCCTGCCACGGTACGGCACCTGTGCGCATACATTCTCGCTTATGTCATTCGCCAGTTCGATTGGATTCCGGTACTATCAGCACGCATGCGGGGAAGGCCCGGCCCGGGAGTTCAGGGTGAGATCTTTATGAACTTTTCAACCCACGTCCGAAAAACCGCTTCCTCGCATCGCCGCCGCTGCTGCGGTGTGTCTCACGGCTATAAATCGAACAACGTTTTATTGACAGCGACCACCCCGGCGGGTCAACCTTAACCCGATCGATGGTCGTTTGGAAGATAATTTTATCAAAAAACGCATGGAAAGATTCACTAATAAAGTTGGAGAGTTTTCGGGCTAGAGAATTGATGCAAACTGCAACAAACTGAGATGAAGATGTTTTGCATCACTGCCCGTGGATCGCCCGAATCAAATGGGCAAGATCACATTAACTTTTGCACTTTTTAGTCAACCGACCGGTAAGGCTATCGGAATGTTTGGGAACGAGCGAATTGAGTCGCATGCGAACGAAAACGAAATGATGAGTTGTTTAGTTTTCCGTATGGTAAAGACCACATTTTGGCAAACAAATCATCTAGCCTAGCCGGACTGCGCGTTGTGGTCAGCGATAATGGTGATAGCCTCACTTTCCTGTTGCCGTAGATGGTGCGGACAACACCAGGCCATGAAGAGGATACAATAACGCATCTTCGTACGAGTTAAGCCCATTATTACCAACGCTAGCCTAACCTGTCTATCAACGCGTTTTATTTCAGATAATCATCCTGCTGCTCTTAACGATGGTGCGTGCCGCGTCCAAATACTACGACGGTCCGATACGCCCGTACGAGTTCGGCTTCAACATCGAAGGACATCAGCACAGGAAGGAATCTAAAGGTTTGCTGCGGATTGCCATCCCCAATTGCTGATTGCTGATCTACCGCATTGTCTTGACCGCCATTCTCCTTCCCCACCATACTATTTTGTTTTGCAGATAAAAACGGAATCATTATGGGCGAGTTCGGGTTCATTACGGCCGATAATGTCTACCACGTCACGGTGTACGCGACCGATGCGGACGGCAACTTTAAAATTGTCAGCATGAAGAACTATAAACTCGGACCAACCACACTGCCTCCTCCTCCTCCTCCACCACCATCGCCACCACCACCCACCACCACTACACCCGCTCCAACGACTACCTCAACCACACCGCAACCGTTCCGCATAATCACCACCGCCAAACCGATCGTCCCGCTGACCACGCCGAAACCCTCCAGCGTGGCCACCTGCTCGGGATGCAAAATCCCAGAACCACCGGTACCGTCCACGCAGCCCCCGCTGCCCGAAACGAGCACCCTGTACGTGCCACCGTTTAAAATCGTCAACAAGAACGACCTTGAACCGGTGGGCGGAGGTAAAGCAACGCCCGGCTCAATGGTGACCACAACGGCCGGGTCGGTCAGCGGGCCGGCCGAGCCACCGCCCGATGTGCCCCAGAAGCTGGTCGAATCGAAGGGATCGAAGGAAGGGTCGGAGCGTCAGCAGCAGGGTGGAGGGTCGGGCACGAGCTCAGCTGCAAACGTAACTGCTGGGGAGCGGAGCGAACAGAGGAAAGAGCCGAACAGATCGAAGGGGCAAACGAGCGGCGAACGAAAAGCGCCGAAAGGTATGCAATGTGCAGCACATCATTTAAAATCGAGGAAGCTTTATCGACCCAGTCGACATACGCTTGGGAACTTGCCGTTTGAAGCACTCACAGACACTTTTAATGACATTTAAACACACTTTTTCACATTATTCTCGTTTTTGTACTCATTTTAGAAGATCAACCTCAATCACAGTCCCGCTCAGAGGCACCGAAAAAGGACGGCCGTGGGTCCACCGGCACCGATAAGGACGATCCGATGAAGCTGATCGAGATACACACTGCCAACATGATCCAGCACATCCTGAACGGGCTGCTGTACCGGTTCAACTACACCGCCGGCTACCACGGCCACCACGAGCAGGGCGACCGGCAGGGCAATAAGGAGGGCGGCTACTATTCCATCGGGCGGGACGGCATCCGGCGCGGCGTTAGCTATAAGGCGAACGAGTTTGGCTACCAGCCGCACATCAAGTTCGAAAAGGTCAGCCCGGAGGAGACGCCCCGCGAGGAGACGGAAAAGCAGGCGGGGTTGAAAGGGTTCGACTTTAAGTGGTTTTACGGTTCGTAATGGGATGCTGCATCCAGATTCCTTTTTGTATTGTAACTACTAAAAATACTCAACTCGATCTTGTGTGACGGGAAAAGGAATGTTATAACACTGCCTCCCTCCCATTTGTAACAGTCCTCTGCCACAGGTGATTGTATCCTTGTTGAAAGTAAAGTAAGAGTGGCTAGCAAATGTAAATGTAAAACCAGGATAAACGCAGGGAGCGAAACACTGAGGATGAAGCATTCAAAAGCGAAAAGAAAGGAATGTAAGACAAAACACGCGCTCTGTTTCATATGTTAAACGCTGCGATATGCTAATAAAAGTGATAGGAAGGTAAGCCTTCAGTAACAAACGGGTTGGTGTGCTTTCGTCCAAGGTTTCGTCCGAAAATACATTCCAAAAAACCAGCCCCAAGTCAGTTTGTTTGCTGAATTGCGACTACTTTTACCGATTGCAACATAGCTTTACTTTCAAGGTGATAATTTTGAAACTTACTACATACTAATCACTCAAAGTCAATCTGTCACTCAGAACCTTGCTTCGCTTTGCTTTGCACTCAGAACACAAATTCCCAAAGATGCATTTGTGCATCATTCCCGTTTCCCAGCTACAATCGACACCATATTTGGCCGACTGTTGATTGGTTTGTTAGTCATCGCCCGCACAAATGCTCATCGCCACAAAAGACACAAAACGAAAGCAAACACTGCGTTCGTTGCTCTCGTCCAACGGGAGAACCGATAATTAGTATCCAAGAATGGAACCAGCCCACTAATACGACTCACATTCTGCACGTTCATTGACCATGACAGTGACACTGCGGCAAGGTAACCGTAAAAGGAGACGCCCACGCCGGTTTGTCTTTCGCTTCCCGAAAGAAAAAAAAAACACCAAAAACAAAACCGTTTAAGAGGACAGGAGGTAGTTCGCGGCACAATGGACACAATGTAACCAGATGAACTGTTCCAAACGGAATTATTCCGACGCCATTGCCGAAACTGATGTCCCCAAAAACCAGCCAGCGGAATGGATACTGACCGGATAAGATAAAGCTGACAGTTTTGTTGAACTTTATCCCATATTCCGACTTTTCGTCGGGCGACGGGGTAAATTTCTGCAACTGTTCTGAAAGCGGGAACATTCAGCGGAGTTACGTCAGCCGTAACAAATCGGATCAATAATCGGCCAAGCCAGGACATGGGCCAAGCTTCCGCGAGCTCAAGAGCTGTCGTGTGAAGGAACAAATGGCGCAGTTCTATGACTCTGTGCAACCCCTTTGGGGCGATCAAAGCTCAAACTGTCAGCGGCATGAAATTGTAGCGCCCGCACTCTCCTGCTGCAGGGTCAACTGAGCGTGGGCAGTGAGCGCTGGCTGGAGGAGGTAGTTAGTGTTGTACACATGCGTAGGATTTGTGGTTCAAACTGTGTATGTGTGTGTGTGTGTACGGAAACATTCCACCGAACCGAAAGGGGGTCCGTCAGCATCCAGTGCCTTCGGAGGTGTCAGTCGCCCCAAAAGAATGGATTCAATCGCGATTGGAACTTGTCGGGACAGGCAGATATGGACAACGGCCCGGTAAAGTGGTCCCAGGAGACACACACCGGAGCTAGCAAGAATTGGCTGGTAGTAGAAGCGTTACAAATGGTTTGGCTTTTGCCCTGTAAGTGTCATATCGAGGCTTGTACTGAAACACCACCCACATTGTGGGGGGTAATTTTTCTCCCCAGTTGACCAGACAGTTGTTCCCGTCCCGGATCTTGCCGAGCAGCGCATAAATCGAGCAAGTTCTGCTGCAAGATTAATAGCTCTAGTTCCGTCTAGTGTTGCTGATAACCCTTGCTTCTTTTATGTATAAATGTGTAAACTATTTGCCTGTGCTTTTTTGCATAAAATTGCACGCTCCACACCATAGCGCAAATTGTCCTCCATTTATTATAAACCACCACAAATTTAGGTCATTTACGCACGCCGTAGCTTCCTGTAAAGGTGCAGAGACGCCTTTCACAGCGCGCCTTTGAACCCTGTCCCTGTTACACGATTGCCAGCTGGAAGTATTGCCTCGTTTTGCGCTCAAGTCGGTAGCCGGTAATGTCTCACTCATGCGCCGATAGCAACGGATTGGCGAACCCGAGGTACGCACTCATCATACTTGAGGCCATTCTCAGCAAACGGTAAATCACCATGTTCAGTGGTACTTCAGCGCTGTTTGTTCTGCCGTTGAAAGTGCTTCCTTCTTCTGCGTAACGAGAGCAGTAGTGCATTGCACAAGTTGGAGATCGTTCTAAATAGATGGCGTGAGAAATTTTTAACAATTATTTACTTTTACCCAACGGAAGCTGACAGAAGGATGTAGAACAAGCGCAGAATAAACTGCAACGATCATCGATTAGCATTGAAGTTGCACGCGCATGAGGTCACCGAGCTCGCGCTCGATCGTACGCGGCTGAACCCCGTCCGGCGTTCGTCATCACCACGTGCCTCGGAGATCAATTTTTTACTCACTCCCTTTTGGTGCTTCGCAATCGATATGTTGGTCGTTCGCGCTCCCCCTTTTTTTTCAATTCACCAATAATTACCGTCCAAAGAGCGGGGGGTGACAAGGGTTTCGTTTTTTTTCTTTCATTAATTTGTTGACAGGCGGGATGTCGGGGAGGGCATGTCGGGTTGCGCCTGCATATGAAATATGCATCGAGCGTTTAATATCATGGCCAAGGCTAAGCCCGTTCAGCACCATCGAACAAACGACCCCAAACGACAGTCCAATAGGCGCGTGGTGGTGAGGCGCGGGAAGCATAGGTGGTCGGCGCTGAATGCTTCCGCTTATGTAACACGAGCAGCGGAACTATCGCAAGAAAACGGTGGCCGTGTGTGCTGTTGTTGCTGTTGCGAGCGCGCGCGTCCGCGCGTGCATAACATCCGATGTCACTGTTGGGCGTTGGAAGTGTTTGCTGCCGCGGGAAGCCGCTCAATTAACACGATCGTTTACTCGAACCAGTCGTCCGAATCATTGATTTAAACCCGAATAAAAAACACAATAAAAGTTTGAAGAATTGTACACAAATTGTTCGTCACAAATCCTGCCCCCCAAACTGATCGATGTATGTCACGCGCTCCTTAAAAGTCCCACCTTCACTACCACTAACACTTTCGCCTTTTGGGAAGCGTTCCACTCGGCCAGTGCTCTTCCACACTCTTCCGGCTCGTCAACGGCGTTCGCCGATACTCTTCGATCACGTTTTCTGCTTACTTTATCGCCTGTACGTGCCTGGCAAAAGGGTTCCGGAAAGGATCATTGTCAACGGCTGCTTGTTGCTGCTGTCCCATTACCAGCCACAAATGCAAAAATCCAGCGAAAGTACTAATTCGCACACAACCGGCCACCTGATGCGACTGTTAATCGGATTGAGCTGCCCGGAATGTTGGGTGAGCACTTTCGACCGTTACAACCAGTACCGTTGCTGCACTGGGTTAAAAGCAGTGATAGGCAATCCTGAAGAGTAAGCTGAAGCTTTTCAATTTTAAAAAAGAACTCCTCATATCCAGTCGATCAACTTCAATGATGTCATACGCGAATGGAATGTGTTCCATCCATTCGGAAGGTCACTTATTATTGTGGGCTTTAATTTACGTGAGCCGATTGCAAACACTTCAAACCGATTCTATTATTCTAACCACTCTGCTCGAAAACAAATTAAACCAATTGCTCCATTCCGATTGCTTTATTAGGCATTCTTCAAACAGGGAAGACACTGCATCTTAGAACGCCAACGGTATAGCATTGCATGCAAATTAGAACCTCGTACGTCCTCTGCAAAGCTCTTATTCTTGCCATGCCGCTCTGACAAGGCGTGCAATTCGTGAAGGTCGTTACAAACCTATTCCACCACTCGGAATACACCATCAACAAAGCTGCCCAACTTCCCGAAATGGTTCCTCTGTCCCGCTGTGGTTATAATGTATAATTTTACCTGAAGGGTGTGCGCTGACTGTACTGAAACGAAGACGACACTTTTCCCCCGCCTCTGGCGCACACGGTCAACTAAATCCGATCACAAACTCGACTCAACTTTCGCCTAACTAAACGCGCCAACTAACTTATTATTGGCATGGCGGAACGGCCCAAACAATGCACGAGGCACACTGTAGTACAACACGCCGTGGATTCGACCGTTAATTGTGTGCTGGGTGGTGTTTTGCTACCAATGACTCATCCTATGAATCCCCACGCACAAAAATGCTGGAAACGAATCCGTGTCCGTGCTGGTTACATTCTTGTCGGAATTGTGCGAAAAGCCCTGTTCTCTCTTTCTCCTAGACCCGATCGCGATACGGATGTAGTGTGCATAGGGAAGGAAAGTGTCTACGTTTTATTGATTTGCGCATGAGCCTTGTTTTGCACCCCCGGGAGAAGAGCATCACATCACCCACAAAAGCGCTGTGCAAATTCGAATGGTGTGCAGATGGCATTCGTGTGGCGGGTTCGTCGCTTATCGCTGTTTAATGCAATTCTTTGTTACTTTTGCAGCGTGGGTCTGCCCGGTCTGCAACACTGTGTCTAGTGTAGCTGGCTTATCGCAGCTGTCTTGCTGGTAGAAGCATTCCTCTCGATGTACATTTTAATTGCATTTCGCTTGTCCACGAAGAGAGGAAAATAAATGCATAAATCTAAGGACAGCAACTAACGAGCATCACTTATCTAAGAAAGTGCTTGTTTGCAATGCTTGGTACAACTTACTTTGAGCCCTTAAAGGTATCACTTCCAATACATACAATTCTGAATTGTTTGCAATCATTAACAACCAATAAAAAAGCCACCTATTGTTAACAAGTGTTCGTTAATGTAATGTATTCCGAACAACCGAACCGTTCTTTTGATCTCCACCTTTTGCTTGCCAATCGTCCAACACTTCCTGCACTGCATCTTTGGCTTGTCGCTTTAAATCGGTACCTTTTTTCTGCGCACAACAAAACAGTGTAACGCGTTCAACGCCAACGCACCAAAGCCATAACCCTTCTGTACTGCCCGTTACCTTTTTGCAAAGTAAGAACGGCACAACTGATGGTTTTGGCACCAACCAGGAAGCCAATCAATCATTTTGGAAGTACCAGTTCTCACACACACACACAGAAGTACTTTGTCTGGTTCCTCCTACACACTACATCTTTTTTTTAAATTGTTTATTCCCAAATCTCTTTCCCAAAAAAAGCTGCTCTATTTGAGTAGTTTACAAATTTAACGCTTTGTTTCGCTTCCAAAAACCCCAATTCGCAGTGAGTTACCAAACCGCAACAGACTAATTCCATTTAGTAGAGCCACTCATTCTCTCAGTGCATTCCCCGTGGTGCAAAACTCTGTGCACACTGTACCTTTCGTGAGCGGTTTCCGTACGCTCGAGCCAGCACTCCGAACGGGTGGCGACTGCTTCAGCAAAAACTGCCGCCACCGACGACGACGACGACGACGTGGGCCCCAACCGACGAGCGAGCGCGTGTAGCGCGAAATCGGTTTACGGGAGGAAAAGCTACAACCCCAGCGCTCGTGGGTCAGTGTTGCTTTGGCCAGCACTCGGTACGGTACACGGGTTACGTTTTCCAGTGTGGTCGCGCTCGCACAGTTCAGGGCGGTGTTGGGTGGCGAAGAAAATTGAAAAATTGCACCCATAGCCGGAAAGAAACGAAACGGTACGGATTTTTCGTGTGGGTGGTGTGGGTGGCCATGTGGAAGTGTTATTAAAAAAAAGTAGTGCAGCAGAAGCTGTTCGATGAAGTGGAAGTGAAAGAAAAGTGCAAATAGTAAACACCAACCGACCCACTCTCGTGTGTTTGTGTGTATGTGGGGAGTTGTTCGCTAATGAAGATAACAAGTAGTAACGGACGACGTCGGAAGCGATCACATCACAGCATCTTCGGGTTGATCGGGACGGGAAGTGATGCGAGTGATTCGGTGTGAGCTTTTGGGTGGTTTGCTGGAATGGAAAAGTGCGGCAAGACGCTTGGGTTGAGTGATGTAAGAATATTATCCGGAGCACGCCCCAAAGCCTCGGCCGGTCGGTCGAGCATCTAATCAGCCTAAACAGTCACCGCCGCCGATGGGTAACTCTTACTTTCCGGCGCCTGGAGCGAATGCCCGCACAAACTGCCCCGCATAGACACAAACTTTATTGAACCGGCGGTTATGTGAGCTAATTATTCCGCAGACGGGGTAAAACAAGAACTACACTCAACGATGGCAACCCCACACACACACACACACCTGCCGGTCGCATCGGTTATGAAAATGTCGTAAAAGCACACCTCGGTGGGGACAGTATAACGGTGGATGAAAATGGTGATGCTTTAAGTCCACTACACCCATGGGCTGGATGTTTGTCGGTGCATTTTTGTTGTTTTATTTTATGCAGCAACCCCCTCCTCCTCCAGGAGCGCCGGGCGAAAGTGAATGAACGCGAAGAATCAAATTGATATCACGCTCACGATCGTGCGAACGGCGGGCGCGATGGAGTGAATTTTTGTTGCTAGTTTCTTTATTATTATTATGTTTTACGTGTTTTTTTTACTCAGTCTCTCCGTAAGTAAAGAGAGGGGCGTGGTGCTGCTCAACGAGGTGGCAAACGGTTGTGATCGATGACAGAGCAAAATTAGTAACATTTAAGAGTTGCGCGCGTCGAACGCAACGAACCCAACTACTACTGCTTTTTGGCGTGAACGCAAACGAACAGTGAAACAACGCACCGATACACATGGGGGCTAAGACTAGTGTTGGGTTAAGTTGGCAAAAATTAGGAGTCGACTCCGATCCGAATCCGAAAATTTCGAAACCGACTCCGGAAGGAAGATCCGACTCCGCCCAGTATAATCTGGAGCCGTTTTGTAATCATCTGGAGCTATCCAGAATCGCCTTGAGTCATTCGGAGTCATTCGAAGTCGTCCAGAGTCATCCGAAGTTGTCCAGATCCATCCGGAGTCATCCGGAGTTGGAGTCATACGGGGTTGGAGTTGTCTAGAGTTGGAGTTGTGCAAAGTCAGAGTTGTCCGGAGTTGTCTGGAGTTGTTAGGAGTCATTTTGAGTCGCCCAGAGTCATCCGGAGTCGACCGGAGTCGTCAGAAGTCGTCTGGAGTCGGCTGGAGATGGTCCAAAACGTCTGGAATTTTATATCCGACTCCAACTCTTACTTCTGCTGCCTCCGGTCAACTCAAACCCTCATTGTTAGAATGAAAAGGACTGTCTAAGAAGTGCAGGTACAAAGTGAAAAATAGAAATAAAAACTCCAAATGAAATTCCTCCAACCGACTCCTACTCCGAACGTCTCCGATTTCCGGACGACTCTGATTATGGACGACTCCAACTCCGGGTGACTCAGACTCCAGGCAGAACTAATGAATCCTAGTTTGCCGAAGTTAGAATCGGATTAACAATTCCCAGAGTCGGATCGCAGTCGTTGGTGCGGAGTCCACAGAGCACACCTCTAGTTAAGACGTCCGATGACGGTGTTGATTGATTTGCACTTTTAATTACCCATTACTCACCACAGCAGCAGCAGAAATAAAACCAGGCGTGTGTACGGCTAAGCGCCGACGGTTAGTGCAAGTGACTAGGCGGAAGGTTGGGAATCGACGGGAGCACAGTGAGAGCGACGTAAAAAAAACGACATCATCCTGCTGATCGGTGCACCGGAACTGCAGTTTGGGGCGGATACACACTACTCCGACACCAGGCACAGGGAAAGCGCTTGCACAGCGCACCCTACATATCAAAATGAAGTCGACCGAAAATATGGGCAACATTTTCCTGCTTCTGTTTGGATTGCATCTGGTAAGTCAATGGGAAGGATGAAGAGGAGGGTGCATGCACACGGTGCATGTGAACGAACTGGCGAAATGGCGTTTTGTTATGGTTCTTTTAACGCGTTTGCTTGATCGCCTGCAATCACGATCGATTAGGTTTGATTAGGCAAATTAAGCAAATGCAAATATGATTACAGGGGATTCAACTCGTGTGCTTTGGATAATTTCTTAAAAAAGGCAATGCCTTGACCATTCTAAAACCTTTGTTTTTCCTTCCCAACACAGAAATTTCTTCTTTTGATTCACAAAAATAACGGAAACTCATAATACGGTAGCTTAATATCTCATAAAACAAACCAAACCCTTTTATTTTCGATCGCTCTTCAAAGGCACGGCATGTAATTAGTGTCATGGATACGGGCCTTCACAATTAATTTGTAATCATCATCATCATGATCGCGTTGGTTGGTGGGGAGGAGAATGCTTGGCTCGTGATAGTCACGTTGCTAAATTACTGGCACAAATTGATTCCGAGACGCAGGTTGGAGTGGGCAATGAAGTCCTTACATTGCAACTAAGACGCGGTGAGTCTGTTTTGGGGAGACAAGTTGACTCATACGAGCATTGCAATCGTTGCTATTTATTGATTTTTCGTTACAAATCATGCAATTTGGGGATCAGAAGCCTAACAATATATTCATTTTATTTTATTAGTAGGATTTGAACACTAAATTCCCTAACTTTATGCACTTGATTTATTTGCAATGCTCCTAAAATGTACCACAAAATAGTAGCATATTTAATAGCTACAGATTTTTACTATATTCCGATTCAAGTATGTTGTTACATACATTTAATATCCCCAGTTATTTTCCTTAAATTAAATCGGGTTGCGTAGATTTAATTTTCAATTGAACAGCGTGCTCAATGCAAGAAAGCTTTCAACCTATACGGCAACCATGAAATCAAATCTCTTGACAAATGTGGATCCTTTATGCTCTAGTCCAGCATCTGCAGCTCCCTCCCCAAAAGTACCCACGAAGCACATGAAGATGGATTACTTCAAAGCTAACATTAATAGTACCGCACGGGCTACGGCAGACCTTTCCCAATCAAATCTAGTCCAATGAAAGCGTTCGCAGAGGAGATTAACCTTTTCACTTGCGACAGTCGACCCTTTCGCCCTCTTGCCCCGTCAGTCACCACACACACATGATGAGCAAATGCGCATATCATCATCAGTCCTCTCATGCTGATCGATTTAAACGCTTCGTTGCAGCCACTTCAGATGACACAGAAGAAGTGAAAAAATCAATCCATCCAGCAATGATCGGACCGCTTCTTTTCATGATGCAATCGCCTCGTGTTCAACCAATCACTCACCGGACGAGGTTTCTAAACTGCGTTCGTTCCGGTGCTCTTGTAAGCACGCACAGGCGCGCTCGGAAGAATTCGCTTAGCAATCGAGCCTTCTCTTGCCCGCCGTATCATTGCGGTCTTGCGCCCACATGATAATAAAACACAATTCGAACCATTTCCTATCTTCAAGGGCATCCCAAATATTTGCTAATGATGATCAACAGACCGATTAAAGCGCAGGGGATATTTGTGTCGTGCAGCTCTCGCTCGTATACTCTGATTGCCGACGCCCCAGTGCAACCGGAACGGCCCATAAGTGCCTCCGGTGAAACTGTGAGCATTTGTTTTTACTTTTCGCCCACTACGGAAGGTTGCTAATCAAAGGTTTGGATCACCACAACAGGAAGCAGTAAATCAAACTAAAAACAGCAAACACGGTAAGCTTGAAAAAACGAAAAATAGGCTCAATGAGAGCCACTGATGGGAGGAAATTTGGGTCATTTTTGTTGCTTCATTTTGCACAAATCATAACATTCTATCTCCTAATGGGTTGATTGAGCTCGATTCTGTTTTGATGCAATAACGCGCCGCATTCTTGCAACTGTTAAGCACTCGATAAAAATCATTTCCCATTTCAATGTTCAATGTTCTGCTGCACCCACAGTCGCCCCCGGAGCAGAGCGATTTGGTGTGTATTGCTTCATCACAAAATATGTTTTCCCACCCGAAACAGGCGGGCGGGCGGGCGTTTCGATCAGAAACCAGATCAGAAAACATGATTTCTTGTGCTTGTGATCGATCGATCGGCTGCCTCATTGACTTTGGCTGTTGCTTGACGCACAGAGAGCATAGTTTGCACGAAAGGCGTACGAAAGGCTGTGTGTGTATCTGTGTGACTCTGACAAATGAATTACACGACCAAATTAGTTTAACCCACGCCTGCAACAGTACAGTCAACAAGCTGGCAAACGACAAACCAGGCAAGCGTAAGGTGATGATTGAACCTAGAAGGGGATTAGGTACGATTCGTTCGATCTTGTTTTAAATTTAGTACACGTTGAGTAAATCACTTTATGACACAAACGAGAAAGCATAATTGTAAGCATTATATATCAAAACTAAGAATATTTTCAACTTGCTATATCAATAACCCCTTAAATCCCTTTTTTGCGGAACACGGACGGACACACAGCAAACAACAAAGCATCAAAGCAGCACAATCACGATCGATTGTACCGCAAATTAGGGCTTAATATTCCCCTCCCTTGCGCTCCGTCTGAACCGTTACTCCCAGAGATCAATTTCCTTTGACACACGACAAAAGCATTCCGCCCTTTTATGCTGCAACAACAGATTACCATTACCTACATTGAGCCTCCCTTAGTTCTGCAGTCTTTGTAACAAAACTGCCGCGCTTAGAAAGGAGATCAGCGATCGATAGAAAGGAAAGGATCGATTATCATAATTAATGTACATCATGAAAGGTGCATTTTAGCAGTGTGGTACGATTTTTTCTTCCATTCTCCGAGAAGCTAGAGAAAATGCTCTTAAAAACGGTGCAGTTTTGTTCGCTAATAAGGACGCTTAAATTCTGTGACCTAGAAAGAAAATGATCGTGACAATAATTAACATCATTTCAGCAAACTGTTCATGAAAGAAGGGAACCCACCTTGCCATGTTTAAAAAGCGATTAAATGTACTTTCCCTGTCGTATTGTGATCGTATCTTTGGACCGTATTAATTGTAATACTTTTTCAAAGCATAAATAACACATTTAACAACAAAAAAATCAATATATTTGACCCAAAATGTTGACTTCTATTTGGGCGATCGTGCCGCAAAACCCAACTCGAAAGGGCTGCCCGAAACAGTCCGCTGCAAGCAGATCGCGCACGTTTGTGGTCACGTTTTCTTACATGACGCCTTGCGGACGGAACGACACGAAGCAGCAAGAACTGGTTCACTATTTCACCCATTTTTTCACCATCAGTAGCCATAAAACTCCCTCTACTTCCCTTTTCCGCCCCCTCCGAAATGTCGGTGTGAATCAGACATAAGCACACGGAACGCCCGTGACAGTTTTCACTGATGCCAAAACTCCTGCCGTGGCCGTGGCGGCTCGATGCGAATAAGGCTTTCGATTCTTGGAGAATCGGAACGTGTTTATGTGTGTGTGTGTGCACCCCTTTTGGCCCATATACGGATGGAGAGTGATCCCGTTGCATAAACCACACCGATCTTTCACTTTCCAGCACGAGATAGATGGTCGCAATTCGTGTTTCGTTGCAATTGGTTAAAAGGTCACGTGAAGAGAGTTCCTTGCAAGTAGTTTTACATCTTTGGATTAATTTTTAAATCCTTTTTATCCAGTTTCCAATCGCCCAAACTGCACAAATTTAAGCAAAAAGCGTCGCTTCCTATCTTGTCACAAGTTTTGGCTTCCAATTTTTTCCTAAAAGTACAATTTTATTTGCATTATTTGAAGCAATTCAATCGCAATTAATAGTCTGAGGGCACCGGAACTCGAATTTTACACCCATTTTGTTTTACACTTCCATCAGGGGGGAAATCCATTTACCGTTGAAAATCGTGCATCATTAAGCCAACATTACACAGCGATGGACATTACATAAAGTGAATTTGTTTCCCTTGTGGCGAATCAATTCAAAAATAAAAAAATAAATCCATTTTTCTTTCCACTCAAAAAGGGTGGAAGCTGCTCAACAAAATCACCACTAAAACACATTTCATGGCCACCTTGAACTTAATACTGCACCGAATGGGTGTTTCCACCTTCCGCTAGATGCTCGTTGTTATCGTTGGTGCCCGCGAAAAAACAAGAAACAATGCGACTTTGCATAAAATGTTTAGAAGCTCCCAGCCGTTTTCCCAAGCGCCCTTTTACCCTTTTGGCCGGCATCGGCAAACCTTCGTATGGGTCAAAACCATGATTGTTCTCGCTGCACCACCGTGCAAGACCGTGACACATTGCCATTGTCACTCGCTTGTTGTTGACCATTTGCCGTGAATGGTAATTATGGTGGCGAGGTCATCGTTTGATTAGACAAACTTTCGGGCCGCACCTTACGCAATCGTCATTTCCAATTATTCTGTTTTTCCCCCGCTCTGCAACTGATGGACACGGAGGAAGGCACTTTTTTGTTGTTTACAATTTGCGCTCTCCTAAAGCAAACTTCCAATAATGTACGCATTATTTTAATCGCCACACCACCAGGTGCCATCTGCGCGATCAGTTGCAATCAAGGCCGATCACGTTGAACACCCCGCGAATTGGCTGGAGTGAATTTGATTTATTTATTTTGCTGTTTGCTTGTGCGCGCTTTTCCGTTGCAAATTCTTCCGACCCATCCATCCACCGCGAAGAATGATCGTGTGCACGCGTGCGCTCGCTCGCTCGCTCGCTCGGGGCAAAAGGTACAAAAAACAAAAACACCCCATTCATCATTCGACCATGCCTTTCGCTTTCGCACCACCAAACTCGCGGGCTTCCAACGCGGGAGCCCTTCCGAACGCGTTGTTTTACGTTCGCGCACTCGCTTGCTTTCTCGTTCAAATTTTTTGCACACGGAACGAACAATTTCGATGCTTCAAAACAGCACACACAAGCGACGAACCCGGCGGTCGTCGGTTCGATTTGTGCGGTAAGGTACCGAAAGCGAAGGGTTCGTTACGAAGGGAACACGTTCACGGTAATCGGCAGGACACCGGGGGGAGTTTGCATAAGATAGGGCACCCGTCAAACTCATAATCCAGCATACGCCATTGAACACCCAAACGCGAAATTCGCCATCCCGCACGATCATCGCCGGCAACAGTCCGCGAAACTAGGGGTTGATCTCGGGCTGTGACAAAGGTTCCATTTGATTCCCATTTCCCTGCCCTTTAGTGTCCCCTAGTAAGTCGTTTCTTGTTTATGTTTCCGACGCTTGATTTGCGGAGCCCGTCGTTATGTGCTCACCGACACGATCCTCGCGCGCGAACCGATCTCGGTTCGCTCTCGTTTTCTGCGCCGTGGCGTGCGCGGTCGTGTTTGGTCCAGTTTTTTTTTCTCTTGCTTGCTTCCTTCAAACCACCCAAACAACTCTTCCTCTCGCCCCATCCTCCCATCCAGTATGACGTAATGTTCCCCTCAAAAAAAAGTATGACGACGAGGGTGATTCCCGCCAATGCTGATGACGATGACGATGGTTGGTGGTGGCGTTGTTTTCGCTCCGATCTCGTTGTTCGCCATTCTCCCGACATTCGCTTTTGGGAATTGTGGTTGATGATGCGCCTTTTTTGTCAGTTATGTTGCTCATGCTTTCGCGATCCATTTCTTTTACGCCAGCTTCCGTTGCGTGTGAACGTGAGCTCTTCTTCATCGTTTGCAGCGTTACAAAACGGAAGCCACTGTGAGCGGGCAGACGATGCTGCATGTTCGGCATCATGTTAAAAGCGACAGTGATCTATGTCGAGACAGATGTTGCTACAATTCTATTAGGCGGGTTTGCCGCATGACACACATTTCTGGTTGAATAATCCGCGCCAAAAAGGGGCGATTGAGCGAGGATTAATTTAATGCAAATGCGTGTAAAATAAGCAGCAATTGTTTTTTCGTCTATAATTGCAAATCGAAAGACACAACAGAGCTCAAGGATTTTATTCTAATTAAATGCTAATAAGCTGTGGCATTGGTCGCTCCAAAACTGGACCGGGATTATCTTCAACATTTCGATCGCTGGTGTCAAGTGTACGCACCTTTTAATACCATCAACCTGTAATCCAAACTGATCCACATTTAATCCCAGCTCCCCAAAATTGGAACAATCAAAGCACCGACCGGTCTCACCCATTTCTTTACCAATTTACACTCCCGCACGGGCTGAATATCGCGTGCGCCTGTCGAGTCAAAGTCAAAGTCAGACCCCGGGGTCCAGCCGAAGTTGTGACCTTTTTTTTGTGTAGGACCCATCGTACACAATCGATCGCGCGGACTAACTGCCCAACCCGCGCCATTTGAACGTGTTGCGGCCTTGATCTGATTACGCGAAATGAATGCTATCGTGATTTTAACACTCGCTTTAAGCTTCATTCAAAACGAACGAACGGAGCGAGCGAATTCCAATACATCACGGTCAAATGATCTGCGAAAATGGGTGCAATCATCACCCATCACCATCATCATGGCGAGACACCCCCTTAAATCAGAGAGCTGCAAACCTGTGATCGAACCTGAACCACACACCCAATCGTCCAATGGTCAGCGAGCAGGCACCATCCCTTCTAGCACTGGCTGGCAAAGAGAAAGGATTGGTTTTGTGGACGAAAGATTTCTGAGATTTTTTTTTGGCAGCCGAAAACGATACAGGTTTTTAAAAACGAACTAGTCCACTAGTCGAGCCTTTAAATTGAAAGGTAGCGCAGAAAGGAACGCGGGGAAGGTAGCATTTTAAACTGGACAGATGACAAAAAAGGGTGCAATTGGACCGAAATTACGTTCACCCGAAAATTTTGCATGGTTGAATGGGGGAAAAGGTGCATTAAAGTTTCATCAGGTGGTCGCCGTTGTGTTGTGTAGAAATTAAAACTACCATCAGAACGGTCTATATTCCATTTAAGCTTGAAAACTTAAAGACGAAAATGACACGCAAAATCGGACGTTACCTTTAAGGAACATGAAAAGCCACATTAATACTTCTTTAAATTTATAATGCATTCACATTTGAACTTACAACAATTATCTCTGCTACCGAATTAACTAAATGTCGATTATGCCTCAGGAAAAGTTTGTTCCTGTACATCCGAAAAGCTTACTTACACCGAGATTCGATCAGCAGACGAGCATGATACGGAGCCGCTCGCTTCACAACTACACTAAAGGCGCTATCGATCACAGCACCGTTAACAACGCACATGAATCAAGCGAATAGGAAGCATTTCGTTCATTCGGAAGTGAAGCGCTACCCTGCCACACCGGTTATTAAGCGGGTTGCATCGTTTTTTTCCCACTCGCACTGACAGAAACCGGATCATCTCTTCAGATACACACGCAATACACTCTTCCGAAGCGATGCACTCAATCAAGATCGCGATCGATGCGGTAATCATCAAGAAGGAGGAGGAAAAACAGAAACAGAAACACTAAAACAGGCGAAAAGAGATGCCAATGGTTACCCTCTTGCACGCATTTAAATCAATCGTATCGTAAGATTTCTCATGGTGAACCGCGAAAGCTCGCGTATTTGCCCTTCTGCTTTTTAGCATACCCGCCCCGAGGGGTCGCTAATCTGACATTAAAACCGATGACATACTGGTGAAAGGAGCGCACATATCCTCAGCACATCCGGAACTCTGTCCTGCTGCCCCTCCTTCTCTGCTTTGCTATCAACGGCGTCCAAAAATCCGGTTCTATCCTCACCCCCCAAACAGGGTGCTGTGCGCACCCGTTGGTTCAGGTTCAGGTTGCGCACGCTGTTTTTTGCCCATATTTTCGGAGCACGTTTCGCATAAATCGTTTCGCACATACACACACACACCGGCAACTTTCACTGTCAAACGGCTACCAACACGCCGGAGTTGATTCGAGTATTGCGACAATAAATGTTTGCCAATGTTTGCTCCGGTGCAGCATGCACTTGCACTTGACTGTCGCAGCGGGTGCGCATGCTGCCGAGTGCGTTTCCTCCACTTCCTGGCTTGGGCTTATTTTTCCGGGATTGAATCGTTTTGTTTTTCATCATTTCCACTTTTATGTCTAAATGACGATTCCGGTTTCTGTTGCCGGTGCTGGTGTACCGCTCCCGATCACTATCAAACACCCGCTCTCACGCCGTGTGTACCTGCTGTTGGCCGTGTTGATTTGCTGGATGGTTGCGACTATTCAAATGGAGACGGCTTATCGCAGATCATTCCCGATGGTAGCTGCGCCGGGCTGTCTGCTAACCTTTTGCAAAGCTTATGTGACAGTGTAGGAAAGTGAAAACCAAAACACTCTTAACACAGCCCCACAAAATCAACAACAAATGGTTGCAACGGGGTGGCAAAACAAAAACAGGCTCGAGAGAAAGGCTAACCTTTAGCGCTAACCACGAGGAAGGAAAGGTGTTCGCTGCAATGCGACCGGTTGCGCTGTGTTGGCATGATGCACCGCTGCACTAGCGCGAACAGAACGCACCATCGAAGACGCTCCACTAAAAAAAAAGTGCACCCACTAACAACGCACGCCAATAGGTGTGTAATATCTGCTCATGTAATCGTGTATGCAGCACAAAGCTCCACACACATCCCGCAAAGCAAAAAATCGCTTCCTGCGCACGGTGGGTGTATAATTGGGCGCCACCGAACATTACGGTGGGGTCTCCACTCACACTCAACCTGAGCGCCATACGCGGTTCCGGAACCAAATGGGCCAAAGAAAAAAAAGAATCCAACTCCATCGAGCCTACGCTAAATGGGCGGTTCTTGAATATGCATGAGGCACATGCAGTTTGCAGTTCTTTGGCAAAGGGTCTAATGGGGTATTTGTGCATACACTTTGCAAACCGCCCATAGTTGGGGAAGCACTGCAATTTGCCGTTCTATCGCTTCATCGCGTTTGAAACGATCGATCGATGGAACGGTACAGACAACGGCTGTTGGTGGAAGTAGATACGGGAAATTGGGCCCTTTTTCGCTGTCAATCAGGTGGCAAACCTCGGGATCGGTTGATTGAGCCGAGTTGGAAAGGAATGTGTGATGCGTGTTGGAAGTTTATTTAAATATGTAAAGCTTAATTGGCGCCTAAATGTGAAATGTTTCAATTGATTGATTTTAATAAACAAATGGAATAGTCCTCCTTTAGGAATCAAAATTTGACGATTTAGGAATATTTAGGAAATATTGACGATTTAGAACGGGTTTGAGTTCGTTAGCATGTTGCATATTTCACATTTTATGAAGTTATTGATGACCAAGGAATGTTAAGCACAATAAGTCTTCAAAAGAGATTTTGGAATAGGTATATAAAACTAATATTCATTTTTAATCATGAATAATCAAGCATAATCAAAAGTAACGATAAGAAAACAAACTAATCAATTAATATTCAAACTTGAATTTTTTATTTAAATTAAAGATTGTCATACATTTGAGAAATCAGATATGAAAAACAAATACTAATTAGAAAACAACAATAACAGGAGGCATAGTGGAGGAGTAGTAAACAAAAGTAAAAACAAAAAATAATTTTAGTAAAAATACAACAAAACTCATTCAAACTATAAATGCAATATAAAAAAAAGGAAGCAAATCAAATGTGTTGTTTACCTTTAGGCGCCTTAAATATAATCCAACAGCCTGCTGCGGATGAAATGTGATACCCAATTATATGAAATTATTTCTTTCTTTAATCCACACCTCATACCTTTCTCTCTCTCCACGCTGTCTACCTAACGCAATCTTGACCTCGCCCCAGGGTACTTAACCGAGGAGTCAACCGTCGGCCAGAGCTTAATGCAGCTGGAAGGTGAAACAGATTTAAACCCCAAAAAAAAAAGCCAAAACAATCTAGTTCGCTCGAGTTAAAGGTGAAACCACTCGTTCGATGGATGGGTTTAATCGAATTACCCTTCTCGGCCGGTGCAACAGCACCACACTCCCCCTGTTCAACGATGCTCAAGGGCAAAAGAAATGCAAAACCAACCACCGTTGGGAGGGTGAAACTCATCGCCAACAACGAACACCTTCTGCTTCAGTGGCTCTTTCTTCCCAAAATGCGTCACGTACTAGCCGGGCGAACGAAAGCGAGACGCCCGCGAGAATGGCGGGCGAAAAACAATGGCCACATACACATGCCGAGCAGTTTGTTCGCATTCGCACGCGCCAAAAAAAAGCCCCCCTAAAGTGCGACGGGTGCAAAGCCATGAGAGTGCCATGAGTCTTCTGCATACGACTGCCACTGCTCAACCCCATCTGACCAGTAGTTAGATGAGGCTGGCAGTGGTTAGATTTAAAAGTTCGCTGCATTTTATAGCACCACGGGCACTTCCACACACACCTTGTCACACATTTGCACAAGTCACGGGAACAAGGGGAGTTGCGCGTGGAAAATTTCTGCTTTAATTGAGACCTTCCATCCGCGCACGAACCCTGTGGGGAATGTGTTTCTTGTGTTACGTCAGGGACCGGAGGGGTAGACACAGTTGATGAACGAAGAGTGGCATGAAAATGACGTTTCCTCGCTTTGCCGCTTTCTGCTCAAGGGCCTCATGTCTGTTTCCCCATTTGGTGAAGAATGCGTTGCTTGGGCACAACACCAGTTGTTAGCAGGCTTCGAGTCTTCCATGGTAACGAGCGCATCGAAAGCGTTGTTGCCATAGTCACGCCTTGCGCTATTGCGTTGATGTTCCTGTCAACCGGGCCACAATCAAAACAGTGCTCTGCTTGTAACGTGCAACAAATTCTTGTTCCTGTTCCGTCCTGCCACAAGAAATCCCGCAGACAGACCCCGAAAGAAACGCCAAACCCCGCACAATGTCCAACTCAACAGCGAGCAACAGCCCGAACAAGAAGAAGAAACCGCTGCCGTACTTTATGGAAAGGACGGAAGAGGCGGCCCTGCCCTCGTTCCAGAACCGGCGCACGCTGGCCGACCACGTCAAGGACAATATGCTGTGCGCCGGGCGGAAGAGTTACTTCCAGCGCATCGTGTACGTTGGCCGCCATCCAAAAGTGACGGGGATGACGCTGCGCGACCGCTTTCTGAAGCTCATCAAGGAGCTGCAGGAGTGTACGGTGTGCGAGATCAAGCTGTTCGGGCTGATGATGAACTTCGACGGGTACACGGTGCACATGGTGGAGAGTGCGGAGGAAACGGTCGGCGAGTATCTGCGCACGCTGGCGGCGGCCGACCTGTTCGAGGAGAGCCGGGTCGTGCTGGTGTACAACAACATCAACCAGCGGCTCTTCCGCAAGCTCGTCTGGCGCGTGTCGGACTATCTGAACGAGCTGAAGCGCACCGAGCTGGACCAGCGGGACCCGAACCTGACGCAGGGCACCATCAACGCCTTCCTGGTGCAGGTGTACCAGCTGTGCAAGATGGTGCGGGAAGAGGAGCTGGATGAAAGCAAGTTTAACTCACAGAGAGAGAGTGTGCCTGTTTGAGGATTGTTTTTCATGGTTTTTGCGCGTCTTGTTCACCCTCCCTTTTAGGATCCGCTTTTAAATCGCTCTATCTGGACGAAAACTACGAAGAGCACACGCCGGACATTGCGGTGCTGGAGTATCTGCTCGGCCTGAAGTGTCTGTTCACCGTGCCCGAGTACGCATCGTTCTACGGCCGGCTGCCGGACGTCAGCAGCTTCCGGGACCTCGTTTGGCCCATCCCGAAAGATCTCACGCCGTACGATGTGTTCGAGACGGGGAAATACGATGTGAACCTAACGTTCGGTGGGAAATAAACTGCTCCTTCTAAATTGGAAAATTGGCTGCAAAAATATGTTTTAATACCATCGCCGAACGCGCCGGGTAAGCGTGTCCAATCGCGTAACGGAGGTGGCATTTTGTTGCATCATTTCCACCCCATTCGGAGGCACTGAGAGCACGATAGCATGGGCGGCAGGCCAACGTTTAACACCCGTTTTGCATCGATCGATCACTCTGGACACTTTCTAGGGGGGGCTCTCCCGTGGCTTGCCATCAACTATTGGCAACGATATAGTCGATTCAAATGAGGTGGAAAGTTGGAGCCTGATCGTTTCAGTATCGGTGTAACCTTTCACCAATTGCTGGGTTGCAAAAGTAATAGCTCACACGATAATCGATTAACATGGCACGATAGTTGGGTCTGTGCTGTTATGGGACAAGTAGTAATGTCCAACGCATAATCAACTAGTTAGGTAATACAGACTGAAAACTCCAATTTTCAAGTGCCTGAAAAGACATTAAACGCGAGAATTTCAATGCCCACGACGACCTCGCCTTTATTCAAATTCGAATGTTACACCGCCGTGTTGGCAATGTCAAGAGCACCCCAAGCCCCAAACCGATGACAATTGCGGGCAAAAATGTTCCATTAGATGACAAATGGTGCTCTGGGCGGCAAGATTTCGCCTCCGTTTGTCTTGTAATGGTGATTACTTCATCGCAACCAGCATCCACTCGTTGTAAATATTCATCCGCGACTTGGATTCTACACTCGGGACAAGCGTCTGAATCGATTTAACCAGAGGCTTTCCGTTTGACGCCATGGAACCACACCAACCTTCCATACACGGGCATGAGGCTCTGTAGCGTTACAGTTTGCGCCCGCCACCTTCCCCGCCAGCGCAATACGCAATCACTTTATGATCGCGCGAAAAAGAAATAAGCCAAGACAGGTCGAGATCGTACATTAACCAGCTGTACTCGATATAAACCGATCGTTCGTTCGTTCATTCCATTCGCACTTTCGGTGTGGGCACCTTGGAGGGCGGGGGAGAATTTACGATGACCAACACACGCATCTGGCGCACCCGGTGGGTCGCTGGACGTTGGTGGGAATGCTTCAGAATGTCGACACTTTGATCTGATCGAGACACCCACATCGGCAGGTCGGCAAAGAACGATCGTTGGAAATAGTGTGTGTGTGCGGACTACGCTCCCTACGCATTTGACTACCTGAAGTCGAAGGTGGCCACCAGCTTTACGACTCCGACCACCCTTTTACCTCTCTGTCAAGATGCCCTCAGGGCAGTCTCGAGCAGTTTCGAGAGCTTAAGCTGAAGTGTAACGCCACATGATTGACTGCGCCAACTCGTAATGCCGCCTTCGAGTGTTGACCACCCGAAGGTCATCACCTTCCCCGTAAAAGCGCCGCCGAAAAGTAATGTCCGGTGGCAACCAAAAAGTGCACCAAAAACGAGCGTTCCACACTACGATTCATTGAACTCGCTCTGTTTCCCGTTTTGGAACGCCCACTTGCAATCCAGGGCGTGTTCCAGACTGCCGATGACGCACCTTCTGCTCAAGAACACATTTCTTTTGACATTCTAACGGGGCTTTTTTTGCTTTCATATTTGGTCATTTGTTTCATTTCTCATTTTTGTTTCCGCGTCGGCAGGTTTACCTGGACGGGGCGAACGCCTCCTGGGGCTCGCCAGACAGCAACCAGTACCACATACAGACGGATGAAGGCCCCGAGCGGTACTTCCGGTACCAGACGGACAATGGTCAGTTTCGGAAGGAGAAGCGTCTGCAAGATGGCACGGTGATCGGTAAGTGGAACTTCTGCGTGAAGTATACGTCCAAAGTTCAAGTGTACTTATGCACCACCCATCTGCAGGAACGGACGCGTGGATTGATGCTTCCGGCTATCTGCGCCAGAACGACTACATCGCAGATCACAAGGGCTATCGGATCTTGAAGTCCAAGACGGTGTACGTGGGCCAGAATCGACCGATACAGGTAAGATAACATAAACTTCCGAACGCCTTCTCCAATATTTCTGATGTTCCCAAACTTTTTCGACAGGACGCTATTAAGGTGGCCAAAAATAAACCGGCCGATTCGGGCGTCTTGGTACCGTCGGATCCTTCCTACGAGCCCCCAGCACCACCAGCATCCGCTCCACCTCAACCGCCCCAGCACCGCAACCAACCCGCGATCCAATCGATCGCCATCATCCCCTCAACTCCAGCTCCAATTTCCGTCCATTCGACTCCTTCGCTCAATGGTGTCTTCATCCGACCACACTCCCAACCACTCGGTCCCGGATACCATTCGTCACTTCAACCTGGGTCCTCCTCTTCCTCTCCACACCGCCACTACCCATCATCCGTATCGTCCCGACCACCTTCCCTTGACATCTACGTCCCCTCGACAACGTACACTCCGCTGATCGGCAACGAGCTCTCCTCCACACCGATCGCTGTCTACGCTCCCTCCTCAACTCCATCGCCCCTTCGGGACGGTTCCGAAGCTCACCTTCCACCGCTCGTCATCTACAACGGAAATCCCTCGGTAGCGGTCGACCCAAGCGGGTACATTGCGGCCACCACCTTCACGCCACCGCATCGACGCCGAAGACCCATAAACCCCTCGGAACGGCGCCGTCGCCCATCGAGTGAACCGATCCTAATCACCTCCTCCCGCCCGTACATCGAGAGCACAACCCGCGCTACAGTGAACCTAAAACCGCTCGTACAGCTCGATTCCGGCAGCTCGAATCTGCTCGACCCGGCATCGATCGGCTTTAACCGGGATCTGATCGATCCGCAGGCCCACCAACCGTACGACGACCAACACGTCCGCCGGTACTACGACGAGAATGGGCAGGAGCTGCCGGTGCGGCGTGCCGGCGAAAGCCACCCGTACGATGGGGTGTCCGTCACGAACGATGGCTTCCGGTACTATCTGCCCCGGCAGTACCACGAAGAGCGCAACTCGGCCAGCGACACGCGGGACGGTTCGTTCGGGTACATCGATCCGTTCGGCATACGGCGCGTCGTGTACTACAACACCGGCCCGAACAAGGGCTTTGTGCATCGGAAGAACAATCGCTTCGTCGGGTTTGATGCGACACCGTACGATCCGCGGCCGGTAGTGTAGCTTTGCTAGCTTTTAAACGCTTCATCACGCCTTGCTTCCTGCATTATTTATTTCATCCCCTCTCCAGATGGTAACTACACTAACACACTCTTCGCACGAGCGAAGGATAGCTACTTAGAATGAGGATAGGGTAGTAAGGGTGCGCCTTTGATGTATGGTGGTGCATTCTTCGTCAGCGCCTAACATTGATTTCAAAAAGTCACTGAAACAGAGGAACAGAGTGGGGCTTGGGGCGGACAAAACGACAACGACCGGTTGATACATGATAAGTGAATTAAAATGTATGTCTGGCCTGCAGCTCCGATCTGAGAGTTCTCCAAAGCTCAGATTGGATTTACAAATCAGCTCTCTACGAAAAGCACCGAACCTGATCACACAGTCACGTTGTCTCTTCGTCATCTTCTCTCTTTTTGCATCTTCGTTCGGACGTTGCCGTAACGTTGACCATCAGCTTGGAATTGTAATTATCCACAGACTGCTCTCGTTTGTGATCTCCAAGTTGCAGTTCTCGTACAACAACAAAAACTCCAGCGAAATTGATTCGTTACCACTGGGCGTACGGCATCTCGACCGTAACGTCGCGTGCGTCTTTTGCGATCTCCGCTTCGTAGTTACGTACGCGTATGACGAATGTGAGTGTGACACATTCACCCTTCTGCTTCGTGGATTGTATCACACGATCTAATTTGGCTGATGATTAATGTCATCACGTGCGGAATGGCACAGAATTGGAAGGTGTTTGAGTAATGTGACGGGTGATTTTGGTCCAAAGCGTCCTTCGTCGCAATTCTTCTGAAGGTCCACTTTTGTAGAGCATTTTAAGCCATATCTGTGTGGGTAGCGATGGTAAACCGGAGCGATGTGTTTAATCCAAAAGCTTTTTGGCAAATTGCTTCAAAATAGTGAGTCCAAAAAAGGAAGATGATCATTAATCAGATAATGTGAATCGTGCATTCTTTTAGGCAAATTTGCTTAAAACAGACATCAATTCGATTCGATTGTCGACGTTGTCGTTGTTGTCCTACTCTACCCGCACCAGCTCTGTAATCCTCCATTCCAATCTCCTCACGCCCATTCTACCGTTAACCATAACCGATAAGTGCCGCGTTTGTTTTGCAAAAATTGCCATAATTTTAAGTCTAGCTGTTGTAAAGTTGTAAACACGTAAAAGCTTTTGCAAATAAGCAATGTACGGTAAGGTGAGCTTCCGTTTTAACTTATGATCCAATTAATATCCTCTATTTTATGGCCCTTTTTTAATCCAATTCCCAATTCAATTCTTCCCAGCATTCGTTGCGTAAGACAGCTTTAAAATAGTTACGCAAGAGCAAAGTAATACAAAAAAAACCCTAATTGCCATATGTAAGCAGAACCGAACAGCTCGCTGTACCGTTTAGAAGACAGAATGAGTGATTTTATCAGTATAAGTACACATCTAAAATATTCGCGCTTTGCTAATAAAACCACGAAACGCGTCACCGTCGAACTCAATCGAAATGCGCCCGCGCTCGCGCGCGCATTATAGAGGCCCGCTTTTCTGTTCTCCGTCAATAGATCTTCATTTCCCCTTCCCGCCTAATCAGTTAGTTCACCCACAACCGTGGGACTGTTTGGTACATGAAAACATGCAAAAAGGAATCTCTTCCGCTGCACAAAAAACAAACCACACGCAAAATATTACGCTATGGGAAATGAACTTCCGTTACGGAGAATGCCGCACTGTTCCGTCGTAGGCGCTACGGCGATAGCCAACATGGGCGGTAATGTACGGAGGGCCGATGTTAACACAACAATCGAACCAGCCAATTTTATGCTCGACTACGAGTGTACGAACATTCACTCACACACACACACACACGCCCCTAATAAACTATAAATACCTCACACCGTACAAGGGGATGAGGCGCGCTGTGTGTTGTGTACTGTATGTAACAAGACATTACCGGATACAAGACACCCAACTTCCGTGTGATGTACCAGCAGCAACAGCATGAGGAGCAGAAGAGCATGACATGTTTTTAATAAAGTCCGGTCTGACCGCGTGATCGATTTACCAGTACGTTTTTGAGCTGTCTTTATGTCCCGAAAAGAATCCCCCAGGGCGCTGGGATCCAGTTTCCCGATGGGAAAGATCCGATGACCCTGTGCCCCTCCAAAACAACAGGCATCGGGGAGAGAGGGGCAAGGTATAAAACTAATGCAATGGCGCTAGCGCCATATCAAATCGCACCCGAATGGTGCACGCAATGGTAAGTAGTATCATCAGATCCCAAGGTTTTCGACAACTTCGAATTAGCTTTTCGCTTGGGTTCCCCGCAGAGGATGTTGCTTGTCATTTGGCTCCTTGTGGGGGCATTCGTTGCGACAGCGACGGCCGTTGGGCCGGCAGCAACATCCCCGGTGGAGCAGCTGGCGAACGTTCACTACGCCGGGAAGGATGACCCCGTCACGGTGACGACCCACATCGAGAATGCGGCGGGTGACAAGCTGGACTTTAACGGTGATCACTTCTTCGGCCGGGACCAGGAGGCGCACGACTACAACCGGCAGGCACACCTGAAGCTGGAGTACGTCCGCAACCAAGATCCGCAGCTGCGGCGCTTCCTGGGCAAGTCGATCGTGAAGCGCCAGGCGGATTTCCCATACCCGCCGGCCGTTTATCCACCGACGCATTACGAGCCTCCGACCACCACCACCACCACCACCACGACAACTACGGAACCTCCCACAACAACGACGACGACAACTACGGAACCTCCAACAACAACAACCACGACGACTCCAGCACCGACGGAACCTCCAACGCTGCCACCAACAACACCGGGAGTTCCTCACGAAGTGTACGGACTTCCTGGCTCGACCGAAGCACCCTGCCCGGGTGGTGTTGACTGTGTCTTTTCACAACTCCCACCCCTACCGGAGCTGGTATATCCGGTACCTCCAGTACCTCCAGTTCCTTTGCCAATGCCGCAGGAACCAGTAGTAGCTCCGCCGCCAGTACTCTGTACCGATGTGCAACCGGTAGTTCCAGTCGTAGGAGGTCCCGTTCCTTCCCAAGAGCCACTGTACAGTTTGAATGAGCTTGTGGGTGTGCTGCTTGATGTCCCTCCCGTCCCAGAGGTCCCCACTGTCCCGGAGGTCCCCGCCGTCCCAGAGGTCCCCGCCGTCCCAGAGGTCCCCACTGTCCCAGAAGTCCCCACCGTTCCAGAGGTCCCAAGCTATGGCCCACCGTCTGTGGGCTGCAGCGATTGTAACTTCAACCAACTTCCAGCATTGCCCGAGCTGGTGTACCCGGCTGCACCAACCACAACCACAGAAGTTCCACCACCACCACCACCATCACCCCCACTCGTAGAAGATCTCCCAAGCGAAGCAGTCCCTTCGAACTGTCTGCCCGCCGAGCATCGCGTGCGCCTAGAACAAGAATCACCCGGCGGGGACAATGGCGCCCTTGTCGATCTACGACTCTCCCAGCGGTCCTCCTCGGACCGACTGCAACCCCGTGTACTCTCCACCCACTCGCAGGTAATTCTCGTCCAATCGATGGCACCGCTGCCGGTGCTGAAGGCCAAGCAGGGTGGCCAGCAGCCCGCCAAGCATGGCAGCCGTGGGTCGTTCAAGTTCACGCACAGCCGCAGGGAGCAGAATCGTCAGGTGTGGAATCCGAACGATGATACGGTGGTGGTGGTGCCGGCCGAAGACTCCCAGGGCCAGCTGTCTCAGATCGTGGTCTGTACTGTGGACTGTAACGCGGTGGAGGAAAAGGTGAAGCCGCCAGAGACGCCCGCCATGATGATTCCGAGCGATGGTCGGTTGTGGTGAGTGGAGATTTGTGGAGATTGTGGGTTGGAGCGTTGGAATCGCAAATAAAGAAATGTCTTAGTAATAAAAATTATGATTTTAATAAAAATAAAGAATTTAAATTATTGTAAACATTCGACTTCCCGCACGACTTACAGAGTTTTCCAGGAGGTCTAATAGCTTTGGGACACTTTATTTACTCTTACTTATATGAAATGAGCTTTATGTAACGAGAATTGAACTCTATAGAACCCTTGTTGAACAAATCCAATAGGAATTTCCAAGGATCCTTTCCAAAAAGGTGCCATAGAGTCAAATTTCCGATATATGAAGTTCACTACCAATAGGAAAGAGTCGAGTAAGTCTCCCACAACTATGAGAACCCATGAAAACCCCTATAACAACATGCCCGTCATGGGTTCAATCCCCGAATGAACCGTGCCGCCATGCGTAGGACTGACTATCCTGCTATGGGGGGAAATCAATAAATCACTGAAAGCCAAGGCCACAAGTGGTGCAGGCAGGTTTCAATACTGACCCGCACAAAATCAGCTAGCAGTGTGCATTTTACCCCATATTCCCGTTCCCATATTATCGCTATCAAATGCTGTAATTATTTAATCGTTTACAAACGTAAACAAGCGTGCATAATTTCGCGTTTCATTTCAAAAGGGGAATTGCAGCTTCAGTCGCTCTTTCAACAGCTTCTCGTGCCACACTGCAACGTAAGTTAATTGAAGAACGCATTTCCTCAAGTTTTAGAACGTATTTTGTCCACGTGTTAAAAGGCCTTGTGTTAATCAATCTTTTTTTAAAGCCCTATTTCCTACAAAAACTGTGTCACTTGAGTTTGAAAATAACTCAATCGCTCTATTAATGCTCAATATCAATCAACGGTTTGCTGTTAAAATTATCGCAAGCCTGCGATCGCCGGGCGGTGGCACACGCACACCAATTTTTTTTTTGACTCCACATGTTATTATTCAAGGTCAGCCCGACGACACGGTCTGTTATGCTTGTTATGCATTCTCCTATCGGTTATGTAGCGCTGGCCGATGGGCCAATGTAAAGCAATGTTTGTGTGCGTGCAGGTTCCCACATAAAGCGCGTACCGTTCAGCATTAAAGAACGATACTGATAGATCGATTATACGTTCAGGGAAAGGCCTTCTTGTTGATTAATTTCATTTAAAATTATACACCAAATAGTAGTTCATTGAAACATTCAAAATACAATAAGATTGGTCCGTCGTATCGATCATCTGTGACAAAACGGAAAGAGTTTACAGTGGTGTGCGTGAAACGAAACCGATCGCCGCTCGCGATCGCGCAGGCTGATCGATGTAAACCGGCTTGCATTGTTGTCAGATCTTGCGCGAACGACGGACCGCCGTGATCTCTGTGGTGCGCCCTTACTGTTCTTTCAATATTTTCTTAGTGTCGTGGATAGGTTAAAAAGATGCCTTTGACCTTTTAAGTTAGAAACTATTGTTTACATATTGTAAAGAGCAATGAATCTTCCAAGACAAATTACGAAACGTTTGCGTGGCTTTTCATCGGTAGCCAACGAACCCTCGAAAAGGTATGTTTTGTTCCACAATGAAATTAAACAGCTTTTGCGTGGCCAAGAAAAGAACCATTTTTCTCCCTCCGCTCAGGACGGTTAAAAGCTTCGATGAAATACCCGGCCCAAGAGGACCGCTCGGACTGGGCAATCTGTACCAGTACATACCGGGTATAGGTAAGCAGCTCCAGCGCCGTTCTCGAACGATGGCATCCACCCTAATCGAATCGCTCCACAGGACGCTACAGCTTCGATGAGCTGCACCGTTCCGGCGAGGACAAATACCGCCAGTATGGTTCGATCGTGCGCGAAACAATGGTCCCGGGGCAGGATATTGTGTGGCTTTACGATCCGGACGATGTGGCGACCGTGCTGGACGATCGGACACCGGGCATGTATCCGTCGCGACGGAGCCACACGGCGCTGGAAAAATATCGCAAGGATCGTCCGAACGTTTACCGCACCGCCGGGCTGCTGCCGACGTAAGTGTGCCAACTGTAATGCCAACAAATAGCTTAAACGAGCTAACGCAATATCGTACGTACTTTTTCCAGCAACGGTGCAGAATGGTGGAAAATTCGCTCCGAGCTGCAGAAGGGCCTCAGCTCACCGCAGAATGTGCGCAATTTTCTGCCCGCCACGGACAAAATAACGAAAGAGTTCGTTACTCGCCTGAGAGCGCAAACGGAGCCAGGCAAAAGCATCCTAATAGAGGACTTTATGCCACTGGTCTCGCGGCTCAATCTGGAATGTATGGGAAATTAATTAAAAATTTAAACATTTTCCCCTAAGAGGTAGCATTTGCCTGATACCTACCCTATTTTCCCAGTGATCTGCTTGCTTGCCTTCGACGTACGGTTGGACAGCTTCTCGGAGGAACAGATGGACCCGGGCTCACTTTCCTCCCGCCTGATGGAATCGGCCGAAACGACCAACTCCTGCATCCTGCCCACCGACCAGGGCTTCCAGCTGTGGCGCTACTTTGAAACTCCTGCGTACAGACGGTTGCGCAAAGCGCAAGAGTTTATGGAAATGACGGCCGTTGAGCTGGTGTCCCAGAAGCTGCTCTACTTCAACGAGGACCAGCAACGGTTGGCAAGCGGCGAGCATGGTTCCAAGTCGCTCATGGAGGAGTACCTGCGCAATCCGAACCTGGAGCTGAACGACATCATCGGCATGGCTTCGGATCTGCTGCTGGCCGGTGTGCATACGACCAGCTACACCACCGCCTTCGCCCTCTACCATTTGGGGTTGCACGGGGCCACCGCACAGGACCGGCTGTACCGGGAGGCGAAGAAAATTCTTCCCGATCCAAAGGAAAATCGAATCGGTGCGGCTGTGCTGGGATGTAAGTTAAGTCCATTTCTTCTGCTTCCTTATTTTAATGCTAAATGTGCTTCGGCATTCAATTTCCAGCGGAAGCTTCGTACTGTCGCGCGGTTCTAAAGGAAACGTTACGCCTCAATCCGATCTCCATCGGGGTAGGACGCATCCTTAATCGCGACCACGTTCTCGGCGGTTATCAAGTACCACGTGGAACGGTGATTGTGACGCAGAACATGATTTCGTGCCGTCAGGAGGCTTACTTTCGTGATCCGCAGCTATTCCTCCCCGAACGGTGGATGCGTGAGACAAAGGAACCAGTGCATCCGCACCTGGTGCTTCCGTTTGGCCACGGTATGCGCTCATGCATCGCACGTCGGTTGGCCGAACAGAGCATGCTTGTGCTGCTTCTAAGGGTAAGCTAGGTCGGGTGGATTGTACTTGAACATTATGCTTAATCCTGTTTTCTTTCAAACTCTTCTAGCTGATACGTTCTTTCGAGATTGAGTGGGCAGGAACCGTTCCGATGGATGTGAAAACGAAACTAATCAATCAACCCGACCAACCGATAAGGCTACGAATGAAGGCGAGAACTTCAGAAGGGAGAGAAAGTAGAAAGCAAATGAGTTAAATTTATAATTACCAATATGTGCAAATATAGAATTTAAAGGCCAAAAACACAAACGAGATTCTGGTTTTCATTGGAAAGAAATTTCAATTCTCTGCCCATGGAAAGAGATAATCCACATGAAAGGGTGGAAACAATAGCTAACCGTATTCTTTCGGTATCTTGCCTCAAGTATTTTCAATTTTCAAAATTGTGTGTGTGTGGATCTTTTTCTTTACTTCAACATCCCTTCATCCTGTCCTGCGCCACTTTCTCTCGCCCTTTACGAATGTTGTATTGATTTGAACATCGAAGCGTTGAGTGTTTTTGTGTGTTTTTTTCGTGGTTGGTTTTACTTCTTCCTCTTTTGAACGGCTTTTAATAATTATACACTCCCGCTGCGTCCCGATAGTAGTAATTCGTTAGCCACCGCTCTCACTTCTTGGCCGCGACCTTCTTGCCCGCCTCCTTCTTGGGGGCCTTGACCTTCTTCTTCTTCTTCTTGGCGGCATCCTCGGGCTTCTTCTCGCGCTTCGACGGCAGCGGTTTCGTACCCTTGCGCGGCTTGCCGAACAGCATACCGTTGCTGACGACCACCTTCTTCATCTTCTTGTACTGCGCGCTGACGATGGCGTTACGTTCGCGGCGGGCAAGACGCAGCTTGAAGCGATCGAAATCGTTCATGCTGAAGCGCTATACGAGGCGGGAGAAGAGATTGAGAGAAATAAAGTTAGCATTGAGAAAATAACGATCGCACGAGCATGGAGCAGGGAACGATAAGGGCGTCGTCTAGTGCTGTGTGGTGTTTTCATTTTAAATAGTATTTTTACTTCCATTTCAGAACAGAATTGGCTTCATGTTTGTATCAGCCGGCATTTCCTATCATGTAAATTATATTTACGCAAAAAGGTTCATCACGGATGGAACGGTGGTAGGAACGAACGACAAACACACACACGACGTACTTGGGCACACTTGCTTAGCAACACTCACCTTTGCCTTGGCGACGGAACGCTCGTACCATCTGGTCTCCTCGAACTTCTTCCTGATGTCGAACTTCTCGAGGGCATCGCGCACCAGACGGGTACGGGCAGTATGCGGGAAGCGCACGCGGAACTTCGTCAGATGCAGATGGTTCACGGCGTACTGTTGACGGGGAACGCCGCTGGTGGGGCCATCGATCAGTACCTGCGGATAGCGAGAGAGATGCCGGATTTAGTGACTAAACGAAACACGACGGAAACCAAGACAATCGCTTTGATTGTTCGCAAAGTGTGGGACATTTTTGGCAACAAAACTTCAGTTCTGGAAGCGCTACTTCAGGTACGTTTCAGACGGCTCTTCCTAATTAGTTCTTGTTTTCCGTAGAAAACATCATCATTGAATCGTAGGTTAAATCACCACACGACCCGCATCTTGTCTGCCTCTGCCTCTGGACGGTTCACCGGCGTGTGTGTGTGTATTGTGAGAACTAAAATGAATCAAACTTTCCCACCGGGGTGGCATTAATCGCAACAAACTTACCCGATTCTGATCAATCACATTGACGATAGCTACAAGGCGTCCCTTGTATTTTCCAACAGCGCATTTGGCAACGCGGCCAGTCTCCACGAACCTGGTGAAAGACGACTGTAACAGAACGAAGACACATTAACCCTCTCTTTGCACCATTTCATTCTCCTTCACAATTCGCCACAATTGTCGCGTGAAAAAACCGGTGAAGCTTGCCGCTGGGCTTAACTTGGGCACATTTTCAGCATTCCCTCCAGCACCACCACCACTGCCGCCAGCAGCACCATTACCCACGACGCGAAGCACACACACAAGATAAACATGTGGCAGACGGCGTAAAGTTTCACCCATTTTCGTGAAAAATTACGACCCAGCCGCCTGCGGCACTGGTGCCATCGATGCTCGCGGACATGCTCGCCGTGTTTTGACCAATTTCACTGCCCACCGCGCACAACTTCACCGATTTTAGCGACAATTTTTGGACGAGCGCAGCAAATCTTCGACAACATCGCTTACCATCTTGGACCGGAAAGAAAGCTGACAGTTGACAATTCGCGCAATGACAGCTCGAAGCCGACCGCCGGAAACATCGTTTGCTTGACGCGATTAGTTTTCTTGCACCGTTGGTTTATACGCGCCGGTTGGAGGGTTGCGATGTTTTGCCGCGTGCGACGTTTTATTACAACGCGAACGGAATCGTCCGAAAGGCTGCCGAAGACTGTATTGGTAGGGGTGGGGGTAGGAGGGAACAGCTGTGTTGTCATTTTTGCACAAGAACAACAATCGCACACGCTCACCCGCCTTGTCTGGGCTGTTTTCCTTTGTGTAGTGTTTTCAGTTTTTCCGTTTTCCGCGAGCTTTATTCTCGTGGGACACAAATCGATCAAGCAACATATCGCTCCACCGTGCTAGCGCAGTAGTGTTGTGTGCCGGGTTTGTGCAGTCTTGTTTTTTTTCTAGATTTTCTACACACCACAACAATCATGTCGGTGGAAAAGTTCGATCTGCAAAAGGTGCACGCCAAGTTTACGGAAAGTTTGGTCGAGGAGGATGATGTGTACGTGGACCAGTACCTGGAAGCGTTCAAGGAGCTGTACAAGTAAGAAACGCTTATCATGATTGCCCACGATCGAATCTTATCACACATCCCGCTCACGCTCCCTCCTTCCCAAATTTGTAGATTTTTCCAGCTGATGGGGACGGTGTTCGGGTTCGTGAGCAGCGACGTGAAGGAAAAGGTGGAAATCCTGGAGAAGCTGCGCGGCAAGGAAAATGCGGACAGCTTCCTCACCATCCGCACGATGATGCAGTACGAGCAGGAGTCGAATTTGCTCAACAAGAAAGACTACGTCTCGGGCAGCCGGACACTGCTACGGCTTCACCGTGGGCTGGGTGAGTGTGGGCACCGTGGGCTGCAAAAAATGCATCTGTGTGCACGCTTATCTTATCTTATACTGCCGTGCCACCGTGTCCGGTTTTCAAGCAACCGTTTGTTTTTGTTTTATCACCCGCAACGTGGCTACTATTTGAAATGTAATTGCCCCATTAATGGAATATCGATGCGTATCCGTCAAATTGCAGATTTTATACAAGAGTTTCTGAAGCGGCTCGGTGAGCTGGAGGGCGACGGCAAGACGAACGGCGTCTGCCAGGCCGCGTACAACGATACGCTTGCTCAATTTCACCCCTGGCTCATCCGGAAGGGTGCCACCGTAGCGATGTACGCGCTGCCGACGAGGGACCAGCTGCTCGAGCGGGTGTGCATGGATGTGGCCGGTGCGATGAAGCTGCTGCCGGAAATGCTGTCCGTCACGCGCAACGTGTACGATCGTACGCAGAACCTTTACACGCGGTACGATCTGCACGGATTGCCTTGAGATCTGCGCGCTGGGAGGGGGCAACAAAAACGCCGAAACAAAGAACCGTCGATCCGGCCGGCTGCTACCCAATTACGCTTACAAAGGGTGTATTATCTGGTTAATGCTTTTAAGTTTTGTTTAAATCATGTTTTAATTTGTTGTCTATGTCGTGAAGCGAGAAAGAGAGGGTATTAGGAGCATGTGTGTGTGTATAGGACTGATCCAAATAGCTAATTGATTGTAGTGTCAGTTTGAGTTTTAGCTGTGTTTTAGTTTCGGTTGAAAGGCAGTGGCGCAAAACAGTGATATTAAGTTGAAGCTGGCTTCGCGTGCGTGCAATTGGTTTGAGTGTGTTTGCGCTTAGATCTGGCCAACGATCGATTCCCCCGCCCGTAAAGGTGCTTACCGTGTGTTATAGCTGGCTGTAGAAGCTCAATCTCCTACTTGCGTAAAGTGATGCTACGACTTGCTCAATTTTCTAAAACGGAAGATGCAACAAGTTATATCGTGCTGTATAATCAATCAACCCCCCCCGTGTAGAACGCCCACATCACATTCCACTCGTATTAACTACCACCCCACATCGTCCCACCCTGTAGTAGGATTGAGGCTCATGTATTTTGAAAGACAAACAGGAAGGATGGACAGGATGATTATTTGGCTTGCTCGTGAATAAATGTATTGTAAACACAGCACAGCAGCACCATGGCTTTATTCGAGTAAAACTATAATTAATACTTTTTATTTACAGTTGACGTGAATATCCCATCAGTTTTGAGTCTTATAAAGTAGAGTTTAATGAAGTCGAAATATTGAGCGGTGTACCATTCGACCCTTGAAAGTCGTCGATAAGAAGTCCTGTAGGATAGAAAGAGGCAAATTTGTACAAACCGTCATGAACGCATAATGAAAGAAAGCTTTCCTTCGCTTGCTTCTTACCTGCGATGCACGCGGTCATGAAGCAGGCAACCGAACCGGTAATAAAGGAACGAAACGACACGGCAGTAATGGAGCTGCGCCGTTCCGGTGCCATCGCACTCATCGCCCCTATCATAATTCCCAACGAGCTGGGGTTTGCAAAGCCACAAATCGCGTAAGTCGCTATCGTTGCCGATCGTTTCTGATAAAGAAAAGGAAGAAAGATAATCCTGTACTCAGCGCGAGCCGTTTATCTTGCACTCTTACCGTTATGATTTCGCTGCGTATGAGCTCCCCTAGCCGCTGGTAGGCGACGAACTCGTTCACCACCGTCTTAATGCCGATCACCTGCCCCACATGCTCACTGTCCTTCCAGGACACACCCATCACAAACGCAAGGGGACGGAAGATGTAGCCACAGAACCACTCCAACGAAACGCCGTCCACTCCCACCAGCATGCCGAGCCAGGCCAGCACGCCGTTGCAGAACGCCACAAACGACACGAACGCGATCAGATTGGCAATGATGCCGAGGATGAGTGAGGTGGCCGAACTGGCACCATTGCAGGCGGCATCAACAACAGACGAATCGGTGCTACAGACAAACGGGGAAAAAGGTAATTTAATTACAGTTACCTCTTCTACAGCCGATCACACCAATACTAACGACTTTTCGATTTGAATGTTCTCAGACGTCGTTTTGCTTTCCTCCACCTCGGGATAGATGATCTTCGCCACGCACAGCACGGCCGGTGCGGATATGACGCTCGCCGTCACGAGATGTCCCGGGCTGGCGCCGAACGAGATGTAGGCGGCCAGCACCGTCCCCGAGACGGTCGCAAACCCCGATGCCATTACGGAGTGCAGCTCCGAGTGCGTTAGATCCTTCACGTACGGTCGGATGATGAGTGGTGTTTCGCTCATGCCGAGAAAGATGTTAGCCGCCGCCATAATGCCTTCACAAACCGTCGTTCCCATGAGCGACTGGAGGATCCACCCGAGCTTCAGCACCACCCACTGCATCGCGCCGAGATAGTACAGCACGGAGATGAAGAAGCTAAAGAAGTAGATCACACTCAGCACGGCAAACGCAAACACGGCGTACCGGTTGATGAGTGCATCGCCGTACACGAAGCCAGCACCGACGGAGGAATAGCTCAGGAAGGTGTCAACCTTTGCACCGATGCAGGAGAAAATGGCTCGCCCTACGTCCCAGCGGATGCAAATCAGGCCGAGCAGCGCCTGCACGAGCAGACCCGCACACACGGGACGATAGTTGATGGAGCGGCGGTGTTTCGAGACCAGAAAGGAGAGCGCCAGCATCACAACCATCCCCGTGAGCGGCATCAATCGGATGGTGTCGTCACGCGTGTCAAAGTACAGGAATATCGCGAGCCCGAGTAGCACGATCGCACCGAGGGAGAGTTTTACAGCGCGTAAGCGAAACGTCCGTTGGCAAAGGGCTGCAACCGGGGCAAACTTCCTGGAGAGTGGCGGTCCGCAGATGGGCTTCAAGAGCAGAAAGTAAAGCATCCCGGCGTAGGCAAACGCAAGCAGAAGCACCAACATCCCGTACCCGTCGCACCACTGCATGCCGCAGTTCGTTTGGCAGTTTCGCTCTACGATTAGAGATCGGAGATTGTATTCGAAACGCGCGTCCTTCAAACCCACCTACCCTTACCATGCTGAATGAAGCGTTTCGTGGCGAATGCAAAAAACACCGCAACGCATCCGTTGATGACGAGTATCGAGGTGTATCGTTTCATGGCGCCGTATTGCTTCGCCTTGCCGGTCGGGGTCGGTGCGTCATCCAAGCCGAGTGTTGAGAGTGCAATTTCCTCCTTGTGTGCGGGGATGGGGAAGAAAGTATGCATTTAGATAGGACGTTGCATAGATAGATAGATAGGGCAGTTGTGCTTACTTTTGAGTCAACAATGCAACGGACAGATGTTTGATCGTCATCACCACGGATGGTGTACAGCCCATTGGCAGCCATCGTTGAGTGATAAGTCAATTATGTGGAAGGATGAGTGTTGCAAATTTCTAATTCATTCCTGGAAACGGGAACTCAATCGGTGTTCCGCTGGCGCTTTGCTATCAGCTGAGCAAACAACTCAAGGCGCCGTTTTCGATTTGATTGCCTCAATCTCTTCCTTTTCACATTACATTTCACTTTCAACTGCAGCTTACACTGTTTTGAACTATTTTGATTATTTCAAATTTTTCTTCAAACACAGACAACTCAAAGCAAACACACAGCGAACTTCAAAACAACTTCGACTCACCACACACCGCTCGATCGTACTAATGATCTTCAAAACACACACGGCTCTATACCACCACCCCTAGACAGCATTCACCTGCATCGAGCTATAAAAACGCACCCTCTCTCACCCCTCCAAAAACGCAGGTAGATATCTGGTTGCTCTCTCTCTCTCTCTCTCTCTCTCTCTCTCTCTCTCTCTCTCTCTCTCTCTCTCTCCAAACGGCTGACGTTTTTGGGGGAATCACGCGCGACCGTCGCAAAAACACGTTTCACACAACCGGCATAACCCACTCAGCGTCGTGTCATCGTGTGCCTAACTGTGCCAAGACCGATCCACCAGACTAATGGCAAACGAATGGAACTCACGGAGATGTTTGGGAGCGCTTTTAAAAGGCCACAGTGTACAGTGCCGACGTCAATGCATCAACGATGATGAGCTATTGGTGACCGGGCGGGAAAGTCACCCTTTTCAGGCAAGTTCTGTTGTTACAAAACGTGCTCTGCGTATCGTGCTAGGGTGATAGGGGGGAATAACACACCGAGAGCTTTCGTGAGCGACAGGCAGTAGTGTTGGTGGTGTTGTACCTACGGTTTGTTTACGGTTTGTAATCGGCGCCAACGTATTGCTTGATATCGTTTAGGGCTACAATGAAATTACTACTAAGAATGCTCGCTGAGCGTAGTCTTGCTGATAAGATGTAGGTTACAGTGTGGTGTTTAACTAAAAAAAACATTGTCTTTGGCTCGACTGCGTAAAATAATTTCGAGAGTACATAACCAGGCCAGGGAGCTAGCAAAGATACTTATAGAACATTTAATTCCCCAGCAATCGATGGGGAAGTGAAACTGATGATGCACCCATATCGCGAATTACTGGAAATGATCGCTAACCCATAACGATTCTGAAACTGATCCCTAACTCATATCAGTCTTGAAAATGATCCCCGACCCTTCTACCAGTCCTTCAACTAACATCGAACCCACATCAGTGTTGGAACTGATCTATCTATACCGGTCCTTAGAACAGAACCTGAACCTGTATTGGACCCGGACAACTATTCCTCACTTACAGCGGTCCTCTAACTCACTCCCGAACCCATAAAGGCTCTGGAACTGCTCCTAAATCTGCAGTTCTGGAATTACTTTGAAACCCATGTCAGATTGGGAATTGATGATACCCATCCCATTACGGTTGTCGAATTCCTCGAAATTACGAATTACCCATTACGGTTGTCGAATTAAAAATGAACCCCCATCGTTCCTGGAAGAATTACTGAATCTATACCGATCCTGGAATAGATCTCAAACCCATACTGGCCCATGAACTGATCCCAAGTTCATACCGACCCTGGAACATATCTTCAACTCATTTCGGCCTTGAAACTGCTCATGACTACATACCTAACCTTCTGGAACTAAACCCCAACTCATGCCGGTTCTGTAACTGATACTGAAACCATACCATCCCCGGAATTGATCCCGAACCCATGTCTACAATGATTCTCAAACCTGTCCTGTACCTTAAAAGCATATGTTTGTAGAGAACTTGCATAGTCGTGCCAACTGAAGAAAGCAAATGTTCGTTACGGGTTTGCAATTCAACTCAAAAAACAACTGTGTTTTTAATACTGACAAATGAAACTATTACGTTTGGTTTATTAATGACACTTGTTTTACATCTCTTTAACCTAACAAATGCTACTGAGTTAATGTTGGCACACCGAGCGTACCGTTCACCAAGGCGATCGACTGTTCGATCGGCCCCATCCTGCCAAACCCGTTAAAAATCGCATCATCCATCAGCAGCCCGCCGATGCTGGCCGTCATGAAGCACACGATCGATCCCGCCATGAACGCCCGGAACGCGACCGAGGTAATGACGCCGCGCTTGTCCGGCGTCATGGCACTGAGCGTACCGATCATGATGCCCATCGAGCTCGGGTTAGCAAATCCGCACACAGCATACGTTGCAATAGCCGCTGATCTTGGCTGCAAGGAGATAGATAGAATCATTTTGCTGCACTTATTTTAAACTTCTTCAACCACTAACACTTACCGATATCACCTGCTCCGTGATGAACTCGCCGAGCCGCTCGAACGCGACAAACTCGTTCACGATCATCTTGATGCCGATCACCTTGCCGACGTAGTAGCTGTCATCCCACGGGACGCCCATCACGAAGGCGAGCGGTCGGAAGACGGCACCGAAGATGCTCTCCAGCGATACGTCCTCCCAGCCGACGCGCCACCCAAACCAGGACAGTACCCCGTTCAGGAAGGCAATGAACGACACGAACGCGATCAGATTGGCAATGATGCCCAGGACGAGCGGTGTCGCCGCACTGGCCCCATTGCTGGCCGCATCCAACATGGAGGAGTCAGTACTAGAAAGAGAAGAATGTTTTTTTTATTTTTGTTAAATTTATCTTTGATTGACACATGATTGACCAAAACACTCACGACTCCTCCATCTGTATGTTATCCGATCGCGTCTTGCTCTCCTCCGTCTCTGGGTAAATCATCTTCGCGAAGCAAAGTGCACCCGGTGCCGCCATCACGCTGGCCGTGATAAGGTGAGCCGGATTGGCACCGAACGAGATGTACGCTGCCAGCACTGTCCCGGACACTGTCGCATACCCCGACGTCATGATCGAGTGTATCTCCGAAGGGGTGAGATCTTTCAGGTACGGTCGTATCAGTAGCGGCGATTCGCTCATACCGAGAAAAATGTTAGCCGCTGCGATCACACTTTCACACACGGTTGTGCCGAGGATTGACTGCAGAATCCAGCCCAGCTTCAGCACGACCCACTGCATCGCGCCCAGATAGTACAGGATGGAGATGAAGAAGCTGAAGAAGTATATCACAGACAGGACGGAGAACGCAAAGATGGCGTACTCGTTCTCGCCGTCCCCGACCAGCACCATACCGTACACGAACGCGGCACCGGCACGGGTGTAGTTCAGGAACGTGGCAACCTTATCGCCGACGCAGGAAAAGATGCTACGACCTACATCCCAGCGGATGCAGAACAGCCCGAGCAGGAACTGGAAGATGGCACCGAGCACGACGGTACGGTAGTTTATTCGGGTTGGGTGTTTGGATATTAGGAAGGAGACGGCGAGCAGGAACGCCATTCCGGTGAGGGACATAAGCCGTTCGGTTTGGTCACGCGTTTCGAAGTACACGAATAGGGCGAAACCGGCCAGCACTAATGCGACGGCACCAAGGCGTATATACCTGAAACAAGAGAGAAGCATTAAAATGAAGTATTTTTGGATATACATTTAAGTCTCTCTAAGGCTTTCTAAACAAAGTCAGGGATTCCATTTCAACAACCATCTCACTGATACTAACTAAACAATTTAGGTAGCCAAATGCCAGAAATGTTATTATGAGTAATTTATCCACTTCATTATCATCGTGTTGCACGTTTGCGCAATGACCTTTGTAGTTAGTTTAAGCTAGTCTTTGGACCTTCTAATGAACCTACTATGAGGCTTAAACCCACGATGGACATGCTCTTAGGTCGTGTGACTTCAGCAAATGACACACCAAAAAGACTGCACCATCCATGGTACTTACCAAGGTTTACTGATGTGGACTACCATTCTTGTGACAGGTTGTACCATGAACTCCTTAAAGTGTCGCCCCAGCAATGGTTTTGCCACATGGTAGTACAGCAGACCCAAATAGACGAAACCAACCAGCAGTACCAGCATACCGTATCCATCACACCACTGCATACCACATTCCGTTTGCTCTGTCGAACGATAAGAGGACATTGGAATGTATTCTCCAGTATTCTTCCGGCGCAGGTACTTCAGCCTCAACGACCAAACACTCCACCATACAACGTACCATACTCGAGGTAGTAATTGGTAGCGAAACCGAAGAACACAACAACAACAACATTCAGCAAAATGTACACGCCCAATTGGAGGTGTTTCTTGTGCCGGTCGTAGGCTCCGGAAAGTCTGTCGTACAGTTTGCCGCCCACCGATGGAGGTTCGCTTCCACCGGCCAGTGTTGGTGCCCTATCGTTTCCGTAAGATATCGACGGCACACCCTGCAGAAGAACGCAGAATCGGGGCTGTGTAAATACTGAAACAGTTCACTAATTGGTGTGAATGTCATTCAAGATAATGTGCTGCTGAAGGATGTTGATGATGTTGTGGGGAGGAAAGAGAAAAGAATGAGCAATCTCCCCGACTTGCCACACGCCTTCGGGCGTAGATAACTGTCTGCAATGCAATCTGCAATCTTAGTGACACCCTCGGCAAGCGTTATTACTTTACGATCCACACATCGCCTAACCGTCGCACGGAAGCAGCACCTATGTACGTACCTCGACCACTGCCATGTGTCCATTGGATTTGCGTTTGGTTAGGGTTGTTGTACCGTCCTGTGGGGGGAAGATTTTAAGCACAAACAGTGTGATACAGTCGGTCATCTCGAGCTTCCCATTTGAGGGATCTTCTCACTTACTTCCATCTCCGTGAGAAATGCATCATTCTGGATGCCGCTCATTGCTGCACGCTTGTGAGATCGATCGATCGACTTGCGTTTGGTATCCTTTCCCGGGTCACAGTCCGCGGGTGCTTTTGGTGTTGAGTCCAAGACCTGTCTTATTCGAACCAACTTAACACTGCCTGGAAGATCATCACTGTGAACGCTCTGTTATTATCGCATGGTCAAAAAGGGCGGGCAACACTACGAATTGTGATAATCCTGGAACGATATGTACCAACAAACACACCACTTTACACAATCAGCAATACCAGCCGGACGCACGGATTGTTATCGGCAAACAATAAAATCGATTGTTAAACACCGGACGAACGATTAGAAATTAAGGTTGATATCAACATTGCGAAATGGCGTCTACTTCGCAGTACAGAACTCACTCCGGGGGGAAAAAACAAGATCACACTGTCCACAGAATTTGCACGGAATTAACCGTTTACTTGCTATTTTCGTTGGCTTTCACTCTGGATTAAACCTTACCAAACTTGTTTTTCTTGCCATCCGAGCGAGTTCTGAACTCCACTCGAAGGCGACACTCGTACACTGCACTCGTGAAGGAGCTTATCGGAACTGGTTCTTGTGGTGGAAGTACCATGTGTTAATATATTCATGCTGTTCTCCTGTTGTTCTCCGCGTGATCGAACTAATTGCCTCACGTGCAAATAGTGGCTAGTGTTGCGACCGAAAACTATATCGATAGGCGCCCTTCCAAGGCTAGGACGTGACTAAACATTGCCCCATTCAAACCAATCCATATCACTAGAGACACACTCATGTGTGCTTATGTGCATTATCACGGTCCAACGGGTGCTGATTTGACATTGATGTATCGAGGGCTTCGGACAGGCACGGGCCGTCCGCCAGCTCCTTATGATGAGCGAGTCCACTCATAACGAGATGCTTGGGAACCCGTACGCGGTCACGTGGTAATATGGGGTTTCTTCCGTATGTTTTCCACCCCTCAGACACTGAAAGCATTTCCCAACTGGCTGCTGATGTTGTGCACCTCTTCCGGGAGCAGGAGGTATTTTGTTTTGCTATCGAACACACTTGTAAACAACCGCACTGCATCCACTGCTGCCGTTCAGGGCTGGGCAAGGTTGGCTCGGCGGTTAAGCGGCGAACCCCCTTTCCGAAATGTTTTTGCGTCACGCCACGATAGGCACAATTCAATTCCACCGTTCCACCACACACACACACACACTCCTACTCACCTCACTGAGGGTTGCGGAATGCTGCAACGCTTCGACTATGTGCACTAGGCGCCCTGCCAGGCCGACCTGCTTCGTTCACCTGCTTCGATCCGAATGACCATCGAATCAATCGTGCCGGTGCCTCAAATATTCGTTTATCATCTCACCTCACCCGGGCCCCGTGGGTGGTGTGCGTATCGCATCGATACACCCGCGACTGCTACCGGTGTTGCCCGGCTTGGTGGGCTCGCTTGGTGGGAGGATGATGATGGTGATAGGTCGCTGTACTATCTTCAGTATCGTCTCGCTTTACCCTGCTAGATAGACCGTCGGGTCCGCTGATAGGGTCGCACCGACGTTCGGAGTTTCCTTTGCTTGATGGTCTTGGTGGAGCGAACGCAATCTTTGAGTGCTCTTCTTAATGGAATTGAACTTACAAATGCACTGTAATATCTCGGCTGGATCAGTTATCAAATGCCAATCCATCGAAGGTGGGGGAGAAGCTCTCAATCGTGCGTTATCAAGCTACCTGGGGGGTGGTCGCTATTGTACTGCAGACCGACTAGGGCATGATAAGAAGCGGGATAAGTGAAGCAGTATTTTGATAACAGTTTCTGGTTTGGATTAAGTTCCGGGTCCATTATTTTTACCATTTCTCTATAGTAATAATAAATAATTAAGTTATGTGACGGAAAAGATGCTTGAAAAACAAATCAAAAGACCCGAAACAGTTGCCTTGCATACAAGGCAGCAGCTTGAATACAAGCTCCCATCGTGCAGCTACTGCTCGAAACACTGCTCGAATCTTTCAAACTGGCCAACGTACAACGAACCAGAACACCACGTGCATTTCGTGAAGCAATTTTATTGATATCGTTTATATCTTAACTAGCAATTACATTACATTACAGCACTACACATTAATTGTTACTATTTAACGCTCGTTTTGTGTACGGCTTACATCTCCTGTATCGGTCCTTTTGCTAGCAACAGTAACCACCAAACAGAACTGTGTGACGTCTGTGCGTACCGATCAAACCGGGGAGTAAAAGAACCACTGCTATGTTTCACTTCTTACAACTAGCTACACTATTCTGCGCACAGCAGACACGAGAAACAGTAAACGTATATTCGCTTCCCTAGGTATTTACAATCTGGTTTCAGCGCAGCATCCGCAGCAGAGTTGCTTTAGCGTTTCAGTGTGAGCAAGCGAAGCAAAAGCACGGGAATAGAGGGGAAAACTTCCCAGCTTAAGAAAAAGGGAACGAAAGTAAACTGCATCCCTTCTAAAGGGAGGCAAATGTTGTGACAAAAACGGTAATAAATAATATCGTCTAGATACAATGATAGCGCGAACGTAGCAAACACACGCTCCATCCTATCCTCCCTCACCGTTATCTCACACACAGTGTGACACAAAGCGGGGCATCTCAGCAAGGAGAGCGTGAGAAATGAATATTTACATACATTGTTTTTTGTTCTGTTCTGATACTCTGCATCCTCTGTTACGATCGTTTCGATCGGGCTGTGGGATTTTTGTGGCGCACTGTTCAGCTCTCAGCGTGATCGCTGATCGCCCTATCGTCCCTTTTAACCTACCTTGCCTATGTATAAAGCTTAACCATTTTGAAAGTGAATGAATGAATCGGTGTGTGTCTGTGTGTTCTCATACCACATTACACAACTTGCACACGCAGGATTGCGCATCTAACTTAACTACCTGTGTATCGGCTTAACTCTCCCCTCAGCACATCGCATATACACCTACACGTACATCAATCAAACTTAAGTACAGCACTAAGAAGCACAGGAACTCTACAGTTTGGCGTCGCATTCTGAGTCACACTCTCCGGTGCGTGAAACGACCTATACCTTAAACGAAGAAACTCAGCTCAGGAACAAGGGGAAATAAAAAAAGGAACTTAAAGAAAGGAAGCGCATGTTACGGAAACGGTACGGACCAGTACCTACTACCCTAGCTCAATCGTACACCGAGCATCAACATTATGTTACCGATGCCCGAATCTCCTCTTACACGTCTAATTGTTGTTGATGTATTGCTCCATCGCTCCAGCGCTACCACATCATAGGTTGCGTTCCTCGCTTGACAGCACCGAGGCGGAGGACACCGACCGGCTCTCATCACTGCCGTCACTTCCTGCAACTGGAGCGTCCCGGGCGCGATGGTTCAGATGGCGTCGCTTCATCTGCGCCCGGCTTACCACCACCGGGTGCTGTACGACGACGTGCTGCTGCTGCTGATGCTGGTGACCATGCAGCTCCTTAAACAAGTAGTACAGTGGGTTCGGACGCTGGCCGTTGTGCTTGGTGGCCTGGTGTTGATGGTCGTGGTGGGTTTGCTGGGCTGGTTGACTGGCGTCTTCGCCCACAAACCGGGGACACTTCGAGTCGGTGCCATCGTGCTCGTACGAGTTGCCGGTCGCGCTGCCGGTGGAATCGTTCGCCAGGTAGTAGCCCTTGTAGTGGTGCTTGTTGCGGTACGGCCGATGATTGTGATGCATGCGCTTCTGGAACATTAGGTCTAGTCGCGGGTTGCTGGAAAAGGGTAGTTGGCAGTTTGCACACAGGTTTTGTAAGTAAACAGTGCGGAGAGGATATAGAATATGTAAAATTACTCACTGTGGCACATTGTCCATTTCATGAGCGGACCCTGCATATGTGCTTCGGAGATAGGTCCATGGAAGAACGGCTGCTGTTGAATGGGAAGAGAGTGAGATGGAGCAATGGACCATATAAATTAGTTAAAAGCATTGGGAATGATTGAAAAAAAGAAGAAAAACAAATTGAAAAACATCATCATGTAACAACAACAAGTAATGCACACTCAACAACAAAACATTCCAAAACATACAAGCAAAACAAAACAGCAGGGAGTGCAATGTAAAACCCCCATTTTTACCAACGAGCGATCATCAACTGCTCGTTTGGTATTGGAGCGTGTGTGCGTGTTTTCATCAAGCGAAGCATGGCAAAAAAAAAACATAAACATGCAAGACAGCCAGAATTTTCGCATTATTAAATGGTTTGCAAAATAGGGAAACAAAACACGCACACACGCATATCAACACATCAAACAAAATGGCATACAACATCGAAGCAGCGAAGGGTCGTAAAAAGCTCTTAATCAACTTACAAACGGAACCGTTTTTAAAACAGCATTTAAACCACACACACACTGAACACAAAGTTGGCAAAGCAACAGGCGTGCGAGTGTAGCCTATTATATATTTAAAAAAAAAACAATACTGTTTTTGTACACAGCAACGTTTCTTGGGCATCGATCCAGTATACATACCGCAAGAAAAACGATCTAAGCAATTCTTCCGCTTTATCAGTTTGCGTAGAAAATGTTCTAAAATATAATATTTAACTGCTGTTTGCAAGAACTGAAATTAAAACGATTGACCTTCAGCTTTACCAGTCAGGGCAGTGGCACTATTGTGGCCAAAACTGCCCACACAGCAGCACGCCCCACCCCACCTGCGAATCGAACGCGAGACGTACCGTCTGCAAGAAATTCACCGTTCGCGCACAAATCGGTGAGCAAGTAGGCAATCTATTCTGCCGCTACCGGACACGGACACGGCCAAAATTGGAAATTTTACTACTCCCAACAGCACCAGGCGACGGCACGAACGGAAAAACACCATACCTAAGCGCTTCCGTCACGCGCCACCCAAGGGTGTTGCCAGGTCGGCGTCAGTATTGGCAAGGAAGTTGTATTGTTTTTTGTTTTTTTTTTTTTTTTAGTTATTGTACCTCAACAACACCCTCATGAATGAATGAGGTTCGAGCCTCCCTTCCCGGGGGCCAAGAATGCCCCGAACCGCTGCACCTGCAACGGGCGCATCGCAATGGCGTAGTGTTCCTGCCTGCGTAAGCCGTTATGCGACACCGCCGTGTCGCGGCATGGTCGTGCCGTTTGATTGGTTGCGCCCGACCGTTGGTCCGGGCCTGTACCTGACGGCGGATACGCAAGGTACGCGCGTAAACAAAAACGTGGGAATAGTACGCGCGGCAAGAATGTGCAGCACATGGTGTCGGGTCGGCTTTTTTGAGGCCTGAGCCGCTGAGTGGCGCTGAGGTTGTTTACAACGACACAAGCATCCTGAATGCTTCGGAACTCGCTATGGAGTCCACTCGTTGGCGTCGTTACGGATGAGTTCAAATTTTTTTGGAGAAAGGAATTTCCTTAGATATTCGTTTCAATGGTAGTAAAGCGTAAAGCCAAGCAAAAGCACACTTACCGTTGTGTTGTTTACTTGCCTCCGTGCAGTCGGCCGGCCGGAAGAAATCGGCCGCCCGCATCGGTCGATCGTCCTGATCCTCGACGTCGATCGCGATGAGCAGGTTGCGGTTCGGTTTGTCCCACGCCTTCACCGCGAGCAGCGTGTCCAACGTGATCCAGCCCCGGTACGATCGGGTGATCGTGATGCAGCTGCAGATCTTCTTGCGCTCCTGGCCGGCATTATCTGTTTTTATTGTGGATAAAAAGATACCGCCTTTCAGTACAAAACCTCCCTCTAGATCTTGTGTAATCTTGTGCCTTATCCCTTACCTTTGCGGTTCTTGCGGAAGTAGACCGAGGTCGTAATGCGAATCATCTGTTCCGACGGGTTCTTGCAGTTGTCCGACTCGCGCGAACCAGTCGAGTTGGCACCGTGCATGTAAAGTCTGTGAAAGGAAGGCAGGTTGGTTGCTTAGGCATGAGCTCAACCCGGTTTGTCCCTCACACCTACCTTAGTACAGCCGAGCTGACAGAATTATACTGCTTATTGTGAGGCAGACGGAAGTACAGATTCCAGGTGTTGTCGCTGTTCCACTGGCTCGCGTTGGTGTTTTTCGGCATGTCGCACACGGCGGAAAAGGCCATCTCGTGCGTCGCCGCCCCCATATGCCCGGTGTCGTTGCGCATCAGGTTCGTCTCGATGTTGTGCTTGATGTTACCGATGATGTGTTCGGCGTATCTGGTTGATATAGGAGAAAGAAGAAAACCCAAAAAAAAAATGGGAAGTTTTAATAAAATTATATGCTTCACTTGTGGCATCACCGCGACCTCTTCATTCATCTTGAGCGACAAAATCGACATCGCAAGCGTGTGTCTCTGTCCTGCTATTCCCACCACACTATGTCCCACGGTTTCACCAACAGCACGTTCTCATTCACGTTTGTGAAAACGTTTGCAGATTTATTATTATAATTGCCCTGCCCCGTCGTGCCTGCTGCGGCTAGCACAGACAGCGGCTAGACGGCTAGTCGTTGCGTCTTGCTTCAATCCACCCCCTTCCGGCCCACAACATTACACCAACACCCACCCTGTCCGGATGGACGGGAAGGGGAGCGAGCAAGCAAAGCAAAACACGCGCGCGACACAATCTGCATCGAGCGTGACGCGCGGTTGCATTCCGATGCGGAGGGAAAAATGCCTGCCCGGCGTGCGGAAGCCGGAATGCCGACGACCCGGCCCGACGTGCGAATGATGAAGACGTTAAAGACGCAAGACACACAGACACGTCCTCTCCTTCCCTCTACGAGGGGCGTAAACTATCCTCCACCCGGCCAGGCCACTCACTACTGGCAAACTATCTTTTTGCCCACGCTCGCATCCAACTTCAAAGCACTTCTCAATGCTACTTATGCTTTGTGCGGCATCTTTCCTCTCTCCGGGCCGTTTCTGTCTGGCCCGGGGGAGGCTTTGGGAGCGATGGATAGTTGCCACAAGTAGTAGGAGCGACATACAATGTCACCAAATGATGGGATGCTGCTGCTCCTTGCCATGCGGATTGGCGAGCGAATGCGCGAACACGAAACGGGAAGCCGGGGCCGCCAATCATGCCGCGCGTGTGAGAGCCCGAGCCGCTCTTTAAACTATTGCAAACCCTGTTTCTCCCCCACCCAAACTCCCCTGCTGCAATGCAGTCGGTGCATTTTGCATTCACCTTCGCGTAGTCGATGCTCACACACGATCAGAGACCGCGAAATAAATCCGCCTGACCGCGGGCAGTGCGTTGAAACCGGCGAAGCGGCGGGACCTGTCTGCTGTCTGCCGGCTGTCTAGACGGATAGTGTGTGTGTTTATGTTGTGCAGTGGCTGTATTATTTTTCATCTCTCTCTCTTTTGCTCGTTCGCTTTCTTACTGTGATTTTCTGTTTATTGCAACTATATTTGCAAGCCTGTTTGGGCTGCACCGCTTTGCCCGCCACCGTTCCGCTTAGCTTTGGGGTTTTATTCTGGGCCCACAACTGGGCTAGAGTTGCACAAGCCAGCCAGAGAACGTTGCAAAGCTCACCACTTTTTAATTAGGAGCTTGTATTGCTGTGATTGGGTTTGTTCTCAATAGCTTTCAGCTACTTCTTTTGCATAGGAGCTGTTCATTACTCCGTGTATTTAAAAATAGATCGATTAGATTACACTAGATCATCGTTTTTGTTAAGTGGATCCAATATTCAATTCCATGAAACCTTTTAAGATCAGTTGTTATTGATGTTGAACACCTTCAGCTTGAAATCAAATGCACTAGATATATCGTTTAGTCATCTTAAGTGTACAAGGATACTAAGGGGATGTGTTATGGTTCATATCAGGTGCTCCTAATCAGTTAGAGTTTACTTTTATGATGCGTATGTACGCCCAAGAGATCCAATATGTCATCAATAATGAATACATTCCTTTAGATCATGTTGTATTGGGATATTTCTCACGAAAAAGTATGTGGAAAAATGTATACTATATCTAAGCGAAATGCAGCAGCATCTGGATGCACTGGCAAACCTACACCGTTCACACGAAGACCCAGATTTGCACATTCGGGGAAGGTTTCGTGCTCGCTCGCTCTCTCCCAATCCCAAGCATCTGCACCTCGGTAACCTTGAAAAAGCAACCACGGGTTCCAATCCAGACGGCGGCATATTTTCCATATTTTCGCTAGATGCGACTAAATGACGTTCCGCGTCTCAGCCCCTTCTCAAGGCATGCGAGAAAATATGCTTCCCCAGCAGCTCCCTAGCAGTCAAATAGGATACGAGTAGCAAGGCCAACCGGTCAGAAAGATGCGTCGCACTCCCGAGCGCATCTCGTATGACGGCGACAGATGCAGTGTTCATCAGTGTTTTCCCGTTCTATTCAATCCCTGTGAAAAGAGCTCCATTTTTTGTCAGTTCCTCCAGCATCCTCCTAACTGTGTGCACTTCGCTACACAAACAGTTTGGTTGGAATAGAAAAAAATGTACAGAATAAAAAAACACAGACACTCTTCCGAACGCATCCAGTCGGGGATACGTGTGTGTGTGTGTGTGTGTGTGCTGAAAGCTATTTAGTGTAGGGAGCCTGTGGGGTCTGAGGTAAGTGCCGTCATTGAGTCATCATCATCCGGGGGCCTCGTCTGTCGTTGCTGCTATTATGCAAGATGCGCTCTTGGAGCGAGGAGAAGATGTCGTTGGAGACGCCTGGAGAGCGCAATCAACAAGCGCAACCGTGTTTTTTTTCCTCGGAATGCAGTCTGCTACTTGCCCGGTGCCTGGGTTCGACCGAGACCAGACTTGCCGGCAGTTCGACACTGATTTCAGACACTTGACAGATGTCGCATTCGCTCTCTTCATTAGCAGCGCATTCGAATGGAACTCCGGAGCGTTCGTTCCCCAAGGTCGGGGTCGTTATAGCGTGTTTCTTTTTTAATGCTCCAATGCATCTGAACTGTCACATACCAGACGGATGGAATGCGTTCGACCCCTTGGGGTGGTGGAGTCCGAACACGGCAGAAGAACCAAGACCAAGATGAACAATATTTTCCCACCCCTGTGGCTAGAACTAGGGAACACACGGGCGTAGGTTAGATGTCGTTTAATCTCGCTTGAAAACAGTTCAAGAAAAGCCAGGCACTATACTATCAGGACGAAGCAGCAGAAGCAGAACACCCATTTCTCAAGTAGCCCCACCGGCGGGAGGGAGGGAGACATGCTAATGACCCGTGGCATCAATGAACTTTTTATGGGTCAGTATCAGTACTTGACCGGTTGCCAAGTGCGATGGCACTTGATGGAAAGCGCATCGAATCGTCGAATAAAAATCTGCATACCAAAGAAACGGACAAGGCAACCAGATCTCACGCGCCGAACTGCAGCAGCGCAAAATGCACTTTACATTGCGCGATGCTGGACCTTCCCCTGGTTCGCCTGCGAGCTAAAAACCACTCGACCCGAACCGACGTCAATGGTTGTGCGGGGCCTTGGCACTACCATGCCTTTCCCCGCCGGCCCGAAGAAGACACGGTGTCGTCCGGTCGCCATTGGTGGCGTGGGTGCGTACCACTCATCACTCATCCGCTTGCGAGTTGCCACGTGCGCCGCTCTGTCTGCCCGGTGCGAACAAAAAGAGACACGGGCGGGAGCAAATTACACCAACTTTGCACGCATGTTTCGTGTCGTTTTCGTAGAAATTGCTCGCTTTCACGCGTTGATGTTTCACAAAACCAGACACTGCCGGTGAAAGGAGGGAGGACCGGTGAAAAGGCATTCTGCGGGCTGTTGCCGTGAGAAACAGCGTTTTCTCCGTGTTGCGTTTCTAAGAATATTACCTACTGCCCCCGCATCAGCTGTGAATTCAGCTGAGTTAACGTTTTAGGGTGTGTATGTGTGTACAGTACCGTCACCAAACTCGTGTGGCGGATATTAATGATCGACCGTGTCCTGACGTAGATGATTGACGGAAGGGGTCGCCTGGTCGCTTTCAGCCGCGGAACACTGCTACAGCCGCCGGAAGAAATGGGTTTCCCCCTTTTTCCTGCACATTTACTACCCGTACTCGACATTGAATGCCCGTGTTGGAATGTACATTTAACATCCCCCCACCCGTTGGGAAAGTTTCCATTTTTGGCAACCGTTTAACAGCGAGCGCGTGTGGCAATCTAGAAACAGCTGTAAGCCGTTAGCCCATTCTTGGCAGTGCTTGGCAGTAAAGACACGAGACGATGATGGCGATGACAATTAGAAAGAATCGAAAGAGGTGGAGAAAAAAATAGAAAACAAGCTCGAATTAACCAGTCACATTTCTAACAAATGTATAACCTACATCTAGCGACGACGATTGAGAGCCGAAGGAGACAGCGAGAATGCAGTGCAAGGAAAGCGCGCTGTCGACCAGTGTGTGGCCTCAACTGCTCATAAATCAGCTCGAAAAACGCAACCAAAACGGCAAAGCAAAAAGAAAGCAACTGCAACCGTTTTATCATACACGAGGTTGGCCCAAAGGTGTTACATTCGCTTCCTTTGCAGTGATTTATCTCCTGACGATGACGGTGACGGGAAGAGAAACAACAATAATCAAACAATTTCTTTGCGCGACCCTCACTCATACCCTCACACACACTTACATTCTTCGGTTTATTAAATATGCCGGAATGAGAAGTTATGGTAAGAATGGTCAGGGTGCGAAATAGAGGTGGCACCGTAGAAAGAAGAAAATTTAGTGTTAGATTTTTTAGCCTAAACATTATTCAAGACTCTCAGAAATTCTCGATGTTTCAAATAAACCGTTTTTTGGAGTACATTGTACACTTTTACAACCTAAGTTGATTGTAAAATCAGACATCAGGCTATTTGCCTTCTTACTGAATATTTAGGGCCATTAAAACATGAAAAATGTCTTGTTTTTCCCCAAAACATCCACAAAAAATGATGTTGTGTCTTAAAACATCCTTTTTATATGAAAATTACTCATATTATTTTCCTATGTTGAATGCGATATCGCGATACTTAGCTAGTGAAAATATTTAGAAAGCATTATGTGTTAAGAACATTTTGAAATAATACAATTTATTAACTGAACAGAAGTTAATTCAATAGTTTCCATCGCTAAGTATCACTTTCCATATAATATATCTCTGTAAATGATCATTTTTATCATATTCCTTAAAATGTTACGCAAATTAACTTGACAAAATGAAGGAAAATCGTAGTATGCAATTATTCCAAGACTAGAAATATTGTAGAGCATTATTATATAAACACAAAATTATAATGTATTCGAGAAAGCTGTTGGTTGATGTATTTTAAATGATATTCCAGCTTGTTTATGTATACTTTTTTTTAACTAAAAACTACTTTGAGAAACTTCAAATCTCATTTGAAATTGAAAAAAAAAATTCTCTCTCTCTCTCAAGTAACCCCTAATCAGCACTAAAGGAGGTGCTTGATATTAAAACAACACATCATTCACGTTGGTTGCAATTTTCGCCACCCGCCCAACTCGCATCTGCTTTCATCGAACCACCGGGGCAGTTCCTCCTCCTTTGGGAGGTGAAAAAACGACGAAACAAAACCCGATGACGGGAATTGTTACAAATCGGCGAACAAAAAAGCATGTCGACCTATTAATAGGTGAAAATGTGCTCTTAACTAATGTTGCACTTTTTAATTATATCTGTCACGGCAAAACCGTCTCTCTGGCTAATATCGCACCTTTGCTCGCGGCGGAAATTTCCAACATTGTTCCTGGTGCCCGACTGATCAAGGTACTTTCCTACTCAACTGCTGCTACAAATAACCAAACAAATAGACTTGGCAAATACTCACTCTTTTCGCGTTTTCACGCGATCCGAAACGTTCCGATCGGTGGTGCTCTGGGTGATGGCCAGCGGTCCGCTCGTCCGGTTCAGGTTCTGCTTCTCCCGCAGCACCCGCTGCTGTATCTTGAGCGCGGTTATGTTGATGTTCTCCCGCAGGAACGAGAGCCGTTCGCTTTCGGTCAGGTTTTCGAAATCGATCATCTTCGACTCCGCCATGGCCAGGCCCTCCTCGACCGGGTCGCGCAGATTGAACGGTGCACTGTGCGTCGGCTGCGCCTGCAGCAAGCCTAGCAGCACCACCAGGCCCAAGGGTACGACCGTCTTCATCGCGCCGTGGATGGATGGCACACTCACTCAATTTCACTATATTTTTGTTTTTATTGTCTTTTGCAACTGATTATTTAAACTTCAATTTGAACTCGCCTTTCCTAACCTGTTCTGTTCGATTGCGCTCCTTGCGGATAATATGATCGGTTTACGATCATTTGCGATCGTCTGTTGGAGTGACACTTACTACTTCCCGTTTCACTGAATAGTCCTGAACAATATCTATTTATTGTGCTTTTTTACCACTGTTAGCCACTAAGTAAAAAGCAAAAATTTTCGCAAAAAATGTTCAAAAAAAACCAAACCAAAGAAATAGTACAAAAATCAGCTTCCAGCAAACAGTGTTGAAAGTGTTCGCTTCGCGTCGTTGGCTCTATCGCGCTGAACTGGACACTTGCGCTCGTCAAGATCAAATGATTCCTTGCCAAAGGAGGTATTTTATTTATACGGTAAACCGGGCAACCGCTTCGCCCCGAAGCCGATGCCGATGCGAACGAGCGTCGCCGGGTCCGAAACGCGGCCGCCGGCGTGCGTGCGAGGGCTCGCGTTGAGCCGAACGCCAGCACAGACGGGCAGCCGCGAGTGCGAGCGAGCAAGCGAGCGAACGCCCGTCGCGAGTGAGTGTGAAAGCGCGCGTACTGGGTGCAGGAGGGAAATCGAGGGTGCCGGGACAGCGGAGCAATCTTCGGGGCGCGAGCGGAAGAAAAATGGAACGAAACCCCGCCAGCATGCAAATGCCACTGCCTGCCAAGAACGTACCGGTATCGCTTGGGCGTGGGGGGGGGGGGGGGGGGCGCAAGAAGTCTCGGGTGCGAAGCTCGGGCAGCGGGAAAATCGAACCGCCGGGTCGGCGGTGCGATCGAGCACGGGCGATAGGGAAAACTGGTGCTGCGAGCGTAAGCAGGAGCGGGAGAAAAGCCGACCGAAGCCGGACGAAGTGCCGGTCTCGGGCCCCAAAAGGGAAGAGCGAGATCCACAGCGAGATTGGGCCGGGCAAAGCTGTCGGTGCAAATGGGACGGGATGTAGAATCGAGCTCCATCGAGGCAGCTGGTAGAAGGAAAATCTCGGCTTTTTATGCCCATCTCGTCTGCCGGCCCCCGTCCATCGTCCATCGCCGGGTTGTTAGCGTGCACGTGGTAGTTGGAGAGAAAACCAATTTTCAAAACCGAGCAGCACAGTGCTGCATGTGGCAGTTGGTGCGGAGGAGATCGTTCTTAAGATTTTGTGGGTACGTTGATCGAATTTTCCAATTCTTAATAATTTAATATGCTTATTATTGCTATATTTATTCATTTTTTAAACAACTTATGTTGTTCATTTTCCAGATGTCTGAATGTGAGATATTCTTGTTTCTATCCGATGTATGCTGTTAAAGGTCTTATTTTTGAATTACGTCTTTATGCCTTACACAAATTTTCTTTTGAGAACTGCTAGAATATGCTATGCTATATTTGGAAACTGATTTTAATCCAAATTTAAACCCGCTGAGATCTTTATTTACTAATGCAAATACACTCATCAAACAGAGAGTACGCCCGACAAGGGTTCAAACCTCGAATGATCCCAGACCAAACCCTAATCGACAGAGATATGATTTTTTTTTTATTCAGTAGGGACGGCTTTGCCGCATTACTTAAGACAGAGATATGATATCTAACACTAATTTCTTTTCATTTAGAGATATGATGTCTAACACTAATTTCTTTTGGTGTAAACAAACTAAATGATTTAAAAGGTAGGATGTAATATTTATATGTAATATAAGCATATTTTCGGAACTATATTCTATCAGAGCTAATACATTCGATACTTGGAATAATCGGAAGTAACACTAGTCAGAGCATCAACATACATTTTCTTGTAATATTTGAAACATATTTTAAGTATTTTAAATAAATAAATTCTCCCAAAATGCTTCCATATCCCCATATATAGGAGCTTCGTGGGCCTTTGGTTTGGTGTAATGGTTCACTTGAGCTTCTAACTATATGCGGTCCTTACAGAAACTTGCATGCATACCATTAGACCTTCTGAGAGCATCAGTTTAATTACATCTCTCTAGCCTTAAACATAAAGCACCTACTGTAATTCAGTCATGTTGCAAGTAAAACAAGTTTGAGGGCGTGTACGGCGTCGGTTTCACATTCGGTGGAGGCGTTAACGGCCAGCCAATCATTTGGGCCAATCGAAAGCTGCATTATCAAAATTACCCCAAAACCAAGACATTTTCAGAAAATGCGCTTACAAAGTACACAACTTCCTGAAATTATTCTACCACTGTTTGAGTTGCTGCACTGTCGTCCCTTTTTACATCGAATGTATGAACCCCCCGGACGGCCTCGTTCGGTAGAATGTGGCGATACGTGACACGTGACAAGCGCAGCCAGACGAAACCCAGACGAGGAAGAGTTTCGGCGAAGCAGTTACAATCCTTTCGCCCAGTTCGGATGGGAATGTATAAATTCGACGCTGGAATAAACATCAAGTCTGCACCGTTTCGGGGACGAATGCTTTGCATGAGTTCATCAGTCTTGTGCCCCTGCCCCTGCCGTGAGAACGGGGGTGAAGGGGGGCCACTTTACAATCCTAATTCGGCTGCAAAATATTTAGCGACCACTTGCTTTCCTAGACAAACAACTCACAACCGCGAGACGGACGGGGAGTGGCGAGCGGGCGTCATCCTCGATTATGCTTAGGTGTCTGTCTAGGAGCAAATGATAAGTCATTTGCGAACACATTTGTAGCCGCCGCCGGCTACAATAACAATAGCGAAAAAATAAGAAGAAGAAAAAGCTCGCGCACAACAACAGGAAACAGCAAATATTTCATCATTAGTCGCAACCAATTGGCGATTCTGCTGGAGTGGGGCCGGTCCCACTGCTGGCCGATTAGTGGATTACAATGTATGTTTTCCGTTTGTTCTGTCTCTTTTTTTTTCTTCTTCTTTTGGTCTAGCGTCGGATGCTGTGGTAACGATTTCAATTGACCTGGGCGCACCAATCACGCACCGTTGTTGACACGCACGGCACGCATGCCGGAAGCCACACTTAACGCACCGCCGAAAACCACCACGAATGTTCCGAAATTGCCAATATCCCGTGCAAAGTTACGCACAATTCATTCAGGCACAAGATGCCCGAAAGCTCGAACGAAACCCAACCCAAAGTCACACGTTGATTTGGCTAATCATCTGCCAACGGGAATGGTACAGATAGAGTAAGATATCCTCGCGTCTGTCAGTCTCGCTGGCCGAAGTCGTTACGCACGCACGCTAGTTCCCGTACGTAAATTCCCACCGTCGTAGCAAAATCATGCGTAGCAAGAATGCGCCAACCTTTTTCTTCCTTCCCCAACAAGCAGCCCTCCAGCCGTTGATCGTGCCGGCGTATGGCGATCGTTCCCGTCAAAATATGGCCCCACCCGCCCGAACGGGACGGGTCTAGCGTAGCAGCAATCAAATAGACAAGATTTACTGACCCTTCCTTCTTGGCGAGAGACCGTTTGTCGTCTAGGCACACTATTATGCGTCTGCGTCTGCGACACACTCCAGGGCTTTGTCTAGCATGCGGCCGCCTAGACCTAGGCAAGCGATCGCGTCTCGGACGCGTCTCGCCGTAGGGACGTGTGTGATCGCATTGTGCATTGGCTCAGTCCGGCAGAACGATCCAGCGACTAGTCACACTCCTTTTCAAGGTTACCGTGATTCCGAAAAGGGGGTTCTGTGTCTGTGCGAAGCGAAGTGCCGAGGATCACATACTTAAGCAAGGGGAGCTACACGACTACACAATTCCAAATTGGCAGCACCCAGCGTCTCGGTGGGAGTCGGTGTCTGCGCTCGCTTGACGCTAGACAACGGCATTTGTCTCTAGCGATCCCCGCGCGGTATAGAAGTTTCACACCTCCACGCCATCACTCTACGTTCTTCGGCCAAGTTGTCGCCTTTCTAGCGACGTTTCTAGGGAGAATGGTGATGGGATGATGTTTGCCTGACCTAGCCCGTAGCGGTGGTGGTGGTATAGATGGTGGATACGGTATGGATACGGCGACATAGCATAACCGATCTAATTGGTTGTGCCGTATGCTGCAAGTGGCAGTGACCGCGCATATTTTTCTATTAAACAATCGCTTCCCCGGCAGGCAAATGCGGCAGCTCATAGGAGATGGTAAATTTAATATTTACTGAGAATTGCAAAGAAAAAGATACTTTTTTAGGTACGTTTTCTTGGACAATATTATTGATGTATTCTTGATGTTAATGGAGATAGAATAAGATAGAATTTATTTTTTCAAAATGTGTCTTAAATTTTGCTGCAATTAATGATACTCCAGTCAAGTCATAAGAGATTAGATTGTTCAAGGAGTCAAACAAACTAGCAGAAAAAAATATAAACCACATTTTCCGATTGTAATGCTTCTCATAACATCGAATTCCTTCCAAGGAAAGGTACGTCTCCCTTTCTTGTGATGTCCAAAACAGACAGACAAACAACCAACACACCAACCAACCAAAAAAGAAAGTAACAACCACGGGCAAAATAAAATCGTCAGTCAAAATAAGTTGATAGCAATGAACTCGCCCCGGTTCAACAAGTTCACTGACACTGCCTACTAGAGAAGTGAACTAATAGAAATTGGCCACTCGATTTGCATAGTTATCACGCGTCGCCGCCAGCCCCCCTTTGAATACTCCCTTCTCCCCCGCCCCGCATGTCAGACACTTTGGGACGACCCATCATAGGCCATCGGCATCGGACCGGGGAGGATTGTTGCGTCTGTGCGTCTTGCTTGATATCTAACGACCTAGGCCTTTCCAGACTGCAGGGATTTCATCGTTTCCAGCTGCGTCTTAGGACAGACGGTTGTGTTCCGTCCGCCAGCTCTGCTCCTCTCGCAGACTGCCCGTGTTTATCCCTCGCCTGTGATTTGGTGTAATTTCGTGCTCTATTAGCGTGAGGCGAGGGAGGGACAAAAGCAATTTCTATTCACAGACGGCACCTCGTGTTGTCCTGCGTGTCTGTACCTGTGTCGGTACGAGCGACTGGATGAAATGAATGAACTAGCCAAGCATGTCTTGCGTTCCTCCACAATCGCCCTACTATGTCTGGGGGTACGGTACAGGGCAGAGCGACCAGGGAAGGTGACCACCAAACGTACGGAGTACCGAGCGCCTCCATTACATCTAACTCCAACCGTGACCCGGCGTCCGGTCCCGAACGCACAATTAATAGCTTTGACATGCACGTCTTGATCAATGTAAACACATCCGTCGGCCCGGAGCACGGTGCAGTTTCGGCGTAGAAGCATGGAAGATCCGCGTCACGTTGATTGGATTAAATGTCAGCGATCAGTTCTATTCTGAAGAGGGACGGAGCACGGAGGAAACTGGCAATTGGCACTACAGGTTACAGGCCAGAGCTATCGGATAGTGTACCGAGTCCTATTACATCTTTGCTGGTGAGGCCGGTGCTTTACAATGTTGCTGTTGGAGCGCCAACTTGCGGTCCGTGCCACCGTACAACGTGGATGTTGAGGCACGCGTCCAGACACACTGTTCCGGTTCGGCAAGGTGAGCTTTGGTTCCTGGGTGTTGTTGCAAGCACTGCTACGCGCCACCAACTACGCGCCGTAATTGTTGAACTTGATGCCCCGGTAAAGCGAGAAGTTGTTTTTTTGGAAGGGAATTCGTCGCAAACATTCCACAACCGTAAAGGCTCAAATTTAAACTACGCATAGTAAGGCCCGGTAAAAAAAAGCACACAAACCGCTGCCAGCTAAAGAACAAGCTGAAGAGTCAACAGAATTTGAAACCCAAATACACGCCGTGCACAGTGGTCAAAAACGTGGTCCTTCGAGCCGGATTTACTGCGCGCTACACGCTGCAGCGGGCATTATGCGACAACAACCTTATGCATCTTGAATATGCTTTTACGCCGCAACGTATCACCATCTAGATCTGGGCAGACAGGGCGCATTATGTAAGTGTCACATTCTAAAACCAAATGGTCATGCTGCTCTCTGAATACGCTGAACTTTACTTCGAACTTCGACATGCCTGCTGACCGACAGAGAGTACATAACGAGATCCTCTTACTACAACTGCCCTGTTTGGAGCTGAGATTAAAATTCTACTACACAAATGGCCACCACCGTCTAGACAGCGTTCACACGCATGAATATTCACTCTGCCGAATTTCATCCCAAAGGTGGCCACTTGATAATCGCAATCGTGCCAGTTGTCGTATAACGAACTTGTTGGGCATGTTGTTGCTTTTGCATGCATGTTTTGATCCCGCCGTAAAATGCTCCTTTCCCAATCTAATCTGCCTAGACGTGGAGTAACATTGAAATTAAAACCCCATATGTCCCGCCGTCTTCCCATTTGACTTTCCAATCGGTTCTGGACCGAACTGTTGGTAAGAATGTCCCTCCACGCATCTAATCCCAACTCTCCCAAGCTAGAAGGTGACTTGACCTCGTAATTCTAATCAATTCTCTTCTGCCTGGGAATCGCCTGCCGAGGATCACCTGAGCCGCCAAGCCAGACGGCACGGGATTTGCAAGGATAATTTTTGTTTGTTTGTTTGCCCAGCCCTGATGTTCGATTACTCAGGCGAGCAGAATGTTGTGGCCGAATTTGCATAATGCCGGGCATGTTTTGATCTTGCCTTATGCGAAAGTCATCCTGTCTGGTAACCCCAGGCCGACCCGGCCCCGTCCGATGCGTCGATGAGTCAATTATGGAACGAAAACACGATCGCGCAAGCCCAGTTCACCGTTTGTCCTTCAACATTGGGACGACGCAATGCACAGACACACACCTGTGACATCCCGTGCTCATTACCCAGGTGCGGAAAATGACAGAACCTAGCGCGGTTTTCGGGTTTGGCAAAACGGCTGCTAAAAAATCGTTGCTAACAAGTGATGCAAACCGGTCGTCCAGTTTTGGGGCGAACGGTTCGCCCGTCTTGGCCATGGCCGAGACCCCGAAAAAGAAGGCCTCAAAATGGGACCCGGGAGTCCGGTTTGCTGATGCGATGAATGACCAAAAGCCACAAATGATGCTGCTGCCATTGCACACATAAACACACATACACATTGCATTACATTACGTGACGTCGTGATGAGCTGGGGGCCTGGAAAACCGGAAAATCAACTCGGTGCTCTCCGTTCTCGGGGATGCTGCGCAGCACAGGAACGCGAGAAGTAGCATTGCCCAAATTTAACATAATTAGCACGAACGCTTCGAAAAAAAAACACGGGGAGGGACGTCGCGAATGGAAAGTGAAACGACAAGTGTTTTTAATACGTCGTTGTCGCTGTGGTTTGCATTTTGCACCCGATTTGAATGCTTCCCTATTTTTTTGGGGAAAGACGTAACTGCGTCGCAAAACGTGTTCATTCATTTTGTACCATTTTGTTCATTTTTGGTTCTGAGAGCTAAGGGCATAATTTGGAAATGGAAGGTGATGTTGCGAGCCGCCAAACAGGCTACCTGCCGTGTCAGGACAGCTTCATTTCAGCTCGTTTGTGGCAAGACTGTGTCGTGGTGCAGCGTGCATGGTGCAACGAGAGCGAACCGGAAATTTCTTTCCTCATATGGTGACGATCGACAATCGACGGAAATGTGGCCATGTGGCAATGGATGATGGTACTGATGATGCCATTAATGTAAACGATTATTTGAATATGCCTTTATTAGGTTGACAGTTTGTTTTTTTTTTTTTTGTGTGTGTTTCCTCTTCCTCAGCAGCATCAAGCTTTTTTTATAATTTCCAGTGTTATTGCAATGAAAAGGTAAAAGTTGATAGGAGAGCAGCATCATTTTAATCGATTATTTATTAGAACATTTCATTGTTAATCATTTCAGTCACAATGCCTACTAACTAACACATTGAAATTGACCTTGAAATCATCCAAATGGTGGCGCTTTAAGTTCGTAATACAGTCCCGATATCCGCCACCAACCAGGATTCCAATTGGATGCCGTCATACGATCCTGCCCACTCGTTTCGTAATGGCTAGACACACACACACACACACCATCGAGCAGTTCAATGGAGCATTTCCGCAAAACGATACACTATTCCATGAACGTCGTAAACAGTTCGCGTCGTGTTGCCACTGGCCATGGCTTCTATCTGGCATCAGCATGATTACATAACTCACCTAACACAATAAGTGAAATAAAGTGAGTAAAATATACTGCTGGGTGGAAGAGAAAAAGCACAGCAACAAATAAAAACCCCGATCGCAATAACAAACGATCAAGTGAGCAGACAGAAAGGGAGACCGAGGGAGAAAAAGAAGCAATTTTCTAAATATTACTAACACACATTTTATCCAGCCAGCCCGCCGGGCAGGGAAGTTCTGCTGAATGCAAATTTAAATCACAAATGCATCATGTGGCCGCAGCCCTCCCCCTTCCCCCTCGTCTGCTACTTCAATGGACACTTCGAAACGGGGGAACGATCAGTACAAAAAACGAGCAAATAAAACGCAAAAAAAAAACAATCAACATTCGTCTTCTTCGTCTCGGATGGGGTGCACTACTTCTCCATTTTGTGTTTTTTTTGTTGTTGAGTTTACTTCTGTGTTGCATTCGACACCATCACCAACACCGTTCTGCTGTCGGTGCCAGTGCTGTGCCGGAAAGTGCACCTTATCTGCCGGCAAGCACATATGCACAAAACCGGCCAAGACGCAGCCCCAGACAGGCCGACCTCTCGCGTGTGCTAAATGCTTCTAAAGCCCCAGCCCCGGGCCAGACGACGCTAGGCATTGACATAGGAGGAAAAAATGAGCACACAAAATAGACACTGTAACGGGGTGTGTGTGTGTGTGTGTGTGCGCGAGTCCAAGATACAGGTACGCTTCGCTGCTGTGTGACCGTCTAGCCAGCGACACTTCCACCGTTCCATCGTCTCACACTGAAAGTGCATTTGCATGTGGTTTAAACATTCGAGTCTGGCCGGCCCCCAAGCGAAGGTGCAGCAGCAACACATCGAACTATGACCAGTGGAGCCTTACCGCAAGAAGGTGTCGGTGCGCGTCAGCACTGTTGCATAAATGCGCATCAGTAACAGGGCCGGGCAACAGGATCCAATCATCATCCGGTTTGCTTGGCGGAAAAAGAGTGCACAGAGAGTGGATGATGCGGAGGTGATGGTGTATGGAGAGTGTCTCCTTCCTTTCCTGCGGTAATCGATCCTCTTTTCGTTGAGTGTTGCACTCGATCATTTGATCGCCAAAATGCACAGACTGCCCCCTTTTTAAAATACGTCACACGAAAGGATTTTTGGACAGCAGAATTTAAATACAGAATTGATGGTACGGTTTTTTGCCCCACTTGTATGTGTCTCTCTGCTTCTCATTTCCTTGCTGTCCTTTTTTTTGACTTAAGTGGTTTGACCTGTTGTCTTGATTGTCGCGTGTATAAATCTGATTCTGTGCCGGTACTAATACATTTTAAGTGATTCACACCTAAGAGAAAGCCCCATTTAAAATTAATCTAGCATTCCCCCCGTCGTAAATCAGATTCGAACGCAGAACTGTTATGATACCAGAACGACGGCCTAGCACTGCACCACGGAACAGTTATTTACAAGATATAATTAATTGTCTATAAAAGCTTATTTATGAGCAGTATCATATTCGTTGTGCAGTGTTAACAGTAAAAGTAATGAAAACAGAAGATTGCATGATAAAATAATTCAAATCGTTAGTGGATTGTAAAACATAACACCTAACCTGACAAAAATTAAAGAAATAAATAATTCGCAAGACAAACAAGTGCAATAAGAAGAACAACCAATTCGTTATTATTTATGTCGATTTTTTTTAAATACTTAACTTTTTTCTGTTCTGTTAACTCCCCCCTCGATGCGCTGTAAAGCATCAATCTGTCGATACGCACACTGTCACGCCACCTAATGCTGGCAGACCATACGAATAAAACCACACAAAAACAAACCGCTCGCCTTACAAACGTGACCCAGTAGCATTGCAGACGACAATACGCCGCATCTCAACACCCAATTCCCCCTTCCTGCCAGCCCATTCCCCGTGGGTTAGGATTATCTTTCCTGTCCGGGTTTAAAATGTGCGCTGAACGATCCGATTCCTGCACCACGGTACGCGCAGGCAAGTACCAAAGGGGGACTGGCGGACTCGAAGTATCCCGCGAGAAGGAAGGTATCGTAGGTTGGTGCAAAGTGACACAGTTTAAAATTTTATAAGGAAATGGAACCAAATCCATTTCAGCGCAGATAAGCTGGGTAGGTAGTGCTGTCGAAACGGGTGGGGGGGGGGGGGGGGAGAAAGAGATGTTTGCGTCCAAAACGACGACGACGACGTCTCAGCCAATCGTCAATTTATTTAGAATGCATAGACAGTTCCAGTTGCGCTCGGAAAGGGAACCCTGCTTAGAGAACAGTCCTCTCTCTCTCCTTTCCTCTCTGGTATCTGGCTAACCATGTAGTGTCATATAGTAGCCGATTTTTATTCTTTTTTCCCATTTGCAACACTGCCAAAGCTTGCTCTGGTGCCGCGCTCGTCGTGATGTCCTTTTTCGCGCTCATGCAAACAAACAGAACTGCATCCAGCCAGCGCAATCTTTAATGCAGCCAGACCAGACCAGACAGACGGTAATGATTTGGATGCTAAAAGCTGTCGCCCTCCTTTTGGCTTCCCTCCTTGCACCCCTTGACACTCCCCACGTCTGGACGAGACAAAGTTTACAGCGGCGAAGTTCTGCCCCTTCTCGTTGCGTCGTCCATCGGCAAGCTGTTGGCTGTCGTTGTGGTCGTCGTGCTTAGAAGTCGAAACAGGGAACCATCTGAATCTTCACCCTCGGAGATGGGTAGGAGGAGGGGCAGGGCAGTATGTGTGTTGTTGCATCGTTCCAATTTTGGAGATGCACAAAACCTGCCTCTTTGACCGGCTCTTTGTATCGGCTCTCGAGAAAGAATGGGAGAGCAAGAGAGCAGGCCACCGAGTTAGTGTGGTAAAGTTTGTGTTTGAATTTTGTTATGATGATTGTCGCGTTGGTTGTGTGTGAGTTTTTTTTTTCGCTGTTGGTTGGTTCCTACCTCGTTTTACGCTCGTCGCTTCCGCTTTCTTCTGCCGGATGTAGTTGGAAGATGCTGGGTAAGTGTGCTGTCCGTGTGACATAACCAAGGAACCCATGCTTATGAGCTGCTGGCACAGCGGATACAGACATTGTTGATATCAGTTTGACCTACATTAAGTGAGGTAAAATATTGCGAACCGGCGAGGGGGCGAGCGCATCTTTGGACTGGGCTGCTAGACGAGCTAGAGCGAGCACGACCTACGACTGAGTCACTCTGGGAACGAAGATATTGCTGAGGCAATGTTTGGAGGTACTTAATCAATTGTTTTCTTCTTAAACTAAATAAATTGCTAAAATTGTTGGAGAACTATTAGAGAAAATAAAGTAAAGACGAACAAAGAAGCGATCATCATAATAATCATAATAAAAAACTTATTAAAATGTTGAAACAAAAATTAATAAACTAAAATTAATAAAGGTTGAAATGGAAAGCACTCCTTTGATGGCGAATTTTAAACACCTGCAAGATATCTAATACAATAAGATGTTAACTGGTATGTATTTACTTATCTTTACGAAACATCTCGTTAATTACATTGAGCATACCTACACCTCAATTACTGAAAGTCTTCACGTTGAATTCTTAACAATATTATTAAAACTAGCTATGAATATCAGCTTTATGTACCACTAGAAAATAAGGGTATATTGAAAGAGTCTAAGGAATTTATTTCTTCCAGTAAGATATAAAACGTAGTACTACTAGTCTGGTCAAATACAACGAAGGCTAAAAGCTCTGCTCGAAGTCTGCTCCAAAACAGCGCCCAATTAAATTTATGTTACAATTAAAAGTGTTATACATGCTTTTACCAACAAAAACAAAAATAAAAAGAAACTCCTCTACCAACAGACACCATTATTTCCACTCCGTAATAGGCATCCTTTCGCTCTCGATCGTTCTTTCCTGACAAGTGTCTTGCGTGGAGATAAAATAAAATACACACTCGCACACACACACACACACACACACACACACACACACACACACACACACACACACACACACACACACACACACACACACACACACACACACACACACACACACACACAGTAGCGTGTACAAGTAATCAAACATGGTCTTCTAACGAAAGGTGCAGATACGAGGGGGAAGGGGGGAGCAGCAAAGAGTGAGCACAGCCTGGCAAGCGCAACCGAAGCAAACGAAACGAAAATCTCATTAACATTAACAATTGCAATTGATGTCGTTTGCGTAGCGCGCAGTCAAAACAAATTTATCAGCCAGACGGTGCCAGAGCTGCTGCTGCAACTGCAAGAAGAACCCACGGCAGCATAAGATGCATTCAAGTGCATTGCACACAAAAAATTACAAAAAAAAAAAAAACATTCACAGACACAGAGGCAGAAAAGGGTAAAAATGCAATAAACAAGGCACGGTGGATCATAACAGCACAACAACAACGAAAATGCATCCAACAAAACGAACTGCAACAAATCAAACCACAGCAGAACGCCCACTTTTGGGCGTACAAATTAATTTACCCCCGCTTCCATGCCATGCTTTTCCATCCCTTCTGTTCTGGCTCGGGATTTGGCTTCCGAATTGCAGAAGCGAAAGCTTTGCATACTAGCTGCCTCGAAAGAAAAGGGAAACAAAATAGCAGAAACAAGAAGGTTCGTTTAGAGAGACCCACAAAACACCCACTGCTACCAAAAAGTAACAGCCGAAACAGCTCTCCCCAATGCTGGCTGCCTGCTTCGTGTTCTGCTGCCAGCAACGCGTTCTAACTGGCCAGCCCGTTTTGGAAGCCCGTCCATTGGGACGTACATGAAAATCATATTTTACTGTTTTATTGTTCCTGTTTTCTTTTATGCTCCACCCCAGACGGAGACTGCATTCGATTACAGCATCGGACCGCTTACCCATCCCACAAGGTGGGCAGCTCTACTCCCCCTGCTTGTGGCCACAACAGTTAAGGCAACACAAAACAAAACAAACGTAATGTGGCAAAAGTACGTCCTCTACGTCGCTTCACCCCCATGAAACGTCTCTACGTCGCATGAAACGTCTCCCCCCCCCTCTCCCCCACCACCCCTACTGAAACCCTTTCGTCTTTATGCGTCGTGTGTCCGAGTGACTCCATCTGCACCATGCAATAGCCCGCGCACTTTCCACCTTCCACGGGTATCTGTCTGTCCCTTCCGACCGGCTCTCATTGATTAGCGCTTGCTGATCGGACCACGTTCTTCCTCATGTGGCCTGCATGGGTGTGTGTGTGTGTGTGTGCATGTGCATCCGCGACTGCATGTCTCGGCTCGGCACTGTCTCGCTTGCATAACCACAGGCCCGGATTCTCACCCGGTTCTACATAGAGGCGCGCGCGCGCGCGTAACTCGTCAGCCGCGTCCAATAAGTCTGCCAGACAGCCAGACGGTTGCTGTCGTTGATTAATCGACGCTCGAAGCCCCCACGACCGTCCAGACCGGTGTCCAGACGCTGCGGTACAGCCGGGTCCAAACACTCCCCTCGTCTCACCTACCCCTCCCGCTGGGCGAGGGTTTCGGCGAGACGATGGCGAGCCCACCGCGCGATCTGGTTTCGCTGCGCTATCTAACCTTCTGCGCAACAGCGCACCCCGAAGCTCAACAGGTTGGTTCTAGCGGTGGCTGAGGTGACCAGACCGATGGGAGCAAAGAGGGAAAGGAATGGAGAGGACGTCTGGCAACTTTTTCTAACGCCTTTCGATTCTCGCCATCGCCATCGGAAATGTTACACCTTCTGTTGCCTTTTTTTTTCTCTTTCTTTTACATATCCTCCTTCCTTCCTTACCGTACCCCGAAAGTGTTGCCGGAGTCCGAAGAAGACGACTTTGCATCTCGCATGCAGTTCACTACCGACGCAGCTGTCGGACGCGGTAGCCGGTGTCGACGAATGATGTCGCATGTCACCGCAATGCTTGTCTCGATGGATGCGATTGGAGTTTTGCCTTGTTTGCTTCCAGAATATAATTGTGGCATAAAACTGTGCTGTCATTTCCAGCACAGCCTTCCCCAGCTACATCACTGCTTTCCTCTTTGGTTTTTTTTTTACACCACTTTGACAAATTTTGATGATCTTCTTCTGCTACTGCTGATCTTGACCTTCAATTGCATCAACTTCGCGTTGTCGTTCACGTAAATTTCTCCCTCGTTCATCGCAGCGTATGCCTCCCCGAATGCCAATTACTAGCTGTCATTAACTTCCTCATACTCCCTGTCTTCTCCAGCTCCATCGGAACATGTCTCTTTGGGTCTGAGTCTGGTTGGAATTAGATGCTTTTTGGTTGTTTTTATGCTGTATCGTTTCACTGGGCAAAAGGATAATTCTTTACGTCCCACAACGTTTTCGCGTGTCGCGTTATTCGTCATTTTATGACCGTGAAAAAGTAAAAACCCAAAACAAGAGACTGGCTGGTACTGGCTACCGAAAACAAACACGAACACAACGAAACACTGTAGCCCAGACAGAAGCGTACAGAGCGCACGGTGCGATAATGACCTAACTGTTACGCGGGCGCGCACGCCGCAGATAGGATGATGCGCAAGGCTCCTTTGCAGCTTGACTTGTGTTTCCTTCTTTGCAAGCCAAGCGATTGTTAAGTAACAGCTTCATGCATTTTTGTTTTTTTTTTGTTTTGTGTCGCTCCCAGAACGCTGGAGCGCTTTAAGAACAGAAAGTCCTCCTGTCCTGCATTACGTTTTACGACCTGCTTGAGTTGGACGATGATTCGTCGGCGTTGGATTGAGGTGGACAGAGTGTTTGCTCTGTGGAGTTTAAATGAGACTCTGCTCACCGTTCGATAACGAGACAGATGATGAATTTAAATTGCAACTACCCAACGCAGGAAACGGCTTTACGGTGAGCGAAGAGGTGGAGCAAAGACGCTGGCGAAGAAGTTGGCTTTATTTGGCGAATGGCATATCACATGAAAAAAATGTCGCTAGAAGACCTAATAACACATGTCCTTACCTGGGGTCTACGCTCTCTAGGAAAGCGCATTTCATCTAGTTCCTATCCTACACAAAAACACCCTGCACCTCGTCTTCCCCTTTTCATATAGCTTCCGCTTCTAGACACTCCTCCAAGTTGCTCTCATGCAGCCCCGTAAAATCAATGTAACCGTACGCGTGCAGTACCTTCCCCACCAAGTACAGCATTCCACCGTACAGCACCGCCAGCAGACACCAGTGCGCAAACGTTCGCAACCGATGGCGGCGCACCGATTTCTCCAACGTGCTCCACGGGTCGCGCATCAGGTACTGCCGCAGTCCCTTGATCTGATGATCCAGGAAGCTGTTCCACTGGATCGCCTTGGCATCGCACGGGAAGTACTGCTGATCGTCGGCCGCCATCGCGTCCAGCACGCGGCGCATACGCGCCGTCCGGAAGCACCACTGGTTGTTGGTGAAGAAGCGCAGCACGGCGGAAAAGCGATGCACCTTCCGGTAGAGCTTTAGCACGCGCGGCTTCTGACCACCGAGCTGCAGCATGGCGTCGAAGAACAGTGCCGGCAGGACGTGGTACAGGATGGACAGCACGTCCGCTACCAGCTTGAAGCGGGTCGTGTTGTACGTCGTTATCCACAGCGACTTGTCGAACGGGATGCGATCCTTCCAGTGCTCCAGCTGGTGCTGCGTTTCGCGCCAGCTCACCGGATTGTCGTCCGTGGTGCAGTTGTACACGTTGTCCTCCTCGCGATGGCTCGCCGCGTACCAGGTGACGGCGAGCGTCGCATTAATAACCGTATCTGCCGGCACGATGCTCGCCTTGTAGTCCATGTGGATGTGAAATATGCGCAGGACGCCAGTTGCTGCGCCACACACTACGCCGTTAAAACCGTACAGATTGTCCGTCCAGCCAGCGATTGGATCTTCCATGGTGGTTGTAACTGGGCAGGAAGCAGTAAAATATATTACAGGTGGTATTACATTTCCACTTTGAGCGTATTCTTACTGATCGAAGGTCTGATGATCGCTACTGGCAGCTTCGCTTTGTAGCGCCGCACCATTTCCTCCGAGAGCGATTTGGTGAAGGCGTACGTGTTCGGCCATGGTTCGATCAGCTTCTTCGACAGCTGCTCAAACACGTCCGCATCGTTCTCGCTTTCCGACGCTTTGATTAGAACGCTCGGATCCAGTGGTGGATCGTAGAACTTCTCCTCGATGACGCCCAGCACGCAGTGTGAGAAAGCCGTCGAGATGTAGGTGAAAATCTGAATCGGGTGTAAAATGAACATTGTAAATGGAAGAATTGTTTAATGGATTTCGTGACATACCTCCAGCTGGCGGCATTTTTCGGCTATTTTCAACATCTCTTGCGTTCCGCGCACATTCGTTTGTATGGACTCCTTCAATGATTCGTCAAACCGCACATCAGCCGCAGCGTGCACGATGATGTTCGTCCGCTCGTATATGTACTCGAGATCATCGTTCGAAATGCCCACTCCAACCTCACTGATGTCACCTTCGATGAGCCGAATCTTGGACAGGTACAGCTGAGGATCTTTTTCGTAGTTGACAAACACCGCTTCCTTACCGAGCAGCTGCTCCAGCCGTTCGGTAGGACTAAGGCCTTTCTTGCGTCGAAGGATCAGCAGTATCTCCGCCACATTGCATCTGAAATTGACACCCTTTTATGTAGCTTGTTCACACTCTTATCCCCGATATCCCTCTTCCACCTGCACAACTCACTTTATCAGCTTCTCTATCAGCAGCTTGCCCACAAACCCACTACCACCGGTAAGCAGCACGTACTTTCCGTCGTAGAAATCTTTCAACGGAGATCGGTACGCGCGGAACTCTTCCAAACTGACCATCGCTGGAACGACACTGTTCTGCTGACGCACACACAGGCACACACACGGACCGTTTGGCAGAAGGGAATCGATACGGAACCGTTTGCCCCGTGGACGCACAAACTGCAACTAACGCGATCGCTGGCGCGGTCTGCAACTGCAACCCAAGTGCACTGTGACCAATGTTTAAAGTTTAATTATAAGCTGCCGTTTTTCCCGGCCAATGAGAGTTCATTAACATTCAGTATGTTTTTTTCTTCGGTGTTGCTGCTTTCGTTTATTTGAGCCTCACAAACACTACGAATTGATCGGTCGTAAGGTGACGAATGTGCAGTTTTGCACTAGTTTTCGAGGTGGTGCTGAGCGGCTATGCGCTGTGCAGTATTTTAATGCGTCTTAGTGGCCGTGCCTATCGATTTCCCATGCTGATGGAATATGTAATAATTTGATTTACTTTATTTATATTTCACTACATGAGTTGTTGCACTACATCTATTGACACTAACGTAAAAATAGGAAATGAAACGACTCATGTGACTTTTCTTGAACTTATGGATGATATTCTTATGCATTTCAACACAAATAACACATGTTAGAAAGTATAATTAAATGTTTTTCTTTTACTTTGTAAGCGAAAATCATGGAAAATGTGAGAAAAAAACAAGTCACAGCAAGACTGTTGCAGATTTGTCTTCAGAAATATTGGAATAAAACTATATCCGTCTATAATGTAGTTTTGAGCTCCACCAAGTAGTGCTTTGTGTAACTCTCTAAGTGCACCTGAGTTAGTATAAAATAACAATGCATAATTCATAGAAATATATCCGAACAAAGCTGAAACATGCTAGAGAATGTTGAAAAGCATAAATATACATCATATTGGAATAATAATCAAACATACAACAAATTAATCTCAACCAAATATTATAACGTTACACTGCCCGCAGCAACAGAAAACAAATGAATAATGGTTCACGTTGTTTTTCTGGCGATATGGACACAACGACAAGGCATTTTGATTACTAAAGAAAACAGATAACGCAACCAGAAACACCGAGAACACATTCATTCGTTCTCGGTAATTTTGGACATTTCTACATTAGTGTTGAATACTGATGATACGCAAACTGTTATTCAATACCTTTCACGCCTTCGTTCTAAACATGAGCATGCCTACGCTACTGAACACACGTTTTAAGCAAAGTTTGGAGGGCAAAGAACTGTCAAACCGTATCACACACACACAAACATACAAATGCTGCTGCTATACAGGTAATTAGCATTAGCACCAGGTTCATCCAACGGCAAAGTGACCTTCCTGATCAGGGAAGCGCTCACCGCATTATAAATCAATCGCCTAGTGACACTTAAATTACAAGACACAACCCATACGTTCCACGTAGGTAAGTAAGCTCAAAACTTCCTCATACAGTACAAAACAACGGCAACTTTTATTGAGCAATCGATGCACACAGTGGCGAAGAATGAATTTCAAGCAAATTGTGTACAACCCAAGAAGCTCCTCAGATCGGGCACACCGGCCGCTTCCAGCAGTCGCAGGCCCACCACCACATACATCGAGTAGATCACCCCCAGCATGAGTAGATGTATCAGCCGACGGCGCCGATAAATCTGTAGCGCCTCTTCGTTCGTGTTCCACGGCTCGCCAAGCAGATAAACCCGGCAGCCCCGGATATGGTTGACGCCAAACTTGCTCCACACTACCGACTTCATGTCGCACGGGAACAGATGCCGATCCACTATCTCCATCCCGTCCACTACCTGGCGCATACGCTTGGTGGCGAACTGGAACTGATGGTTGGTGAAGAACCGCAGCACGTCCGAGAACCGGTGCACCTTCCGGTACAGGCGCAAGATCTGAGGCTTCTCGCCCCGGCAGCGCATCACGAGGTCGAAAAACACTGCCGGTATCAGATGGTAAAACACCTGCAGAAAGCTAGCGACGTAGTAGTACCGCGTCGTGTTGTAGGTCGGTATCCAGAGGGACTTCTTCACCGCCACCACGCCCTTCTGCGAGAGGCAATCGTTCCGGATGTCACCCCAGGTCGTGTGGTTTTCGTCCATCGTACAGTTGAACACGTTCTCCTCTGCCGGGTGTTTGGCGGCGTAGTGGGCCGCCACCAGCGTACCATTGATGACGATATCGGCCGGGATGATGTCCGCCTTGTACTCGTCGCGAATGTGGAAGATCCTCAGCACACCGGTTCCGGCACCGCTCACGACCCCGTTGAACCCGTAGAAGTTGTCCGTCCATCCGACAATTGGGTCAGCGTAGGTGGAAGTCACTGGGCAACGGGGAAAGAAATAAATGTAAAGTCATTATGTTGAACCGATGTAGGAAGTTGCCTCGGCTTTAACCTACCGATCGAAGGACGAACGATCGCTATCGGCATCTTGTCTCTGCGCCGTCGGACGACCTCCTCCGCCAGAGCTTTCGTGAACGAGTACGTGTTTGGCCACGGTTCCACCATCTTCTTCGATACAGCCTCCAGCTCGTCCAGCCGCGGTTCGTTTTCCATCATTTTGATCAACTCCAGCGGATCGATGTTGGGCGTGTAGAACTTTTCCTCCACCGTCTCCTTTATGCATTGCGAAAAAGCGCTCGATACGTAAACGAAAACCTGCAAAGTAGAAAGTTACTTAGAGTCCTCTGTACTCTTCCACTGCCCACCCACACCTACCTCAAGATTGGCACATTTTTCGGCAATGTTAAGCAAATGATCCGTACCGCGAACATTCGTCTCGACCGACTCTTTCATCGACTCGTCGAACCGCACATCGGCGGCCGAGTGAAGCACGATGTTGGTGTGCTTGATCACGTAGTCCAGATCATCGTTGCTGATCGCTAGCCCGGGCCGGCTGATGTCTCCCTCGATCACCTTCAGCCGGTCGAGATACAGCTCCGGTTGCTGCTGATAGTTTACAAACACTGCCTCCTTCTTGAGCAGCGCATGGAGCCGCTCCTCCGGGCTGACGCCCTTCTTGGAGCGCAGCAGAAGGAGAATCTCACGCACGCCACACTTGATCAGCTTTTCGATGAACAGCTTGCCCAGAAACCCACTGCCTCCGGTAAGCAGAACCGTTTTGCCGTGGTAGAAATCCTTCACGGGAGATTTGTTAGCGTTAAACTCCTCCAGGCTCATGATTTGTCCACGTTTTCTTCTTTCTCCTTGCAGGAGGAAGTGCGAATCAATACGAGCGGACAGTTGTTACCGCGGCTAGTTGTCAATTACTGATGAGCGATCGTACGCATGCGGCCAATTTGAAGTATTTCTTTACACCGCCAACCGAGTCTAATTAATTACCCCGACCTCGGCCGAATTGTAAAAAGGTTATAGCGGTGTGACGTACACGTTTGTCGCGTTTTGATGTGCGTATGTGTGTGTGCGCGTAGTGTTGTGTTTGTTTTTCATTGGAATTAGTGAGAAAAGGTTCGGCCCTGGGTGAGACAACTTCTACGGGCTCAACTCGGCAACTATGGGTAAGATTTGACGAGAGTGAGTAGAGGCCCATGGGTCACATGTGAAAAAGGATGATTTGTTCATTCCGTATTTGCGCCTTGAGCTATGCAATGGTCTCTCATGCTGGATACGATCGATGGCGTGCAAGGACAGTTTCAACATTGCATGCAAATACTTATAGTGACAACAGGGTAGTTCATACAAATCCACGCAATGATAAGCCACATTTAGTAACAAAAAGCACACTTCTTTCCAATTTGTTTCTTTTCAGCATTCTTATCTACTGTTATCTTATGATTGTCTTCGTAAACATCAGTACTATTCCCATCTTTTGTTGTATAAAAAATTGCATTAGTCCCGTTCCGTTCCTTTTACCGTAAGATGTACTTTATTTTATTATCTTTCTAACAGTTGTTTGTTTTTCTATTTACATGAAAAAAGCATTGAGTAGTAACACTCGATGTCTACTACGTCATTCTAGCGTGAATCTTGAGTGAATATCCCTGCCTTCAAGCAGAGCAAAACCCCAAGCACTAACAAAATGCGCCGTATCTTTCGCATCGAATTTGTACAACATACAGACACATGGAGTGTATGACACGCATACAAGCATCAGCAAAAAATGGCTTTCTTTACCTTTCATAATTTCCCGACCCATCCCCGATAGGAAGCCATCTGCAAAATTGCTTCCATTTTTCTATAGCGCGTGTTTGTGGGAGGACCAAACTGCAGACAAACTCACGTCCTACGATGATCGACGAGATGCTATCGATCAACTAGCTTTAGAAGACTAACATCCCAACCGCCTTGCAGAGGTAGAAGATGAGCAGCGCCCAGATGGAGTAGTAAGCGGCCAGTATGAAGTAGTGCACTATCCGCATCTGCTTGTGGCGCTTGATCGCCTCGTCCAGGTTCTCCAGCGGCTCGTTGGCGATGTGCTTGCGCAACCCATGAATGTACGTCCAGAAGTAGTCGGCCCACTCAATCTTCTGAATGTTGCACTGGAACATAATCTGATCGTCTGGGGACAGCCTACGAATTTGAGAGAGCATTCTGTTGTAGAAGAAGAATGTCTAACCAATGTCCAGTCACTTACTTTTCTCTCAGAGATTTCAAATTGTCATTCTCGAATGTCCATCGTCCGTTGGCAAAGTATTCGATGACTGTGGCGAATTTGTGCACCTTTCGATAAAGGTCCATAACTCTGGAATGATAAGAAACAAGCACATTACATGCATTGCATCTCAAAACATGTTCCAACAACGCCTACCTCGGTGTGCGTCTGATCACTCGCAGGTACGTGTCGATCAACAGTGCAGGCAGCAGATGGTAGATCACTTTGTAGAACTCATACAAATACTTGTTCGTCGTCGTGTTGTGACACACGATCCAGAGCGATTTCTTCGGCGGGCAATGTTTACCCACCTCGATCGAGTACTTGTAGATCTTTTCTGTAGGTGAAAAAAGGAGCCAAAGCGGTGTTAGAATCAGAAATAAAAAAGCCTCACCCACCTCAAATGAAAAACACACGTACGGTACGAGATGGGATTGTCGTTTCCGGTGACACAGTTGTAAATTTTGGTGCGCGGTTTGGCCACACCCTTCAGCTCCCCGTTCGACTTGGCCTCCGGCAGCGGTCGATCGCCTTTCCTAAGGTGGTGATAGATAAAACTGTCTCGTTTAACAAGAGAGCGAACAAACTTCAGTGCTTGGACAGCGCCCCCGCCTGCTGCGGGATGGAAACAAAAGCTCTAGCTTACCGTTCTACGTAGGTTTGCCAGCCGGCGGCCAGCACCGTATTCACGACTATGTCCGCCGGTATGATGTCCGCCTTGTTGTTGTCGTCCACGTGCATGATGCGAATGATGCCAAGCGCAACGCCCGCAATCACACCGTTCAGCCCGTAGATGTTGTCGGTCCAGCCACCGATCGGTTCCTCGTTAGTAGCAATCACTGTAGAATGAGTAGATGCCAGGTTTAGTTGTATGCTGCCCTCTCAAAAACTTCCCTGTTGCCCACACCAACACCTACCAATCGATGGTCGAACGACGGCGATCGGAAGCAGCTCGCCGTACTGCCGCACCACGTCCTCGGTGAGTGCCTTCGTGTAGACGTACGTGTTCGGCCAGGGGTGAATGAAATCGTTCACCGTTTTGTTCATGTGCTCCTCGAACCGCTCGTCCATCGCCTCGACCAGCTGGATCATCTTTTCCGGCTCGGACGGTGGCGTGTAGAACTGCTCCTTGATCAGTCCCTGGGGGCAGTTCGAGTACGCGGTCGAGATGTACACGAACAGCTCCAGATTGACGATCTTCTCCGCGATGCGCAGCAGATCGCGCGTGCCGCGCACGTTCACCTCGATCGCTTTCTTGAGCGCCTGGTCGAAGCGGACGTCCGAGGCGGCGTGCAGCACTATCTGCGCATTGTTCACGATGTACTCGATCGATTCGTCCGAGAGGCCGAGGGACGGGTGCTGCAGATCCGCATCGACCAGCTTGACACGCTCGATGAACGTAGGGCAGTCTTTCTTCAGGTTCATAAAGACGATGCTGCTGAACAGATCGTCGCAACGCTGCTGCGTCGTTTTGCCCTTCTTCGGTCGGGAAAGTAGAATAATCTGTCTGACGTTTATTCTACAGGGGAAGAAAAAAACGAAGGAATACAGTCGTTTAGATTCTAGTGTTGGTTGCAATCGTTATCTTTTCTATAACCGTGTCTGCCATACAGTCAAAGAACACCGCAACATTGAATGTAAATCCCAGTACCAGTAGGTACTGCACTATCCGGATCGAATTATCAATTCTAATTCGAAATTAGAACCCACCCGACACAGCGAGACGGCCACAAATTCTAGAACACCGTTCGGTGGACCTGAAGCACCATTCACCTCATCATTACTTCGGTTCCACTTGACTTTTACGCACTTGAACTTCGCCTTCACTGACCGTCCCACGGTTTGGTTCCAACGACTAGAAGAAAATTCAAGCACAACAAAAAACAGACTGCTACTTCGTGCTCTAGCTTCGATGACACGAGCTGTTACGAAGGCTAGCTCACACGTTTGTCCGTGCCAAACCCCGCAGCCAACACCTCCCGATAACGTGAGTAAGCAATTCGGGCACTGGTCTATAGAGGATTTTTTTTGTTGCAAACAACTTTGTGGTCTAGGAGGAAGCACCTTTTTTGTATCTTCCACATATCCGATTTTTTTTCTTTTCCATCGCTAAACTGCACAACAATAGCAGCCCTAATGTAGCGGTACGGCGTGTGTCCGTTCTTGTTGGTAACCTTCATTTGATTTTGGAGAGTGGGAAATGATGATGCTCCTCAAGTAAACCGGTTAGTGGTAATGAGAGAAATCCAAAATAATCATTATTTCTGACTGGGCAGAAGGCGACCGCAATGGAACGAAGACGAAGTAACAGAATTACGCATTACACGATTGTAGCAATGGATTGTCTTTATGGGTTTGCCTGCCGGAATAAAACAATAATTTTAATTTTGCTTCCTACACACCAACCCTGCGTACTCTCGTTCGGGCAGGCAATCTTTATTATATGCGCATTACCGTACAAACGATCCGCCTGGAGGGCCACAAATGTCAACCTTCCTCGCTGCTGCCTGCGAGGATCAAAGCGCGCAGGAACGCCGCTACCATTGCGTAAGGTACAATCTTCTGGCTAGAAGCGAACTAATCGAGTCTTGCGAAACCTGTTTACCCACAGCTAATTGGCATTCTATCCTAATCGGCGGAATGTGAGTGTGCATAGCATAAGAGTCTAACCTCCCATTATCCGGGTGCAAACATGCGTATGAATGCAGAAATAGACGTTATTATCTGTAGCATCGACTGCAGCAAAGATTAAAATATCAAATAAACTCTGTGCATTCATCGAGATCAAACACTTCACCAGTTAAGGCTTAATTCAATATTTATCGGACAACAGATCCATTTTGGTTGAATCTTCTGCTGTGGATGAACTCCAACAAGGTCACTGACACACAAAAAAAGGTGTAAAAAATAAATGTTTTGCGGTTTACACGGCAAACAAGGCATGTCTGCAGTACTCTCTGTGCCCAACACATCGTGCGGAGAGTTGGGCTATTGACAGCAATTGTTTCGAAAGAAGTACTTCATAAAAAGACAGCATGCAGGTGTACAACAACAAAAAATCTGTTTACCAAGGTTACGTCAAGATCAATCGATCACCACGCGTAATGATGTGTGTTGTCCCATTACATGTGTACTCCAAGAACCATCAACAAAGCCTAGGCAGTTGCTGAGAACACGATACAAATTTTGGTGATAACTTGCGGAAGTACATAGATGCGTACGGCGTCATCTTCAGCAATGTTATTTGCTGAAGGCAGTACGCGTCTTCACTCAAGGCTATGTTGAAAGAACGAATTTTCAGTCGCAAATTATGTCTCCACTCGGTTTGCAAACACTTTTTTACAGAACTTTACGACTGCAAACCGGCATCCGGGATGCAAAACGTGCTTTCGCTTTAGCAGCAGAAGAAACAGCAGCAATAGCAACAGCAGCTGTATTGACACCCCCACTTAGCACAGTCGTATTACACCTGATTCGTAATGATACGAAAAATTAACGCTTCGGTAGCAACTCTCGTTTGAATTCTGGCCTGAATCGTACGCCTTACTCTAGGTTCTAGGAATAGGAAAATATGGAAGTATCTGTTTCTAACATTTGCTAGTACTTTTCCTATAAAACATTCTAAACAGAACTACATTTGCTACTCATGAAGGTAATCTACCTGCTGTCACTTTCTCTCCACAGCCACCTTCACAGTAAGCAGTAAACAACAACTTATGACGTCGTCCATATCATACACCTGCACCCAGCGGGTGGTAGCACCCGTTTGGATATTGCATTACCGCTGCTGTATTCCTAAACCACTATTGCCAATCCCCAGCACAGCCGAGCCGTGCATTAAACGACATCAAATCTCGTTCTCTTTTTCTCTGCCTTGTGGGACAAAGCTTTAAACGCGGCAGCAACAGCCGTTTTCGCCGTTTTGCAAACAGCGACTTTCCCGTTTTGTCAGACGCGCTTGTCCCCGCGCTCAACATGCGGGTGAATAATTAATCGAATACTAACAGTCAGTCCCTTCGTCGCCCCATACTCCCCGATCACCCTGGAGCGCAATGATCCAGAATGATAGCAAAACGCCCAGAACGTGCGTTGCGTGGGATCTTACCTAAGCAGCTTCTCGATCAGCAAGCGCCCGATAAAGCCGGTACCTCCGGTGATCAGTACACACTTGTCGCGATAAAATTCCATCACCGGGGTGGACGTGATCTTGCGCTCCTCCGTCATCGTCAGCTCGTTGTTGTGGCCCGACTCTGCGCTTGCTCGAAGATCCATCCTAGCAGGGCCGTTGCGGGTTGCTGCGTGTGGGGAAGTTTCGTGTTTCCAAAAACGCAGGCGCAGGGCAGACGTAGACTTAGAAGCCTGTGAGAGGAAGATGACAGATAAGGTTGATAATTATTAGAACATCATCAACAACAGCAACACGTAATGAAGTATCCCTGCGCGACAACACCATTCGAAACGGAAAAGGTCGTTCGACTGCCCAACATTTTAATGTCATTTCAAATTCACTTTCCACTCCTATTTAGCCGCACGACAAACTGCCCGCCCTTTTCACCTTACGCACACGCTACTAGCGACATTCGAACAAACACTAAGAAACACACATATGCACACACAAACACAGCTAAACCATATCCAAACGACTATCTAATGTCACTCGCCAGCAACGTGCACAATCGGTAGTCTTAATCGAAATGCAAACAGCTTCGACAATTAAAACTCAACTGCGACGACGGGCGGAATCGATGGAAGCGCTTTCGCTTTTCTTCTGCCGCACAGTCACACCACCACGTGGCCTCTATTTGGCTTTACCTTCTGCGTGAGGTGTTGTGCTGGAAGCGTGTACAAAAAAAAATTACAGTGTTTATACTTCCGAGCAAATAGTTTTAAGCCACAGCAGAGTGTCCCTTATGCCTGCAGTCACTCAAGCTATTGCGGAGAAAAGGGCTCATTACATCAGGAAGTAAAAATCGCAGCTGTGAATGCGTCTCAAGATCCTCGTTTACTTTGCGATGCGCTTTCACTGCATCTTTCCTGTGCATCATTTACATCATCACACTTCATAAGCCTTATGACATGTTGGGCCTGTCCTTTGTATTCTGCTCAATTTGCGCGGCATATAGCGAATACACTATCTACTCTGCTTAATAGCACACCCAGGTTCCCCTCCTCCAACCGTTTGTCTATTCCATGCACGTACCCGAAACTATTGCTCTACCTTTCCCAAATACAAACTAGAAACGATCCACCAATAATTCACGCTAACAGTCACGATTACACCGCATCGCGCGTGCCCTAGCCTGCTGGAAACCGCCACTAACCGTTCGGAGACTATTACCGTTTACACTCGCCGATCGATGGCTTTGAAGACACCGATCAATCAGGTAGTCTACTACTGCTGCAGTTGCGGTGGACTACCAGGCGCAGGTTGCTGGTGTTGTGATCGACGGAGAAAATTTGCGTCCGCACGGCTCAAACTGATTCACTGTACTGGCCACAACGGAGCGGTAATTTCATTTTTCACCCGACTTGGTAGCCGAAGCTCCACCGCTCCAACACCACACGGCGTCAAGTGCCCGGACCCTTCGCCAAGTACGCCTCCCCCCCTTCAAACGTCGTACGAGTCAAGTTGCGCACACAGACAAAGGACACATACACATACGTGCAATTGTAGAGGTAGTCCCCCTTCCCCTTGTTTACATACCGCACCGGCAAGAATGGAGCGATGTGCGTGCCAAACAATTACGCCGATCGTAAGTGTGATCGTGTTAGATTTTGAAGGGGGTTATGGAGGATCTTCGCAGGAGGTTCGTCGCTTAGGGAGAGAATGGTAGGTTAAGAATGATTTTGTCTGGTTTGTTCACTTCAGTTTTTTTTCGGACCCACTCACATCCTATATCCCTTCCCCGGAAGTTACCTTCCCATTTACATGTGTGTGTGTGTGCACAGATACAATGTCAAATTGTGTGTACTTTGCAGCTCACACACGGGATGATGACGATCGGCAATCGAAGACAGGAGACACAGGTGTTTACATTCGTTAGCAGCAGCATTACACTTCATCCAACCGATTCAGCTACCGGTACCGTCCGATTGGCAAGTACCCATTAGGAAATGCTTTCTGAACGACGGACAGAAAATTGCTGACCAATATCTACGTCAGTGTCCGCCAGCGTGAGCGGTCGGGCGCATGGCGATCCTGCCCCTACTACGTACACCTTCGAGCACCACCCTTGGTGAATGACGTAAATGACTGGGGTGTGCACGGATTGGATAGCAGTGTTGCCACTGTCGGTGTATGTAGTTCAATTACTGTCGCAGAAACACCAGGAAGAAACCGAAGCGTGGTAATGTGTGGAACAAACGCTCCTTCACTATTCCAAATGTCACCGTATTGAAGAGGGGGTTTCAACAGGAACTTTGTAATATAATGTCATTTTTAATGAAATATAGGCAAACGTAAGTACATCAATTCGACAAAACTTATTCCCCTAGGGGATTTCTGTTTGAGCGCTTTCCTAGAATCACTAAAGATCAAGCGATACTTTAAAAGAAATAACCATGACAAGGGTTTTCCTAGATCCTACGTCCATCACGCACGAACAGCCACATCTTGCCGATGCTCATGTTTCACGCCACTCATGTTTCGCATTACTGGGGATTTCCCTGCTTCAGAACGAGGGGCAATCAGGTCCGCTCTACTTAGTAGATCACTTTCAACCAGACACGTCCCAACAGTTTCACGATTCAACTTAACCGCCAAATGACGCGTGGTGCCGTGTCATTGGACTTTACAATTCTCAGCGCAAATTTTCCTCTCACTCCGGTGCGCCTATCACATGCGCAAAAAGATTGTCTTGCTCACTCCTCCCCCTTAGTATCGATGCCACGTTGTTGCAGTGCTAATAGAATGAATTGGCTTGCCGCTTTAGTCACACGCAAATTCCCATACGTGATGATCGAGGGTGTGGGCGTTAAAATGCGATTGAATGCAACATGTTAAGCACTATTGCACAGTTATTGTGTTAAACATCCTGTGTGTGTGTTGTGCGTTCTCACGATACAGCGATAGGCAAATCGAAAACAAAACGCAAAGTGTCATCCAGAACGTTCAGGTGCAACGGTCATTCGCGTCCAAATGTAGATGCAACTTGCAGTAGCATGAATCATTCATTCACACATTGCTTCTGTTTGAAATAAGTTTACAAACAATTAGCTCAACACATCGAGAGCTCACTTACACTCTGAACTCTTTCGGTGAAGCTTCTAGCAGTTGGAACACCTCCTAGCGCGAGCTAATTGAGGTCAGGTGCCGCCAGTAAACACCAACCAGCCCTTTGCGCGTGGCAACGCTTATCATGCAGCAAGAACCTCGGATCGAATCCTACAAGTTCAAACCATTTGAGAGCTGGCGTGCCGAGATCAGGAAGTTACCTTCCGCGGGCTGAAGCCTGCCAGCCAACGTACGGTGCATGATCCTCCCATCAATCAGCGTGCGGGGGCCGACCTGATACGAGCACTGTCTCTGCTCACCGAAGGTGCAAGGATTATCGTAAGCAATTAATCACTAATTAGCAAACAAACGCCGTTAATCTATCACCGGTGCAAGCCAGACCAGCGTGTCTGACCGGCGTGCTGGGCGTGCGTGCAACGCCTAGAACAACGGATCTGACACCGAGGACAAGGGCACGGTGCGCTGAAACCGGACCTGAAAGTGAAGCAACTGGTCGGCACAATCGTACGGCGCTATCATTACGAGCAACAGCCGTTGTAATTGCTAGTACTACAGCATGTACTTCCTGGTTGTCGGTGCGACATCTTACATTCGGCACACGCCTAAACGGCTCATCTGTTGTGCAACAAAATGCAACGCTGCTTAGCCATAACGCCATTCTGCTAATTTCTTCACAAAAAAAATCAAGTGCACATCCTTCCAGTTGGGGCTGATTGTGTGTGCTAAATTCTATTATAAGTCGCCACACCAAACAAAAAAAACACCATAACGTCTTCGGTTTTACGTATTTGCGGCAGCGCGATGACGCGGTTTGTGAAGATTATTATTTACCGACCGATCAATTTGCTCGTTTACCGATATTTACTGCCCTCAAGCTCAATTGTTGCTACGGCTGACAAAAAAACACTGACGGCAGCCTTCAACGAAACAAACCCTTCCTGGCTATGCTTCCCTCTCCGGGGGTTCCTATCCGCAAGAAAAGTCCACAGTTGAAGTCTGAATAGCCCGTGCCAAATTGTGACCACTTCTGGGTTGCTGGAACGAACCGCAAACGCTCATACGGTCAGACAGAACAGAGCAACAAAACAAAAAAAAAACAAGTTCTTTGGGATTTTTGGAACTATTCGTAGCGCACTCCCATGGGGGGAGCAGTAATGACGTCTGCCGTACAGGTACATTCGATAGATGACAATGAATTATCACAGTCGGTGTACGCGTGCAATTACATCCTCATGCCATGTCAGTGTTTTGCGATGAACGGCAAACGATTGGTGAAGCTGATTCTCTCCCCAAAAAAAAGCATAGCGTCTGGCGAGAGTGACTTTCAGCCACTAACGCAACAGGCTTCCGCTGGAAGCGTTGTGTACGCAGCACTGTGGGCAGATGTTGTTAGACCGTAGTAGACATCTTGAAGTTCCGTCAATACTTTCAAACAAACAAATTTACGAAAAAAAGCATATACGCGTCTCATTCTGATGTTCTTTTCTTACACCCTGCTTGTGGCAAGTGAACTTTGTACTGGTCAAAACAAACATACACACACACTCTTTACCCACCCGAAGTGTGTACAGTGTTTCGGTTTTCCATCGCCACCGGTCTGCCGGTGGTGCCCAATTTGGCCGTGACCATCACTTCGGTCGGCTAATTGTTCGATGTCTGTACACCGCACTGGAGCGACGCGTACGCGCTCTTACGGGATGCTGCTTGATGTCGATAATTATCTGCATTACAACACGCCGAAGGCCGAACGTGGCAGAGGTGAATTTCACGATCGAATTTCACTTTGATGCACCTTCGGCTACGGCGTTGATATGCTTTCCGGCAGTTCGGTCTTGAGAACAATTAGCTTAATTTTGTTGACCTTCGATCGTGAGTGGCGTTTGTCCTTAATGCGTAATGGCTGTCTCGCGCTGTCGAAATTGTTGCATTTTGTTATTATATGTTTTTAGAAAAAACTTGGCTCAATAGAGATATTTTAAATTATAAATTTTATTGATTTGTTTCTTTTTAGTAACATGTATCTATCATGTCATCATAATGCATCATTATTATGTACGTCATAAATTAGGTCATTGACATGGTTTACAACTTGCGGATGCTATTCTGAGAAATGCTTGCACACAAACAAAGCTTCCGTCCAGAAAGCTCATAAAGCTCCGCTTCAAACGATGCAAAGCTCTCGGGAGCTTTTACTTTGCGTGGTCCCAGAGGGCAGCTTTAAATCTTATATTGCCTGTTTAACGTCAATTAAGCATTATCTGTAATGTAGCTTGGAGAAAATCTTACAAAAAAAAATCAGTAATAATTATTAATGAGTAATAGATTTTTGTGTGTAAAACACAAATTCATTCTTCCAAACATTTCTATCTTCAAGTCTTATGAGAATAATATTTGTAAATAATCACGTTAAAACCAGTAAAAATTTAGCACATAATTGTAAAAATATTATTTTTAAGACATAAAGTTAAGCTTATAAGAATATTTTATAAATGAAAAGATATTAAAAGTATGCTACATGATATAATACTAATTTAAAATACACAATAAATATTGATGAATATTGAATAATTCAACAAAAAAGTATAATTTTCCAATAAGTTTTTTTGTAGATAATTTAAAATTTCTAATATCACTATTTGACTTCGACACCCTTGCTTTAATGCCTCTGTGTTTTGAATGTCAAGATCAAACACCGTCCCCTTGTCTTCCCATATCACACACACACACGTATACACACACACTGTTGCGCATGTTCGCTCGCTCGCTGTCTCTGTTTATCCAGCTTGACCCGCCAGCCATCGGCCAGCCGTTTAGTAAACAGAGTGCCCGATGTCCTGATTCCTGTTGCTCCAGGGTGCTCCAAAAACGTACTGCCAGAGCGAAACCTAACCGAATTGGGAAACATAAACCAGCGTGTGGAGCACAACAAATAATCAAAGCTCGTCAAAGATGAGAAGTGCCGTAACGGTCGCTCTCTCGCTCTCTCGTATCTCTGGCAAAACGGTGTCCACTGCCACTGTCTTACCCATCTATGCTTCTGGTTGGATCCGCGAATCCGAAGCGTGGGAGAATGCATGACGCTCGTCGTTATGGTAGAACGCTACGCCAAGTGCTCCGATATCGACGGATAGACTGCAGTGAAGCCTCGTCGCGTGCAGACGTGTGCTCGCGAGGATACGCGATACATCCTGCACGCATTCCCATTCGGCACTACAGTCCACTGCATCCTGACCTATCCATCGAACTTACGAAGCGCGAGTGCAGCTTACAATCGTTTGGTGTTCTCACGAAGTTTACGGCTTAGTGAACGAGCTGCCGCTTACCCAGAGCCGTGCTCAGTCCCATCAAAAACGCAGGATAGAAGAAAACGGTAATTCCGTACCACAACAGTGTAGCTGCAATTTGTGCTCCGCTGCGGTCAGCTGCTCCGTTTAAGTCGTCAGTGTCACGTCGGTTCCGTCAAGAAATCCCTCGTTACCGTCGGTAGCTTCGCTAAAGCAGTCGGAGATCGTTCCGATTGGCTACGCTGATGTGACCCTTGGGACCCGTTCCCAGCGACCTGTCAGCGACATATTCCAAACCGTGCCGTTACTTCATTGCGCCATGCACAATAAGCCCTAAAGCTTGCCATTACATCCGTGCTTACTATCCGCAAGCATCCCTCTGGCTCCCAGATGTGCAACTGTATGGCTTCAGTGTGAAATGCAAGTGCGAGCGTGTGTGTGTATTTGTGCTCAAGTTTCCGAATTATCCACATTTTCCACCCCCAAAACCGTGCCCCATCCGTAATGTAACCCTTCTACTAAGGCCGTGGCGTGCGTGATTAGAAAATCAAACCGACGCTAAAACGAATCATAATTAAGTGCTTGCTTGCAGCTGTGCTTGTGCAATCGATCGGTTCCAGCTCGTCCCGCCCTAAGGTGATCTTGGCTGCACCCGTCCTACCGCAGTAGGATCGTTCGCACAACTCGCTCGAGCACCTGTTTGTGAGCAGGATTATTTACTCCCGGAAGCGACCCGCAACGAAGCAACGCCACCGACCATGGAACCAACGGCCAAGAAGAACACCGTGTCCGAGTTTAGCTACATGCTGCAGCGACAAGTAAGAAGTAGATTGGTAGATGTCCCCTGTATTTCCACAGGTTCTTGCCAGGTGCACAATGTGGCTGTTCTCACTGCTTCACGGGGAAAAAAACGCACCAAACAGAATGCTCATAACGTTACGCTTCACACAACCGACCGGTGTCCCAATTTATCTTCCAATTCATTCTCATTCAGATTCGACCCATTCATCGTTTGTGTGTGTGTGTGTGTGTGTGTGTGCGCTTGTGTCTGTGTCCTTTGGTGAGTGGGCGATCGTCGTGCCATCGTTGCTCGGGATTCGGGAGCAACATCCCCCGGGCTGAAAATGGAAAAGATACACATTGGCACCGTAGCCTTTTCGGAAGCTTCGTGCATCCACGTCCTCCCACATCTGTGTAGTCTGGTCCGGGTTTACCCTCGTTTTATTGCCTCCTCTATCCTATTCATCTCTTCACGTTCACCCAACCCCAGACCCTACTGGCTTGCAAAAAGGATGATAGAATACTAATTTATGGATTACCCTCTCACCGTCGGGCAGCGGCACGATTTGCCATTAGTTTCTGCCCTTTTGTGGCGGGTGTATCCGTACGACATCGGTGAATGCTCATTAGAGCAATTTGAAGCTAAAGTTGAGGATAAATCAAGTGCACATTCGAACGACTCCCTGGGTCCCTGGGTTTTTCGAAAATCGTCCCAGCTCGGACGATGGAGCTAGAGGACTAAATTTACGCTAACCACATCAGTAGGACCTTCGTTCGGGTCCGGCACGACTGGGCAGACATTGTTCCAATTACCGAGGAGGAGCGGATAGCGTTTTAAGTTGCACGCTGACCTTTACCTTCCAGGCAAGCGGCCAAAGTTGGGCAAACATTGGCAGCATCGTTCTCGGAGGGGTTGTGTCGAGTGAGCAACGGCAAGCTCACAAGTTCAGGGCTGGAGCACACGATGGAGCCACATCGGAGGTCAACTTTCCACGGTGCGAGGCCGCATCGACAAGGGAAAGTTGTGTTTTACCGCCCACTTTTTAGCGCAATGATGGAGGAGTCAACCGAACAGTACCTTAGGATAGATAGGATCATCTTCTTCGGATGGTGGGATGGTATCTTGCGTACTGTACAAACTTTGCTAGAATTTCAAGAGCTTTCTCCATGTTTAAACAGGGAACTTCCCAAGTCTACTTTCAACATCCGTTATTAGTTTGAGCCAAACTTTGTTTCAAAGCAAAGCTCACGAATTTCGTTACTTTACTTCTTCCCCCGAGGCATACTGGAAAGCCAAATCTACGACCGTTGGAGCTGACGCTGGTCAGGCTTTAAATTCCCATGACTACTGTCACACAGTGGTGCCCTTTGTGCGGCCGCGATAACTGCCCACCAGCTCATAAATCAAACAATAAACAACTTCTCACGCCACCGATCGATAAAGCAAGATACTTCACGACACCCGAGGACCCATCCCAAAACTCGAAGCGCTAATGGAACAAAGCGAACAAGCCTCGCGCCTCGCAGGGATGATTGGCGGACATTTCCTTCTCGGACACAGTTTGCCACGGAGGCTCCAGGAGCTCCATTCGCTTCATCTCCGACTTTTCGTAGAACATGATAATCCTACTTTCTGCACTCTTCTGCCAAACCAGATTACTGCATAATGTCGTGGTACCACCTCATTCCGGAAAAGCTTCCAACTTAATGGTTGGTTTGATGTACACGCACTCTCGGCACTCACTTCCGTATGACGACGGAGGTATCATCGCTTCTCTGGAGTGTGTGTGTGTGCCTCTGGTATCATAACATCTGAAGGAAAGCGTCAGCTTCCATCCACGTGTGCTGTGTAATACTGACGTAAGCCGCACGGCAACGACGCACCATCAAAAGCCGGTGCGTTCCGGTGAGTTTGGTGGGCGTTTGTCGAAAAGTTTTCCACCCGCCCCGCGTCTTACGCTAAATGTTTACGACATCGTCATTTCGCCGTGTTTTTGCGGACCACAATTGTGTGTAATTAGAATTTGGTACAACTTTTCGTGCGAGCTTCAGGTGGAAAGTTTGTGCGCAAGTTAATCGATTTAGAGCAAGTTGGCAACGCTGGTTGTCTGAACGTTTGTCTGCGGTGGGTCATTGATTGCTCCCCCCTTCGGGTACGTTGAATCGATGGGTGAAGCCATACAGCAAATGAAGAGGTATACGTAGGAGGCAGAAATAAATTATAGCAGCTGCAAAAACTGAGCTGTAATCTAATTTCAGCCGTTGCTAGGTTAGATGGGTAGGTGTGGAAAAGTTTACGGCGTGGAATAATTTGGAATAAATTCTATTTTGTTTTTATAGTAACACCAGCACTATGTTACACTACCTTGCAGACCTTTCTAGAAGATCAAAGCTTTACACTCCAAGCAAGACACTTGAGCAACGTGTTGAACTTTACCGTGGTGATGGTAATTTGAGTAGCAATTTACTTTCACTACCAAACAAACATAAACATATTCAACCTATCGTAAAGGGATAGCATTAAACTTTGGCTCAATTAAATAGTTTCATTTAACGGTGTCACGTTTACACACGCCTAAAAAAATTGCTTTGCCATTATACTATTTACGAACTTTGTAAGGAATTCCAGTTTTGTGCTGCGTTTTGCATACCTTTGGGCGGTTAACACATGTTGAAAACTGTTGACGTATAACTAAAGAGGTAAAGCATTACATTTACCGATTTTGAAATGTTACACAGCATAGTTTTAATCAATTACACTTGTTGATCGCTTCATTGAATGCTCATAATGCACAATTGCTGTTAAATATCTCCATCATTCCCAGCATAAACCTGTAACAACGGCGATACATTTTCCACCACATTAAGTTCCGTTCCGTATGCAGCGGGGAAAGTGCTCTACCAACGACCTAATAGCCCACTCCAGGCTACCCACCCCAGGCCCGTTGGTTTTGAATTGTTTCGATAATATTAACTCATTCAAAAGCCAGGCAGCAACCGTTTCAACCGGATTGAGGAAATGCTAACCCATCCCGAAACACTGACCATTTCCATTATCTCTCCCCCGAGTGCTATTCATTTCTATTCAGCGTCCATACCGGTTCCAGCTTGTGCGCTCCACACCGTACGTTGGACCGTCCACGAAGCGTCCGTTGGCATGTGATGGAGATGGAACAGGTGACAGGAACGGGAAGCGCGATAGGAGATGGGTTACGGTGATAAGACGATAAGCAGAGGCAGTGGCACCGGACAGGGACGGGATGGTTTTGAGCAGGAAAAGCGAACGAAGCTAACGAAGCAGGGCGCAAACATTCACCTGCCCGCACCTAATGCTGCCATTTCTATGCAAAGTGAAAGTAAATAATCCATAATTGAAATCATTGGCATCCGCCGCACGAAACGCGGGGCACGGTGGCCACTTTGCCATTCCCACGGGATATGTCTTCGTAGCTGCGGGGACGCCTTTTTTCCTGGAGCGCTAGCGGGTCATTCGACGGGGATGCTGGGATAAGTAAGATTGAGTTTCTTTTTATCGTAGAGAAAATCGGTCACCGTGAAGGTCAGGATGGACGTGGGCATGGGCGAATGGGTGATTGAAAGCAGGTTGAGTGATTTTTACACTTTTATCGTGAGGAAGTAACAATTGTTGGTTAGCATTTTACTTATTATTTCCGGGAAGTATACTTCCAAGAAAGCATACTTTGTCTTCTTGCAGTGCAAAAAATCCGTTGGATTTGATTCACAATCCCGTAAAGCCTTGCATGATATTCCGTTTCGATCCGGCGACACCGGGGAAATTGCGCGTCGAAAGCAATCGGAAAGGGATATCACTCATCGGTTTCGCTGTCGGGGATTGAGTTACGGAATTTCACACCATTGGCAGCGCGCGGAAGACCAAGCAGAAGAAGCAAAGAGAGAGAGAGAAAAGGACAGAACCATAACGGTTATCGATCACGGTAAATTGCGTGGAAGCGACCGGTAATGCTAGGAAAAGTTCGGATTTTTTTATGTTATTGGTGAAACCACTAGACCGAGATAAAGGAAATGATGTTCGAAAAGATACATTAGAGACAACTTTAACGAGCACACCGGTTTGCTTTATTGTAGCTTAATTGTTTTCCACATAACAAAAGTATTCGTTCCAAGTTGGAGAAGTACAATAAAAATATGAAATGGAAAAAAACTGTCTTATGACATTACACTGAGCCTCCAAAAAAAAAGTATGCTCCACAAAAATACTCTGGGGAAATCAGAAAGGCGATTTAAAGATGCTCGTAATGTTCGTGTACCGCTTTTGTGCAGCAAAAAAAAAGAAACACAGTTCTTTCGTCGCCAAAATAAATCCCCACTTTTTTGCTGTGGCCTTCAACGCCACTTCGACGTTCTTCTCATCGATCGTGCAAAGGCCCTGCTTAAAGACCGACAGGAAAGAAGCTGTATCGTTACAACCATCCATTTGTCGGTTGTCACACCGGGATCCACATCCCACATCATCCGACGTGTCCTATTGAACGGCCTACCGCCCTAGCTGTTGCTGTCACAGTTGTGTCGCAGAACAAAGCGAAACCTTTCCCCCTCGTAATCGCACCTGCATACACTTTGGTGTTCTTCATTTTCCCAAAACTGGTCTCTTCCATCGGTTTGCCCGCCCGTGCCTGTTTTATTTTGCATGATTGATTTTTCGTTGTGCCGTATTGTTTCCGTGTTTCGGTGTATTCGGTGTAGGAAAGCATTTTTCCTCCAATAAAAATGAAGCCCACAGTCGTAAAGCTATAGGCGGAGCGATTTAAATTCTAAATTGGTGTTTAACGTAAAATGTGAAAGTACCAGCAATGGCTCGAAAGGTTAAATCGTACATCAATTATGTAAAACTTTGCTCCACTGTTTTCATCATCGTTCGATTGTAGCATAGAAATTGAGGATTAAAATATTTAACAATACAAAAACCGGTTCGCTTCTTCACTTTGTTTGCAGAAAGATGGCTTTTTTCCACCTCTTTTTTCCCATCTCCTCAGCACGCTCAAAAGGGGCTTAACAGCGATTAGCACCCGAAATCGGGGTTACGGCCCGTAAACAATCGCTTCCGGTGTGAAGTTAGTGCGAAATGATGTTCCGCTGCCGTTTCACAACCGGTAATTTACACGCCCACTTACATTTACCTACATATCCACCTTCCGACCACGTTCCCCGTTGCCCCGTTGCACAATTAACAGTGCTTCCCCGACCGTGCTCATTTGCTGTGTGTTTCACAACCCCGACTCGATACCTGTTAGCTGTTAGCCGGCTCCACCGAATAATTCGTGCACTCGCATCGTCCCTATTTTCCCGCTCTCGAGTGGTTCGGCAGGCCCCGACGGCAGGCGGTCGACAATTTGTCGGGCACACATAAAACGATTTGTAAACAAAGGTATAAAAATAAACTTGTTCCGGTCTGAGGGCTTCTCGTACCGGTGTGCTTTCCATTTCCATTTCCTCCATTTCTGACCAGGTGGTCTCAGTCAGTAGTAGGAAACACAACGCGCTCGTTGCTCGTTGTGGGCAGCAGCAAGCAAGGACCGAAAAATCTGCTGTTAACGATGGTCATCTCCACTGCTGCGTGAAGCACGGTAGCTTGTCTCGCTTCGACGTGCGTGGTACGGTTCTGCTCAGCACGCTCTTTTTTTCGCTCCTTGGAACTGTTGCTACCCATATCACCAATTACAAGCGAATGTCGTTGGCACAGGCTGCTAGCAGGCTTGCGAAAAAAAAAAGAAATAAAGTTTAGCCAGGGAAAACGACAGACATTACCCAGAAAAAGCACCAGCAAAAGCTGGTGGACCACACCAGACCACTTTTTGGGAAGGGCAAAGATCACCAAATCGAGTGTGGGACGTAAACACAAAAGCAAAAAAACATAACACGATACGATAACGCGTTCAATAATTGATGTCCTTGTGCTTGTAACACCACTTTGCACCTGTTTGGTTTTGTTTTGTGTGCTTTGCTCCTTTTTTTTGCGCTTACGAACGAAAAAATTTAGAACATACGAACGTAGAGCGCTTGCTGATGGTGGAGCGATTTTTCCTACGCTCAGCCTCCGTCAGCACAATTGTCGCAATGAATCGTTAATCAGCCCAACGGGCGGAAAAAGCACGACATTTACACCATCCCAACCCAAGCAGCAACATGCCGTTCCGGGCATGTGATGTGATGATGACAAGTTGCAATGATTGTTTGACATTAACGAATTCTCGCACAAACACACACACACACACACACACACACACACACACACACACACACACACACACACACACACACACACGGACACAATGATGCGATGTCCCGAGGATGCTGTCGTTGTGATAAATTGCCCAAGGACACATGTACGCAACCCACTGATTGGATGAATCCGGTGTCAAGTGATGTGGGTTTCTGGCTGTGGTTCCGAAGAAATCATGCGTTCGTTAGATAACGAAAGGGTGGAGGTTGTTTGAATGTCTGTTGTCTGATCGATAAATGGAATACAAAAGGGTGTAATACGTTATTACAATCGATCTCTGTTCAATGTTGATTACAAAAGTGTTAAAATTGGCACTCATGCTCCACTTCTATTTCGTCATTTTGCTGATCTAACCGTTCTGATGCTTGGAGTATTTTATGATTTTAGTACACCAAATTGATTTGCAGAATACTGTTGGGGTTTCATTAAAGTGTTTACCTTCAATTCTAAACAATAAACCTACAAACTGTTTACATTAAATTACATAAAAATGTGTTGACAATCAACTAGTCAAACCGGAATAACACTTGAAGCGTACATAATTCGCTGAAACAACAAAGAGAATATTGAAAATTCAAATTCTAAAATATACTCAATTATCCTACAACAAACGATATTTCCATCGATGAGTAAATCCTATTATTAAACATTTATTCTCGATTAGATAGTATCAATTGATAGAAAGACGGCTCCCAAAATATATTCCTAAGCTCTCCCAAGGCCGCACTTTTCCGAATAAATAACGACAAATAGACCGTCCCACACCTGCCCTAATATCATACGATCTTCATTTGAAAAGTTAAATTACCGTTCCGGACAAGCCGGTTGTGAAGTTCAATTACAATTACCATGAGCCCACGACGGTGCGCTGAATAAACATCCCAAGAACAATTTCGACCATATTTACCGCGCCCACCCTCTCGGAAGGCTCTACGCAATAGCATACGCAACACTCTACACTCCCAAAATCCCCTCTCCACACTCAACAGGCAACCGCCGATCCACCAACCACTCTCTTGCAATTTCTTTCCCCCCACCTGGTTCCATGGGGGGGAATGGAAAGGAATGTTTTGGTACAGGATAGGCAAAACTCTCTCACACTTCGTAAAGCAAAAATTTCCCACCGCTTTTCAATACTTCCAGAGCGCGGCAAGGCAGGAGGCATCGGAGGAGGCACATAATTGAAGTTCAAGAATCGATAATTTAATTGAGTGGAAAAATCGTCCACCACAGCCGTTGCGGTCGGTGCCGATAGCTCCCGCCCACCTTCTGTTTCTCACGCCATTCACAAAAGAATGTTGGCTGGATGGTTGGGGAAAAAGGAACGGTTGGCTCGTTTGGTAACATTCTTCGCATTCTTCCACCGGTACCGGAGCGCCCGGTCGAGCCACACGGTAACGCAATTCCACCCAGCATAGATGCCATTCGATGGCCTGCATCATCTGCTGCCTTTCTTTCACTACTTTGGCGTGCACTACCACCAGCACCATCACAAAACGTGTACGGTATAAATTACATTCCAATAACGTCTCCTTAATGCTGTCTCCTCCGCCGCTTGTCGGTACGCGAAACATCGTGCAAAAGCAATAAAAGGCGCTTCATGAATTGAACGCTCCAAACCGGGTTTGCGGGTGCCTTTCATTCAATATTTCCTTTTTAGCACCTTTGACTTTTTCTCCACCGCTCTGTCAGGTGTGGTGGGAAACGTGCAACGTCACGCTTTTATTTTTTAATCTTTCGTAAAAGCAGCTCGACCGAAGAGATGTGCTTGTGGTGGTTGGTGTGGAAGTCGCAAAGGTTTCTAACGGTCATGATCGGGGTCGTGATGCGATGAAGTTAGAAACGTTTCAATCAATTCTACGCGTCCGTTTTACTCACTTTCTGTGCAGAACGTAACGCGCTTTATTGCACTTTATGAATATATGCCAATATAGTACGTCCAGCTTCATTTAATTGCTTTTCAACCATTTTTTTAAGCATTTTCAATCAGCTTGACCATTCGGAGCATCATATGACCATTTCATATGAACGCTTTCACTCACAAAGCTCCAGTATGCTTATATACACTCTAGCAACCCTTTACAGATATCTTGAGACGATGGAGCAGCTCGTTATTTCTTCCTTTCTTAGCAATAGTACAACTCCATAGCCACCAAACAGATCACAATCTCTTGCACAACCATCCTGTTTTCAGCTAGTGCTGAAGCTTGTACGAACACCCAAAACCTAGAAAAGAATAAACACACAGCGGTGCCACTGAATGGCAAATCGACGGCAAAGACTTTTTTGTGACACAGAACAAAAGAGGTAAAAACAAACAGCCAAATCTCGAGCGCCCGCTTGAAGGAGTGAAATAAAATGAATTAACTCATTCAACGTTTTGCGTGGCTCCGGGAGACACTGACGGCTTCCTCCTCCCCAGGAGCTGGTCATGCCGACGGGCAATGCGAACCGGTAGCCTGATGAATACAAATTGAGTTTTCGGATTTTCTTCACCAGCTCCCTCCGTCTCCGTTCTGTCTGCCACCTACCGACTAATCCAGCGGCCACGATAGTCGGTGCGGATTGGGCCAATTCAGCAGCCCTCGTTTCCTCGAGTTAAGCTGTTGTGTTTTTCCTACGACAGTGGGAAGCTGACGGTGACTGGACCGGGTGGAAAATACTACGAGAAGCTCCAAGCATTCGCTGCCAAATCCTTCGATCTGCTGGTGGTAGAAATTGGAGAAATTTCGCTGCTCCTGCAAACGCTAGCCGAAAACAGCACAGGCACGAAATTCGACCTCGAGCAAGCAACATGTTATTGGATACGATTTCATTAGAACTGCTTTTGTATGAAGAGCCAGCGAGAGAAAGAGAGAGAGAGTGTGTGTGGGAACGTCGAGATGATTTCGTCCCGCAACAAATGATTCCATTTCTTGACCGCCTTCGCCGGCTTTTTGCCGGCAACATGCTACTGTCACACATTGCTTGAAACATAAAATATTAAGTACCCAAAAACTAAGGCTAGCTAGTAACCCGATCGGTTCTGTTGAGTGTACGCCACTGCTTTATTGTCATTGTTTGTGTGTGTGTGTGTGTGTGTATTTCGTTTGCTTGTCTTGCAAGAAGCTTTATCTTTCCCGGACCTACCAAGGTACGTTAAGCTTTTTCTATGAGGTGTAATGCGCTCTCTTTCTCGGATTACGCGGCTGATTACACGTGGTAAGGAAGACAAATTAATTCGTTATTTCTTTCTCCAAGGTTAAAGGTCGACACGGTGTTAGAACACCATGTCTGGAAATTGATCTTTCTTAAGGTGACTCTTGGGGGCATTTATAACTTTTTATTATGAATTTATACGTAGCTTTGCCTAAAAGTTGGGAGATTTTTGTTTTTGTTAATAAATTTCTCTCGCAATCTATGATCGTTTTTTTATTATTTGAAGAATTGGGTCCAGTTTAGGCTTGAACCCACAACCGTTTGTGTGACAGACTGCATGCTAGTATAAGTCGTCTTCGGCTGGTCATGATGAGATGAGGAGATTATCCAATATAATCGACGCTACGTTACACTTTTTGGATTCATTTTCTTGTTACGTCTCGATTGAGTAATATTTTATTTAAACAAAGCATTCAAAGGATTCAAACTTTTTAATTTGTAAAAGTAATAACAAATCCGCCTGTCTTACGTCCCACTTTCCGTACATTTGGACCCATAAAAAAAAGATAATCCGTTCCTCCAAGCAAGGTTTGCTAGAAATCGAGGCCAGCGAAGGATAAATCTCAACCAACTTGCTCCTCCCGCCCGTTGCAACGATGGTTCTGTAAACGATGAGCGGTGATTAAGCGCTATAAATTTACCTTGCCTAGGGGTGGCCCGGTTTCCCTCCAACGCTCGGTGTAGAAAAAAGCACTGCCTTTTCCACGAAACGGACCCAAATCGCCCGCAATTGCGCGCGTACCCGAAGGCTCTGTGCCCTGCGCTGTGTGCTGTCCGTCAATAAACAAGTCGATTTAATTACGCCGATATCAAAAATGCAATTAAATTGCTCGCCAACCCGGGTAAGACCGTAGCAGGACGGGTAGGGTTTCCCGGGGTGTAAAATAATCGTTCCTTTCGGTACGGTCGGTTGAGCTCGGCTGGTAGCATCGCTTTTTGTTGTTGTTGCTGCAGTGTCATTAAACACAGACTAGCGCCAACACATAGTGAAGTTGCTATGGGCAATTGAATCTGGAAACGAATCGATCATGGAAATAGAAAAAAAAAAACAATCTCGAATGAAACCTAATCAAAGAGTTTAGTTTAATTAGAAACGCTACCATCATAATGATTATCTTTAGTGAAACTCGTTAAGCATGATATAGATCACCATTACATTGCAGTGCACTGCACCGCAACAATAAAGTGGCACCCAGCGTCAATGGCGATGAAAAACGACCGTCGGCACAAACACCAACCACCTTCCTGATTGATGGGTTTCGCAATCAGCAAACGATTTGAGCAGCTCGTCCGTTAACACACCCTTGCCGTAGCCTGCCCCATTTACCAACAAATCAAACCCGGACTGGATCCAAGAATCTCAATTTTATCTCTCTTCTCGCTCCTCCTTCACATCCTACGAGGCACTTATTGAGAAGCGATTCCATTTGACTCCCTGTCACTGTAAAGGCACATCGATCAGTGCAACGCCTTGCAGCAGGCAGGCTGACAGCAGCTGGTGCAGGAAGGAAGAAAACGTCTTGCGCGTTTACTTGGTGAAGGGTAAAATGATGCCCCTCGGTTTGCCCAAGGAAACCATACATTGTGCGAGCCCGCAATGACGGAAAGACGACAGCCAGTTCCATTTCTCACACCATCCAGGTTTTTTGCGCCATCCACGAAAGCTTATCCCGGCGTGAATAACTACCTGATGACCCTGGGATCTGCTGTCGCTGGCAGTCGTGGAAACCGTGGCGCCAGCGAATGCTGCAATCAGCTTCGAAACCGGAGAGTGTCGGCGCGATCTGTTCAGGAAATGTTGTTCCATTGTGCACAGTGAGCGGGTGGAGTTTGTGCACTGATTGCAACACCTGCAAGCGGATAGCGTGAAGCGGACGGAAGCGTGTGGATCTGGTGGATTATACGATGCCTTTCCATCGTCTTCCAAGCTGACGGGAAGCAAATGCTGCACTTCGTTCGCTTCTGTCGATCCACAATGCTTTAAATAGAGGTGAGATTTGAGTGAGATTTTCTGAGCGCACTGTGTGTCCCGAACATCCCTCCGAATATCTACTCTCACTGTGTCTCCCATACATGGCACGTACGCTTCAACGGGTGCATATTCGAAAAGCTCCATCAAGCTTAAAAAAAGGACATAGCTCTTCACAGACAGCACAAGCACACACCTCTACGGATGGCCTTGAGAAAAAGTTACACAAATATTTGCTTAAGGTGTCAGATGGCAAACGGGCCCGCTGTGATGTTGTTTTTTCTCACGACCCACAAAAATATCCTCCCTCGATGCGGGTCACACAGAGCTTTTGCTTTCAATATTCTCAAATTATAAAGCACAGCTCAGAAGCTCGCAAAAAAATAGAACCAAAAACTTCACTTCATATTGAACCATCTTTTAGGTTTATTTGCGCACGATGCATCGTCGTATCGTTCTTCGCCGGCTTGAGGCGTGTTTGCAGCCAGAAAATGCAGAGCTACAGCGCCAACATTTGCATATAAATAACGGAGCTGTCAGGCGAAGTATTTCACGCCCCTCAAAATGTACGAGTATTAGTCTCGTAGATGTTGATAAAAGAAAACTTTTTGTAAAGCTTGACTCCATTCCATCTTTAAGGTTGTATTTTTTACAATCCAACTGTATTGCTTAATATAAACTCTATCTTGAACTGCTGATCAATCCAACAGCTCCTAGCTCGTAACGATTAAAAGCCTATCAAACGGATCACACCATCAATTCGGTCATAAATCTTGCGTACGTATCTCATCATTCATCCTATCCGGTGGGACGTCCCACTGGTGCATCACACACACACACATACACGATTGAGTGTGTTTTATTAATACAAATGTATCTGTCTTCTTTATGTGCCACCGGCAAACGAGATAAAAGCTAAACTGTGGAAAGCTAGCCGGTTGAACTGATGGTAAGATGTGACGTAGAAAAGTGACTCGAAGAGACAACGATTATGTTACAGACCAGCAACAATCCGTATTCAACTCACACAGCCGGAAAGAACATCAGCAAGGGGTTTGTTGATGGAGTGTTTAGAATGTCGATTCCTATCTGTTCGGGACACTGCCAACGATTGCGTGACCCCGGAGCACTTTCTTTTGCTGTCTTTCGCTTCAACAACCAACCACCGGAAATGAACGTTTTCTTTCTCCGCCTGCGTCTATTTGCGCATCATACTATAGAGCAATGGCCATCGCATAAATGTCATCGGTGAAATGATTTTCTAGACCAACAAAATTAGGTTTTTTTTGTAGATAAAAATCAAGCTGTACTTCACCACAAGACGCAGCTGCTAAAGGATTTTATTCTTCCACCCAACCGATGACGGTTTCGTAACACGGCTGATGGCGTTGCTAAAGCTGCCCATGACGTACGCGGCTGCCCTGTTCCTTTGAATGATTCTGCTTGTCCTTTCTTACGATATCGTTGCGTGTGCGTTTCTTTTTTTTTTCTTCCTCCATTCTATTCCAGTTTGCCCTAGCCGTAACAGCGGCGTAACCTTTGTCGTCTGCCCGAATGCCCAAACGGCTCATCCTCAAATCACATTCCACACAAAAGGTCGCCGCGTGCAAAGCAGAATTCAATCCATGGATTCAGTGCGAACCACAAAAAGGCGAATGATGCTGTGGCGAATCCTGTGCGGAGTGTCTTTTATGATCTTGCTTGCTTTTACGTCACACGGGTCGCACGGGGGGTTGTGGTAACGCCACGGCGCATTTGCCCTGGATGCTGTTATCTAGTGTGAAAGAATTATTTTGCCTCTAGTTTTGTCCCACCCTCACCATTTACGCCTGTGTTGCTTTCGTAGTGAAAAAAGGGACGGTGATAAAATAGACCTTTCTGCATACGTCGAGGCTGCTCCTCCTCCCTCGGGACGATAGGAGAGGATTGGGGAGAAAATATTCAGATGATGTGTGCGTTGGTCGACGATGGGCATGCACGGCACGTCTTGTCACTGACAGCAAGCAAGCAAGCTGTGGTCAACGGCCTGAAGGCATTGAAAACTCACTCCCGAAAACGTCCCCATGCACCCCCTTCCAAGTGGTTATGAAAAACCCATTGAGTGAGTCCCTTGCGGCATACAGCGTGATGGAATGCAGGCGCATGAGAGCTTTCGGTGTGTGTGTGTGTGTGTGTGTGTGTGTGTGTGTGTGTGTGTGTGTGTGTGTGTGTGTGTGTGTGTGTGTGTGTGTGTGTGTGTGATAATGTGATTATGGTTCAAAGGTTTTGTTGAATATGCTAACAGGTTGGATGATAATTTCAAAAGCATTAAGGATGGGTGGAGCTTTACAAATTGTTTTACTTATACTTTTACACATCAATTTGTTCAAGATAATGTTCAAGCAAAACGGACTTTTCACGATACAGGAAATGCACCACAACAAAACTGCTTGCGTCAGTAAAGAAAAGGCATTTTTCCCCTTTTCTTGCGATGCTAAGGGCACTTGTAAAAATACCTAGAACAAAATAACGCAACCACCTACTGCCGAAGAAGTGATCCAACATTCATCTTTCTGGCGAGAAGCATCTCGCACCCGGCAACAATAGCCTCCAAGCGTACAAACACACCTCCATCCAAATGGTACCACAAATTCTTCTCCTCACTCGTGTCAGCTACTCTTTGCTCGCACCATCGATAGCCATCGCGCCATTGATATTCATAGCAGTAAGCTGGTGCTGGTGGTGCTGGGTAGGATTTGAATTGGTCTGCCCGCGGTGCAAAACTGAACGGCACGAGTGGCAAGATGGAGACGCTCGGTACTTGACCGTAACGAGGCGATGGAGACGCATGGTGCAGCACGTGCTCGGTGAGGGATGAGTCCAACCGGGGCGGAACCTGCTGCTTGCAGCAGCTTAACCCGATCGCAAACACTATCGTGGCAGCGGGTTTAGTCTCTCGCTAGCTCAAGTGTTTGACTAGGACCATCCCGATATACACACACACACACTCATACGCGCTACACGACAAAGCCCCCGAAGGGGTATAAAATGGGAAAATAAAACAGAGATTCCACCACTCCGTTGCACGGTGTAAATATAATCCTATGATGGCAACGATACGGCTGGGGTATTTTTTTTTCTTCTTCATCTCCCTAAAATTGCTTTTTGCTCTGCACTCCGTTCACATATGCGATCGGCCTGTACAGTGTACTGCAAAGGCCACTCCATCGAAAGCTCTTTGTCCTGCTTTTCCCTCGGAATCCGTATCAATTGTATCCAACACTTGAGTTACGCTTTAAACTTTACCACTGCTTAACGTTTGCACTCTATTTTTTGTTCCTTTGCAGGCCAGTGACGATTCGGCTGAAGTGAACGCTTTCGATGACATCAACTCGCTGGTAAAGGTAAACATTGTGAAGTATTTGTCCCATCGATGTTTACCTCATTGAAAACAACTTGACATCGACCGTTGAACGAATTCGCACGGGTTAACGTTACCACAGGTTCCCATTGGAAAATCTGCACAAACCAATCAACAACGTCAGTTGTGGTTTAAAATCATGCCAAACTTTCTATTTGCACCGTGCGTAACAACGAAACTACGCGCCCAGAATCACTTCACGGCCACTTGTCGACTTGTCAACAATGTTGCGGGAAAATATATTCGTAAATCAAACAGTTCATTTGAATATAAATAACAAGCGTTGCAATATTTCCCAACGGTCTCTGAGCATTTCCCCGCCCAACGGCGACAACACTTCTGATGAAGTGTTTTTTCGTCCCATTTTGATTGCATTTTTTCATTTTGTCAACAAATAGTAAATAATTTCACTTTATTTGCACATAGTCGTTCAGCTTTTGGGCGTTTATTTGCAGTTTTTGGTCAGCTCACTTGCAAAACTTCCGAAACGGAAACTTCGTACCTTTAAAAAATGCCTATTAAAGTTCGAGCTCCATGCTCGAGCGTGTCATTTGCACGCTGACCCGTTTGATGAAGGATACGGTTTTGTCAATGCTGCTGTATCGTCCACCTTATCGTCCCAGGTTCACCCGGAGGCTCGAGGACAGAGCAAAGTGTGATCGATTTTTGCGACCTGTTGTTAGATCAGCAATTGGATTTGTAAACGGTCGTTTTTTGCCGCTTCCTAACACTCATTTCATTTTTCTCCTGCCCTGTTTTTCTGGCATAGCGGCATGTCGATTTGAACCCATTTTCTGCATCGGCTCTCTGCAACTAGCGTCTGGAATGTCGCTCGCACCGGCACCGGGCGGCTCTCGTATGCACATGACGTTTCATTAATTGAGTTCAAACCAATTTCGCTTCCGGGCGTTCCGGGCTGCTCGGGGGACGGTTGCCTTTCGGGGTGTATGGCCACACGTCCGGAATTTCCCTCCCCTCCGAAAGCTATGCGTCAAGCTCCCCTGGGAATGTCGTTGGGAGCTGACAGGACTGGGAGAAATGTTTCGGAAGTGTTATGAATAAATAATTGTCCTGGGGACGCCAGGAGCAAGCAAAGCTACGATAGGCCACTGGAGAGAGGTCGGACGTGTGCGTACGTGCGGCTTCATTAGCATAATGTTGATATTTCCAGTCCAAAAGCTGACAACGAGCGACAGGCGAGTTAGTTTTCAATTTTGCATATTTATGTTGCAGGGGTTTTTATTTAACTAGCTATAATTGCAGTGAGAAAAAGGTGCTGCTACACACTGACAGCTGTGAAGTGTGGACTTTTAGTTCCTTCAATTTAAAGCTTTCCATCACCGAATACACTATCCAAAATGGTTGAAAATGAAGCAAAAGTGGCTCTCTTTTCCCAATCATGCCAACCTTTTAAGCACTCTTTCCTTCGCTTGATCCCGGGCCAGTAAGTAATTGCTCATTAACGTAAGGTTTCATCTCATTTACGCCCGACCAATCATCAATTGCCCGGCGGCGGAGGCGGGAGCGGCTTGCTTTCATTGCACGGTTTATCGCTTTTAACGCCTGTCTGGCCGTGTTACTTTTTGTGCCCTTTTCCCAGCGTGACCAGGCCAACCAGGGCAAGCCGGCCGAAACGCTCTCATCGCTTCCGCAGGCGTCCTTCAACTACATCAATTCGATCGTCGGCAGCGGCGTCATCGGCATCCCGTACGCGCTGCACCGGGCCGGGTTCGGGCTGGGGCTGTTTCTGCTAGTGATTGTGGCCGCCATCACGGACTATTCGCTCATTTTAATGGTGAGTATTTTATACCGAGTATCAACATCGTACCGTCGTATTTTCTCTCTCAAGATGCATTATTAATTACTGGACGGTTGTAGCCGGTCCACCGATAAGCCGGCAGACAATTGCAAGCAAGCGTTATGATAGCGCTTTGAAGCGTACAATAATAGCGTGCTGCCTTCGCGTCGATGATAATAAATGCCAGCATAATAAAGTTCGCTTCCTTCTGCAACAAACGGTACTAGATAACGCCGTTGCGTGCTATCTTTCAGGATGAAAACATACACCCCACACACAAACACGTAAAAGAGAGTGTGCCTACATGAAGGTACGAGGCGTCTATTCAACATGCTCGTCACCCTGCCATTGTTTAGCGTACTTCCTTTGCTGTTTTTATTACCATTAAACTTCGTCACAAAATCCCTGCAACTTCTCCTCGAATCTCCGGGACCGCCGCCACACTCATAACATGCTGGTTTTAATGCGACAGGCCTTCGCCGCCTACTTTCATCTTCCACAGCTTGTGCACGTGTTTCGGGCAAAAGCCGACCGAATATATATTCAATTCTTATCCATCAGCCTACGCCCGCCAAAATGATGGTTATTGGGTCAAATGTTTACAAATTTATAACCCACATCAACGCCCGCTGTTGTGCTGGGTGTGAGCGCATCACCACACAATGGGCGAGCAATGAAATGAAGCCGTAGTACGGCGTCTTAGCAGGGGATGGCTCTAAAGTTTTCGTATCAGGCAAAAGTGCCAAAAGATTTTGAGCAAAACGGGAACGATATTGTTCGGTTGCCGTAGGAAAATCCTGGCGCAAATGGGTTTCATGGGTGCGGGACAATGACGTGAATTGTTTGTGTGGTGGTGGTGCAAACTGATGTGCAAACATTGGTCTCTGCTAGGCTCGCCCTAAATTGACGAGGTCCTGTGGACGTTTTGGAGGAGGGGCAGTGGGTTGTTAGATTGCCATGAAAAAGTCGTTATGATGAATTAAGAAGCATTCGCAGAACATCCAATTTTGTGTTACTATGAGGTGGTACATAGAAACAGCTTTTTTATTGCAGCAAGTATCACGACTTGAATTTCGATACTGACAAGCTTGCTCATTCAATTACTTAATCAATTTTTTTTTTGGGATTTTTAAATCATAAGTTTCAAAAGCAACCCTAATAATCACGACCGAGATGCTTTTCCCATTTAAAACAACATTACCTTCATTTTAAACGCTACACAAACTAAAGCAGGAACTAAAAACCTTCTCTAAACTTTGAATCCTGCTGAATGGTTTTGCATACGTTTGCGGGTTTTTGGCTGTAACATTGAACACTCTTTTTTTGCCACACGCCCAGTGCACCACCGTCACTGGCATGCGGCAAAACAGTGGGGCTGCTGCAGAACATTTGCATTATTTATTCAGCAACATACTAAGCGGCATGAGTAGGACGAGTGGAACGAGAGGAAATAAACTAACCATTGAAGAAACGGTTACATTATGGCACTTCAACGAGAGAGGGACGAAAATGGAGAGAAAAATCACACAAACGAACACAAACTCTCGCACACCTCTGTGTTGCAGTTTTATGTTTCCAAGCACTTGGCATGAAGCTGTTGCTGGTGTGATGATTACCCTGCTACAGAAAACCGTTTCATTTGCCAATAGCTAACCGATTGCGAGAAAAATCCCTTTCTCCATGCCAACCGGTCCAGACCGTGAACGTGAACTGTACAAACAAACACACACAAAAAATGCCGGGTCTGGAAAATCTCATTTCCTAATGACACAGTTGGCATCCATTCCATCGGTATCTGGCACTGTTACACTCTTCCGAAACAGGGACGAACGAAATAAGCCGAAACCAAGGGACAGCACGAATGCACCATGAAAAACAGAAGGAAAAAAACCAGGATGGCACAAACTTTTGCAGTCGTCTATTTTTAAATTTTTATTTTTGCACACAACCACAAACCCTACGCTCCCGATGGTGGGTAGATAGAGTTAGCCCACGGCAAGATAATTTCAATCGAAACCGCCAGTAAGTGTGTGCGCGAAGAAACGAGCAAAAACTGAACACCCGAGACAAACTGAAGAGTTGTGCAAAAAAAAAAAAAAAAACTTTCTTTCACACTTTTCCCTTTTGGGTGCAAACTTTGCCCAAGGGACAGTTTGCAAAAATGCAGACGGCAGAAAAACATAATACGTACACCATTAAAAGACGATACCGGCAAAATGAAATAGGGCAAAAACCGAAACCACAGGAACATTGCCAATCCCGTTTGCCCAGGGTCAGGCCGGTTTTGTTTTCCAGCTCTTGCCGCTTCCACCGGGGGGGGGGGGGGCAAAAGAGTTGGGTCGATTAAGGGTAAGAGGGTGGAGGGTATCGTCCCGTTTCGCCTGCGAGGGGAACACTTGCCTCGTGCCAGGAGGAACGCCTTTTGGTGCCGTTTGAAGTGGCACAAACCGTCCTGCATTCACCACTTTATCTCAGGAACAAAGAGAATTGGCTCTGGAACGTTGCATTTTGTTACTTCGCTTCAGGATGCTTAAAATGTAATTTGTGGAGTTTGTTTCTGCTTGCTGTTCAGTGGTGAAGGAGGGAAAGTAAGTGTCCATGGCTTTGCTTTGTTTCTCCTATTCATTCGGTAAAATAGATTAACCGTAGCGGGCGGCGTGAAAGCCCGATTTACGACAATACACCAACTGTTGTGAAGTGAGCTTCTTGAAGGACCTTATAAGAGTGTGTACCAACACACACACACACACAGAGGCACACACAAAAGAGCAAACAAAAGGGCCAAAACCTGCACCAGCAGCGGTACCAGCGGCAATGTGCAATCCATTAGCAAAGTGGCGCGCACGCTTTCCAAACGCCACAAAAGGGGAGCAAACAAGGACGTGTTTAATTTACGAAGGCATTGAGCGTTCTGCCAGGCACTGTCCGGACGGTGGGCGTCCGTTTGCATTCGTTAAGATTGCTTTTTAATCGCATTAGGCTGGCAAGACGAAATTAGTGACGATTCGTCAAGCACTCCCAAGGAACGCCACCCTGCTGAAGCCTGTTGAGGCACACGAAGCGGGAAAGTACGCAAACCACACACACAGGCACGCAAAGGCTTTGATCGTGTTAAACGTGTAGCACTTTATACGCCGGTCGGGTGCGCGCAAATTTTGAATGAAACACAAACGAACACATTCCACACACACAATTTAGGCACATTTTCATCCGACAGCGAGGAAAAGCTTCCTCCTTGTTTATTGTGTGCCGTAGGATTGCGTGTACGGTTGCGTACGGAGGTTGTTTTCGGAAGGAGGGTTGTTTGCCCCCACCATGCACAGTTATCTCACACGCAACGCCTCCAGGAAATAAAAGCCCAGCGCAATCGGAGCCGGCTTGTAGTGGCCTGGGAGTCGAAATTGTGAAAACAACGAATTGCTCCACACCTACTCATCACTCATGCTTCTGGTTTTTATGAATGAATAATACATATTTCACACTCGTGCGTGGGAGCGTGGAAAGCACTTCGCATCAGCCAACTCAACGAGCTTCACAGGCATAACGCTTGCAGCTCCCGAGTGAAGATGCATCGCTATGCCATGTTTCATTTTTTTTATGCTGTTCCCCTTTTCAAACACAAAGCTTTGCCAACAGCCAGTTAAAACCTTCAAAACTGTTGCTCAGTGGGCTACAAATTGAGACCGTGAAAACGGCCGGCTGGCGAACGATGCCTTTTTTTTGGGGGGGTAGAGTAAATTTGTTACCATCAACACGCTTGCCTCCTTTTCGGCCGCTTCAAGTATGTACGTGGGTGACGAGAAATCATCACGAAAGCCCGGTACAATGAACCCCTGGTTGAGTCGGTGTCGACTAGCAAGCGAGCGATCCTGTTGCACATTTTGCTCGAATTTGCCACCCGAGGAGGAGATTAATAGTTACGATACACGGAGCGAGATTTAGGGCGGCAAAATAGGTTTAAACGATGGCATCGTTCCTCGTTTGCACTCGTGAGCGGATCGCTTTCAGCCGCAGGATCTGAACAGGCCTTCGGAGACTCTATTATCTGGAGTATGGTGTGCTGGAGTATTGTTCAGGCAGCATATTAAAATTAAAGCACAATGCAGTCGTTTAACGTTATTTATAGCGGCTGGCGGGGGGAGATGGGAGTTGTTTTAATCTAGAGAAGGTTTCAGAGGGGCGGGGAAGGGTGGTATAATTGGAAAATTTAAGGCACAGTATCACTATTCATTTGCAGTATAAGTTATACCGATGTAAAAGCGCTTTTAAAAGCCCGTCGCGTAGTTTAAGTAATGAGAATTTAAATGCATAAGGCTTTCCTGTTAAGCTCGTGCTATCTGGTAGGCATCTCGTTGTGGACATCGGTTCTAGGCTTATCGGCGAATATTTCGTTGTGAATAATAACTCCAATAAAGATAAAATTTGCATAACTTCAGGCGCGTGGAAAGGATTCCGCGAATTGTTAAATAAAAATCCTTATTGTACATTTAGATATGAAGTACTTTTGGCAGATCTACATGTAAATTCGCCGTTTCTAGTCGTGTCGCACATTATAATTGCCATTATAATTGCACATAAAATTGTGTGTTGACCGCAGAACAGCTTAACAGTACGCTTATGGTAAGCTATTTGCATAACTGCAGGCGCCTGAAAAAGCTGACTTTATTCGGTTGATTCAATTCCATATTTTACAGGTATTTTGAAGACCAAATAATGAAGAGTTCATTAAGAGTTGCAAATAACACTGAAACAGAAATTCACACACATGACTTGGTTTCATTAAATTATCATTTTCAATTTGCGAAATGATTGCTTCAATTTTCAATAACGTTCGTGCGATTACCCTCTAATAGCTTGACTACTTTTTTGCAATACCAATAATAAACACTCACACGCCACCACCAAAATGCATTTTCCGTTGATCCATTGACAGCGCACAGCTGCATGCACTCAGGGATGCTTTCCCGATCCCCGATTTATATATTCCGTACCCGTGCGCGTTACTCACTCGTGACTAATTTCCTCTCTTTTCCCTCCAATTTCCCCGAATGTCTTTTTTCTCCCTGTTCAGGTACGCTGCGGTCACCTGAGCGGAAGATTCAGCTATCCCGGCGTGATGGAAGCCGCATACGGCAAGGGTGGATACTATCTGCTATCGCTGCTGCAATTTATGTACCCTTTTTTAGGTGAGCGTTCCTTGTTTTCCCCGTTCCAGCGGTGCGACCATACCTGTTGTACGGGGAAAGGTGGTGCACAAAAACCCCACGTAGATATAAAAACAGCTCCATGTTAGCTATGAAAGAGGGAGTGTGTTGTGTACGAGAGAGCGAAAGAGAAGGCAGAAGGGCAAAAGCGAGTGAGTCAAAATGCAATCACGTTTTTAACCTATTTCTCGAAACTGCATGGGGTCGATCCGGTTTTCGGAAAACTAGAGCACGGCACCGGAGCGCTTCATCAAGCATGGCACAGCGTTTGCGTCATGGTTTGCCCCAAAAAAAAACACGTACACACGTCCTTTTCGGTGGGTGCTAATAAAGAATACCACCACAAGAAATTTAACGCCCAGCACACACACACACACCGACACACAAGAAAGACTAGCTTTCTTTGTTCCGCTTTGTTCGTGTCTTGGCTACAATTTGCCCCGGTCATGCTTTAAAAAAGAAACCAACCAAACCGTCCTTGGATGAAATCTGTTCCAAAAAAAAAGCTCTAATGACTCACATTCAATCGGTGGGTGAATGTGGGTGATTTATTTCCATGCAACAGGACGGGACTTGTTTCTTTCCAGTCTCAGAACTCTCGGCTGCCCTTTCAAGCAGGATGTGCTACAGATAAAAGAGTCGCAATCACTGTTCGCTACGTGTAAGAAACCAAACTAACGCAGCTAATTAGTGTGCATAAACCAATAAAAATCTATCCGACGTCATCGAGAACGCAGTACCCGTCTGCCGCGGCTGCGAGACTTATTCAATTAAAACTTTCCCATTTCTATTGGAGGGATAAAGAGAAACCTAAACACCTACACGAGTCACGGGAGGCGCTAATGAACAGAGGACAGGACCACGCGGTAGCTAGCTTTAATCGTAATCAACACCCCTCACCGAAATGGCGGAGCGATCGAGCCCGCACGGACCGAGAAATGGAATGGAAATCGTTCGAAGTTCAAGCGCTGCCCACTCACGCTACGATTCAAGCTTCTGTCCTTCTCTTTCCTCCTGCAAAAACATATAAAAACACACTCTATTGCTCCAGCAACATTGTTTAGAATCGTTAGCAAATCCTTTGTCTCTAAGCGTCATTTCATTCTGCACCATCTGTCTATTGCCTTTCCGCATAACACTAAACGACGCCTTTGGGTATGCAATCCGCCCGGCAGCCATGATATCGTACAACGTGGTCGTGGGCGACACACTGTCCAAGGTGCTGGTGCGCTTTGTGCCGGCCTGGGGCAGCTCGATGGGTATGGTACGGTTCGGCGTGGTGCTGGTCGTGACCATCTTCGTCGTCATACCGCTCTGTCTGTACAAGAACGTGTCCCGGCTGGCGAAGGCAAGCTTCCTCAGCCTGGCCTGCGTGGTGCTCATCCTGATGGCTGTCGTTTACAGGCTCCTGTCGGGAGATTACAGTGTCGTGTAAGTATTGTTTGGGAGAAGGGTTTTGCCTGCTTAAAGCTCATTCTTTTCCTCGTCCAACTCACCACTATATACAGCCCCAACACTCCAGAATCTTGGCGATTTGCCCACAGTGATCTGATTCCGGCCGTTGGCATAATGGCATTCGGTAAGCATGCCGAGTGCGCCTGCGAGTGTTGTGCTTTACACTCTACTTGTGTGCTATTTCGTCCTTTTTCTCCAATCCCCACAGCCTTTATGTGCCACCACAACACGTTCCTGGTGTACCAATCGATGCAAAACGCTACTATGGAGCGCTGGGAGAAGGTGACACACTTTTCCGTCGGATTTGCCTGGCTCGTGGCGGCACTGTTCGGTATCGCCGGCTACTGCACGTTTCGAGCACTTTCGCAGGGTACGTACTGGCGAGCTGTCATCCAACCTTATCTAGCTGGTCATCACTGTTCTTATCTCTGCTTGTAGGTGATCTACTGGAAAACTACTGCTGGGATGACGATCTGATGAACTTTGCCCGCGTGCTGTTCTCCGTCTCGATTCTGCTCACCTTCCCGATCGAATGCTTCGTGTCGCGGGAAATTGTCCGCACGCAGATCAAACGGTTCTACTCGCACGAGGTCGTCGAGTATGACACGGACAAGGATCCGAGCCATGTGACGGGTGAGGAGGACGACCGCAAATCAATGATCACGACGCTGGTGATTGTGTTTTCGGCGTTCATCATTTCGCCCTACACCGAGTGTCTCGGGCCGGTGCTGGAATTAAATGTGTGTTTCGCTTATGCTATCAATCCAAAACTATATCCTCCACAACATGCTAAAATGTATTGCTTTACAGGGTCTGCTTGCTGCTATTCCACTCGCGTACGTCCTTCCCGGACTGGCCTACATTCAGCTCAGTCCACACTCGCTGTTCAGCCAGGAGAAACTGCCCGCGGCCGGCCTGGTGCTGTTCGGTACGATCGTTACCATTTCCGGTGCCGCCATCCTGATGCCGAACTTGATTGGAGATTGCCGGACCGGTATCATTATGGGATACTGCAAGGATGACGAGCGGGCCCTAAATGGAACGTTCTTTGTTGCTTCGACGCTGGATCCAAACTGTGCAACGGACAAGATGTAAAGCGGGCTGACAAAACGGATTACAAAACACTATACAGGAGGGAAACATTACAATCAAAAACTACTGATACTGAGAAACAGAAACAAAAACCAAAGAGTAAGGTTAGGAATGGCTAGTTTACAATGTTGTTTTGTATCTCGCTGGAGATAGTTTACACCTGTTGTTGCGTTCACTTACGAGGATATTTTGAAAACATCGTCGAGATACTTTTAGCGCTACCTACTGACGCCATGTGGTGCTTTCAATCAGCAGTATTCGGTACCTGCAGAACTCTCTTTCAGAACAAACGAACCCTTTTCTAAACAGGCTTTTCTAACACTTTTTCTACTGTAACGGTAACTTAAACTATATTTTTATGATGATCGAGATGAAATCAAATAATTTATATACGCTATTTCAAGGGAGGCCGATAGATTTATATTTGTATAACATATTATCATACCAATCTACGACTTTTCTCTTGCTTGCGTTTCTAACTCTTACACCTCTTTACATACAACAAGCAATCAAAGCTCTATTTGACAGTAACATACTATACGAAGTGTCCACAAACTGAACACATGTTGAGATACTACACCAAAACAGAACCGATACTCACACAAACACACCTACATACTATAATAAGAATCAAAACCAACAATTTCAAACGATAAAATGAAGCAGAAAAAATGCATTACCACTATCCATAAATCTAATCTAATAGTGCACCAGCAACCAATCAATTCAGTCTTGATAAAAATGTGTAGCAGTGTCCTCGAACACGCGTATTGAAACTTTTAGGGAACAGATCGAAAACATAATCATAAATCATAAGAAAAACGAAAAACAAAAACTCTGAACCAACGCTGTTTTGAAGGTAGGAAGAGAAGAAAAACACAAATCACTTACATCGATTAATGGATGTTAGGAGATTGTTAAATGAATAGCGAAAGATGAAAAGATGTACCAATATTTAACTAGCAAAACAGAACTATTATTATGCAAACAAACACATGCATTTGAAAATGGAAAAAAATTAAACCCATTTGTTTGTTGTTACAAACAACTGGGAAAACAATGTCCGACCAAGACACAATAGACTGCGCTCTGAACACGGTCGTAGCATACCTTTAGGCGGTTGAAACCCATTTTAAACCCTTGAAGAGGCAAGATGATTTGTATCATGCGGTAAAATACGTTTTGATTGTGGTTGAATGCAGTAAAGCGTTGATTGTCTGGTAAAAAACTGCAGATTATTTGTGCGTGCGTTGATTCAATATAACAGTCCGTAATCCATGTAAGTAACGATACATGTATTATGATGTCCTTCCGGAGCACCGCGGAAAGACAAATTGTTCGAATTTTACTTTTTTTGTTGACATACGCTACAATTAGAATTTCTTTCTTTATCATACTCAATTGAAAATTAATTGAAATATTTACAAAACAAACCCTTTAAATAAATTCCACTTATTAAATTATTGCCACACACGTAAACACAACTACGAAAACACAAACACAGAGAGATAATATATGAAAAGAAAATATATTTTAAGTAGCTAAATTTATCAAATCAATCTATAGGAGAAGAAGAAATCAAACGAACATAAGGACAACTAGAACAAACAAACCAACCAAAAAAAACCTAGCGATCCACATTACGAGCTGATGTTATGAATGTTAGACAATGTACTGAATAAAATCCAAAACTAGACCGACCGAAGTCGCTTTCGCTTCCCAAATTTCTTCCCGTTCACGATTGGACGATTTCCAAATCGTGGTACCAAACGGGTATCCCGCATTAGCTCACGCTGCTAAAAACCCCATAACGCATCGATAATTGCTATTCACACCTGCTTTATAGCTTTCGCTCCACTGTCGCGATCCGCAATGTTTGGTGACATATGGGTCATCCAAGTGGTTCAAGGGTAGCGTTTGATGGAAACGTTTTGTGCTAGGATTGAGTCCATGGTCATCTGCAGACCGAAAAGGGTGTACATTATGGAACACAAACGAGGATGAAACCGGCCACCGCATTAAGCAATCAGAGTTTCTTTCCTTTGCCCAACCAATAAGTATCACACAGTACACAGAAGGGTTATCGTTTTGAATTATTTTATTTCACTTTGCATTTTGAAATACATCTCAAAACACACCGCACCTCAATGCTACCTTTGGAGTTCGACATTCGTCAACAAAATTAATCACACTTATCTTCAAACAGACGTACCATCTGAAGCATGTTTGCCTGGGTTTGCTTTACATAATGCTTCACTCCTTGCGCATCTTGTTTCCGGATGGGGATGTGTTCCACCTGACAGGTGCTACGCTTCCATCCCCTGGCACAAGATCCCTAACCATTAATACATCACAATTATTTGATTCCTTCCTTTCGTCGCTATACTAGCTCACAGTAGCTTACCACTAGTGTACGCCCCTGTAATGGCGTTTTTTTGTCTTTTCCATCTACGATTTGCGAGAATATGTCTTACAACAAGTGTGTTGCCTATCTTGTCTGTTCAACCCTTCCTCCCGTTCCTTTCTTCTCATTACAGCCTAAAACATTTCTGTGTTTTGGGGACCTAAAAACCGGGTTGCACTAATTACTTCCCATTTGCCTTGCGAGAAATACGAAAGAAAAAAGGTAAAGTGTATAGTAAAAAAAAACAAACAAATAAGCATAACCTAACTTTATCCAATAACCTAAAATTAATTTTAAAAAACTTCTCCAAATTATTTGGAATACCGTTCAATTTTGGGAGGAAACCTTCGGCACCCGAGTAGCGCATCTGCACTCTCCGTGTGCTTCCGTTTCGTACCCAAAATCGTATAAATTTGTCTGGTGTATGCTTTGTGTGCGCCCGATTTGTTGCTTTTGTATGTTTTGCTGTGCTGACGTATCTTTGACATATTTTTGTGTGTTTGATTTTTTTGTTACTATGGCCATCTACTCTGCCCCCATGTCAGCACGTGGCCTCTGCCTCTCTAGATAGAATTGCTCAAACTCTTGCCATTACTTGCCATACCTTCCGCCATTTGCAGGCCGCGCGCACCGCACACATAAATACATTGAGAAATAATTTAACGTACCCCTGTTGCCGCTCGGGCGCGCTTAACACATATACCAATAAAATAATGATAAAATTAAATTAAATCCATCTCGACCGAGGCTACTGTTAACGCTGCAGCCGCTGCAGCACTCTCTCTTTCATACTCTCTTATTCGTATTCTTTTGCTTCTCGTCGCTTCTCCTGCACTCATGGCGAGAGCAACAAAACTAATCACGAAACGAATGAAGTGTGCACCCGCGCATGAATGACGTAATGGGTTATAAATAGTATTAAAAAGCGCGCGAGCGCTCTCTAGCGGGAAACGTCCCGAAGCTCTGTCTGTCACACACCCGGCGGTTCTATCACACGATCTTCAACGATCGGCAGAGCACTCCGAACGCACCCTTTCCCAGGCAGGCGTACGGCTAGAACTCTCGATCAACACAACCAGTACCAGTTGATCGCAGTTAGCTTGCGCTGCTTGCAGGGTGAGGCTTCTGCATCGATCGTAAAAAGAAAGCAACCGCGCGGGGCGGCGTTGTTCATCGTTGTGGTTCCGATTAGCTGTGCAGAGGTGCACGATCGTGTTTGTACGGTCAATGTCTAGCGCTAGTTTCTGTCCGTTGCTGCCTCGAAACATCCCACATCGCACGCGATGCTGAGCACAGCTCTTCGACTGGAATGTTTGAAAAGCTCGTCTCTATCCGTTTTGGAAGATTCATAACGTCGTCGTTTTGGGTCTGCGTTTCGTTTGAAGAAAAAAAACAGAACCGAACCGGTTCGCAAAATTTTGTTTGCCATTTTTTGCTCACTGTACGTCTCAGTCGTTTGTCTGCATTCTTCTTCTGGTGATGGTGATGATGGTGGTCGGTTGTCCTATGCTCGGATCGCGTCGTTCTGGTTTTCAGCATTCAGCGGGTTAGGTTTTTGTTGTTGTTGTTGTTGAGTTAATTAATTAAAATCACATTCAGCTTTCGATCGCGATCGGTTTCCGTTTGCAGGACGAACGCGGGGCTTAGTGCGCGTTGTACACCCGGTAGGCGGTGCGGTACGACCGGAGGTAGTTGGGCAGACGCTGAACGTAGGCATACACTTGCTGTGTGGGTGCCACAACCGGCAGCACTACGGCCGGCCGGGGTGCAGCCGTCGTCGTCGTGGGTGCGGCGGTGGTCGGTGCAGCCGTCGACGGCAGATGATGCTCCTCGTTCTGCTTCAGGCTGTCGTAGATCTGCTGGAAGCTGGGCATCTTCTCCTTGCCGAGCGTCATCTCCTTAATGTCGTCGTCCTTGGGCACGACCGGTGCCGGCTGCACCTTGTCCTCCTCCACGGGCGTACCGTCCGGGCGGAGGCGCACCACCATCGGGCCGGTCAGGTAGTTGCTCGTCTGCTCGTACGGGGCCAGGTTGTTGAAGTGGGCGGACGCGGCCGGCTCGTAGCTGTAATCGACGTTCGTCGGTGCTTCCTGCGGCAGATGGTTCTGCGGCTCGGAGTACTGCATCTCCTGCCCGGTAGGTCCACTGGCGTAGTCGTAGTCCATGCCGTACTTGTTGACCGGGCCGTTGCCGCTCTTGCGCACCGCCCCATCGGTCGGGGCCGGATCGTCGAACAGCGGGTTGTGCTCGAACTGCTCGCTCATGATGTAGGCCGGCGCGACCGTCGTTTGCGTCTTCTTTTTGCCGTTCTTCGTGTGTCCGTCCATCATCGCGTCCCAAACTGCGGATACAAGCAAAGGCGAGCGAAACAAGAAACGATCAGATTAGATTTGCAAAAACAGAAAACGAAAAAACACACACACCGCGAAGATTCTAGCCCACTAAAATGCCAAACCAAACCCTGTGAACGCATCTCGCCTTGACCGACGGAAGATCGACAAGAACAAAATAACAAACAGAAAAGAGCAGACCGTGGACTTTACCGGTGAACTTTGCGGCTCCCGGCATTGCCGATCATAAATCAGCATCTATGGCGCGATCACGCGATACTCCTACACCGAGCAGCGATCATCTTGCGCGAGATCATTTGCGCTTGCGTCACCCCTTTATGGACATTATTTGCTTCCTGCTCCATCTCCATCTGCTCCTCCTCGGAAGGCATCCACCGCGTTTTGAAGGCATCCACCGTACGCTTATCGCCGAGAGGTCTCGGAAGGTTTCCGAGACCTGCGCCGACTGTCAATCAAACCGGCACGATCCTCTACGCGCGCGGTGCGGTCTCCGCCACTTCCGACACGGCGGGGATGGCTTCACAATCAAGAGGCACTTGTTCATTGAGAGGCTTTCGTACATTGTCGCTCCGACCCGCTAAGATCCAGTCGCTCCCCTCATTCGATCAAGGTTGCATTGGAGGCCATGATCGTGTGGAGGGACGATCAAGTACAAAGTTAAAGGGGCATCGCCGTACCGAGTGCAGTCACGACGCCGTAAATAATATCAGTTGTTTGTTCTAATGGACAAATTAATCTTTCAGTTTTGCTCTGAAAGGTGGCAAGTTTTTTCCTCTTCTTCTGGAAGTACTGATGTGTACGTGTACATGTAACACCTTCAGATATACCCGCAAAGAGACAATAATTTTAAATACCGACTCAAATGACCCCGGAAGTCGCACGGCATCGACTTGAAGCCTCGAGAAATGTGTTCCTGTTTTGGTTCACGATCACGTTCCCGGATTTCCACGCAAGCGAAGTTTCTGGCTTTGGCTTCCTATGGCTCCCCAGGCACTTTGGATAATATGGCACCGGCAATACTTACTTATATCGGTCGCTCCACGCTGGTACGGGTCCATCGAGTCCAGGTGCGACTCGTTCATGTCCTGCAGCTTGTTGATGCCGTACATCAGCAGATTGCGCTTGCACATGTTGGTCGGCATGTCTTGGGAGTTTTTGCAGTAGCTCGACACCTGCTTGGCGAACATCGTGTACAGATGCGACATCTAACGGGTTCAAGAAAACCATGCAAACGAGAAAAAAAAACAAAACAAAGAAACCATACATAAGTAATGATACCGAAAAGTGAAAGCACACGCAGCAATCACGGGCAATGGGCGCGGAATGTGATGATGGTGCTCCTACTGCTACTGCTGGTGGTATGCGACCAGCCCTTGACGTTGATGGCGTTAGTAAATAGCTTCTTTCTTTACTGCACAACAATCGCGAACGCGCTCGGTTTGGCACACTGCGCAGCGCAAAAACAAAACCGAACGAGATTGTGCGGTGCGTGACGACTCGCTTTTTGGAGTGGCATACTTCACGCCACGGGCATTTTTTTGTTTTTTTAGATAGGCGGGGAGGCAAGGCCCACTAATGAAATGCCCCACAGACAACACGCTACAGGGTTGAAATTGTAGCAAAAGAAAGTAATGCTGCTTGAGGTGCTTGAACTCAGGAATTTTGCTAAGATTGGAATTTTAGGAACTCTGCACTGTTTCAACTCTCAATAAAACTGCAATAAATGCCTGTCCAAGGTGATGTAATCTAACAAAAACTTGTATGCGTTTGACCTCTATTTGCTAGCACCCCACTGCATCATCCCGTCCGATCGGACGTCATACAATGTAGGGAAGAACGCGAGCTTCCCACCTGCGCGAAGGCAAACCGTGCGGCCTTAGCGTAGCCGGCACGCTACAAATCTCCTCGTAATTGATTGCGATCGTGTTGCACATCGCCTACTACAACTAGGCCCTGCGTCAGACGATTTCTATGCCTGCCTGCCTGCCTGCCTGACGTCAAACACGGTTTGCTGGGATCTAGTGATGCTTTCTGGAAGCTTTCCCCTGTTTAGAGCACCCTTCAGCGCTGTTCCGGGATGACCCTCAAGCTCGCCCTGAAAGGGTGCACGAACTCCACCCCAAAGCACAACTAAACGCTGGCCTTGACTTTCCTTGACACTGGCATACATCTTGGCACCCTCACAAAACGCCCCGAGGGAGAATCCGGTTTCGTGCACACCCTGACCTAGGGCCTGGCGCGGACCAACGAAACCCGTCGGACGAGTTTTCACCCCACGCATCTAAGCGCAAAGCGGGCAACGTGGGCACGAAGACGCTCCCTGGGACGACTCCCAAATACGGACACCTATCGGTTTAGATCTGATCTACCAAAGTGCAAGGTTCTATTGGGTTGTGTGAACAGGCAGTTGAGGTCGATTTCCAAAGTCCTTCACATCTTGGAACAGGTATGCTAATCAAACATCGGGAAGCACACCTTTACGATAACAAAAGAAACTACAACGCATCTAACGCCTCGAAACTGACCTTTCAGGCAATGAATTGACTGGTTAACCTCCTCTGTCTACCCGAAAGAATGCACTTTCACTCAACCAACCTCCACCAAAAGGACACACGCATCACACAATTCCCATCTTTCACCTGCAAGACGCTGCAACGAGCACACTTACCTTTTCGCCACGGCTGAGAAACTCCCACATCGGGATGGCCGAACCGGAACACACGGTCACCAGGCTCGACACCACCATTACCGCCGCACTGAAGCTAAGCTTCCTTCCGTGTGCCATTTTGTACACTGCAACTGGCAACTTCACTACTTGCTTCACAACCAGAATCCGATACACACTGCGCTGCGCGACGAAGGGTTTCGTTGCTTACGAGTGCATTTAAGTTTTCCGTTGCTTTTGCGTGCTGTTTTGTTTTGCTTTACACACGGAACTAGTCACACCAGTGCACTGGAGATGGAGATTTGAATTTGCTTCCGGGCCCAGTGGCTCAGTTTACGACCGCACAGTCGGTGTTTGAATGGTTCCTTCCGTTTTTTTTTTTTTAATATTTCCGACACTGTGTTTCTAATCTTTCACCGCTTCTCACCACTGCACAATTGTTTTGTTTTTTTTTCACTGCTTTATTCACCTTAAGGTTTTTTTCCGACTTATTCTCACTTAATGCGCACTTGCTTGCTCACACCGTTTAATGATCGTTCACTGCTTCTCGCCTCTTCTAATGCACAAAGTTTCACTTTCGCTCTACCACAATTGAGGTTTATTTGTTTTTGTTTTTAGTTACTTTTTGTTTCTTCGTTTGCTGTCTTGCTTGTCCTGCTAAAACGAAAAGACACTTGCGGTTGCTGTTTTCTGAGTTGACGGTCTGCACCGTTGAAGTTTCTGGCTCGAATTAAACGCGCTCTCTCGGGCGGCCTTCACTTTATATACCGCGCGCTGCTTCGTAAATCATGACGTCATATACCGACTGGCCGACGCCAGCCGAACCGCAAAGCTTTCGTGCATTCCAACCATCGTCGCCTCTCAAGCACACCGCCCCTCCCCATTGTTTGCCCCCCCTTGCCCGAATAATCTTTCCCTTTCCCACTGGCGTGAAGCGCCCGGGCTGCTGGTGTTTCACTCTGTTGCGGATCTCGCCGCGGTTGCCTTACTCTTTGGTAAACAACGTCGGGGCTCGCAAGCAAGCTCGCTCACTGATCACGATCGTCTTCTTTTCTATCGAACGCGCCCGCAACCACTCTCTCATCCCTCGCCCGCAACCCATTGCTAACCCTTTTTTTATTCCCCCGTGCCGTGTGTTTATCATTTATTTCTCTTCCGTTTGTTTATCATCTGTCTTCTAAGCTTTGGTGATCGTGTTTTTCATCTTCTAGCCGTTTGGCTGTATATATTTTTATCTCGTTGGGTACGTTTTTCTTTCTTTTGGATTTTTGCAGTTTTTTTTGTCATACATTCCCCGCTAACAGAGCGAAACTCAAGCGTACGTTATTATTGTTCGTAGCGTTATTTGTTTTGTTTGTGCAGCTTTTTATCTTGAATTTCTTCTCGCCAAATTCTTGGGCGCACACAGCCGCCCATCTGCACACCGATCTGCGCAGAATCGAAATTATTCAAAGCACTTCTTCTTTTGCGCACTCAGTTGCTGCGAAGGAAGTTTGTCTGTTGACGATTTTATTGCTAATTTTGCGTACAAAAACAAAAGTTCTATCCGTAGCTATCATGATGTTGTGTGACTATTTTGAACGATGTGTTTTAGTGCAAAAGGCATTTTAGTAAAAGGCTTACAAAGCAGCTTCTGAAATACAAATAAAATTCCATAATGCATCTGTTGTTTCCTTTTTAGGCCATTTCAAACACGTTTTAAAGCAATTGCGCAGCTTGGTGATAACCAGCCAAAAACATTCCTTCAACTCCAGTCACCTTGTTTTTATCTGCACTAAGCAGCACCTTCTCCTATTCATCTCCCTCCACGCGTTGTCGCGTTGCGATTTTTGCATAAAATCGTTCACTTCCAAAAATCAACAACTATCCACCGATCAACAGCAAATCGCGTGGGTTTTGTTTACATTCTCCAAACAAGGGTAACTTGTTATTCTGCACGAACCAAAACAAGATCGCATCAGAATATGTTTATTTTGTTTTCCCCTTTTTTACTGGTGCCTTTTTTTCAACATACTCTCTGTCTTTCTCTTTCCATCACCCTCTCTCTCTCTCCTTACAACAGTACAATTTCACACGACCACATTTGGTTTTTGGTGTCTGTTGGTTAAGCGAAAACAGCTTTCATGAAAGCACATTCAGAGCACTATTTGCGCACAAAGGGCATTAAAGCTTCGCGCTAAAAATGACTCAATTATCAAGCCAAGATGATATCAAACAGCATCAAACGATCACCCACGGTGCTCTCAAAGCCGAACCCCCTTTCCGCACATTAAACAGAGAGGGAGCACTCTCGTGTACGCGCCACATGGCACGTATCACCCGGTACGAAAAAAAACCCCTAGGATTACCCTCTTCATTCGCCACATCCATTCAACCACACGGACCACCCCTTCAGACACGCCAACCGGGTGGGGGGGGGGGTTAGCTACCGAAAATAATCATTGCTCATTGTAAAATAATTTTATGTGCGCTGTTTGCGGCCGATTTAAGTGTATGGTCGTTTTGGAATTTCAAGTGTGCGAGGAGGAGGAAGAGGTCGGTTGTTTGAAAAAAAAAAAGAAGCCACATCACATCTATTGCCGGTGCTGCACTTGTCCACTATTAGTAGACAGCGAGAGAGAGAGAGAGAGAGAGAGAGAGAGAGAGGGTAAAGGTCAGCATAAATAAAACTGTTGGTGAGCTTAGTACGCTCACAGTACAGAAGAGCTGTATCGGTTAGAAATTGGTGAGAATGAAGGGTTTTATGTGTCTTCTTTTTTTCTCATTAGCCTAGACTTTAGTCTGCAACGTTTCTATACCAAATGAAGGTTGGTTTTATGAGGCAGACTTCTGGACTGTGTGTTTGGAGCTACCGAACGTTCCGGCTTTACTGCTGCAGGTGCTAACACGCCTGTTTTGGGGTGCGTAGATTCACATCTTCGTTTGGTTTCACTTAGTCCAATTTGTTTTTCGCCTGGCCCGCGCTAGAATGAGGGGCAAAGAGCTACATAACTTTTCGCAGCACGACGGGAAGCTTTATGACTTTGATTAGCTGCCAGACTTGAGCACACATACACATACACACATGCACACATTCAACATGCTTTGCCAGCGAGATTTATTGCAGCTGTGTTAGCACCGTCCCGTCGCTTCTTCGACTAGGAATGTTAATTGGATTACCCACGCTCCGGGAGAGATGGGGTTTGGGGTTTGAAAAATGAAAAAAAAAAATCTTTTATTTTAAAAATCAGCAGTAACCACGAGAGGAAAAAGTAGAACCGCCATCATCAATAGTGAAAAATAGAACAAAAAATAGTAAAAAATCAATTTTTCAACAATTTACTTAGCAAAAGACACAAAAACTGCAGAGAATAATCAATTGAAAGGCACATAAACCAGAGCTAACAAAGTGGCCCACATATTTGATCGATGTATTGCATGAAATTAGTAAAATTGTTTGCCTTGTGAAATTAATTTACACCAGCGCGTATCATTCATCATTCCAGACACGTGCTTTCTCGCCCCTACTGTCCCGCCACTGATTGCGATCGAAGCAATTTCAACACCCTAAAAACACCGAAACGATAAAACCTTGTACCAGCTAGACCTCTTTTTTGCGCCTCTACACATATGGCCCCCTGGCTGTGCTACAAAAATAGCTACAAGCCCTCAAACCGCCAACCAAACTATGGTGCAACTATGCCGAACGAAAACTAAACGATATTCGGTACCGACACACCAACACCGTCCACGCCCCAGCCCGAAGCCAAATTAATCCAACTGCACGGTACATTAACACGTAATTCAGGCAGCCGGGGCATCGAAGTCCACGTCCCGCCCGGCTGAGAATGCAAACGTGACACGTCGATGCGTCGTATCGGGGGGGTAGCACAGTGGCATTCGTTCGCCTTCTGCACTCCCGTACCATGTCGGGCCAAGTAAAAACACCAAATGCACCAATTTTGTGCGCCACTGCCCACACAAGTGCATCTGTAGGTTTTTTTGTGAGTGTTTTGATGCTCCAAACTCCAAACCGAGTCCAAGTGTTGAGTGAAGTCTACAAACCGTCCACGGGCAGTGATAGGAGCTTTCAGCACAAAAACAAACATGCTAAAAATAATGTTCTTATCACGGTAAGCTGACCACGCTAAAGGGTTGCACACGTTTTGCGTATTTTCGAGATAGTATTTTTCGTATTGTTTTTGCACATTCTGCTGCTACTCTTAGATCACCAGAAAAAGCTTCTGTTTGAGTCAGAAATAGCCTTGCAAACGGTTCAATATGGCAATGGAGCCGAAGACGCTGGACGCCACCTCCTATTAGCAGCATTCCGCAGCTCTGCTCACTCACGACAATTAATGAAAATGTCCAACAACGCTTAGTTATTCGTGTTTAGTTATTCCTCTTTTTCTTATGTTCTAGCCATAACTAAGCACAAAATCACCCATTAACAGGTGGCTTATAATTTGCTCCACCCTACAGTCAGCGAAGCTGCTCTAATTTTGCATCTACATTCCTCAACGGTAACTCACTGCTACAACCAAATGTGCTGCGTACGTTGACAAACTTTCCTTAAAACCCCATGGCTCAGAAAGCATCAACTTATAAAACACACAGCTTGGTAAAAACCGCCCATTAGCGTGCCAACCTCCCTCCCCCATACTAATCCGCGTGCCTTCGGCGTAAACAAACACTGGAAGGCACGCAGGCGTCGCATCACAACCTATTTCAGTTGCGGATGATTCACTGCGGCTGCACTGCTGCCTTTGGGTGTTTGCGTGTTTTAGTGCCTCCGCGACAACTGCTCCTTTTTTGGCCTTTTCAAGCCGGCAGGCATCTTCGGCGCTTTGTTACGTTTGACGCAACAACAAAAGAGAGAAGTAAAAAAAAACAAACGGATAAAGCAGGTTCGATGTAAACGCGTAGGTCGAGGCGCACGTCACGGAAACGATCACGATCTACGCGAAGAAACAGTTGCCGGTGGCCGGCGGACAATGGTTTGCCGGGGGTTGAAAACAAATCATCTCATCATCGATGACGTTCTTCAGTTACGCGTGCTCAGTGCTTCCCTCCGGTTTGTACCGCTTGAAGCGCTCTTGGCAAGGGTTACGACCGCGCGGGGCACCATAAAAGGTCGCACCGGTTGCCGCGATTTTGAGTCATCGGGAACCGCTTCCAGCTTGTGCTGCTGCAGCTAATGTGCGGAACGCGATACATCAACTGCTTATTAACGGGTGATGATCGTACTCAATTGACTGCGCGCTGTCGATCGACACCTTTTCCGCTTGGTACGAAAGAGGGGAGGGATTTTCGAACCTTAAGATCACCCATCCAAACGCCTTTATGGTGCTCTAGAATAAACAAAAAACATTCTGCGCCACGCTAATTCCCCCGATGGCCGCAACCCCCAATCGACGGGTGGGTGCGAAATAATGAAACAAATTAAATAAACATGAAGCCGTCTCGTGGCATCACTTGAGCCGGAGTGCTCCCGGAACTAGAGCTCTCGGGAGCCACCCCAAAAGACGATCTCATCTTTACGAGCGTCTCGAGCACTCTCCATTTTTTTGTTGCTTCTGTGTGTGCCACTCTTCTGGGCGAATCTGAACCTATCAACCGCGTTTCAAGCTTCACAGCTGGGGACGAACGGGTGACCCTTGAAATGCGTCAGGTGAGACGAAGGTCAATGCTGTCGGGGTACTATCAGGCTTGCCGATCAACCTGCAGGGCTGCCGCGGCACACATCACTCAACCAGCTCCAAAGTCCCGAGCGGGTCCGCGAACATTCCCCGAGGATTAGATATTATTGTGGGTTGGCTACTTAATTTTCCTGCGTTTTGCTTTGGCCCCGGCTCCAGACGGATCTTCTGGAGAAACTTCAAAACAAAACACTGGATCCGTGTGTGTTTGTGTGTGCTGGACACACTCGAGAAGACACATTTACGGACCACTCATTATAGTAATTCGCGCTACTTTTTTTTGCTGTGCTGTTGTTTTGGCCTGGTCGTGAGTCAAAACGTGACCGGTCATTAAGCGAAACAGAACAGAATCCCTTTTTGTTCGTTCACTCCCACCTTTTTTTTGTGTCTTTCTTTCTAACGCGCGAGTAGCTTTCCTTACCCTGGTGGAAGATGATTCAAGTGAACGGCTCACGGTTAGTGTTTTCAATGTTTGTTACTGTTTGCATTCGTACCCCATCCCGGTGTCCCTGCTTGCGGAGGCTTGACTTTAATTTATATCCCGGAGACCCGGACCCGGGCAAAATGGATTTGTGAGAGAATCGGGCACAGACAGACAGCAACCAAGACCAAGACCCAAACAAAACAAACACAAAAAATTGCCCCAAAATGCCTCGCGAACACTAGATGCTTCTTGACTACCGACTACCGCTTGTGTGGCCGCGCTTCAGGTGGCCGCTGGATTTGGGGCTTCGGGATGATGTCATTGGTGCGGCGTGCAGAATGTAAATCGCACACCGAAAGGGAAGCTCGCTAAGATTGAACCAATTTCGTTGCGGCTTAAGACAAATGTTGGCACACAGAAGCACACCAGTGAGGGGAGATAGTGGAATTTGCAAGATTAAAAGCCGACCAGGGAAGTTGCTGGTGGGATCCTCGGGAGATTCATCTATTGTTCAAGAGATTCCATAATTCTGGCAGAAATAAATTAAAGCTTTCAACATCTTAAACATCAACTTTAGAAGCTGAATGATTCCAATATTCTTTTGCAATATTCAGATTCTACCTGACAAAGATGCATTAGCCACAGCGGTGGGTTTAATGGTAGCTGGCTTAATGGAATTGGACTGCCGCCAGGGTCCCGGTCAGTTGGAGAGGCTCTCAACGATCGTTAGTCCAGCATGTATGATAAATGAAAGAAGGGAATCTTGACTCTTTTTACCCCTAAGGGCCCCCAAAACCCTAAATCCACCTCTGAATGGCCATCGAAAAGAGTGATCGGAGTGATGAATGGACAAAACACATTGTCAAATTCCCCACCTCTTTAAGAGATCATCGCATTAGATCACGGTTTTTGGTGACATTTGAAAGTAGCAGGAATTACTGTGTTGCGTTGAAAGGAAAGCAACAACACCCTTTTCCACAGCATTTCGCAACATTCAACAACAAACAATCGCAAAACATTAACAACACGACAAACTGTTCGCACTTTGCTGACATTTGGCGCGGCCTCAAACCGACTGCATCGATTCGCCGTCCCATCTGCACAAGGTGTGCATGATCGCGGCGATGATCGGGTGTGCTGTAAAGTCCGATCATTTGCCGGGAAAGAAAACAACAAGACCTAACATAAAATACAACCCCGCATCACATCACATTATCATTCCTTATCGCTCGGGCCGACGCGTCGGTCCCCACGAACGATAGTGGAATCCCGATGCGCGGCGCCATCCTGCCGGCCAGCCGGCAAAACGGCGCGAAACTCTACGCGGGACGCGGGCTGTTCTGCCGGTTTTTGTTTCCTGCCTCCTCCGCACCACCACCTCCGATGCGTGCGCGTATCATGCTGCCTGTTAGATCCAAAAAAGCTGTGTTTTGTTTTTTGTCGCGCTCGTGCGGTCCCTCCCCACCACCCAAGCGCACACCCCGTCTTGTTGGCCCCCTTTTTTTCGGGTGGTGGATGTTATAAAAATTATGCAAATCAGCAAAACTGACGCCAGTCAGTCGGCAGACCAACTGAATGTCTACACACTGTCGCCAGTACCATCAGGAAGATCATCATCATAGTCGTCGTCGTCGTCGTCGCCACGATCGTCATCAAATCAAATCGATTCGAGTGGCCAAGAGAGCGAGAGAAGAGCTGTACGGATGCGCTTGCTATTAATACCGATACCGAATCCCCTGTTATGTCTTGGTAGGGGAAAACTAGCAGCTGCTTTAAACAAGCTTTTTGGAAACAGAACGACAACAGAACAAACGTCGAATCGCGGAACGCGGATCTAGCGGCCGAGCTACCGATTGACGTGCGCGGTCGCTTGTTGTGCAAGTTCTTTGGTGGGGTCGCAAAACTCTGCTTCATCCTTTTCTGGGACGTTCTAATTCCTGAGAAGGGAGGGGAAAACATCAACAACAACAACCAAATCCTCTTCACTTTTTCGTCACCGGCATTTATCGGTCGATCATCGATCGGATGGCAGCAGATGGCACTGGCCGGGACTGGAAATCCTGCCCACTGTCACGGGATTGAAGAAGCATAGGACAACAACAACAACAAAAAACAGCCGGAGCGACAAAGTAAAATCCGATGCCCGATTGCTGACCGACGGTCGTGGCGCCGGTTTAGTCGTAAAAAGAAATATGTTTATTTGTGCCGTTGCGCTGGATGCTGGATGCGGGACCACCGCCCGGGACCCGGGTAGCTGGCGGGGGTAAAAGCGTAACAGCGAAAAGTAAAACAAGGGGGTGAAATGAATAAATAAAAATAAAACACGCGGCATCACGGCGAAGAAAAACGCAAAACAACCAACGCGAAACAAATAACCTTCTAAAGGCCACTCTATCTACCGTTCGGACATATCTGAGATTCCCTCCGTGCTGCCTCCCATCATCGCCCCCTGACTGGGACGCCTTCTTTCCTATCACGTTGGTGACTTGGAAAGGCGTAAACAGAGTGTAAAGAAAATGCGCTTGTTTACGTTTTTTTGTTGGCTGTTGATCGGGCTGAAAGGTTCGGGGATTTTTAGTGTGCCGTTTATGGAATGATTTTTTTTCTTTCGCTGTGTTGTTGTTTCTCATTCCGATTGCTTTGGACAGGATGTAGCCGAATAGTTTCAAAAAAAAAACGCTCCACCCTGCGAGAGCTGTTCATCCCGAACGTTCTTTGCACTTTGAAAACACCATCCTGCGATGCGAACTGATAAAGTGCACTGCGACAAGCTTTAAAAAGGTGAGCTGATAAGCTGGCGAACTAGAGAGAGAGAGAGTCTCCGTTTGCTGCACGCTTCATAACGATAAAGAAGCCGAGCAAACGGAGCCTCCTCTGCGTGCGACAGTTAAAGCAAACTATTTACCCTTGACCGTGGACCCCGGTTGCTGCTGGAGGTGTTTGTGTTTTTCACCAGTCCCCGTCCCAATCACCTGTTTTGGAGCGCGAACGTGATGATACATATATTAAAGGCGAGCCGCCGTTAAGACGATCACTTTGATGGCGGTGCTCCAAACAGTCCACTGCTCAAAACCACACACCCAAAACGCACATTGGACATTGATTTCGCTTCGGAAATGGTTTACGGCTCCCCTTCATGAAGATGGAAATACTCACTAACTTCCTTGAACTGTTCGGGCTGTTGCACGCAGCTTACCGGAAACGGTTTCTATCCTTTTCGGAGCTTTTGAACGGTTTGCGGGTAGCGTCGATCATTAATCAAGCCAATCCCTGCAGTGCTGTGGATAGCTGAACTACCCTCATTTAAAGGAGATTTTCGTTCATAATGGGCACACCGAATCGTTTGACGATCGGAAGATAAATTATAAAGCCTGTTCACAAATCAACACAGCAAGGCACACGCTTAAGACACAGTAGGGCATTGCTTCATCTATTTCACAGACCAAAAAAACGCACATTAATCTAGGCAACTACCTTTCATAACCGATACCAGGAAGATAGAGCACACGAAAAGCATCCTACGGTGGTGTTCAGGGTGGTTTTTGTGCGATCAAAACCAAACCACACGCTAAATCAATCACTCGCTGTCGCAAGACGTCACAAATACAAAGCGCAGCGATGAGTCGATCGGAATCGTCTTACTGCGGTCGGCTTACGTCAAGCGGTCTTGGTACGATCCCCTAAAACCTGCCTGCCGCCGATTCGGCGGTTAATGCGAGCCGTTGCGCTTCATCACTTGCTCCCTGGGAGCAGAAACAGCCTTATTAGGCAAGAATCGATATTCCACCCTATTTTAATTGCATCGATGCTGTGTGGCTCATACGTCACGCATCGAAATACGTCATCGTAACAATCCTCGCTCAAGTGTCCCTAATTGAGTGCTCAGGTAAGAACGATCCCTAACGCACTAGGAGCTGAGCACCGACACGTTGGTTGGGGAGTGTAAGCATCATCATTAATCTTCATTAAAATTTCCACGCATAAAGTGTTTCTTCCTTTTCCCCCTTTCTTCTTCTACCTACCTTCTACATAACTCTAAAAAAAGATATGTATGTAGACACAAAAAAAAAACCTTTAACCCAACCCCCCCGATCAGGCTTTCGTTCCGGAAGTCGCACAAGAAAAAGAATACCGCTCCGTCAGAAACTCGGCGGTGAGGATGCGTTCAATGACAACGAGTTTTACGCTTGGCGTGGGGCTAAAAAGGGAACTACACGCGGGAGGAGGTAAAGAAGATGGCACCAGCGATGGCACGACCACTACGACCTGTACCAACCAACGCACTTGAACCAATCACCGATAATCCGTAGCCTTCCAAACCGTAGCCACCGGGGAGGATCAGCACCAGGACGGAGGTTTACCTTCGCGCATCAGAACCGCACGCTCCGGCATCCGGTGTAAAGGTTGTTGCTTGGTGGCTTGGCTGGTACCACGAGTATGATAAATGTGTCGATCGCAGACAGGGCGAACCCGCCCCATGCCGACGAACACGGCACAGTTCACGGACGACCGGATTCTAGTAGTATCCCCGAGTAGACCCGACGATGACCGGGACAGCCCGGAGGAGGTCGTACCATTTAGCCGTGGCCGTGTTCGCGCGAAGCTACGCATGACACAGCGGACTAATCGAATGACGAGAAGCAAAAATCCCCTCCGAAGATGAGAAGATGAGCATGAGCAGTTGCACATAAATTAGATGCCAAGATCGATGCCAGTGTATCGATTAGTGTTAATGTTAATGTGAGTATATGTGTTGATGGCTTCATTAGACGCTTTGCCATGTGGTTGGGCGGGTTTAAACACATTCACAAAACATTCGCTATTGATAAAAATGTCACGTAAGTAGAGGTCTGCTCTTCTTAATAACAAGAATTTATGCATGTGAAGTATGATACATTAAATATTATAGAAAAGCTACAAAACATGGCTGAAAAGAAAATATCTTACGACTAGAGGTAAGCATTTCTTAAAAAATAAATATATTAACTACAAAATCAAAGAGAAAAGCAAACGATTAAAGTAGGAACACTGAAAAATATTATTTAGGTATTTGAAATAATACCTAAACGTAATGTTTACACTCCAACACTTACAAAGTTTTAAAACGAAAATCGTAAAATCTAGTCTCAGGATTTTATTGAGATGGTCAATGTCCCAGTCCTACTGACTTGCCTTGATTGTCTCCTGTTCCCAGTAACGGTTTCGCTCTCAACTTAATGATTACTGTCACTGCCCTTCTACCAGTCTTGGTATCGGTCCACTGTTGATGCAATCTTTGCTCCTGTATCCCGCAATACTCCTGGTCAAGGTGACAATCACGATCTGGCAATCTCGCCGCCCCCGAAACCATCTCTCAGTCGCATAGCGCAGAATAAGGTGTTAAATTGGGCAATACTCGTAAAAAACGCAAAACTTCTCATGAGACAAAACGGTAATAAACAACCTCAACGTGACATCGTTTAGCAGTTTCTTCATTATGACGGCTAAAATCCTCATCTACACCCAATAAACAGAGGGAATTGCATCTTGCATCTGCGATTAAACTGTATCATGGAACAATCAGAATCAGCCCTGTAGCGACGCGGGTCCGCAAGCGGCCCGTTTCACACTTGCAACAATGAAAAGCGCAGATGAAACCACCGTCAATCGAGTTCCATTCGGTTTTGCAAGTTCAGCACCGAGCACTGATCGCGCTTGGCTCAGTAAGCGACGCATCCAAGCAGCAGCAATCAGACAATAACGGTCAGCAGCAAAACAGTAGCGAATAAAGGTCTCGAGATCTCGAGCAAACAAACACCCCGCTCTCAAAACTCACCTCAAGGTACAATGTTACACAAAATCGCCCATAAAATGTGTGCTTTTGCTGTGTTTTCATTCAAGCATTGCTCTCTACCTTTTTTTTGCGCGCGCGCGACCGCGTACCGCCCATAGTTTATCGAGTGCGCGCGAAGCGTTTAGATTTCGCATCGTACCTCATCGCGCAGTCGCCCCTCCCTTAAGATCATGCTTGCTTTTTTTTTTTGTTTAGTTTTGTTTGCAAGCTTTATTAGTGCTGCACGGCAGTCCTGCGCTTGCAGCGAGAGGGCCGCGGTCCGGGAATTTGGGCCACACGGATTGCCAACGGATTCGTTCGTAACTGCTGCTGATCGCTAATTGAATCGAAACAACGCGATGTACACATCGCGCGTGCGCGCGCGCGCAGTGGAATTGGATGAAGTCGCGAGCTGCAGGTGCTGCGCAACCGCCACAGTGGCCACTTGTAGTAACGCCACTACATCAAGACCGAGGTGCTGGTGCTGCTGGGAATAACCGACTCTCTTCTGGCCGTTTTCCCACTCGACTCCAGCGCTAAACGGGCCAGCTCGATACTGATGATGCTGCTCATTTGCACACAATGCAACCAACCCCGCCCAGTGGTGGTATTCCCGTGCTTTCCCGCGAGACTAACACGAGCTTCGGTAGAGTAACACGCGCCCACAACAGAGAGCAGACTAATCGAGGGCACCGGGCGCTGATAGCGCTGTCACTGATAGCTGCTGCCAGTGCGCCAGTGGAATGATGCGATTTTTATCGCCCTTTTCTAACGAACCGAAGCTACCCTCGGTTCAGTGCGCAAGGTTAAGAACCTTCTGCCCTTGCATAATGATCGATTGCTGGATTTGAACGTTTTGCACTAAATTTTTAGATGTTTGTACATCAATGGGTGGAAAATATTACAGCAAAATGCAACGCTATTTGCCAACATCCCGAAAACGATCAAAACATGATCGTAACACACATCCCCTGCAGCAGGCCGAAACACGACACAACTAATTAGATAAACGATGCTATTAGAGCAGCATGTAAATTTCAACCATCTCCCGCACCGTACGCTGTATTATCTAATGCCCCTTTGGGTCACGTGATTAATCGCCCCGCCACGTCATTAATATCAGATTCGTCACCTTCAGCTGGGCAATGTAGCAAGATGGGGATGCATTTGGCGCGCGTCGAGGCAGCTTCTTCGTTTTCCCCTCCAATTTTACATAACACGCCACACACGGGGCATTTTGGGCGGTCAACAGTGTTGTTTACTATTTACTGCTAAAGCCCCATAACAACAACAACAATCGGATTTGTTTACCTCAACAATGCGTTTTTGCGTAGTGGGTTTTTTTTTACACTCAGCATTTAAAAAGTTCACATTAGTTGACAAACGGGAACGCGCCTCATCGTGGTGAGACGCAATTTGGTTAGCCCACCCTTCCGGTGGTAAAGGAAAAAAAAGGTTATCAAATTTACGTTCCTACGGTTTCCCTTCTGCTTTGACCGCGTGTTTCGTAAACAAACCGGCACACCAAAACACAACGCACGAAGCACACTGCCGCCACCACCGGCGGGTTTCGCGCTTCCGGCGGGGTTCGTCGCCTGTAACAACAGCAGCCGTTGAAGTCTTTCGTCGTTCTGCGATCGTACCTTTTAGCACCCCCAAACTGGCGAGCGACGAACCCGGCCGGCCAAAAGCATCGCGGAATGCGATCACTTACCCCCTAGGGCAGCCCTCCCCCTAAAAGAAAAGGGCGTCCAACGTTGCTTCACGCGCCTATCGCACCTTCGCAGCCGGCAGCAGTGGATAGGTTTGATAAAGCAGTACATGACAAAAAAAGTTGGGGATGGCGGGGCGTAAATCCCCATCCACACCGACCATTGCTAATACGAGCGGTACGAAAACACAAAGTTCAATCTCCCGAAACTGCCTGAAACCGGATCTAGCCGGCCGCTCGGCTCGCCGCGAGACGAATAACGAAGCATCTTCCTCGCTCGCCCTCGGGCGGCCTCTCGCGCGACGCCTAGCGAATTTTTGCGACTTCCTGTCCATTCCCCACACCCTTCCCCCCCTCGTTCGAACCTGCGCATTATATTAATAACGTTAATTTTGGGGAATGTTATAAATTTCTTGGCGCCAACGAGACGCAACCAGACGACGACGGCATACCGGACGCTTCACTGGCGTCCTTGTACCGGTTATGGTTATTTGGCTGTATAAAAAAAAATACAGCCTGTATAGAAAAAAAATCTTTCTGTTTGCTTCAGCTTCGTGGCCTGGCTGTTTGTCAACCTTTCGCACCCTTCCTTGCTTTCTTTCACACCTCGCACTAGCCTGGGTGTGTGTGTGTGTGTTTGTGCAGCAAAAGAGAACTTTGCCCGGGCCAGAGAATAGAGCCAAACCCGGCAGGGGGAAAAGCGCTAGCACTGGAGATGGAGCGAAAGATAGCGGAAAGGCACCGGATTGTTGTTGTTTCTTGGCTCTTCTTCGGTCGCACTTTTTCCTGCTCCTATTAGGGACCACATGTCGCCAACAGTTTCCGTATGTTGAGCCGTATTTTTTGCTGCTGCTGCTGCTGCTGCTCCTATTTGGACTCCTTTCGGTTGGGCGGAATTTTTGTGCTCTTACGTCGTCACTGCCCCAAACCAGCTTGAACCAAATGTTTTCTTTAGCTGTTGCGTGTGTGTGTGTGTGTGTGTGTGTGTGTGTGTGTGTGTGTGTGTGTGTTTACACACCTTTTCCCCAGCACCCGGCTCAAGCTTTCTACGCCCATCATTTGCTCCCGTTCACTGCTGTAATATCTTGTTGTTGAAGCTGCTTTTTTTCTACAATAATTTGCTCTCTTTCTCCACTGCTGGAATGCGCAAAAACAAAAACCGTTCGCAGTTGCGCTTCTGGACGGTTCGACAGCACGTGGGGAGGGAGTGCTGTGGCCGGGAAATCATAAATTAAATCGGAAATTCATGCGGACGTCGAGAAGGTTCGGTTCAGCCAACGGCACGACCAAGGTCGCGCCCGGACCAACTCCCGGGGGGTGAGCGATCTGGATGTGAGTGCAGCGTTGGCAAGCTTTCGCGGCCCGCTTGGCCTGTTATCTCGGTGTGTTTATTTATTTATTTTGCTTTTTGGGTTTCGCAGGTTTCGCGCGGTCAGGATGATTCCTTTCCCTCCTCCTTTGGTGCGCTGTTTGTACGTTCGTACGCGATGTAAACAAAACAGCGTTAGATGTTAGTGTTCTGGGGGATTTTTTTGGGTTTTGTCACTTTGCTACGGAGCGTTCCCGCCCGAAGTGAACCTGATAGTCCTCTTCCGGTAGTAAACGGCTGATAGGGATCTTCGGAGCAGGAGTTGAGGTCACACGAAATTTGAACACATCCCACGCCCTCGGTTTGCCAAATTTACTACACTCATTACGCAGCGAACGGTGCAATATTTTCGTCAGTGTTTCAGGGCTTGTCGCTTCCTGCAATCATGCTCCGGTGGGCAGCGATCGAATGTCTCGCCTTGTGTCACGCATACAGATCAAAAGCCAGACGCTCATCCCAGAACAGCAACCGTTGTTCATCCATAAATAAAGCGAGAATAAATCGTTTGCTTCCGTCTGTCTTCATGCGTTTCGTTTAACTGGCAGGTGATACTGGCCATTTATTTCAGCTGTCTTTTTAATGCTGTGCGTCAGTAATTTATTAAAATAGCTGTTGTACTATACTTTGTAACATTCATTTGATTAAAAAAAAAACAACTTGTTAAAGCATTACACCGACATGTTAGACCATTTTTACAATTGTGTAGTTCCATCCCATCAACAAACGTTACCAAAACTCAAAATCAAACAAACGTTGCAAACTTGGTTGTTCTGTTTAACATACATCCACCGCTACATCCGGTTCATTCGCCCGGCTGTGCGAGATTGTTGGCCAATTTATTCTTGCCCAGACTGCGTCACAAAGTGTGCATACGAAAGAACCACAGAAAAGAATAAAATAAAACCCAAAAAGTGCGCCATTGCACCTTCGCTTGCTGCTGAGGTGAAAAAAAGAAGGAAAAACTGACCCACTCCTCACCGTGGCAAGAATTCGAATGATACGCTGGTTAACTTCAACCACAAGATAACGCAGAATACATGCAGAGATCATCCCAGAGCAACGAGCATCCCAGAAATCGCCCAAAACAAGCACGCAAGCAAGAAAGACTTGCGCGGTCGAGAAAGCGACGAACGCTTTCGTTTGATGCGCTTACGGGTCGGAAAATCGGTACGCCGGTGCTCGAAAACCCTCCGAAGCCATAAAAGGCTTGTTTGTCTGGATTCTGCGAGGTGAGCGTTAATCGAGCGACACCGGGCGGCGCTTCTTCTCCCCCTTCAGCCCCTGTGGACGTGCTAAAAATAGATCGTCTACAACGCCATTTCCTGTGGCGTTGTTGGCCATCTTCCCGTGGTAATCTGTATTATTCTGTGCTTTTCTCTCTCTCTCTCTCTCTCTCTCTCTCTCTCTCTCTCTCTCTCTCTCACTCTCTCTCTCTCTTTCTCTTTCTCTCTTTCTCTTTCTCTTTTATTTCCCTCTTTTGCCGTCCAAAATTGCATACGAAAAACAAACCAGTTTTCATCCCACGAGCGATGAACGATGTGTGATAAATAAGCGGTGCAAAGAGGAAGAATTTCATTGCCCTGTACCTCGAGGTATATGCATGCACGAAGCTTTTTGCGCATTTACGACCAAAACACACTGCACTGCCCTGAAACTTGTTCCGGCCCCGAGTCGTGTGTGTGTGTGTGTTGTTGCGCTCAAGTGTGTAGTAATCGCTGGCCTGCCCATCCCTTATGCTTTACGTTTTGTTGTTCTTTCCTCCCAATTTCGCCATTCCATACCAATGGAATGTCGTTTGGAAAGGCAGGAGATGCAGGCGAACCTACCAACAGAAGAAGAAGAAAAAACAAACCAACTCCTGCTGGCTGCTAAAAATAGCTTGCCAAAATAAATGGGCCCAAACCCTGCGCATCGGTCCCCAAAAAAAATCACAAACACACACACGCACCATCCAGTACGTTCTTGCCTCGAGGGCATCCGTTTTTGGGGTCTTGTTTTGAAGTATTCTTTCTTTGTTTTTGTTTCTTTGCACAAAGAGCATAGCGTGTTCAGCAAACATCATCACAATCTTGGGCAGAAATGTGTTGCAGGCACACCCTTTCACCGGCACTTGATTAAACTCGCCTCTAATGAAAGCTTTTAAGGTGTTGTTTTAGAGCGTTGTTGTGTTTTTTTGTTATCGCTACACGATCGCTCATCGATCAGGAGCGTAGAAAACAAATGTGAAATGCTTCAGAATGTAGCAGTTCATTTCCCTGTGTGTTTTTGTCTGTGCGGTGAAATTGAGATTTCAATTCGATTGCACTGAGCTGCAGCATCGTTTCCCGATCACCTGCCACCCCGATGACTACATCGTCACTCCTCCACAATCACAATCCATCTTGGATCCTGCGCTCTGATCCATCGCCACGATTAGAGACGAGATGTCTAATAATGTCTTCCTGGTTCTCGGGGCGAGAACAGCGTGCCAACAGCTCGACGCTAGTGGGCCGGTAATTAATGTTTGAATTATTCCCCGCATCATCATCATCAGCAGCAGCAGCAGCAGCACCATTCGCAGCACCAGCTGTGTGTGTGGCGGGCATATCATGATGGATCGAAGAGCCTACAACCACCCGGAAGCGGTCGGCATCATAAATGGCAATGTTACAAATGATGTTCCCACTGCAGCGGTGCCGCAATATCTACGGCCAACGATCTGCAAATACACGGGCAAACAATTCGATTCCTCCGCTGCATCGATCAGTGCAAATGAGGCGTAGTTGCAAGGCAGTGCAACGTAGATGCACCCACGAACATACCACAGCAGATGACCCCAGCCCCAACTTGATCTGTAAAATCTCCAAGGTTTTCTCTCCCCAAAGCAATGCTTGATGACGTTAGAAGATACTAATTGCGCACTTTGATTGCGTCGCACTGCTCCGTCGTCCCGTTGTTCTCTGTTTCATTCTTGAAGGCCGTGAAGCCCTTAAGCCCTTCTCGAAAACTCCCTGCTGGGGCTCACAGGGGATCACAAGCTAGAGCCACCAGCCAACCGATGGACATCTTGTCTTCTTTAATGGGTACGGTCACACGCGGCAGAGCAAATGGCGCAAGGAATTGGATGATTACACTGCGTGACTAATGAACATAATTGGTCACCTTCGCCGTGTGATTGCTACAATGTGATTGTGATTGCCCACCGGAGGACTCTGGTTGGGTGGAGGAAATTATCAATCAATCGGATGATGACGATGACTAGACCTTTCCAACGCTTAGAAGGACGATGACGGTGCATCTCACGGGAGTTCCCTAATGGCAATTGACGATTAGATTACAAAGTTGCCGAACAGCAGGGAAGCAACAACTTCTTCAAGGTATTTCATGATCTTCATGATCATTCCATTCTTTGAGGATTCTTCCTTCCTAACAACATCCGCCACATAATTTCTTCTAAAGTTCATTGACAGCTTCTCTCCAACAAAAAAGCAGTTCCTGATACCAATAAAAAAACCAATTCACGCGTGGGCTCGACCGTTCCCTTTGGTGTGAACGTAAATATTCCGCTTTTACTCGGGTGCGTTTGAGTTGAGAACAATTTACCGATTCTGGACACAGCACCGAAATGAAAACCCCCTTTTATTGATACTCAAATTTGTGTGAGTTGATGCTTTTTTCTCGGTTGTGTTGTGTTAAAAGCTTAAGCTTAACGATTACACCCGAAGCGGGAATGCTCCGTTTTTATGGAACCCTCCGTTCGGTGTGTTATAATATCCGATCGTCATACACCACCGTAAAGCGATCGTACACGATGCATTATACCACCCGAATGCAGCCATAAACTAAATCCCATGTGCGATCGATCAAACGATTGCCCTCCTGCTACTGAGAGGAGGCAACCAGCCCAAAAAAAGAAACTGCTGATGACGTTCCTACCAACAATCGCCCACTAAATCTGAAAATGTGGTAGCATCCCTCAGAACTCCTCAAAAAAAGATACGCCAAAGCTTTCTCCTCCCCCAATGGTTCCTCACATACGAAAACGGACACGTTTTGGCTTTCCCGCCTGGTAACTTTATTCCATTTTTATGGCTCTCGACCGGGTTCCGGGTTCTGCGGGATGGTGATATCACAACGGTCTGACCGGATCAACCGTTCAACCTTAAACCGGGTTCGAGCGGAGGGTCTGGAGCAGTGCGCTCCGGTGGGTTTCGGTGCACACATTAAGCCCCCGGCTAAACGATCCCGACGACGACAACGACGACGCCGACGATTGATTTACGCTAAGTCGACCTCCCCCAATGCCGCGGCCTTCAAAAGGTGTCGCACACCGGGCACACCCGCAACCTAGTGTGTGCATTAAAATAAAAATACACACAAAAACACACACGATGCCGGTATCGGCACGGACCATAACAGCTGACGGAGCTGGAAGGAGCGGGCTTGTAGGTCGCTAATGCCTCGTGCGCTGGGCCGAGCGGGTGCGGGACGCGCAGCGAAATGCCAACCCGGTGCCAGCCGGTCTGCATGCCTACGTCACAATCGATTCGGGCACTCGCCAGTCTTCACGCATCAATCGACCACGAGCCGTCAGCGGGCCTGAACAGACGCGTCCAGTTCAGTGCGCCAGAATTCAAGATCCGTTCCAAGATCCTCCATCAAGCCAGCCGGAGAGGGGTTACCGACGGTCGCACAAACAAGCAACGGACGAAGAGAGATCGCAGCTGGCACCAGGCAGAGGGCAGAGAGTGCAAGCATGGTACGGCTCCGGGCCGACGCCAAACGAATTTGTACAAATATTTATGCAAATTTCGAATAGTTTTTAATAGTGACTGAAAGGAGATATTTTCGCCGTTCTTCTCCCTCCTTAATCTGGCTAATAAATTCGTTTAGGATTTTTATAGTAGCTCGGGCTCGATTGGTGGCTCACAAGGTGGAGGAAGATTAGGGCAGGCAATGGCGACAATCGATAAGCATTGGCTGGTGGTTTTGGCGTGGATTGTTTTGGGCAGGAGCTTGCCAGCTGGGCGCTCACGAAGTGCTTGTGGCATCCTCGATCAGCTACGGACCATTACGGGAAATGGGGAGTCTGGGGATTAGTTTCTATATTTACGTCCACAAAGCACTACCTGTGTGTTGTCTTCCATTTAAAGCTTCTCGCATAAGGTAGGCCTCTACTGATAAGCGCACACATCCATGTCAAGTCATGCCTTAGTACCGTCTGTATGATGTATGCGGTCACTGTGAAGTTCAAGATCAACATCATCCATCACTATACACACACACCCGCAGTGCAGAAATCGATAGCGATGGTATAGCCACACACCTTCCCGCCCAAAAAAAAAACACATGTGCGCAACTTTAAGGCTAGCAACTTCCGGGGAATTCCTTAGCAACGGTCGCGACACACGGACCACAACGGTAACATTTGTAAACAACGTCCATAAGCCACCTCAGCACAACAGGGCACTCACTGTTTTGGGGGATGGAAATTTCCGTTTCTGCCATCCAAGCATAGGCAGATCGTTTAAAGACTAAAGGCAACACAAAGCGATGGTGACCTTCTCCGACAAAGAAGCTGTCCGTTATTGTTGTCAGTCATTCCAGCAGAGCAGAGCAGCGAGACGATAGAATAACAGCATCTAATGCCAATGCTGGAAGTTTATGACGCGGAAGTGAACCTGATAAGGTAAACATTGGTCCAACATCAGCGGGATGTTTGTTAAGATATTGGTCAATATGTATGCAGCCTTGATCTAGTTGATCAACCTTGCCATCTTCCAAATGACGACGCCATCTTCGTACGGCGTGGAAGAAGACGACCCTCTTTGATTGCTGTCAAACCGAAAACAGTCCTTCAGAGATACCTACTTCAAGCTTTTGATATAAAATGCACCATCACTCCAGATGCTTCAACTGAAACGTTGTTTTGATAAAGAGTTGCGTCAAAACCACTCTATTCAATTTCGTTCTTGATATCCACCATTACCTAATTGCTTTTCATATCTGTTCAAGATAATAACTTCAACTACCTTAGCCCCAATCTCCACGATCTTCACGACGTCCACGAACGCTTGTTGATACTTCCGTATATTACAGGGTCACCCGCACTACCGCTTCCTGATTTGATTGGATTGGTCGTCTATCTGCAAAGGTACACGCCTTCCAAAAAGCTCACCACACAGCCGAAGAAAACAACAAGCCTTCCACCGCGCAATATAAAGCCTATAAGTTACGAGATTTAAGCCTCGATAGGGTACCATCACAATAATTCTTCCTCCGTGGCACCCTACCCTATCTCCAGCCATCATACCTCCATGTCAGAAGGAACGGAACCCATTCATTAGAACACTTTTTTGTCTAATAATCTTCAAACAAAACAAAAAAAACGCAGCATTACTTGACCCTGAAAACCACACGCACCGATCGTAGTGGCACAGTTCCAAGCTTCAAAGAGGTGAAGCTTTTAGGGCGGGCGTTCGGTTACGTTCGGAGCCCGGTCAAAAACACATTAAGTCACCTTATTTATTTGGGTAAAGGTTTTGACGCTTTTTTGTGGTTGTTGCTATTGTTGAACGCAGAATTCTATTCAGAAGCTTGAGCTTGTACTCCCCAATCACCACTACCACCACCACCACCTGAAGGTATCAGCTCTAGTAAACGCATGCTTTCGTGAGCAGATCAAACCAGTTCAATCTGCCGTTGGTGCCGGTTTTGTGGTATTTTTAGTAGGATAATCTTCCAAATTAACGAACTAAACGTGCATCACGATTAGCTTGCACCCGCTCGCCAGGGACATCTGCAGAAGACAAAACCAGATCTACAAAATGCTGGAGCATTCGGTTCGGAAACTGGTATCGAATGCAGATATCACTACGCCTATGCATTGATAAACATACGAGATCTTCTCGATTAACGTCCAAAAGTCTGCTAAAGCTTTCCAAGACCGGGACGAGAAGCCCTTTAGCTTCATCAGCACAGTACAAAACGGCGATCTCATCATTAGTAAGTAGTTCCAGGTGAACGCGATCGTTCACCGCTGAAAGGAAGGAGAGCAACTTCTAATGGATGTGGGGTTTGATCTTCACCCTGCAAGCCGGAACTAGCAGCGATGCGATGTTCGTTATGGAAAATCCATTAAAAAATGAATTTTTAATAAATCTCCCAAATTGCTGCTGCTAATTCAGCTTGGGCGGCACTAATGGCTTACGTTTTACTGCTTCCGTTGCATTAGCAAGGCAGACAGCAATGACAATCGTTCGTTCTCGAAGGGATGATCATTTCGGTCGAATGGGAATAGCACTGTACAGGCAGTGTGAAGCATTTTGTCTTTGAGAATCAGTTGAAATTCCCATGCTCCCCGTGTGGGGACTGTTAGAAGTCAACCTGCAATTAACATCGCTTTGCTCGTCGGTTCTGTACTGACCATTTATTTTTTGCAAAAAGCTCTCCCCCACACACACAGAAACACCTACATTTGAAATCATCACACATGTAAAAACCACTCACGAGACAGACTCTAGAGCGATGAACAGGCAGCAAGCTTCCACAATCCATCAACAGTTACAACAGTGCCAACTTACAGTGTTCAGCCTCCATGCGGCCCAGATTACGATCAGTGTGCAAGGGTGGTTTTGGTAGAGGCTTAGAGGAGGTCAGGGAAGGGCGGTATATTACGCAAATTGAGATAGGTCAACGTGGCTGAGCTGCCGAGCTTTCCCACACCACCCGTGGGCACGTTCCAGCGAACACAACAATCAATCAACCATCTGTGCGTCTGGCAACGCGTCTAGCGCTTCTTAGAACCTTCCACTGTTACTCTCGCGCGTTAAGGGCCACCCGCAACGCGACTAGCAACATCCGCATCGTGTGCTGGATGTACTTGAGCGTTAGTGCTACTGTACCCGTTTTTTTGTACGAAGTATTACCTAGCCCATATTCAACAGCTGCGATATGACTGCAAGCAAAGCCATCCTTTTTTCGTTGTTGATCTTCTACTCTACGAAACGATCGAGATGTACACAATCGCTGTCGCCATTGTATAACCCGAATACTAGCAGGGGGAAGAGCGTTAAAAAAACCCCCTCGCAAGCAGGGGCAGGAATTCCAAAAATGTTGACGTCGTGTCCTGGACACTGGCACGGCTGGCTCCACTCTGACGCTGCTGATGCTGCTGTTTGCTGTATCCGTCCGTCCACCGGTTGACCATTACGATCGCCCTCATACACACATGCAGCATCCATGTGCGTGTGTGTGTGTATGCAAGTCTCATTTGAATAACAAGCAAATTTTTATGGTAATCACTAATCCAACAGCACACGGCAAAACCTCGCAGCACCCTCCCATATGTTCCAACCCCAGCATCGGGGCGGCAGGGGACAGATTTCGCGAAAACCAAACGGAACATGGGGACATATTGGGACGTTCTGTTTTCGATCGTCTCTGTATGTGTGTGTGTGTGTGTGTGTGTGCCTGTTTAGTTCTTCTTTCCTGTAGCGTTCTTGTGCCATCTCTAGCAGTGGGGAAAGTCCCCCCAGCTAATCTGTGAGGCTCTGTGTGTGCGCGCTCGCCCCGATCGCGCGCGGGATGATCGTGCGGGATGCTTCTTTCCCGCCTTCGACTCCTGGCACGCTGGCAAACATGGACGACGACGCATAAGAAAAGGCGACTTTTAGCATTTCGAGTCAGTTCATTGTTCGCGGGATCCCGCGATCGAGTCCGATGGGCAAAGGAAGTGGTGAAGAAGCTCGAAGAAATTCCAACGATCAAGGCCGTTTGCTAAACATATCGCCTAGCCCGTTTTGCAACTGGCAAGCTGCGAAAATTGTGTGGCAATCAAACAGAAGAAAGGAAAGAGAGAGAGAGAGAGAGAGGACATAAAGATTAGAATATCATCGCGTCGGTCCGATTGGGCTGTTGGTTGGCTCGAAGCATCTTCCCCCTTGATGCCAACGTTTTGGCTGTACACTTCGCTCAAGACGCTCACACTTTTCCTTCTCATTAGCCGGGTCCTCGTACTGGGGACCTGGGTCCTTTTAGGGGGAGCAACCCTCGGGGAATTTAAAGAGCACAGGCCAACCAGGCAATTCGATTGATATATGCGATGCCATAAACGTGCACTGCCGTTCCCGATCAAGTTTACTTTTTATGGGAACTTTGCTAATTCCACGATCATCACCATCATCTCTCCGCCGGCAGCATGGCGCCAAGGCTGTTTAGCGCATCGCCATCGAGGAGCATGTTAGCTTCTGGGTTTTATTTCCAGACCAGCGGCTATAAACACTCCAAGCTTACCACCCGCTTCCCGGCGACCAGTCAGGCGCTCGTTCAAGCGGTGCCGTGATAATTTCTCCCAAAATTCCCCCTAACGTCTCCGGGGTCCACGAGGTAGCGAGGTGAGAAATTCCTTCATTAAAGCGTGCAAAAAAATACAGATCGCTTCCAAAACACAACATTAATTCTATGCTGCCATCATGTCGCATGGCATGGTTAGCGTGTCTCGCAGGTTAATGCCACCCGGGCCAAGCGATCGTGCGCCTATTTACGTACGCGAGAATGTCAATCTTTTGCCTCACGCGGCACAGTATCTCCATCCATCCAAAATCGCGACGATCACAAACAGCATCCGAAGAACTGTTTTCGCTCCAACCAGCCGTCGCGCTTGTTTTTTTTTTGAGTTTTCTTCTGCAGGCGACAGTCGCCAAAACGAACCAAAAAAAAAGCGCTCACCCCACCCGAAAATCGAGGTCTGGCGCCATAACCCGGATCGAAATTTTTGCTGTCTGTCCCCACCCGCGCACCATGTCCCCACGACACATCCGTCGGCGCGTGGAATCGCGTGAATGTCGCGCTTTGTGTTTGTGCGTACATATTTCCAGCCGGAGCCAAAGCTCATCATCTGGCGACGATCGTGTTGGGTTTTTTTTTTTGGTTGCTTCTTCTATGCTGGCTGGCATATACGATCGAGCCGGTTGTTTATGGCCGGCAGGCAGATGGGAGAGGAAGGTGTGCTATCAATTTGACTTTATGAGCGTAATGCTATTCAGCCATGCTAAACTAATTAAAAACTACAACAGATTATCAATCTGCTGCTGTCGCCCGCTTGCAGGATGCTTAATTTAGAACGGACCGTGGTTGGCAGATTCCAGCCCCACATCACAACTGCGAACTGCCAAATTGACAAATGGGGAGCCTAATGATGTACAATAAATTGATCACTTCAAGCGTTCTGCAAGTTCGGTTTTCGTAGGCTCGTCTCCAAACTCGGGTAGACCTGATACGCCGAGCGCTATCTGGACCCTCCACCAGAATTCTAACGATCGCAGCGCTGGGGTGTGTGAAGCCACAGCCCGAAAGCATGCTACGCTACGCTACGCCCTTCTCCGCTCCGTGTTCAGGCTAATGGGATATTGCTTCATTTTAATGGCAGGGTTTCGAGGAGAAAAAAAAGCAGGCAAGATTCTCGATTCCCACACCCCAATCTTTGCCAACCGATGAGCGCGAGAGCTCGCGATCCAGCGGCCTAGGTTGGGCCAGCAAACCAGAATCTCGAACGTCCTTGGTGACCTTTTCGATGGTCGCATCCGCGAACCGCGGGTAAGGTCGCATTCTTCTCCTCGCGTATACGCGCAGACGCGAGCGCAAACAAGGCGGACGGATAGGTACGGCCAGCAAACCGGTTCTGACTGCTGCTCGCCCCGGGGTGGTGGGGTGGGAGCTGCTGTGCTTAGGATGATAGGGAAGAGCTATTCAAGCGCGGTAGAAGATGGGTTCGTTTGGCAGAACGATAGGCGCTGAACGTACGGCTTGCGGATTTGAGAATAAAAAGGGTTTGCGGACTGGATGGCAATATAGTTATGTGGTAAGTTCGCAATGCTTTATATAGGAGAGATTTATAGCAATTCATTTAGCAAGGTTGAAGCGTTGGCAAAAGTTTAGTAATGGAGGAAACGTTTATTAATTTTAAATATGTAACCAATGCAAAGGTCTTCCCTTTCAGAATTACCAAGCTCTTTTAATTGGTTGATAGCGAGAATCTTAAAATATAGTTTAAAAAGACAAACATTATAGCCTGCAAGACGTGAAATTGCAAGAATTGCAAAGCATGTTTTCAAGCCATGTGTAGATATTTGTATTATATATTAACTGTCTGGGTGGGAATCGAACCGAATTCGGCCTTTGCGAGGGACTATTCGTTTATCATTAGACCGTCCAATCCAAGCACCTATGTTTTCAAGAATATAGCATCTAGACACTGCCTCCAACTCGAATCGCGTGTGGACAAGACCTATCTTGCATGCATAACAGCGGAGTCAAATATGTTGTTCACAACTCAACCAAAACCCCATGGAAGCAGTCTTTTTTGGACGGTTAAATCAAACGATTTCAAACTGTATGTAACATCCCTGAGTTTTTTGACCAATTATTTTAAAATGCCATTATTTTATTGCAATTTTTTTAAATTAATTTAAAGAAGCTTTTCTGCGTAGAAATCTACAATTAAATAAGATTGTTTTATCTATAACAAAACAATCAGCGGTTTCTTCTTCTTCTTCTTAAAGTTCATTTTATTTTTATGTTTACATTGTTGATATTGGGGGGTCCGCGAGTTACAGCAGTTTTGCTTTTCAACGCCTAATCAGCGGTTTCAATTGAGATCCAAAAGCTGAACGACTTTAAATTTAAAATGTGATGGATGTTTGACAGTTGCCAAACAGTTGATTTCGAAATGTGTTTTTAACATGAATCTGTTTTGAGCAGTTTCTATTCCAAAGCTTATAGATAATCACAGCTTACTGTAAAACAAATCGATTAAGCTTCTGTTAGTTGTATTTAAATTTCTAAATATGGCTATTCAAAAGCACGTGGTCAATAAACGCAATCAAAACAAGTCAATCGAGCTTTTTGTTCATTATTCTATACGCCATTTGCCCATAGTTTGCACGTGTGTCGACAGTATTGCACAAATGTGAGCGAGAGCGAAGCCCGAGCCCCAAACCTAGGGAGAAAGAGACAGATGAACGAAAAGTTTCGTTCAGTTTCGTTAAAACTGCTCTGACACATCGCTCGCTACGCACACCCGGTCATCAAGGCAGAGTGGCCAGATTATTTTGGCAGTTTTCTGTTGATACACCATCATTTTATCTGTGGTGTTCAGGAGGAGTTGGATTTTATCGGTAGTTTTCAGTAGGTTTAACCTTTAAGTTGGCAATCGGATACCCGGGTATTATTTTTAAATTTAAACTGAAATAACTTTTGATTCATTGCTTTTATTGACCTGAAATTTTCCGTAGCCTCCCAACTCTTAATTTCTGATTTTTTGGTGCATAAATTGTAATTTAAAACAGTATGTAAGTATTTTATTTTGATTTTTTTTTTAACTTTACCACGTAAGTTGGCAACCAGCATACCTGGATATTCCATACATTTTGTATGGAGAATAACATTTCTCTTCTTCATCTTTTCGTATTGTGCTTATTTTGGAGTCAAATTCAAGCGATTCCAAATTTCAATTTGACCGTTAAATTTATCATAAAAAGAAAACAAACTCCATGAATAAATGAAATAGAAGAGAATATATGGTCGAGATTACTTGCTTACAGCATTAAAATATAGAAAGCATTGTTTACCTAGGAAACCCGGTTATTTTTTGCGTCAAAACGTGTGGAATTCCCGGGGTATGTCGGTTGCCAACTTACGTATGTTAATCTGGTTGCCAACTCTACGGTTAAAACAAACTAAACTCTCAGTTGAATAGAAGGGATAAGGAGAGATGGGGGGAGGGTTATGTGCAAAATGAAAGTTCCACCGCACGAGAACATCCTCTATCTATTTTAAGGAGATTGATTAGATTTGGTTCAGCGATCTGAAAATTATACTAGGGAATTGTAAGGCCGAAAATACATCGACCGGAATTTCTCGGCCGCGGAATTCCGCCTGCTGTCAAATCCATGTACTTTTACACATGGAATTTGAAAGTGTCAACGAAAACTTTCCCTAAGGCAGCGGTAATCGCTGATGTGGGCGTGCGTGCGTTTTCTGCAAATGTATGGAATTTGACACCCGCAACGGGTGACAATTTGCAACCGCATGCGTCAGAATCAAACAATTTTGATTTTTCCGCACGCACGCCTGCACGCCCGCAGTAGCGATTATCGCTGCCTAGCTGTCATATCCATACATTTTTCAGCAAGCGGAATTCCGTGGCCGCGAAATTCCAGTCCGTGTATTTTCGGCCTCAAAAATCAATAGAAATACAGATACAGTCTGTTCCCAAGTTACGCGGTTCTCGACTTATGTGGATTCGGAGATACGCGGTTTTCTTAATTTGACAGATCAAATGTCCAATCAGTACAATTTGTCTCAAGAAATTTACAATGCAGTTTGAATTGCTTTTTTGCTAATAAATTTAAATCACTTACAAGCGAAAAATATCAGAATGTTCTGTACGAATCGTATCAAATAAATGATAAAGTGTGTAAAAGTACTAAATTGAATAAAAAGAACCGAGTAACCAATTGTATTTTGGTCGAAACCCGTGAAATTCGACTTACGCGGACATTCGAATAACGCGGATTCCTCGGGAACGCACAAACCGCGTAACTCGGGAACAGACTGTAAATCGGTATTTCTGGTCACTCTACAACCAGGGGCTTGTAAACGCATCGAACGCCGCCATTACCATTCAACTGTCAAACATTTCACGTATGTTCGAGACTGATCCAGTGTCAAGTTGTTCTCGACCGTTCGTACCTCCCCGTACGGCAGTGCTAAAAATCTCACCTGCGCCGCCATTTTAGCAAAGTTTGTTCCTCGTTTTCAGCGAAGTCAACTGTGGAAAATCGCTCGTGCAGCCCTAGCGCAACAAAGCGGAAACGAAAAAGGAGAAGAAAAGAGCAACTCATCAGCGAGCTACCATCACCACCCAGGCAAAGTACGTTCTCCGCGAGTGAAAAAGGAAACCCCTCAGAAAAGGTACCGTGTGCGCGAATCAATAATGGTGAAGGAGACGGGATTTTACGATGTGCTCGGCGTAAAGCCTGGCTGCTCCCCGGAGGACCTGAAGAAGGCGTACAGAAAGCTCGCGATGAAGTACCATCCGGACAAAAACCCGAACGAGGGCGAGCGCTTCAAGGCGATCTCGATGGCGTACGAGGTGCTGTCCGATCCGGAAAAGAAAGCGATCTACGACGAGGGCGGCGAGGCGGCCATCAAGCAGGGCGGTGCGGGCGGGGGCGGCTTCCACAGCCCGATGGACATCTTCGACATGCTGATCAACGGCGGAATGGGCGGCGGGCGGAGGGAGCAGCGCGGCCGCGACCTGGTGCACCGGCTGACCGTGACGCTCGAGGAGCTGTACAGTGGCGCAACCCGGAAGCTGTCCCTGCAAAAGAGCGTTATCTGTGATGGGTGCGACGGCATCGGCGGCAAGCGGGGTACCGTGCACAAGTGCGTCCCCTGCAACGGTACGGGCATACTGACGAAGGTGCACCACATCATGCCCGGCTTCATGCAGCAGAACAAAGTGCCGTGCCGCGCCTGCCAGGGACAGGGCGAGGTGTTCGACGAGAAGCACAAGTGCAAAAAGTGCGACGGCCAGAAGAAGGTGCGCGACAAGAAGATACTGGACGTGCACATCGAGAAGGGTATGCGCGACGGGCAGAAGATCGTCTTCAGCGGCGAGGGCGACCAGGAGCCGGGCCTGCAGCCGGGCGACATTGTGATAGCGCTGGAGGAGAGACCGCATCCGGTGTTCAAGCGCTCCGGCAAGGATCTGATGATGGAGATGCGGCTCGAGCTGTCCGAGGCGCTGTGCGGCTTCCAGAAGGTCATTACCACGCTCGACAAGCGCAGCCTCGTCATCACGTCGATGCCGGGCGAGGTGATCAAGCATTCCGCGTTCAAGTGCATCATGGACGAGGGCATGCCGCAGTGGAAGAACCCGTTCGAGAAGGGGCGGCTCATCATGCAGTTCCGCGTGGTGTTCCCGGACTCGCTGCCGGGCGAGGCGGCCAAGCTGCTGGAACAGTACCTGCCCCCGAAGCCGGCCGAGGAGATCCCGCAGGACGTGGAGATGGTCGAGCTGGTCGAGCTGGATCCGGAGCAGGAGTCCCGCAACCAGTACAAGAACGCGTACGAGGAGGACGAGGAGGACGGCGGCACCCCGGGCGTGCGGATTCAGCAGTGCGCGACCAGCTAAATGCGCTGCCCCGCCCGCTCCAAGGACACCATCTTTCCTTTCCCCCTCCCCTCCCTTCCCACCATCCATCCAGCCTTCCTCCCTGTTTTTTGACCATTGTGTCGTGTAGCTGTTAGCAGTTGGTGACGTGTGCAAATGGCATCATTGACGGCGCGCGCTCTTTCCTGTCTTTTCAAAGCGCTGCTCTGGCGCCGTGTGTTTTTTTCCGGCAAAACCACCACCACCACCAACCTCCTTCACTCCTCAACATCAACAACAAGCACACGCGGGCGTCCCAGCGACGTAGTTTACGGAAGAAGAGGAAAGAGAGAGCACGAGCGACTGTGGTACAGTAGGGAGCGCAGCAAGCTGTGTGGAGCAAACATAGGAAACAAATTGTCAGCTCACTGTCCAGCAAGGGGAGAGCAGCTGTAAAATCACACGACTACACAAACCAAGGCAAGACAAGCAGCGCAGACAGGAGTGGAACAGAAATTATACCAACGGTACAGAACAACTTGAGAGGGAAAGGGGGGGAACAAATCGCGCAACCTACGGGTACGTACGCGCGCGCACGTATTCCCATTTTTCGCGGAATGAAGCATAATAAATTATTAGCACATCAATCTGGATGAAAGGTTAAACACACAAACAAGAAACACTACCGGCAGGCTGAAAACTCTCAACCCCAAAAGAAACGAAACAAAACCCCCCTGACTGCGTTGTGCAAATTCACTTACTCTGCAAAGCAAATGAGAACAACCCTTACAACCCAGCCCCCGAGAGAATTGAAGGAAATTGAACGCTTTAGTGTGGATGTGGTGATATATTTAGGAGGAGCAGAGGTCGATCGGGAAGGCAGGAGAGGACGGTCAAGGTAGGATTAGCTTCGCTTTTTTAAGCCACTTTAAAGGCGATTTATTAGTTGAAGTCGCTGTAAACAGGGAAACTTGACTACATATAACTAATCTTGCCCTTAAGATGGTGGCGCACCGTACGGCGGAAGTACCGTTACCCTAACCTCTCTACTCGCAAGTAAACACACACACAGGCACAATATATACGCTTTACTCTCTAACACTACGGCACTAGAGCTGAAGACAGGGCACCCCTCGCAACACCATTCCTTAACTTTGACGCGTGAGTAGGCTATGATGAACCGTATGAGCCAGAAAGGAATCGTAGGTGCTACGCTTCCGGGAATTATTTATACTCCATCTCTTCGCCGACCTTGACCTTCGCGCTCATCTGACGCCGTGCAGGGCTGTGTCTGTCCACTCGCTCCCTTTCTACCTACCCCCGCCAAGTGTGGATTAGTTTTTACGCCCCGTTTCGGGTGAGCCTCAAAAATTTTCGTTTAAAATAGTTCATTTTCAAATTTACCCACACTCCATCCAACCAACCCGCTTCCTGCAGCAAAGGTAATGTGCGCTCGGTAATGTAAAATAGTGTACCACACATTCGAAACTAAATTCCCCCCTGTACGTGTTTCATAAAGAAGGAAGCGAAATAAAATTTCATGTAGCAAAAAAACACGCAAAAGAAATGTGCTCGTTAGTACACTGCTGCGCGTATGTTTGTGTGTTCGTTTGCGCTTCGTCATCGTGCAGTGAAGTGTTTTGATCGCATGACGAATGCACGAAGGTCCACCTCCCCTGTTCCCCCCCAGCCCCTTCTTCACCCTGCCTGCTCGTTGGATAAGGAAGGGAAAAAACTCACCCCAACCCCCCACCCTAGTGGGTTTTGTGTGTGATATAACATTGCATCACTACTGCAGCCGTCGACATTTCTTCGCCCCCTTCGTAGGGGTTTTTGTTCGCGCGAAACAAAGAGGAATGTAATCAAATAGTTAACCTCACTTTTTGTGTAACCTATTTATTCCACACTGTATCGCTATGCAAAAGCGGCTCCTGCCATCTATTAAATACGATCTTGAAATATTGCGAAAATTGTGCAAATGCTCGGTTTGAAGGGATTTTTGTTTGTTTTTTTTTTTTTTTTTTTTTTTACTAGCAAATAAAGACAGCGTTAGCAACGACCAACGGTGACTAGATTACATTCTGTGCGATGTGTACAATGGTGTGTGCGTACGATTCCCCTATCCCGATGCCATTCCGCTCGGTCGGTCGGTTGCCGTTTGGGACGTATTGCCGGCTGCTGTTTGCTGATCGGTCGTAAAAATAACAATATCCTTATTGTTATTCATACGCAGTATCCGCTGTCAGGAAACGGCCGCCGTACCGGTCAGTGTGCCGGTCCACTTTTCGCTCACCGCCCACAGCCACTTGGCCACCCGGTCATCCTTCGCCTGCTCGGCCACCTCCTTCGGCGCACAATCGCTAAAGTACTGCCCGCTAACCTTCTCCAGGTCCGGATCGAGTGCCGCGTACAGCGTTGTTTGCGCACCGTACAGGGGCGATTTCAGGAACGGCCACACGAACGGTCGCACAAACAGCCCCGAGAACCAGCTGTTAAAGATGCCCATATGGCGCATCAGCTCCGTATCGACGATGCCCGGATGGAGCGCATTCACCGTCACGCCCGTGCCCTCCAGCCGGCGGGCCAGCTCGCGCGTGAACAGCACGTTCGCCAGCTTGCTCTGCTCGTACGCCTTCGCCTCGTCGTACGCTTTCGCGCTGTTCAAATCGTCCAGCGCAATCTGGCCGCGGGTGTGCGCCAAGCTGGACACCACCACGATGCGGCTCGGGGCACTCAGCTTCAGCGTATCGAGCAGCAGATGGGTAAGCAGAAAGTGGCCCATATGGTTCACGCCCAGCTGCAGCTCGATGCCCTCTTTGGTGAGCGTGCGGGGGCAGCGCATCACACCCGCATTGTTGATGAGAATGTCCAACCGTTGCTGTTCCGCTTTGAATCTGGAAAACGGTAGAACATTCCCAAATCAATACCGCATTACGTAACGACTCGCCGTCGGTGGCGCATTTGTCAGAGTGTGCGTGTGAGCTGCTTACTGTTTCACAAACTGACGGATCGATTGCATCGAGGCCAGATCACACTCGCGGCAGTACACCTGCGGGTTTCGCGTATCCAGCACAATGTCCTTCCGGGCCTCCTCGCACTTCACCATATCCCGGCAGGCCATGTAAACGTGCGCGCCACGGCGGGCCAGTGCGTGGGCCGTTTCCTTCCCGATGCCGGTGTTGGCCCCGGTAATGATGACCACCTTCCCGTCGGCTCGCACATTCTTCTCGAAGCTGGCACCTTGCATACGATCCCTACAAAACAGATGGATCATAAGAGCAGCTTTCCTGCCAGGGGGGGAGGGACATTTCAGTCTGCTACTTACTTCAACAGAACGGTGCCACCGATAAGTGTGCCTATCGCACTGCTCACTAAAATTATTTTATTACGAAAGATCGACATTCTTGCACCGTTTCAGTGGTTCGCGTACCGGGCAACGACGTTCAGGTTTTAATTCATCTTTAGCCGATCGTAACTTTTGGAAATGTTCGCGGAGTTGCTGCTGGTAAAAATCGATTCTTTTTTGTTTACATCCCGGAATTTCGTGGTCCAGTGCTTCCAGCGGTGTTTCGTTCGTTAAATCAACTTAACGAATGTGACAGCACGTGTCAGAGGCGTAGATGAATATTTCAAACTGGACGTTGGCAGCAATATCAATGCATTGAAAATGAGGTTTTGCAAAACGTGAGAAGTTTTGTAAGGAGTTTATAAAAAACAAAAACCTAATGAAGTGAATGTATCATTTCAATCATTATTTCAATCTAGATTTAATCATCTTCTTCTTCTTCTTAAGATTTAATCATATTGTTGCATTAAACCCGACAGCAATGTTATTTACGATGATTTGTTTGTGCTGTTTGTAATGGAAAAGCCATATGATCGCGTAATACATGCTTCAGTCGGTCATTTCGAAGTAGGTCAGTCACCGTAGACTGCACAAAACAGCAATGCGGATCAATATTAATCTTCTCAAAAGGCAATCAAATTATGAACAACAACGGCGCTACAGTCTTTGCACTTTATATCATCCATACACTTTGTTCTCTGTACAAATGCTATCCAATACAGCTACCCCGAGCGACCCAGCTGCTTTACCGTTTAAATGCACAATTGTAATCTACTGCAGTTGGGTGTAGCTACAGATTCTTCCCTTTCTAGGTGCCTCCCGTTCTCTACGATGATGATCTGCTCTGCAGAACCTTTCGCATGCTCGCGAACATATTTGGCAAGATGGCAACATGCTTGTCGACGCATTTAATCGCACACCGTTCAAACTCGGCAGTATACTTAGCAATATCGCCCTCGGACGGATTGGGTCCCATCTGAAAACAGTGGCGAAAGAAATGAAACATTGAGAACGCCATTTGAGTAGTATGAGAACGAATTTTCCGAATCCAATGTTACCTTGTCCTTAATCGTATCATTGCAATCCATTACACAACGCTGCAGGCGACTGTTGAACGAGTTGATCTCGGTTTCCACGTGCTGCTGGGCTCGCTGGGCAGGGACAGAGCACCGCTCGACGCACTGCTGCACCGTGTCCATGGAGGAAACGGAATCCTTACAGCATCGGGCAGCACAATCGTGCATATCGGCCTTAATAAGGACGAGAAAATAGAATCATAAGAAAAATAATATTAAAAAAAAATCTCGAAAGACAGGGACAGTTCCGAAGCACACCGGGAAGGATCTTCACCACGAGCAAGCGGGAACAATCGATACTTTACTTGCATTTTCCGCAGCACATTGCGGTCCAGATCGTCCAGCTGTTTGGTGATCTCCATTTCGATCCGCTGCTTCTGTTGTTCGATCATTTTGTGTAGAGTTTGTGTGATGAAATAACGAGGACTGCTATGCGCTATCAACAACTTTTTTCCACTCCGCCAGAAGATGTCGATTCCGATAGCGCTGGGGCCGTTTGACGTTTGGGTTGCGTCACGATGTAAACAGGCGAAAACGGGAACCGCACGAGGCCAGGAAAAATTGGAATTTTTAAAAATAATGATCGACTTTACTTTAAATGATTGTTTATAAAAAATCACATGTACGTAGATTAGTAGTTTTGAGCATGATTTTTGTAAAAATATTATTTTTTGTCATTTGTCATCCAGGTTCACCACGTGGTGGGCAGCGTATTTCGCCTCTGACGTCACGCGCCTTGTTTCTTTTTTATGAAGAAGAAGAGTATTTCGTAAAATAAGTAATTTTTAACGCATTCACGTTCCCCATACGCAAATAACATAGATATAATAATGATACAAATAATAAGAAAAGAAATAAAAAATTATTTGTTGACGTCCGTTCGCCATGACAGCGGCGAATTTCCGATGACACGCACACAGACGTATGCCAAATGCCATCCCACCACCACATGCATAGCAGACAGGTTTTCAGCAAGCGGCACCAGCACCAGCAGCAGCAGCAACGACGGCGACGACGACGACCACCACCACGACGTTGCAAGCGAACCGTGAAGAAGAAAAGAAGCACACGCACAGACAAGAGAGTGTGGCACACAGAAGAGGCCGTGTCTCTCCGGTTGGTTCCTTCCTCGGTGTCTCGGTTTTTTGGGGGTTTTTTCAGTTGCTCCCTGCCCCGGGGGTGGATGGTGAAAATTCTTCTTCCCTTCTCAATTTCTCCCCAAGCTCGGAGGTCGGATCGGGCCACCAAACGCGGATCGTGCACCTCCAAAGGCTCTCTGTGTGTGTCGCATAGCCGGCACTTCGCAAAGGAACACATACCTCCGGCAGCGGTTGCTGTGTGGCGAGAGCGAGAAACACCACCACCACTACACTCAGTGGCCAAGGAACGACGATTAGGCACACTTTCCCAACAAAAAAAACCGGTGAACCCCCTTCAAGAGTGTGTGACACTGGACGTGTGCGCTGGTGCACTAGGAACAAAAGTGAGGACGAAACGAAACGGAAGCGTCAAAACTGCACCGGAAAAAGGCGATTTCTTCCCCGCCCCCTGTCCCGCACATTGGAAAGATAAGGGTTGCCATTTTTTTTCTGTAAAGATTAGTCCGCCGTACAGCAACAATAGCAGCTGTGTGGTTAACCGTGGCGCAGGTGTGTGTACAACAGCCATACTAAGTCAGTGAAGTAGGCCTAGATTTAGATGCTCCGTGGTGCTTGAGAGCGTGCAGTGTGTGCGTGTGTGTGCGTGCGGTAGGCAAAGGACGCAACAGAGAAACGCACACACGCACAGCCCCCGATAGACCGACAGACGGACAGACAGACACACCACAGTGGTGGTGTACAGCATCAGCAGCAGCAGCAGCGGCGTCGGCGGCGACAGCAGCAGCAGCAGCAGCGGCTTCCGGATCAGCAGCGCTCTCTTGTGTCGCGTGTACGCGTGGAGCGCGGTTGTGTGGTGCGTCGCCTTCCCGATCGAACGTGCTCCAGCAGCAGCAGCAGCAGCAGGGCCGTGTGCTCTCTCCAGTGTGTGTGGCCAACTTAGCAGCAGCTGTGATATATCTTCATCTCATCCCCCCCCCTTTTCCGTGCGTGTCCTTGAGCAGCGGCCACCAACCTGGAGCAGTCACCGGAGCAGCAGCCGCTGCAGCAGGCCAAAACCATGTTCTACCCGCTGGTGAGTATAGTGGTTTTTACGGGGGAAGAGTGTCGGGAGGTCAGTGTGTGGATTCCTCGTGCTTTTTGGGGGAAACACGGTAGCCGTCGTCACATAGCAGCAAATTTGGCGTGGTGAAAACATAACCCCATTTTTTTTGTAACATCGCCTACTTATATGGAAGGCACGGCGTGCTGAGGTTTGGTCAATGGGTGGTGATGTTCATGGGAGACAGACAGAGAGGGGACGGAGGGGGTCCTCTTCTCCATGTTGCGTGTCGTCACTCATTCATCCGGTTCCGCCGTGCGTCGCGCGGTGCAGGAGAGTTTGTGTGTGTGTGTGTGTGTCCCACAATGTGAAGCGCTTTGCGATTTGAATTTTTCATTCGCTTTCGCTGTCCCCCGCACGCACCCCATTTGCATCTGTCTATAGCCTTTTGGCTCATGCACCACCCCGACCGACCGCGGTCACCTCCATCGCCGGGTGTGTGTGTGTGTTTGTGTGTGCGTGCCCTCGGTTTGGGACTGCTGCTGTCGCCGCCGGTCGCGATTACGACAGCAGACCAACCATCGGTATTCGGGCGCACGCGTGTGTATATGTGTGTGTGTGTGTGCGTGTACGGTCGACGTCGGGCCGGCAAACGACACTGCCACATAGAACCATGCTCCGGTATGCGTGTGTAGAGTCGCATAAAGTTGTGCACAGTTGCGGAAGCAAAAAAAAAAACGCGGCGAGTGCACAGAAAATGTGGTTTCGCGAATTACAGTGCTGTAGGAGAAGAAATGGGACATCGAGGTATATTGAAAACATTCTACAAACTAAAACAGCCGCTGTGTGTTGTAATTCTTAATTATTAACAGCATATTTATTGTGGTGCACACTCCCCCACTGATTGCATTGCAGCGCATTAACGTCAGCGAATCCCGGCACTGTCGGGTGTCGCACTTGATGTGCACTGCACTGTAAATCGCGAACGACGTGTGAGCAACAGCGAGCAATTCCCCCCCCCCCCCCCTGCACACAGATACACACACACGCGCAGTAGATGACAGAAAAAATCCATCCACCCTTGCGCGAATTACGCTCTCGGTGTAAGAGTGTGTGCGGTGTGTGTGTGTAAGCCTACCTCCGTCTCTAGAGTGGTGCGTTGTGTGTGCTCCGTGTGCTGGGTGGAAAAAAATCGAAGCCTTCCCAACTTGCCATCGCCAAAATCATCAGCGCGTTGACCGTGTGGTGTGGTGTGGACTCCCGCAGCTCGTTGCGGACCAGCGGCTTCCGGCTTTGCGGGCTGGCGTTTCTCGGTGTGTGCCACAACCCTGCGGAAGGTTCCTCTGCGTTCCGATTCTCACCAACTTTGGGAGTTGAGATTCACCCCCCCGCTCGCAAAATCCGTCAGTGCGCCCTTCATTACTAGGGACGACGGGGGAGGACAGCAACAGTAGCAGCAGCAGCGGCAGCATTGGTGGTGTAGTGCGGTGGTGCACACCGGGTACACGGCAACCCTCGGATTTCCAATCTTTTGTGCCCACTGGAGGAGAAGTAAGTCCTCCACCCCGCAGGCTGGGGTGATGTGCGGTGTGCAGTGTGAAGCTGTGGTGGCTACTGATCCCCCCTCCTCCTCCCCACCCACTCCCACGGAAACACGGACTCGTTTTTTGGCAGCAGTAGCTTTTTTTGTTCCGTTTTTGCTTTTTGCTTTCCTTTATTTTCTACGAGCCATTTTAGTTTTCTGCTGTCGGGGTTTCCTTTTTACACCCCCCGGTTGTATGTGTGTGTGTGCGCGCAAGGGAAGGAATGGACAACGGGAGAAGTGCGGTGCCGCGGTTCGCGAATTTTGGCAAATGTGATCGATTTCGGTGTGCTTGCTGCTCCACGGCCTGCTAGAGATCTTTTTTTTGCGAAAAGGAAGCAAAGAGGAACCGCGGATCGAGAGCAGAAAGAGCGAGAGAGTGGGAGAGTAAGAGCGATAGCCTGAGCGAGAGCCTGGATTTCGACGTTTGCCAAAATTCGCGAACCGACACACACACACACACACACGCTCATCTCGCATGAAAAAATAATGGTGAATTGGGAAAGGGAAGTAAAGGTTACAGAAAGGGGGGGGGGGGGGATGTGAAGATTGATCTCCTCCCACCACCTAACGCTTTCCTTGGTGGTGGCGTTTTTTTTTGTGTGTGGCAAATTTTGTGCAAAAGAAAAGGGTCAAACAAGTAGCATAGCAACAGTAATACCGAAAAAAAAACGCTCCAGAAAGGTATGGACAAGTAGAACAACACACTTTCGATGATATTTACAATCCGCCCTCTTCTAGGAAGTAAGAGATCGTGTTCTGTGGTAAAAGTAGGAAAACAGGAATGGAATCCGTTCAATTGCTATGTTTCTTCCACATTACAAGTCAATCAATTTTCAAATCTCAACCATAGATCCCTTGTGGTATACGCACGAACCGAAATGCGTCCCAAAACTCGTTTGCCGATGGCGGTCCTCAGTTGCGCCGGTTTGGTTAATTTTTGGACGATAAATTTATTATCATCTTCCCGTGGGTCTACGAGAGGGTTTCCTTTTTTTTCTATGGATGTGCTTCTATTGCATTCCAGTTACCCACGAACACAAATATAGTTGTGTTGCTGTACGCCTTTTACCACCTTCACCACACTTGGGCTGGCTGGCTGGCAAGTGGTGGAGGTCCCGAGAAGCACATCTCTCGCGAGCGTCTCGTAGGTACAATGGCGAGAGCCACAAGTCATCCTTTTTTATATCTCGTCTCCCTTTTTGCCATTGCTTGGTGGCCGCCTCCCATCCCGATCCGACCGACCGACAGGCCACCGGACATGTTGACTCTTTACGGCCGGGTTCTAAATTGGTCGCTGTTGCCTCCTTCCCATCGATTCGTTCTTCTGCTTGCCTTCCATGCTTTCGCTTTCGTCACCCATTACACCTTTGGCTGGATAATAATCGTTGCTTCCCTCTCAGCGAGACCCGTTTTTGTGCCCGTTGATCGTTGCGGGAGTGCTGGAATCTTTCGAGGGTTCATTTTTCCCATTCCCTTTACCATCGCTGTACGTAAATATTATTTTAAGACAAGAACTTTTGAACTTGAATAAGTAAGAAAAAGACGGCTCACGTGTGTGTAACCCCGACCGCTCTTGTGCGGGTGTGCTTGGGTAAAGTGGCAGCTGATTTTTGTTATCAAACCGATTTACGGTTTATAAAATTCCTTAATTTTCGTTCTTTATTTCTTCTCACGCTCTGTCGATTCCTTTTTCTTATTTCCAGCAAACCCAATTCGATGATGGTGTGATAGAGCTAACACGGTCGGAAATGCTCCAGCAGGATCATCTGGTTGACAATAAGCATTTTGTCGTGTCGCTATCCCTGGGCAATACGCTTATCAATCTCAACAAAATCAAGTGTCCACAGTGCCGGAAGGTAAGCCTGCTTTTGAACGATATTTCTAAGTCCTGAATTCACGATTCACGGCAAGCGCTGTCTCGAAACACACACTATCAGTGATGACAATTGCACACAGCATGGTCACAATTTGTACGTTGATGACTTGAGTTTGGTTCATTCTGAAGCGATAGTGTAGAGGAGTACATGCGCATTTTATCCCTTTGAAGCATGCATAGCTCAAAAATCTATCATTCCCGCGAGACTATTCCTTTCAAATGCTGCAAAAATGTTCTGTATAGCATCTCCCAACGGGGTTTGAAATCCTTGAAATGATCATTACGATCTTCAAGATCATCAGTAGGAGTAGAACGAGCAGGCTTGGAATGGAATTGTTGGATTGTTGGTGGTTTGAAACCGACACAAACCTAGAAAACAAGTTTCCTTGCTGTGACGGCATTCGCTTCTCACTGATCCTGCTCTATTCCTTGCTGTCTCTTCGCTTGTTGAGTACCAGCAACCTTCTCCGATATGTAGAGAACGAAAAACACATCATACACACAAACGCACAGGAAAAGGGATTTTAAAAATAACAAAACCTGTTCTTCCGACCATCCACTCTGTTTGCTTTTACACGATCGTTCATCGGCGTTTCTTGTGCGTATTGCCATCTTCGTTTGGGGATTCGCTGTTACAAGAACCTTCGAAGCTGTGGAGCGTTTTCGATCGCTGCGCGATCCCAAGCCAAAGCCTAGCTTCGTTAATCCTTTATGTGTTCGATCCCATCTTCTTGAGGATGAGGGTGGCGTATGTTATTTCCTGTTGCATTGTGTGTGTGTGTGTGCGCCCTCATCACCCACACCAAAATTATGCTTTAATTGTGTGTGACGCATTTTTCTTTCCACTTTCATTTATTGATAGTTAATTAATACTACAACCATTTCCATTTTGCAGCGTTTCGATACGATGGAGGAAATGGAACAGCACCGGACGAAGCATTTGACGGAGAACAAGTTCAAGTGCGAAATATGCAGCAAAGAATTTCCCAGCCATAGTTCCATGTGGAAGCACACCAAGGCACACACGGGCGAACGTAAGTATGAAGTAGGAAGGTATTTGAATGTTTCTTCTCGGAGTGTGAAGAAAACAAAAATCCCCCTCACAAACGATAGTAAATTAATGATATTTTTTTTGCTTCCGATCGCGCAGGTCCTTTCGTTTGTCAGATTTGTAACAAAGGCTTCACCCAACTGGCCAACCTGCAACGACATGATCTCGTCCACAATGGTAAGCGATTTAGTAGGAATAGTAGGATTCGGTTCGCTCTCAACCCTCAACGTGTTCAGTACATTAGCATATGATGACAAATTATCACAGCACTTTCATACAACTTTGTGATGATCTGGTTTGGTTCATTCTGAAGCATTAATGTACTGAAGCTGGTGGTGGTTGTTGAATGTAGCAGCAAATGTATCGTCCACACATTAATATCCATTTTTTACCTTCACAGGACTAAAGCCGTTCAAGTGTCCCATCTGTGAAAAATGCTTCACCCAGCAAGCCAACATGCTGAAACATCAACTTCTGCATACCGGTAAGTTGAGCTTTGCGATATGATAAGATGAATGAATCAGCTGTAGAACAACTATTGCGCGCGTGCTTGCGATTTATAACTGACCCTTTTGCAATTAGTTGCAGAATGATTTGTGTTTGTTCGTTTTTGGTTGTGGTTTTTGTACAGTCGTTGCCGCTAAGTTTAGCCAACTTTTAAGGGAAAAATGAAGAAAATTGTTAAAAATAACTACCTTAGAGACCAAAATTGACATTTTATTGGCAAACATTGATGCAAACTGTGCTTAGTGTGCTTAATTAGTGCTTTAGAAATGAAAATTATCTGCAACGACTCTAATCGAGATGTATAGTACCAAAGCATTTTATAGCATATTAATGTGCGTCATGCCCGGCTGGTCTCATGGTACAGTCGTCAACTCGTACGCGCCTTATTGGCACGCCAGCCGTCATGAGTTCAAACCCCGTCTGAGAACGTCGCGCCATGTATGGTTGACTCTTTTCAAACACACTATCAAATGATGACAACCCTTCACAGCATCATCATAATTAATCATTGATGACATATGTGTAATGTTTGGTTCATTCTGAAACGATAGCGTGCAAGAAAGAGAGAGTCATTGCGCATGTTTTTTCCCCTTTAATGCACCATTAAAAAATGTAACTGTCGCGCGTGTGTTGTAAGTTGGCTGCCCCTGCTCTGTAATTGTTGCTAAAATGTTTCTCTCTACCTATCAATTGCAGGTCTTAAGCCGTACAAATGTCCGGTGTGCGAGAAAGCGTTCTCGCAACATGCAAACATGGTCAAACATCAAATGCTTCATACAGGTTAGCCAATTGTTTTTCTACTTTTCTTTTTTCCTTTGCTAACATTGTTCTCCCTCTCTCGTGTGCCGGGTCCATGCGATTAAGTAACAAATCAGATTCTTATTTTTTTTTATTAAAGATAGTCCCTCTTAACGATTGATCGTAGTTTCGATGTTCTCTGAAGTCTGATTTTGATTTTCATTTCAAACAATAGCTTATAAATACAGTTGATAATGACAGTTCATAATAATGATTTTAATTGTCTCTTTTTTCATCTCAAATGGGTACAATTCAACAACTATTTGCTGCCGTTGGCTTGATGGCTGAATGTTCCGAACTGCCCGGCTGCAGGATTAAAGCCGTACAAGTGTCCCGTTTGCGAAAAGGCATTTACGCAACACGCCAACATGATTAAACATCAAATGTTACATACTGGTAAGTGTTGTTAATTGCATTATCAGTTCGGGTTTGGAAGTGGATCAATTTTATCCCTTTTTTGTATGCATCTGTAAGCACTATAGTGATGATATCTGTTCACAGCACGGTCACAATTTTCCATTGATGACTATTGACGTTTGGTTCATACTGAAAACATAGTGCGCCAGTACAAAAATGAGGGATAAAATGTTTCTACTCTTATCGAAAGATAGTAGACCGTGCAGACCTTTGTGCAGAATGTGCCACTAACTGTCTGCTTTGTACTGATTTTTATTTTTAGGTCTCAAGCCATACAAATGTCCTGTTTGTGATAAAGCCTTTACGCAGCAGGCCAACATGGTGAAACATCAAATGTTGCACACCGGTAAGTTTCCGCGCAAAAAAAAAAGAAATGAAAACCTTTAAATTTGTGCCGTTAAACTCATACCATCACTTGATAAGTTTGGTGTCCCCCCATCCCCTTTCTTTCCCCATCATATATGCTGCCTTGTCTATATTTTTGTTTTGTTTATTTTGTTTTTTTTTTCTACATTTGTACTGCCCCAACTCTTTCTCTCTCTGTCTCAAATGAAGATACGCAAAGTGTTGTGCGTGTCCCCCTTCTCCCCGAACTTCTTCTTTAGTACCATTGATTGTTTCCGTTTGCGTGTTTTTGCATTATTCTTTCCTTCCTTTTACATGAATTACTCATCACTGATCTCGTGGATATTTTCTCTTTTTTCTCTTTTCCGACCGCTTCGGCCGTATGTGCGCGCGCGCGTCTTCTCTTGCCCTCCGTCCGTACTCTACGTCGACGCGGGTGATATACACGTGTGTGTTATCGCAATCAATGCGTTTCTGTGTGTGTGTATGAAAAAATGCATTGCGATATACATACGCCCTACGTATATGCGTGCAACAAAACAAAAAAAAAAAAACACAAACCCTTCTACGGTTTATCATCCAACGCATATCATCGCTCGATCGCACGCTCGCTCGCTCATGCTTTACGGGTTGCGCGCCACCCAAATCACCGCGTCGCGATCAACTGACACCAAACCAATAGGCCTTAAACCGTACAAATGTTCCACCTGTGGCAAGGCGTTCGCCCAGCAGGCCAACATGGTCAAACACGAGATGCTTCATACCGGTAATTCCATAGAGTGTTTTTACATCGATACTATAATGAAGCAGGAAGACGATGATGATGACGATACGCGAGAGATCGAAAGTGATTCATCGTCTTAACAACAACCAACCACACCCCCTTCTATTATACACTAGCATTATTATACTGAGCATACATTTAACAAACATCACTGGTCACAACACTACATATTATTGAGTTGCGGTTTCTAGGTTTTCTTTTCAACATTTACTTGATATCACGCTACTACTGGTGGCTGGTGTGTGTGTGTGGTGCGTTAACGTACTTAGTGAGCGCCACCTTTACTAAATACGATATAGAGAGCTAGCTTAGAGAAAGAAGGGATGATACACACTGTGCAAACTATTTATGCATATTTTCTTTTTATACGGTAGAATATTATTTTATCCATTTGTCAGATTATTTTCTCACTTTAAAGGGCGCAATGCTTTCCGGTTGGGCAAAGTCAGAATTCAGTTATTAGAAATGTAAATTGTTCTAACAGAAGAGAGAACCCCTTTCATAATTTCTACGAAGGAGAGAGAGAGAGAAAGAGATAATATCAAAAGACAGTGTAGCAGGAGGAGAAAGAAATATTATAGAAAATATTTGATCTTTGTTTCCTCGGGCCAAGAATAATAAATAGTTGGTAAAAGCGTTTAACAAAACACCCATACTCTGTTGCCTTTGCAAATGTTAAGCCAATATTGCATTTGTGTTTCCTCTTCCGTATCGTGTACGCGCTATATATTATACATTGTAGCCGCGCGTTGACTGCGAGTGCTCTGCGTTGAGAAAAAAGCTGCTATCAAAGTTCGAACTCACAGCTCATCGGTAACTTTCCTTTCTGCAAACTGCTAGGGGGCCGTGCGCTTTGCTGTCGCAGGCGGGGCCGGCCACCGTGGTGTGGACACATTTGTTCTGTTTTTATCTGCAAACTCAAGAAACCTTACCCGCTTTTATTTTACACCATCCCATCACCATCATTCATCCATTAAGTTATCTATTTTAAAATTAGCATTAACACGAAAACACACACACACACCCAACTATAGCTATCACCGGTTTTCCTTTTGTTTTGCAGGTATTAAACCGTACAAGTGTCCCACCTGTGACAAAGCATTTGCCCAGCAAGCGAACATGATGAAGCATCAAATGTTGCACACGGGTAAGTGGTTTTAAGAGCAAGGAAAGGGATTTCTCTCTCCTTTCCTGGCTAATGCCGTCCTTCTGCTAGGCTTGGCTTGGTTTTTTACTGTTGCCCCGTTCCTTATTTGATACATCATTTCCCTTTTCGCCCCCCAGGATTGAAGCCGTACAAGTGCGGCACGTGCGACAAAGCGTTTGCCCAGCAGGCCAATATGGTCAAGCATCAGATGCTGCATACCGGTAATGATCTGGATATTAATTGGAATGTTATTATCAAATTAAACCACATCCACTCCTCCCTTCCTTCCAACCGATTCCTTCCCCTTTTCTCCGTACGCATGATGATGCTGCACAATGAATAGTCACAATTATTGACTCCCGATTACCTAAAATTCCTCTTTTTAATCAAAATGTGTGTTTTATCAAACTCCTCCTGAGCTCCTTTCTCCCCAGATGTTGTAGGGTTACTACTGCAATTACCACTTCCATAGCTTATTATTTATTTCGAGCTCAAACGAAAGAGTGTCAAACAGCACAATTATCCATGGCAATGTCCTCGGGGTTAGCTTTGCTGTGTTTATTGTTTTTTTTTTAACTACTTCCAATTGGTTTTCTTTCTTTCCAATAGCAGTATGTACACCAATGCAATAATTTCCATCCCTCTTCCTTACCCTTTGCTTGTTGTTACGTGAATGGGTTTTCTTCATGCAATGCAAAAGAGTGCAAATCAATGATCAACACCTGCCCTCTCTCCTCCTTCTCTCGTCTCATTAGGTTTAAAACCGTACAAATGCAATACCTGTGGCAAGGCATTCGCCCAGCAGGCCAACATGGTCAAACACGAGATGCTTCATACCGGTAATACACACATTTTTTCATCTTATACTACCCCCACCACCACCCCTTTTTTCTTCCTTTACATTCTCGTCCATATGCGCTGGTGCCGCCGGGTTGCGCGCGCGCATACACGTGCGTTTTGCTTGCGCGCGCTGCCGTGTTGCTCTATCTTTGCCAGCACTGCACAGCTCGCCCAAGCAAAAACACAACTTAGATGCGCAAGAAGAGTAGCGGCAGCAGCAGCAGCAGCTCCGTTTTTGTTTTGTTCCTGCCAAACCGTGTTTCAATTCCGTCTTAATATCCCTCTCTCCCCACTCCCCCGGTGTTGTTGTTGTCGTTGTTGTGATGTTTCATTTCCAATTTCTTTCTTCATTGTTCTTTCGTTCTATGATCGACCGTGCCACGTGCGCGGATCCTTTTTGCTTCCGAAACGTAAACGAAAACAATCACTTCAACTGCGCTCGCGCTTCTAATGGCTGTGTGTGTGCCGTCCAGGAATAAAGCCATACAAATGCTCAGTTTGTGATAAAGCCTTTGCCCAGCAGGCCAACATGGTCAAACATCAGATGCTCCACAGCGGTAATACACATTCTCTCTCACTCTCTCGCTCTCTATTTGTTTTGTTTAGTTCGATTTCTAACAATTATTATTTCCCTTCCCTCATCCCCCTTATTTTTGTTATCTTATCATACGTGCTATGTATCACCCTCAATGCTCCCCCCTCCCCTCCCCCATTTTGTGTCCCACGGTGTGCACCACCATAACCCCAAATCCCACTTAGTGTGTCCTCTTCCTCGCCCTGTCCTTTGTTTGTTATTGTTAATGTGTTGCATTTTGCGTTGTTGTGGTGCTGTGCCGGTTGGTCCAATGCATGCATTGCATGGATCAAAGGCATGGGGCACAGCTAGGAAAAGAACTAATTCAACTAAGAATGCAACTGATTGAGATCGTTTGTTTTAATTTGCTATTTTGTATTTCTCGGTCAATGTGGCGTGTATCTCGAATGGCACTTGTCTGCTCGCGGACGTTCGGCACAGGAATCAAACCATACAAATGTCCTACCTGCGACAAAGCATTTGCCCAGCAGGCGAACATGGTGAAGCATCAGATGCTCCATACGGGTAAAACCTTTATTCCCTCCTTCTTTTTCATTATTCGCATCAGCGTAATATGTTGCATTTAGTTAGCTTAGCTTAGAGTAAAAACTAACAAAATAAACCAAAAGCGCCCTTTTCAGTATAATTGATTACTACAAGATTTCTAAATCTTTTTCGAATGTAAACATTGTTATTCACCGCGTGAAAGATGTTAATGCACATCAATCTGATATTTCATTTCCATCATTATAAGTTTTAATTTCTTCAGCATGATTTTCAACACGACTCAAGCTGGATTGAGTTTGACAGTTCTTTGGGATGTGTTGAAAATCATGTGTAAAAGCTAAAATTTCAGTACAAGGTTTTCCAAGTCTCTTTCAAATGTAAACATTGTTATTCACCGCGTACAAAATGATATTCCACATAGATCTGACATTTCATTTCCATTATAATATTTTTTAAATCTATCAGCATGATTTTCAACACTCAAGCTGCTGGATTGTGTTTGACAGTTCTTTGTTATGTGTTGAAACAGAAATTTCATGTTGCAGGAAATACACCATTTGAAAGCTATTGAAAAACATCTTAGAGGCGGTGAATAATTGTGTGCACATTCTGTGACATGCACATTGTGTCATGCACACAACTAACTTGCAAAACCCTGTAAAATTTCAATTCCTCTGTAGTCTGTTTACATTTCACACGTTGTGTTACAATATTGAATACTTGGCCTTGCATCTACTATGAATTCAAATGCAATAACAATGGTTTTTCCCCTTTTGTTTCCTACCTCCCTCCCCGCAATTCAGGAGAGAAACCATTCAAATGCAAAAGCTGTGATAAGGCTTTCTCACAAAACGCCAATCTGAAAAAGCACGAAATGGTACATCTCGGCATACGGCCCCACACCTGCCCGCTGTGCACGAAGTCCTACTCGCAGTATTCGAACCTGAAGAAGCATTTGCTGAGCCACCAGAAGCAGGCGATCAAGCAGGAGCAACAGAACGGTCAGGTGATGGCGTAAGTGTTGTGCCGCATCGGCTTTGTCCTTTAATAAATAGGCAAGATTGAAGCAATATGTCTCCGCTGTCTATCTCCCCAGTATCCTCTACAGCTGCCAGACGTGCAAGATGCAGTTTGAGGATATCATCGAGTTCGAGCGCCACACCAGACGGTGCGGCATCAGCACCGTGCAGCAGCACAGCGTGAAGCTGGAAAACATCAAGAGCGAGGTGGATATCGATGGCAGCTCCAACTCGGGCATGCAGCAGCAGCAACAGCAGCAGCAACAGCAGCAGCACATTATTACCACCTCCAATGCCACGAATGGCAACGGGATCAGCGTCAGCCAGTCGCAACCGCCGACCCCGATGCACATTCCGTCGGCCATCCTTACCTCCGTCATCTCGTCGTCGGTCGGCTCGAACGTGACCGCGCACAATCTGGTGTCGGCCCACTCGCACCACGGCGGCCATGTGACGACCAACGGGGGCCTCCTGTCCGGCGGCATTCCCACCGGCCATCCGCACGCCCAGCAGCAGCACACCCCACCCGGTGTGGGCGGGCTTCCCCAGCAGCATCCTTCCGCTCACGCTCAACAGCAGCAGCAGCAGCAGCAGCAACAAGCCCATCAGCAGCAGCAGCAAGCCCATCAGCAGCAGCAACAGCAGCAGCAACTGTCACCGCTCAGCAGCCACCAGCAGCATCTGGTGCTGCAGCAGCAGCACAACCTGCCCATCCATCTGCAGCAGCAGCTGTCCCACCATCTGATCAGCAGCCATCTGCCCCACCCGCAGGACCACGGCGGTGCGGGCGGTGGGGGCGGCGGCGACCTGCACCATCAGGTGAACTTTCACCATCCGCACATCTCCCACCTGCCGAACATATCGCACAAGATCCTGTCGCCGCTGTTCCACATTCCGCCGTTCAACAACAACCACAGCACATAATGGAGCGCTTGCAAGGGACCGGCGCTGCGGCCGCCGCCGGGCACGGTTGTCGTCGATCCGGCGGCAATCGGTCCGGCGCCGGCCGGCGTGGTGTCCCTTCTGCCGAATGCGGCGGCCTGCCTTCCATCCACCTCCGCCTCCTCCCCGATGGTGCTGCCGTTCGTCGTGAAGGCGGAAAAGCCGGACGAGGAAATTGGGGGTGGTGTGTAGGAGCGGATGGAGGAACTGTGTACCCGCGGGTAAGTAGTCGGTCACGGTGCACTTCCCCAAACACCACTGTCTGTGTGAGAGAGAGAGAGTGTGTGTAGGGGGTAAAAGGGATGGAAAAGAAAGCAACAAAACAACACCCAGTCAGGAACATGGGACGCGAACTCTCAGTCACACACACACACTCCCGAGAGAGGAGCAAACGGGGATGAGCAGCAAAATGGCAGTTTTCATGTGGAGAGCGGGACTCGATGCGAACGAACACGGTTCTCTTAAATACTCAGGAGGAAATTAAGGAGGGACAATCTGTAAAAAAAAACACACACACACACACACATGGCGGTAAAAAAGCAATGCAAATGAAGGTGCAGGACAGTGCTTCGCCTCCTCCCTCTCATACTTTCCAAAACTCCCATATTCTGTGGGGGTTTTATTTTCGCGGTGGAACATCGGTTAATGTGCTGTTTTCCTTTTTTTATATTTTTATAACATCGTTAGGAATTAGCGCACATACACACACACACAAACACAGCAAGATTACCATATTGTTCTTGGTAATGATTTTAAGAAGCGATTGTTTGCGGACAAACGATATATCCTTTTTAGTAAGGGCGACGTTATAGTGTTAGGAAGTGTGGGTGTGTGTGTGTGTGTGTGTGTTAGAGAGGTGCAATTAAGAGGTGAAGAATGAAGTCCAGCAGCAGCTACACCCTCATTTAGAGAGAGAGAAAGAATGTGCTTTTGTGAAATCTATATGCATAGTATGCGCACAGTCATCCCATGGAACTACACACACACACACACATACAGATATATATTAGAGCTAACGTAGTATCGTGTACTTGTAAAGTTATATCTTACACCGTTGTGTGTGTGCCGCATTCGAATGTCGAAAATGTGTATATTTTTAAACATGCTTTATGTAAAACAAACAAACAAACAAACACAGCAGGGACATGTGTTGTGGGTGGGGCAGTGCGTGCAGCAGCAGCACGCTTATCCTTTATCTCTCTGCGCTAACGTGCGCCGTAAAGACACACAGACAGACAGACACACTTTGAGTGAAGGACAGAGTGAAAGGACTGTGAAATGGCATTGGCACATGATGTAGATTGTAGGTTTTTGTTTTACGCCATTAGACGCGCGTGTAACAACAGTGATAAAAGAAACAAATGTGGCGGACAGGAAAGGTGAGGAGACGTGTATGTATTATTGCAAACAAACAAACAAACAAAACGCAAAGACTGCACACAAGCATGAGGAGGGAAGGAGGAGGACAGGAAAGTGGGGAGCACTACACTGAGAGAGAGAGAGAGAAACAGGGAAAAAAGAGACGAAACATTAAAGGGAAATAGTGTGATAGAACTGTCAACGGTTCGAGTCCACGGGCGGGCCGGTATGGAGAGAGAGTGAGTACGGGAAGCAGGCAATGGGGAGACAGCTCGGCAGCGAGATCCGGTGGATGTGGTTTGTGTGTGTGTGCCACAGTTAAATTTTAAACCATTATTGTTTGCCTTTTTCGTTCTCGTTGTAAGGCATCGTTTCTATCCCTAAGGGCGAATGTGCCCTGTGTTGTGTGGTTTTTTGGGTTGAATTTTCATTTGGATTGTGAAGAGCGGGCAGGGTGTCACCACAGGCAAAGCAAAACTATGGGCAGAAAAGAAGTGTATAGGTCGCGAAGCAAACCGTTGTGATATATATTACCATATTAAATGTGAAAACAGAGATGTGTTTTACCACCTTTCCTTTTTATAGAAGAAGAGAGCTCGCTCGGTCTGGCCTGTCGCCTCCCCAGTCTCCTGTTTGTGTTTGTATACTACCGGTCAACCAGTTACGCTACCTTACCTTTACCAACCCCTCTATATCCCCTGATTTCGATTGTCGATTCGTTTAGGAGCCCGGGATCACACGGACAGTGAGGTGGGGATTGAATTTTTTTGTTAAATATCCATCAGTTATGTATGGTATGAAGAGCGTAATATGAGGAAAATGCGGACAGGAGACACTACTACTACTAGCTCGAAAAGGAAGACTTAATACAAGAAAGTGATGTGTGATAACAAATATTTGGCTAAGGAAGGGCAAAATTTCATTTTAGGTTCGATAGGCAAGCAGCGGCAGATTCGAGGATCGTGTGGAGAGAATGCCAATTTAGTAAGCTTTTTAAAATCGAAAGAGAGGGAAGGAGGGACATTAACACTAGCCTAGCGTTTATGTTTAGAAGGGGAGGAATATGCTTTTTGCCATGTGATTTCTCATGCGTATTTCTCATATTATTTTTTTGAAGGGGGAGCAGTTTCGTGTTGCCAGAAGAGAGATACATAGAGAGAGCGCGATACATTTAATGCCTTGTTTTTTTATTATCATCATCCTCGCCGCGTTAGAAAAGGCTAAACGCGTGTCCTCAACGATCATTCTAGTCTCTGCTCATTGGAACAAGGAACACACACACACAATGTTTGCGATTTCCTTGTACTTTTTTTTTTAGTACGACAACAACACCTTTTCTCTTATACTGGGTCATGCTTTCGTTTCGAGACTGCATTGCATGGTGGTGGTGTGTGTGCGTGGTAGAACCGAGACACTCACTGCATAGGATCATCGTGGTGTGTCCTAAAATAATTAGTCGTTAGTATAGAGAGAGAAACACACCTCCTCAGCCGAGGCAAAGTGTAAACAAGCAGATAATGCACGTCCGTAGGGGTGATAGAACTGTATGTGTGTGTTTAGTAAACCCTTAAAACACAGTGCGCAATCTTGCAACACACACACACATACACACTTACATTACAAACACGCGAACATGATTAGTAGTATACTGTATAATTAGTGGAAGAAACCTCACTCAGGAGAGCGACACAAGTTTGATTTTTTGTACGGGAAGGAAGGGTAGCTCACTTTCCAATAAGAAAACCTGTGGCGCCGTAAAGCAAAGCGTTAAGAATGATTAAGAATATCCCCAATGAAGGAGGGGAGGGGAGGGGGGGGGGGAATGCAATAGAATGTAGAATATATAGTGCGTTGGCAGCATTTCAACAGCGGCTTTCGGCATGATGGGAGTGTTCGCAGTGGTGATCGTGATCGCACACATCACTACATGATCCTCAGTTGCTTTCAGCGATCAAATTGCTTGGTGTAGGCGTGTGTGTGTGTTTTGTCCATTTTAGTACCGGGGGTGGCTGTGTGTGTGTGTGGCTTCCGTTTATTTTTTGTAATTATGTTTCTTGTTTCTTCTTGTTGCTGCGCGATCTACTTGATCTACACTTGTCGCATGTCTTCCAATAGATTCCGATCGTATGATCCTTTTCTTACACACACACACACACACACACACACACACACACACACACACACACACACACACAACTTGGGACTGTGATATTCGAATGGAAATCTCCAATGTTATGCCACACGACGCCAACTTGCGAGGGAGAGACATACCATCGAGGCTTTTTTTGATAACCTTCGTTTGCCTTCTATCACATTCTTTTTGGTCCAGTACCCTCCAAGATTCTGGGGGAACATTACTTCAGCAGTATGAAATACTGAACTCTCTATTGTGTCTACACACACACATGCACATCCATCCCTCTATTCATATTTGTGTTATACCAGAGGGAGAGGGGATGTATGGGACATTGGAACAAAGTTCTTAAGCACTGGAAACGATTTTTGCAAACTACTACAAACACAAAAAGCCGAGGGTGCACTGCTGCAACCGCACATACTACACACTGCACTGCAGGGCAGCTAAAATGTAAAAAAAAAACGCATAATGCTTGAATGGTGTCATAAAGAAGTCGCATTAGATCTCGCCCATCATACTATGGGTCCGCTAAGCACTGGCAATAGTTGTTGGGAGCGGGACAGTAACGGGCGGGGGATCGTTTTGAGTGTGCCGTACTTTCGACGCAACTAAAAACCTCATTAAAATGTGTAAAGCATTGGAAAAGCCAATGGTGTGGTGTGTATTTTTATGCGTGGTGCGAATTCTAAGAATGAGGACGAGAATAGTATGGGAAGAAGAGAGAGAGAGAGGTGTTGTTTGTTTGAATCATTCGAAGAAGATCATACAACCGGTTTTAAGGAAACGCACACACACTCATTCCTTACACCATTTATAGAAGGTAAAATTGCTGTTGTGTTTAGTAGCTGTTAGAAAGTACCCAACAAAATGCCACAACAAGAAACACACACACGTGTAGCAGGAGAGTAGCGCGCGAGAGTAGAGAGGAGCGTCATGGAAGGTACCTCTTAATCAAAAGTAGTTTTTAACAAGAGAGAAAGGAACGGCAAAAAAAAGCACGCAAAACATTATTATGATCTTCAAAATTATGCCCGTGTGTGTGTGTGTGTTTGTAGATATTCAAAACACAGACACTGCGCTACCGGAGGAGGAGCCCATTGAGAAAGATAGTAGATTGCTTGCTTGCTCCTCTTCCTCACCAAACAACTGGTTGCAGACGCTTAACCTCTACCCTCTCCCTCCCCTGCATATAGCCCCCTCCCTTTAGAAGGGTATTTGTAGAAAAATAAAATGCAAGCTATAGCCAACACACACACACACACACACACACACACACACACACACACACACACACACACACACACACACACACACACACACACACACACACACACACACACACACACACACACACACACACACACAAGCAAACATTATTAAAAGTAGGTTGAAAAATAGCGCAAAACAAAGCATCTGAAAAAATGACAAAAAAGAAAAAAAAAACATAAATCAGTCTTATAGAAGAAGGATATGGATAAGAAGCAAACACAGGTCGTGTAATACACAATAGAAAGCTCTGTTCAAAACAGAGTGTAAGCCAGAGGCCAGAAAACAAAAAGAAAACACTTTAAACAAATCTAATTCATAAGGAAAGAGAGAGAAAGAGAGAAAACCATTAGCAATGATACAGAAAAGAGAGAAGGAGAAAAAAGGAACGTTTTTAAAACAATAATAATGTAAAACAACAAGCAAACAAACATACACACGCAAACATAGAAAAAGAAAGTAGAAATGATGTGTTACACAAAGCAGAAAATAAGAATCATTACATTGCAAATAGAAGAAGCAAACAAAAAGAAAGCAAAAAAACAAAAAAACAAAAGTAGATACAAACCAGTAGTGTAAAACAAAACAAACAAAAAGAGAGCGTAAACGCAGTATACACGTGAGAAATTAGATGAAGAAAAAAAGAAGCAAAATCCCAAGCACACACACACCCAGACACACCGCCTACTACAACACAACCTACAAACAGCGCGGATTGGTTAAAAAGGGGGAGAGATTGAGTTTTTAAGCAAAAGAAGAAACAAAGTGTGCGTGTTGTTGCTCCCCCCCCCCCTCCCCCCCCCCCCCCCTTTGAAGTACTAGAAGAAGGACGTTGTGTCAAAGAAGGAGTGTGCGGGAGCGTGTGATGACAGAGTGAGGTCAGTTTGTGGCCTGCGCCAGGGAGGAAAAGAAGCAGCTAATAAAGGAAGGTGATAATATGTCCGTAAGACAGACGAGAACGCAGGGAACCGCAACTGGTTGGTGGAGTGTGTTTTAAAAAAGCATCAAAACCCATTGTACAGAGAGAGAGAGAGAGAGCGTGAGAGAGAAAGAGAAAGATAAAGAGAAAGAGAGAGAGAGAGAGAGAGAGAGAGAGAGAGAGCGAAAGGATGCGCGCAGATTAAGAGGCCAACACGGGAGGACGATTGTTACGATTATTGCAGGGAGGAGAAAGGAGGGTGGCACAATGTTATATAGAGGTGTGAATGAGAAGACGAATTAACATGAAAAAAGTTACTAAAGTGAAAGCGAAACGCACACACACACACACTTACACAGCGGTAGCTGAAGAAGGATGTGAAAGTGATGAAGGAAGGAAGCAAGGAAAACAACCGCAGAAGCGCGCAAATGTGTGTTTTGTAATGATTTTCTTAAGAGCCGCGTGTTCTTGTTGTTACAACTGTGCCTGTTTTTTGTCCTATACCCCCCCCCCCTCCGCCCCATCCTCGCGCTCCTCTTAATTCCCCCACCCACCCATCCACCTTCAATGTGGTTGTGTGTGCGTGCGGTTAGTTACGGTTAAGTTTGTGACTTATTAACTACTACTATTATTCTTATTGGAGGACTTTTGTGCGCCGAGAGAGATAGAAAGAGAGAGAGAGAAAGGAAGAGCTGGTTCCAAGTTGTTGCATGAGTCATCGTTTCGTTTAATGATTTATAATTGCGATAAGGAATGTTAGGAACACAAGTCCCACGGTGTGTGTTGTAGAGGGAAAAAAGAGAGAGAGAGAGAGAGAGAGAGAGAGAGAGAGAAAGAAAGAAAGCTATGTTATCCCCTCCCGCTCTCTTGTGTTTAAAGGCACACAGTTGTATCATTCAATTAGTAGTGACTCTTCCCTCTTGTTCCCGTGTTCTTGTTTGATGTATTTCATTGGAAGAAGAATCATTCGTACAGACACGGTGGTTTTGCACTCCCTCCGTCTTCGTCTCTCGCCTATCATATGTTTATGAGAATCAAAAAATAATTAAAAAAAAAAAAACATGATTTCGATCCCGTTTAACGTTGACGAAAACTGACACAGAAGAAAAGGCGCCCGCAGCAAAACAGATTTCAGTGAACGTGCGTGCGTGCGTTTTTTCTTTCTTTTCTTTTCAATTGTGCGGGGGAGACAGTGAGAGAGAGAGAGAGAGTGAAAGTGAGGGCTGTAACACAAACGAAATGATAACACTATTGCTATTACTATTTGTTTTAGTACGCTAAAAGAGCTGTGTGTGTGCGTGTGAGTGGGGATAAGAAGAGAGAGGAGGAGCCACGTGGCGGTTGAACAGCGGCGCACCTTCCTATTACTACTATTATTATTACGATTATTATGAGTTAGCAGTTACACACACATTTATGAGATGATTTTTTTTTTGTATAAAGACACAACAACACAACAACCCAATCAGTAAAATAAAAAGAAAACAATATCTAATTGGTGTGCAACGCTGGTTTAAGAAAAGAGAAGAAGAGAAAGATTGAAAAGAAACGCTCGAAGAGAGAGCGCGGTGCATGTGTTGTGATGTGGAGAAAAGGAATGTACGATGTTTTCCGAAACCCACTTTAACCCGTTAAAATCCTTTTCACAAGCCCGTTCCGGCATCTCCAGCATCTTGGCACTATTATCTGGCAGCATCTGGCAGCACCATCGAGAGAAAGCCCGAAAGTTCGGAATGACCGATGACCCCGAGCGACTAAAAACCCCCAAAGGGTATGCTTGAAAGTGAAGACGGAAGGGAAATGGCGCTACTTCGATGCGTTCACTTGACCCGGTGGATCGATGCAACCAGGCCAAAAACAGTGAAATATAGTACCTGAGAAACGTGGAAACAAACAACACATTTCAGGGAGCAGAACTCGCATCCACTGGTTTTGTAGCGGAAGGTAATGATGACAAAACGCAATGCGCAATCATTTTAGGCGGAATTTCGATAGGACACCCAAGTCCGGGAACCGGCGTTCACACGACGCGTCCGGGCCTGCCCACGCCCGAATGCAGAGCCCGATTCTATCTTCACCATTAACATGAAAGGGACAGGGCTTTTACCATGACCGTACCCGAAAGGTTCACTCATCAGGATCTAAAGGCGAGGACAAGGCAAAAGAGACACAGAAAAGTTTGCTCACGGCCAGTGGTGGATTTAACGGTGCGCGGACAATGTAGGGGTCCCGTGTATATAGAACCAGCATATAGAACAGTGTGTACAGTAGTCTCAGCAAGAGTTTCGCTTAGGGGGCCCCAACACCCTAAATCCGCCACCGCTCACGGCTACCCAAGTCCCATGCGTTGTCCCAATCAGAATCCAAATCGAATCGCAATCCCAATCCCAATCAGAATCCTAATCGAATCCCAATTCCAATCAGAATCCAAAACGAATTCCAAACGAATCCCAATCCCATTCGGGATCCCAATCGAATCGCAAACGAATTTCCAATCCCAATCGAATCGCAATCAAATCCCAATCGCAAAGGAATCTTTTAGGGATTCAAATCCTACAAACGGGATCCGATCTGATCGAATCTTTTTAGGGATTGAATCTTCGAATCTTCCGAATCCTGAATCTCCCAACACTAGTACGTACACATGTTTAACGAACAAAACTATTCGGTTCAGCTCGTTAAACGTCGGGGGTGGACGCCGGAACGCAAAGGATTAGACTTTTGTACATGATTTTGTATCACGACTTCGGCTGTTTTAGACCTCACGTGTGAACGCTTTTTTTTTAAACAATCGGGTTAGTTTATTTGAGTAAAGTTACAATATTTACATATTCCCCAACCCTCTTCCTGCCCCTTTCCCTGTGCCCCGCGAGGGGTCTAGGGGGAGGGTATGTTATAGCTCTTAGGAGCGCATCCTTAATCCTCCGTGGTCTCGCTGGTAATTTGCACTCTCTGCCCTTGTGTGGGGCAATTTCGCACCAATTTTGGCATTCCTTCGCGTGCTTCCGTGTAATTTTTTGGTTGACTAGCGGGAGGCCACGTCCGCCTCCACCGCCGCCGCCTTCTCTGCCGAGGTCAAACCGCCTTGCCGGTTTTAGGAAGAGCTGGCCAGCTCAGGATAGACAGACTCCCCTCTGTCTATATCACCTCCTTCAGCTCCTCGTCGCTCATCCTGTTGATGCTGGCGATGTCGCTGCCGAAGTATTGCCATCCGAGCGCGGATATTCGCCCGGCGCTCCGACGTTCGTGGTGACGATGAAGGCGCAGATGGCTGTTCGCCACGCTGCTCCTCCCTTTGACTGTCTGCGTCCTTCTCGCTTCATTTCGTAGGTCATTCCGGGTACGCCGGACTGCTTCGGGGTCGAGCCGATTGGCGGGTTCCACCAGCATTGCCTGTGCGGCGAGAATGGCGCGTTCCTCGTCCCAGCAGCGTTGGAGTTCTGAGGTGATGCGCTTGGCGGCCTCGCACACGTTGCTCCATTTGGTGGGTGATTGAAGCATGTGCGCCTCCAACGTTTCTGGCAAAACTCCATCCAATAGCTCACTCCTCACCTCAGCAAAGCGAGGGCATTCGAACATTACATGTTCTACTCCCTCGACTACACCAGGGCAACGAGGGCAGGCCGGAGACGAGGTGAATCTCATTTTGTTCAGGTATTCGCGGAAAAATCCGTGTCCTGACAACAGCTGAGACAAATGAAACGTCACCTCTCCGTGATTCCGCAACTGCCAGGCTCCCACGTCCGGAATTACGCGGTGTGCCCACCTGACATATCTGCTGGCGTTGTCTGCTGCGGCGTCTGCGTCCCAAGTCGTCTGCCACTCTTCAATAGTCCGCTATCGCTCCTCTTTCCAGAGCTCGCTGCTACTTACACCGGTCCCGCGTCGGCTGTGAACTCGAGTGTCCTCCGCTACGGCTCTGCAGATTGGCACCAGTCCCGCGAGCAGCACGGCGGTCTCATATCTTACCGTCCGAAACGTTCGAGCCATGCGGATCGCTGCCTTTCGCTGCACGCGTCACGTGTGGACGCTCGAGTACAACATCCGCCAGCTGCGTCCCATCGACAGTTTCTGCACCAACATATGATGCAAAAGCTCTCTACTCTAACAAGCGTTGTCGCGAAAACTGAAGAGAGGAATGGTTAAAAATCAAAGGTAGATCTTAAAACATGTATTACACGCCATGGGGGAAATGCCGGAAATTATCTCGCTTAGTTTTTTTTCCAACAGTCTCCCCAAAAAAGTCCATTTTATTTAATGCAAACGTTAGCATCACCATTCCGAGAGCAGAGATGTCATCATATTAACCATCAAATGAAATTCTACATGCCCTGTGTGTTTTCTGTACTTTGTTTTATGCTTTTCATACTTCACATTTCCATTGTTTCCATTGTGACGACACGGCATTGGCGACACATATTACCGTTGTTTGCGTTCTTTGCATTCGATTCGTTTTCCTCGATGTTGCCCGATATCATTCCTAAACCAAACCATTCCGGCCATGGGGACGGCGGCAGTCGTGTGTCGTCAGCCGATGGGCCTTTTTTCTAGTTAGAAAATGTGTTCGTTTTTGCACGCGTAGCAGCAATTATCATATGCGCTATTAGTGGCTTTGCTTTTACGTGTAATGTATAGTAATATAGTCATCTTCTATCTACAGGGGTAAGTTTAGTGATTTCTCTCTGGACGATAGAGCACAAACACACACACACACACACACACACACACACACACACACACACACACACACACACACACACACACACACACACACACACACACACACACACACACACACACACACACACACACACACACACACACACACACACACACACACACACACACACACACACACACACACACACACACACACACACACACACACACACACACACACACACACACACACACACACACACACACACACACACACACACACACACACACACACACACACACACACACACACACACACACACTCTGGCAGAGGTATGTGTGAGGTCATTTACTAAGATTTGTTTGCTGCTGCTGCTGCTGCTGGGGTTGGCGTTGTAGCTAAGTTTAGTCTCCGCTTTAACGATTCCTTCCCGTATACTATATCAAACTAGCTCATTGCATACTACTAATCATCGGTGTGTCACAGAGGAAGAGGAGGAGTACGAGAGATAATCGAGGAAAGAATCAGTTTAGTTAGTCGCAGCCTGTGCTTTGCTGTTTGGTGGAGTATAGCATCGATGTGTTTGTGTGTGTGTGTGTGTGTGTGTGTGTGTGTGTGTGTGTGTGTGTGTGTGTGTGTGTGTGTGTGTGTGTGTGTGTGTGTGTGTGTGTGTGTGTGTGTGTGTGTGTGTGTGTGTGTGTGTGTGTGTGTGTGTGTGTGTGTGTGTGTGTGTGTGTGTGTGTGTGTGTGTGTGTGTGTGTGTGTGTGTGTGTGTGTGTGTGTGTGTGTGTTGTACGATATTATTCGACAAGGCGCAGATTTTAAAAGCCTGGGAAACAGTAATCCTATAAAAAAAGAGTAACAGAAACACACGCACACATAATTGTTGTCTTTTCGTATTTCGTGCGTGTGCCCTCTTGAGAGAAGAGAGATCTCGACCGTTCCCGGGGGGACAATACACGATTGCTGCCACGGATTGCTTCACGTATTGCTAATATTTCGCTTACTTTCGCTTCACTAAGATGATGTTTCCTTCCTGTGAACGATTTGTCGTGTGTGCATGTTGCTGTTCTTACCTCATTCTCTATAACGTTGTACCCTAACCGACGCTTAGCCGATGTAGTATAGTACTAAATACTAATTAGTTACGCTTTTCTACTGTCACTCCTACACACACACTCATGTGAGTATTGAAGAACTCATGTGAGTGTGTGTGTGCTTTGCCTCTCTCTCTATCTGATAGTAGCTTCTTTATGCGGGCGCCATCTGTCTTTACGGGCGCTTATGTTCAATTCCCTGCTCCTCATCACGCGTTACAACCATCCCCCACCCAAAAAGGAACTCGCTCGTAGAGGAAGGGCGTAGAGGTGGTTTGGTTTGTTACGCGTCCCTTACACGCTAAATGTACACATCGCTACCGTAATCGAGCAGTATTAATATTATAGCAGGTTGTTTTCTGTTTATATTAATCCGTAGCTTGTTGAGTTACTTAGAAAAAAATAGTATAATTGTAATTACTTTTACCCGCGCGCGTCGCTGTGCACCCTCCTCTCGTCGCTCGGTTCGGTGGTGGAAGAATTAAGAAGAATTGCTGGGCGAAACGGATGGGAAGGAGGAGGAGAAATTACGCCTCCGTGGGGAAGAAATCCTTCAGCAGCGTGGTGCGCCGCTTTTCCGCAATATCCATCTGGTTCTCCAGCTCGCCACGGTCGGTCGTTTCCGCCCGTTCCACCTTCCAGGAAAGGTTCTCAATTTCCGCCTCCAGTTGAGCCTAAAAGCAAGAGAGAGAGAGAGAGCGTCGTTTTTTTAATGACACTTTCTTCTGATTTTTTACCGTCTAACAACAACACCACACGCGCGCGCGCATTACCTGCTGATACTCGAACAGCTCCTTGCGCGACTCCATGTAGTACGCGTACGGGTAGGTGTACTGCAGCGTGTACCGACACTTGGCGAGCAGCGTGGCCGCATCGAACAGATGCTGCCAGTCGATCCAGGTGCCGAGGCCCTTCATTACCTTCTCGTTGATGCGGGCCCGCATCCGGTCGAGCGTCTGCTGCTCGAGCTGCAGCGACTTGGAGTGGTTTTCCCACCGCTCGTAGTAGTGCAGGTACTTCTTGAGCGCTTCCCGGGCCTGCAAATAGAACCGAAGCAACCAGCAAGAGCATGCGGGACATTATTAGCATACGCAAGAATCGTTTTTACAGGCGTAAGTAGTGTCCAAGGTGCATACATTCTCATTGCCTACCTGCGCGTGTACCGATTCGTGCGCAATGTTGGGGTTTTCCTTGTAGCGCGAACACTCGTAGTACTCGGACCCGTGCGCCTTCCAGTCGCCCAGGCACATCCAGCAGAAGTCGTGCTTGCAGTTAAAGCACTGCATATGATTGCAGCCCCCGTTCTTCTCGATGCAGATGTGACACTTGGGGCAGTCCTTCGTGTGCGCGCTGATGTAGTTGGCCGTTTCGCTATCGTCCGCACACTTCGTTAACCATTTGCGGATGATCTGGCAGTCGGTTGGGGCGTGATAGTCGGTACCGCACCGGAAACAGAACGCCGTCTTGCACATGCGGCAGACGGCCTTCTTCGGGCTAATGTCCTGGCTGCGTATAATTGTCTAAAAAGCAAGGGGAAAACATTGTTAATTGGTGAGCCGTGTGTCCAAAATCAAAAGCCTCAAAAGCCATCCGCTTTACCTGGCAGTTGGGACCGGGACAGAAGCGCAGCTCCGGATGGGACTTGACGTAGTCGGCGAACGTGAACTGCTGGTACTTGTCGCGCAGCATCGGCCGGTTCAGCAGCGTCAGCACGAGATCCTCCGGCACGCGCACGTCACACCGCTGCTCCATGCACTCGATCTGCGTCGAGATGCCCTGCCCGATCTGGATCTCGAAGTGCATCGCCCAGCAGTCGCGGCAGAAGGAGTGCTGGCAGGCAAGCGCATGGAACTTGTCGGTCGATTGCACCGTCACGCACACCGGACAGAGCTGCGTGCGGTAGCAGCAGGCCGTCGTGGCGGTGGTGGAGGAGATAGGATGAGCTTTACTACTACTGCTGCTGCTGCTGCTGCTTGTGCCCGGGATGGCAGAGTTGACCGAGCAGCTGGGGACGGATGCAAGGAACGAGCAGGTGGCAGTGCTACTACTACTACTGCTACTACTGCTGGAAGAGCTAACTGCTGCCGTTGCCACAGCCGCCGCCGAGGACGTGGATGGGACGGGTGATGACTGTTGGGGTGCGGGCGATGTTACCGCTGGTACTGACGGCGGGGCGGCCGCTTTGATGCGTGCGCTGACCAGCAGATTGGAGGCGTTGTTCCGGTACCGCTCGATCACTTCCGCCGTGTTCCAGCGCGTCTCGTGCAGCAGCACCTTGGCGAGCGAGGGCGTTATCTGTAGCTGCGTGCTGAGCTTCTCCACCGACTCGTTCAGCAGCTTCTCGACCTCCTCCACGTTCAGACACTCGTACACGAAGTACTCCGGATCGGTGCGCTTCGGGTCGATCTGTTCGATGTCACAATCTTCGCCTGGAAGTGGGAAGAAAAGGAATTAGAGTTCACCGAAAGTAAAACGACATGATAAGATATAGTGTTGAGAGATTCAGGATTCGGAAGATTCAATCCCTAGAAAGATTCGATCGGATCGGATCCCGTTTGTAGGATTTGAAGTCCTAGAAGATTCCATTGCGATTGGGATTTGACTGCGATTCAATTGGGATTTGGATTCGTTTGGGATTCGATTGGGATTCGTTTGGGATACTGGTTGGGGTTAGGATTGCGATTTGGTTTGGGATTGGGATGCATTTGGGATTCTGAATGGGATTCTGATTACGATTGGGATTCGAGGCTGTCCCCGAGATACGCTATTAATGGGGGTCGAGAGAAACCACGTATCTCTAATTTCGGAAGTTGAATCACGCAGTTTTCAGTCAACATATAGCAAATGTTCGTTTAATGAGAAGTTAATTAATAATAATTTAATTTGGGGATTCGAAAAGAGTGCCTGTGATAACACAGAAGTCGGATAAAAAAAGACCAGCTACAACATTTAAAAGATTGACGGGCAGAAGTTCGGGCAAGATATGAACTCAGAACGAGTGTGTTTACATACCGTGCTGTTAGTGATTAGACTATTCAATCAACATCCAGTCTGAGCGATTAGAGAGGAACAGGTTCGTCCATCACTCTGCTGGAGTTGCTCAATCATGTGAATAACGATTAGAAACAGCGTTTTACCTTCCTTTTCCATTCTTTCAATGCCACAACGAGCCATATTGCTAAATTTCCCTTTCCAAAAAACAGCGACGTTTTCCATAGCTCAGTTTGAATATTAGAAGAAGAAAAAACCGATTATCTCTGCTCGTTGAATATGTCGTTGACATGGAGCTCTCCTTGCCCCCGCGTGTGTCGCGCGTGTCAAGATGAGTTTCTAATCAACAACGAAGGATGATTGACCCATTCGAAAGAATATCGATTTCGCCCCGTTGCCGCGAATGCGAAATGCGCGTCCGGTTTATAAGTCTGAAGGTGGACAAGAAACTATGATTTCATAATCTAAAAATCGAAAGAAAAAAAACCAGTTAAACGAGGGGAGTGGGAAGCAACGTCGTCCATCGTCCACAGCGCCAAAAGAAACGTTTACCGGGGATTACCGGATCCTCTAAGCAAGCGTGTGTGTGTGTGTGTGTGTGTTTGTGCAGTTGGCAAATGGAAGTTTGCCGCTTGCAGATATTGGAGCAGAATCTAGGGCAAAGACGATTATTTGCAGTAAGGCTGCTGCAGTATTATGATTGATGAATGATTTGTGTTGGCCTTGCGCGGCCTCCGAGTAGTAGTAGTAGTGGGAGCTTCGGAAGACCCAATTTGCGGAAAAAATGTAAACCATTTAATCGAATCCAACCAATAAAGGGATGGCGGGCAAGCCGATCGTGTTTGCCTGATAAGCAAGCAGGGCGGCAATGAAGAGGGAAGAACGGTACGACTGTTACATGCTGTGCACTGTTTGCGTAATTTGCGTATTGCGCAAGAGAGCTTTGATGATTTTGACCTTTCTGGCGGAGGGGGTCGGTAATCGGATTTTGTCCTCTTCTCTATCCTATTGGATTCTAATGTTCGCGCTAGTAGAGTAGGAGCGTGGCGTTATTTATTTTTATAGACAAAAGTGCTGGACAAAGAAAGTACGGGCAGTACCCAACCCTTTTTTTTGTGGCCTTGGAACACACACAAGTAGAGAATGTCATCCTTTCAATGGGTGGTGGAGTAGGAGCTGTAGTGTGGAAGCCCTGAGAGAGAAAAGGCAAAAGGCTTAGAAATTGATTGCCATTTGCTACAAAAGCTTCCTCCGCCCGATTGGCGCACACACCCTGCGTTTGTGCTGGTAATGTCGCGTAATGTGCCACACGTACGTCCCGCGCTATATTTATATCGTAGTAGTGTAGCGCACTGGTCAGAGTCAGAAGCTTTGCGCTTAGGAGGCTTTGGAAAGATGCGGGACGGGGAAAAGCATCATAAATTATGTGACATGTGTTGTGTGTGTGTGGTGTACGTGTACCCCACCACCGCCTTGACAACACTTAGAGACCTGAACACACAACCGCAGCAGTCGCAGTAGGCGGCGGCCCCGCAGTACTTTCGACTGCCGAAGGAATGTCCACTGTACTGCTGCAGTTTGCCCATTTGTGGTGAGAACGGTTGTGTACAGCACCAGCACACACCAACCGTGTATATGAGGGTAGAGTGTGAATTTGTGCGGCTTCCGAAACTTCTTGACGCGTTATGGTGGTGGCCGGTTCCGATGCGGTAACCACACACACAAACGGGAGTGACCACCACAACCCAACCCAAAGCTGAAGTGGATAAAGCGATGATGAGCGTTGCAAGCAAAGTAGTACTCTTTTTCATGCTTTTCGGTCATTTTAGTTCGATCACTGGACTTGGAATTTCTTGGTAGCTGGACGAAATTTAAAACTAAACCTTTTCCATCTCACCTCCTAAAAAAAAACGGTCCTCTTACGCACCCCCTTGACCTTTGCTAAGGTATGGACCGGTTTGCAGGTGGCCGAGCGATGGGGGTGAGCAAATTCGCAAAAATCGGTTTTTATGCGTCTTCAACTTCAAACATTGTGCGATCGAATGATTGAGCTTGAATATAACAATTTCTGCCGTAACCAAACCATTTTCAGTGGAAATTTTTGGTGCAGAAAATCTCTCCTACACCCACGTTCTTCAACTCTATTTCAAGCGGGTTTTCAAGTAACAAAAACATAAAGCAATCATCAACTAGAAACTCCTCTGAAACACCCCACCAAAGGATATTACTGGGGTCATGCTGAATTCGGTTATCGCGTTATTGTTATCGAAGACTTATTTATGTATTAAAAGAAACAGATGGAGGGGGGGGGGGGTGTTCTTGCTTTCGAGAAGGACAGGGAGAGCATCAACATGTTTTCCATCGAATTTCGACGCGAGTTAATGAGAAATGTTTTGCAGATAGAAACTTGATACGAAAAGGTGTTGGTGGTGGGCCAATTCTTTGCGAAGCCATAAATAGTATTCGGCTGTAATTGCATTTGTATACGTTTCTTGACTCGGTGGAAAATTTCGTCCCTAGACGGTCTGCCTATTCGAGATTATTCGCGATGAACGTCGAAATCATCGGTTATGAGGTGGAGTTCATGTTTCATTTTTTGTTAATAATTCGGAAATATAGCAAGAAAAAGAGCTTTTAGATGCTTCAATATAAGGCTCTTGTCTTCTTTGTATTAGTTTCTTATCTTAAACAAGATTTATTATCGATTAATCTAACGGATAATTCGTTCTTTTTATCTACGATATATTCAGGGGCCGGTCTGATGGTACAGTCGTCAACTCGTACGACTTAACAACATGCCCGTCATGGGTTCAAGTCCCGAATAGACCGTGCCCATACGGCAGGACTGACTATCCTGCTATGGTAACAATAAGTCACTGAAAGCCAAGCTCACTTAACTTGTGGGTACTTGGCAGGCCTTGCCCGACAGCGGTTGTTGAGCCAAAGAAGAAGATATTCAGTACAGCTTTTAGTGTCTTATCTTATCAGGCTTGTGTCTAATCCAAACAAAAGGAAATCATCAACAACAACGATGACAACGGTACAGTGAACACATTCAACTTTCACTGCTCTTTCTCTCGATGGACAAAACAGCATAAGACCTTGACAGAAGTGCGTTGTGCATCTTCAGTATGCCTGCAATCTCCTTGCTCCTTGGTCCAGGGGGTTGTCTCGCTACAATCAACGAAAGCAACCCGCAAAGAGAGACAAACTGTTGTCGTCGCTCTTTTATGGGTCCAAAAGCCGCGGATCGCCAAAAAAAAAAAAACAACCAAGCCTCCCCCCGTTTGGGGACAAGAAGAAGGGTTGTTTCGCGCGTTCACCTTGACAAGGTCTAGGTTTTTTCGGCGAGCCCACTACTAATGACCCCCTACCCCAAGCCAAGTGTTCTCTCCAAAAAGAGCCGTCCACTCCACTGGCGACGTCACGCACGCAGCAGCACCACCACCGTGCGCGAAAAGAGTTTGGACCCGGCATTTTGCGTGTCAGCAGTCTGTCTCTCTTTTGGAAGCATCTGTCCCTTTCACTTTCCACTCCGCTATACAATGTGTGGTCGATCATCGTCTCGTCTGTGAGCATAGCGCAAAAAGAGCAATCGCAGCAGGCGCTTTGGTGTAGCAGCATCAGCCCGTCGTCGTCGTCGTCGTCTGGTGACCTCCCGCAGTTCAATGATTTCACGACCAACAGCATGCACAAGGCGACCGACCGACCGCATGGTTGTGGTACGTACGTGCGCGAGGACAAATACCCCACGACGACGACGATTCCGTTCCATTCGCGCCCACCACACCACTGTTTGAGAGACTGTTGTGTAGGGCATTGGGCTCTGTCTCTCGCTCGAGTTTGATCTTGATGATGTGTTTTCGTGTTTAAAAAGAGCGTGTGTACAAGAAGCGTTCTTATCGTAGTAGAGGCAGAATGGGGGCAGAAGCAAAAAAGAACCACCAACACTTTATACTTACGATGTTTACGATGTGTTGCCGGTCATAACGCATGATCATACGCACAACCAGCAGCGAACAACACGGAAAATGCCACTCTTACGTGCTAAGCCGACGAAAAGCGTTTTGTGTTGAAATTGATTCTTTCTTTTTTTAGGTTTAAACAATTATAAGATACATACAGGGTTTTTCAGGGATTCTCATTCCTTGACTCTTTCCTATTGGAAGTGAACTTCATAGGGTGGAAATTGGACTGTATGGCATCCTGTTAGGACATGTGTCTGGGAAATTCCTATAAGATTTGTCCAACAGAGGTGCCTTAGAGCCCAATTCCCATTACATTAAGTTCATGACACACAAAAAAGAGTGAATGAAGTGTGAACTCCTGAAAACCCCTGTAAAACTTTGCTCTACAGGAAGGGTGACATACGCAAAGAAGGTTCTAATGTTAAATGTAAACGCTTCCACGTGCTGCTGCTGCTGCTGGTTCGCCCAATGGAGAAGGAGGTTCAATGTTAGCAATGTTCACGGTCAACAACCACACGGTGTTGTACACCGGTGAGCGTGACATTGCTGCTTCCAACCAGATTAGTTTTAGTTGCCGCTGGCAGTAAATGATGTACATTTTGCATTAGATTGTTTACATGCGATCGTTAATTAGAATTAAAGCACATACGGTAGCGATTGATTTTGCTGTTTCCTTGAGGGCAATAATTATACAACTCGTGCCCTCGTTTGACACGCCTTGCGCCTTGCATCAAGGAAGTAAATCGCCATAAAAGAGCCGCTTTTCTATACTTTCCAGGTGGTTTCAGCAGTGGAACGAGTGCGTTTTTGTCGTTCTTATCTTTAAAACCCCATCATAAAGGTTGCTTTTAACGATTTAATTTAGCATTAGGAGCCAAAAAGAAACCCACCTAATGTGGGAACACAACCCGAAACACAACCTTTCCTATTGTTCGGTGGGCAAATTTGCTTGCCTCGCTCTTCATACAGCGCGAAACGTGGTATTTTTACCCCTTTCCGTTTCTGCTCGCTATTATTTCCAAAACGGCCTTCAAAATCATGTAAATTAAGAATTTATTACAGCTCGCTATTAATAGCTGTGTGGGGCGACTCGACGAAACTTTGGTTCGAAACAGTCACCACCAAGGAGTGCTCCCCGGGCACGTGTAGCGAGCGCGACACACGCGATTTTTCATTCTCATACCAAGCGCGCATCACCATCATCATCGCCGCATTAAACATTGAAATTCACCGGCGGCCTGGACCGAAATATGCCGTGTACTACTACGCTGTGCCATTGACCTCCCCGAGGGCCATCCAGCGTGTCAGAGTAGTCTGTGCCGCTGACGGTACGGAACCAACCGTTGCTGCAGCGCGGCTACTCCCATTAACATAGTCGGCCTCGCTGTTTGGAACAGTTCGCTGCGCATTCAATGATTCTCTGCCGCGCAATGTACATGATACCACCAACACCTGCTGATGATGATTATGATGATGATGATGATGAAGCACGGCAGAAAAAGGCTTTCGGGTTTGGTGGGTGAGATAACAACGACGCGGTACGCGCATCACCCAAACGTTTCCGAGTGCGCATCAAACCAGGACGTACGCGCAAGCACGCAGCACTAACAGAGGGGAAGTGTGCACCTAGACGGCAACTAGCAACCGTAACGATCGCGCACCATCAACCCCCGTGTGGTGGCGTGGTTGTTACTATATTGGAGCATATATAAGGCGATATAGCAGCAAAAGCGAGGAAGAAGTGAAACCATCGCGCACCGCGAGAAGCGCAAGAAGGGCATTATTGTACCTCGTGCTGCTGCCCGGCAATAGATGCTTCTTGATGGGGCTAAAAAGACGTTCATTACTATATGCGATCTAGATCCGGCATGGTGCTGGTGTGGAACGGTACCGCAGCAAATGGGGGAAGAACACTCCTTCTTCATGGAGCGACGAAGAGCATCATCGTTCGCTCGTTCGTTAGCCTCTTTTTTTTTGGTCGACATTCGTACGGCAAAAGCCCAGTCAACCGGAACCGGAAGCAAAAAGGCACCAACCTCCACGGGTGGAATCGTAGAGGCTTGGGAGTGGAGGGAGGGAGAAAATGTCTTAGAATGGATATTACTTTGCCCGCGTGCACGTACCTGAGTTGTAGTAATCCTCAAACTCGTAATCATTGTCGGACGAATATTCCATGTCCGATTCCTGGTCCGCCATGGCTGGGGCCTTGTTTTGGGAGGGGGCTGGTGCGTTTTCGCTCGCTTTTAGGGGATGATTGTAGTAGGCTGGACGCGGTGCAGGGATACACACGCTTTGCTATGCACAGGCAGGTGGTTCTTTCTTTCTTGCTGCTGCTACCACTGGGCCAGTGTAACTGCAGCAAGTCATGAAAAATCACCTTCACTTTCGTGGGTGCGAAATTTTCCCAGGGTTACCCCACGACGCCCCTGGCACACACATACGTACACAAACACGATTGCTTGCACACACCACGCGCAATTGTTGCTAATTTTTGCACACGCTCGCTACTACGGCTGGCCGTAATTTGTGGTAAATGGAAGGCAACGATTTGAGCGATTTTCACAGGTGCCACCACCGGACAAGCCGACCTCACCACACAACGTTCCCAAAGCACCCGACCACCACCACCGTTTTTGGTGCAATTTTTCGTGATCAACACGCACACACACGCACACCTTTCAGTCACAGAACCACTTTGCGGATTCGGACGCGCAATAGGAGAAACACTCGCTCACGATCGGAAGCGTTTGGTTTTTTTTTTTTGTTTCTTGTTTCGAGGTTGGCAGAAGGAAAGCGTCAAACTAGTTTAGCGGATTGCTTTTCGCTTGCCGTAGCATAACACAGGAAGCATAAACATCCCTGATACACCACGGCACACACAGCAGCGGATGACAAAGCGAACGGAGACGCAAGGCAGCAAAGAAGAGCCAAACCACACCAAACGAATGAAATGGACGGGGGGGATGATGTCGATGAGACAGACTCCGATCAGAAGTAATTTGCTTTCTGCTTTTTTCCCCCCACTGAATGTCGCGCACTGGCACTGGGGGGTCGTTGTTTAAAGCCACTGCAGCTGTGTTGACCGTGCTGGAGCGTTCTACCACAGTCGATAGTTGAAGCAATCGCTGGGAAAGCGGAACTTTATGGCTACGGCTAAGGAAAAAAGGGTAGGAATTTTCCGCGGACAGCGAGACGAGACGTTTCGACTTCTTGGACTGCAACAACACACCAAACAAACACACGCATACGCTTTGCAGTGTGATTATGGGCAGGTGGCACGGAGCGAACGGTTAGCTCATTGCGTGCACCTGTCAGCCATTTGACATGCCACCGTTGGCAGTGACAGAAGGAAGTATTGTTTTGGGAGCGGAGTTTTGGTTGAAATTCTTTGCAATTTTTCGAAAAATCTCATAAATAATGGAATAATTCAATTTTAATTTTATTATAATCTTTAATTTCGGATAAGCTTTTGTATGGAATTGATTTGATCATTATAAATTATGAACTAACCTTTCGCAACTGGCACCGTCTTGGTGTGACAGCAGAACTTATGACTCCGATCCGGATTGCTGGTATTGATTGTTCCGGATCACAGAAAAGAAATATTATTTTCGGCATTAATTTCACTATTTGCGCTGCTCATAGAATAATTTTAAACTTAAATGAATACAAAATCTTTATTTTGTCACAAGTAGAACTAACTAATCCTCAAAATTATTGTTGCAAAGTGTCACAATTACAAAGCGGTGCTGGTCCATCACCATGCAAGGAATCCGTTTGACAGCAGTTGCTATAAAGCGCCGTTTACACTACGACACTGTGAAATACACGCTCGCAACCGTTACATTTCCAAACAAAACACGATTTGATTGCGTTTTTTGAAGGTTTCGCTGATTTTGATTAAAATTAATTAAGAAAACCTATCTAAAATGCTTTAATCCCGTAGGTACGTGGGAAGTAGATGGTCTAGTTTCAGCAAACAAAAACTGTTGATGATTATTTCACAATCATTACGTGGTACATTTACCGTTAATTAACCGATATATTCGATCAAGGTAGGCAATACAAATTTGCACTATAAAAAACAATAGGATTTTATTATTTCCCACTGACCGATTACTTAAAGTTCAGTTGAATCTTCCAAGAAGAACACAGCGTAGCATATTTAGTAGGCGTAGTTATGGTATGACACTAGTCGTTCGTTGCCACGAGCGGAATCCAACGGACAAAAAGCAACAATTTGCCATTTCCCCGCATCAACCATGAATAAAGGAACAAACTTTCGGCGTGCTGCTATCAGTAGCGTTTACGCCATTTCGCTTACCCCGGAGAAGAAAAGGTTGCTGATGCAGTCGATGTACGCCGAGGCTCACCAGAGTGCGGGACCGTTGCGTGAGGAACAGGTGAGGGAGCTTTGTATCCGGCTCAATCAGTGCTACGAGGTGCGTTACGAGTCAATTGCTTGTGCAATGGAAATCATACTAAAGCTGCTAGGAGACCGTATTGCTACAGAAGAGGTACTAGGATCGTACCGTAAGCTTTTGTCCTACGTTTCAAGCGTGCTGGGCAGGGAAAACTGCGCCAAACTGGCAAACTACATGAGCAGGTATGTGTGGGACCGTGTCCGGGCGGCTAAGTTAGCTTTAGTCGTTTAGTCGTTTTATTCTTTCTTTCGGTAGAATTTCTTCGATGGTGCTAGAAAGCGGCGCCAATGGCGGCAGCTCATTCCCAGTCCAGGTGATGAAGTGTATCTTGGTGCTAATGTACCGCTGCCCGATCGTAAGCATTCCGGACCGTAAAACCATTCTGCAAGCGGTACGCTCCCTGCTGGATTGGTGTAAAACCAGCCCGACCCTCTACGGCCAGTGTGGCATCAGTGCGCTCGTGCGTACTGCCATTAGCTCCACGAAAGCGCTCCAAGATGATGTTACCATAGCAACCGAGCTGACCGTACTGGCCCACCATCTGCTGGACGTTTTCCTTAGCCCACAGTCCACCGCCGTACATCCGGTGGAGGTTCTGCTGCGGCTGGCGTACGAGCAAATATTCGCCCGCCTGGTGACGGAACGGTGCGATGTCCGGTGCTTTGAGCTGCTCCTGTTTGTGCTGTACAATTTGCTCAAGCGCGATATCTACCTGCACCTGAAGCTCGACATTGTGCGCACGCTGGCCGACGCCGCCGGCGGTGGTACGCGCCGGCTCGTACGCTTGCTGTGCGCTGCCGAACACTTGCGCAATGAGGTGTTGCTTCGGAAGACCAAAACCGTCCTTACGCTGGTGCTAGCGCACAGCCTGTTTCGCTACGAGCCGGTAAAACGGGCTCGTCATTTTAAAGCATTCCTGGCGCTGATCGAAACAATGATTAACGCCATCGATTTGGACATGCTGGCGAAGGCTAGATTTCTCTGTCTGAGCATTCCGCGCGCGCGGCTTAGCATCGAAAGCATTTGCTTCGTGTTTGCGGTGCGCCATCTCGATCTACTCGAGGGTGGGGCGGGCGGCGGCTGCAATGTGGAGCTAGATTACGTCTACAATCTGATCGCATCGGTCAACATCCTCTACTACAAGCGGTGGAAGATTCCCAGCTTTCTGGTGAAGCACGTCATCGATGGTCTTTCGGTATGATGATGACGTTTACTGTTCCCACTAACTATTACCTAACGAATGTTTCATCCTCCTTTTACTTTCGCAGCGCTTTTCCAACACCCGCACGTTTGAAAAGAACGTTACCGAGCCGCGCAAAAAACTGCAGGCCATCTTGGCCGGTGCGGCCGCGCACGTGTACGACGGCAAGCGTGCGCAAGCGATTTTCGGCCGCCTGCCAGCGACGCTACACCGCATACAGTGGCTGGAGCTGCAGCCGGATGACTTTGGCGCTCAGCTCATCTTTCACCAGCAGCTGGCCATCCTGCAGGAACGCTCCGTGCTGTCCGGCGACGAAACGCGAACCAGCCTACTGGTGGCCATGTTCGACACGCAAACGCTGGTGCGCGTACTTTCGATGAAGAAAGTCACCCCAACGGCTCGATTAAACGCTTCCATGCTGCTTTCGAAACGAAAGCTTACCGGCCAGCACCTGCACGTGGCACTGAGACGCATCGGATCGTCGTGTACTGGGGCGCAAGGTGTGCCCGACTGTTGGACACACTGGGTACGGGCAGTGTACGGTACCGTGCCCGTGCTCGATAGTGCGACGCGACGTCAGCTTTGGTCCCGACTTGCCACGGTCGAGCCAGCGGTGTGTACTAGCGAGCAGCGATTGCTTCTCGTCGATATGCGCGCCAGCCTGCTGGTTGCTATGATACCCGAAACGAACCGCGCACTGGCAGAAGATAGCCAAGCATCGCGTCTAGAAGACGGCGTTGGTGCACCGGCCGCGCTCGGTCAGTAATCATGCGTGCCGGGATCTTGGTGTAAGCAAATGATAACATACTGAGATAATGAACAGAGAGTACGATCGCGCACATATGAGTATAGTTTTTGCTTGTTTATTTATACTGCCTTGTTTTGTTTTTGCTGTTTGCGTCTGTTTGTGGGGGGTTTTTTACGTTTAAATAATGAAATGAGAGACCGTTGTCGGGACGCTGCTCATTACATGCGTTCTTCTCCACAAACACACACAATTTAATCATCATTAGCAGCAAAGATTGCTAAGAATGGTCGCACATGGAACGACATCAAGGTGTAACGAGAGGGAGCGATCTCACACGAGATCGCTTTACGCGCGCGTTTAATCTTTCTCTCGCTTTCAAGGAAAAAGGTCAGGATTATAACCGCATTTGTTTTGTCTTCTCTTTCGTTCTGCATTCTGTTTCTGTGTAAATGGTGTTAAATTTTGTCCGTTAATTTACAAAACTTAAATCTAAACGCCTGCCAATTCATTATTCCTTCTCTATTTTATCTAGAAATTCACGTCATTTTGTTTCCGTCGTCCCCGCTCTCGTCTATCTTTTTCTTCATTATTCTCCTTTTCACCCCTCTTTTGTATTCCAATCAGTTCTGTTTGTCGTTTCACATTTTTTTCAACATCGTTTTGTTAATGCCACTTTTTGTATATTTGTTAAGAGACTTTTTCAGGCATGGTAACTCTAGAGCTGTAGATAGAATAATTATGTGTTTCTGTTGCTCAACAGATCCATTATTCACCGGAACAAGCGTTAAGGGACACTTCTGTCGTTTGTTTTGTGTTCTTTTGTTTGTTTGTTTGTTACAACACCCGCCGAAGGTGTGGTGAGAGGAGCCAAAACTGTGAGCATATTTAGGATTAGTTACTTTCTTTGTTTAGTTCGTAAATATCTTTCTTTTTAATGTATAAATATAGAGTGTTGCTGCTTTTATATGCTTTCAAAACGTAGCAAATTTTATTACAGAGTTGAATATGAAGATGTGAACAGTAGCTACGCCGCTTTGATGCGATCTGATGTAGTAAATGGAATTCAGTTCTTTCTACGACTTTTTGTTTTTTGTTTAGCAATACGCGTTTCAGTATACGTTTTTTTGTTATTTTGAATATCAGGAAATAGGAGTGAATCACAACTAGCTGACCCTAAAGTGTGTATGTTACAAACATGCTACATTTCGGCATGCTTTGGGTAGGTTGAGTGTTTTACAGTTTTTTTTTCATTATCATTTTAGTGGACAAAAAGAGGAATTATTTCCCGGTTTGACTGGCATTCTAAACTACCAACACTATTTATCTGCATTGAACGCGAACGTGATTATGTAGCGCCTTAGAGCTACCGCTGAAGGTTGAAATTGTATTGAATGGTTTTGCATGTTAGAGTTCGTGGATTTACATCTGTTTTTCCCCTATTTCACTGACCGAAGAAACTAGACGAGATTGGGACGACCAGAAACCAGAGGGCGGTACGTGTATATGTTTTTGATTTGTTTCGCATTGCTTACATGCGCCGTAACTCTAGCTCTAGCCTAGTATCTACTGCTGGTGTTCCGAAACAAAAATCGCTCACCACCGCGAAAAGCAACGCAATTGTAAAGATTATATGTGGACGCGAATGTGTGACGAAGAAAGTGAGGAAGGAGTAGGGGACACTACTACATTACACAGCAATAATACACTTAAACACCACCCAGCAGCTATTACAGCCCACTGCTGCTGCTGCTGCTTGCACTTTCTGTCCTTTCTGTGTTTCACTTGAGCGAAAAGCGAAAGATTATGGTTTTTTACCCCTTTCGTTCGCTTTTTCGCTCCAATTTAGTTTCTTAAATCTAAACTAGCTTGTTTTTTGTTTTGCTTAACTCATCGTAGTGCTGTTGATGCTTCCAAACAATGCAATAATGATTGATGACGATGATGATGTTTTGAATAGGATGATATTTTGTGTTGATATCAACTTTAAACTCCTCGTTGTGCATAGTCTCACACGCGCGCGCAGGAGTAATTATACAGAAGCTCTATTTAAAAAAAAATCCTTTCGCATCAATAAAAAAAAACTAGTGACAAAAATGATGGAAAGAAAGGGAGCAACACAAAAACTAAAAACATTTTTTTAATCATAAAATGTCCACTACTAATCATGTTGAATGGATATTTTACGATATTCCCTCTCTTTACTAGAGCCGTGCGCTGCACACACTGCATTAAACGTGTTATAATTGTATTATAGTTTATCTTTTCCTCGAAATTGAACAGAGTTCATGGCAATAGATTACGCACGATAGTATATGGTTTCGTATCTCCGTCCGTAGTTATGGTAGTTATTTGTTTCGTATTTGTTTATTATGCTTTTTGATCACTCACCCCGGTGACTGAACTTTCCTTTTTTC